>NC_135378.1:4065000-4771153 GCF_049243985.1 Paroedura picta | reverse complement strand
TGACCGTTTACCCCCCAGCAAGCTGGGTACTCATTTTACCGACCTCGGAAGGATGGAAGGCTGAGTCAACCTTGAGCCGGCTGCTGGATTGAACTCCCAGCCTTATGGGCAAAGCTTTCAGATGGCTGCCTTACCACTCTGCGCCACAAGAGGCTGCCTTCTCTATTATTACCAGAGTGTTATTAAATTCGGCGTTGGGGTCGCCACTGCAGGGGAGATCATACGGGAGGTGTGTCTGGCAATGGAGGCGGAACTCTACCGGACGGTAGTTTGCCTGGGAGACAGGGTTGGCGAGGTAGGCACAAAGGGCGCGGCAGGTGGGCGGGCAGCGGAACAGGGCAGTAGCAGGAAACCCTAATACCCCTGTCATCCACAGATCATGGATGGTTTCGGCCGCCTAGGGTTCCCCCACTGCATCGGGGCCGTCGATGGCTGCCACATCCCCTCCGTGCACCCGGGAGGCGTTACGATGAATATGGGAATAGGAAGGGCTTCTGTTCTGTCATTCTCCAGGGGACAGTAGACCACACTGTCCGGTTCATCGATGCGTAGGCAGGCTGGGGTGGCCGGCGTAACGACGCCTTCGTCTTCCAGCAGTCCTACCTGCGCGCCGCCATGGACGCTGGGGCTTACGTCCCAGGGAACCCCACCGTCACGATGCATGGCGTCCACGTGCCAGCCCTGAGAGTAGCAGATGGGGCATACCCCCAACGCCCGTGGCTCATGAAACCCTACGCCCCCCCGCGGGATGCGGTGGAGGCGTACTTCAATGGCCGTCTGTGCCGTGTATGCAACATCGTGGAACGGGCGTTTAGCCGCCTGAAAGCGCGCTAGCGATGCCTGCTGTCATGCCTGCAGCCCGCCATTGCGAACGTCACCCCGGTGATCATAGCCTGCGTCATCCTCCACAACATCTGCGAGGTACATGGCCATGAACTCAGTCTGGAAATGCCGCCGAGGGACACCATTGAGGTCGAGGGGGAGAGGGTGCCTACTCGCCGGGATCGCCTGCACACACGGCAGCTGGTTCAACGCGTCAGGGACGCCGTGGCGGTATACATCTTTGAGCGGAGGCTGCAAAGGGGTGCCCGGTGAATGACGGCAGCGAATGACAGATGAAGCGAAGGGCCGGCCCACTGTCGGGAGGGCCATTTATTAGATTTGGGTGCCGCGCCGCTTACAGCCGTCGCTGACGCCGCCCTGCCCACGCCCCCCGCTGGCCGCCCGTGGCAGCAGCCCTCCCGCGACCCCTTCCCCAGCGCCGCGCGGGGGGATCCTCGGGCGCTCACTCCCCCTCCCCCTCCCCGTCCCCCTCCTCCACCCCCTGTGCCATGGCGAGCGGGGCCTCCACAAGCACCGCAACGGGAGCCGCAGCGGGTGCCCTGCCCGGTGGGTTGTCGCCGGCGGCAGGAGGCTCGGCGCCCAGGGGTACTATCTGCTCTAGGGCCGTGGCGATGCGTTCCAGGGCCCCAGCTGCTGTTGCGAGGGAGGCGGCAGGACCGGCCATAATTTCTCGCTGCAGGACCTTGAACTCTTCCCACTCCTGCCGTTCCCGCGCTTCCCCCGCACTTCCGAGCTCCAGCAGGGCAGTCTCGAACCGGCGGCGCTCGGCCAGCTCCACCTGCCCCTGCTCCAAGAGACGTTCCCCGACCGTGGTCAGGAGCGCTACGCGGCGCCGACGCTTCGGCTCTCATTCCAGGCGCTCCTCGGCTGAGAGCGCCCTGAGGTCCAGGGCTGGTCCCTCCCCGTCATCTGCGCCGTCGCCATCCCCGCCACCGTCACCTGCAGGCAGGTAGGGTTGGGGTGCTGGCCAACACCCGTCCCGTCTTCCCCCCTCCCTGGGACCCTCCGTCGGCATACGCACCTGCAGAGTCGTCCCCCTGGCGTTCAGGCTCAGAGGCGGCGTACGGGGATGGTGGGCTCCTGCCCGGCTCCTCCCCCCACGGTGCCCCTGCCGGCAACAGAATGGACTGCGGCGTGGGCCGGGCCAGTATGCCGCCAGTGCCCCCTGACACCTGGGAACTGGGCCACTGTCTGCCAGTAGCCGCGGACCCCACTCCACCCGTTCCCCCTTCGCGTGGCATCCCCCCGTACCCATGGTGTCCTGGGTTCCGGCCGACTCCTCGTCCGTCTGGCCCCCCTGGTCGCTCTCCCCCGAGGCGACGGCGTCGCCGTAGGTGGACCTGGTGGGGGCAAAGATGGGGGGTAGGCCCGTGGCCTCAGCCCTGACCCCACCACCCAGTCGTCTACCCACACAGGAGCGGTACCTGCGCGAGCCTCCCGCTGCCTCTGGGACGCACATGGCGCCAATAGGGCCCCGCTGGCAGATGACGGTCTCTTCGGCGGCCACCCACGGCCTGCCCACTCAGCCTCCACTACTGCGGCCTGCTGCTGAACATGCCGCACACTGAGGCTCCGCGTCACGCGTCGTGGCCGCCCACTGCCCCGCGTCCCTATGATTTCGGCCAGCCTCTGGTAGTGCGGGTATGTGGCCGGCTCTGCACCCATGCGGTCATTGTGCTCCCGGACACGAAAGTATTCCTGCCACAGCGCCTTGGTCTTCGTCCAACATTCCAAGGCGCTGTGGACGAAGCCCCGTGCCCAGAGGTCCCTGGACACGCGCTCAAAGACCTCCCGGTTCCGGTGAGAAGCATGCAATGCCTCCTTGATGTTGGGGGTGCCCCAGACATCCCGCAGAGCCACGAACTCGTGCTCCTGCCAGCTACGGCCCCGTCCACGCTGCTCGCTGGTGCTTTCCGTTGGCGAGGAGCTGTGCGTCGGGTAGTCGTCCACCTGTGCAGGGGGACCCTCTGGTGCTGGGGCAGGGGTTCTCGGACGGCGTGCTGCCATGTCTGCCTTCTTGGTCTAGCCGCTTCCCTGTACTGCCACTGGGCTACTAGCCGGCAATGGGGTCTCGGCGTGGTGGCCGAGCAGCAGGGGCAACGTGGATGCGTATGGGCATTCCTTGTCGCCGTCCCCGCCTCCGGGGGATGCCGGTGTCCCTGGGAACATCAGGGGACGTCCGAGGTCCCGTCGCGAGACTCTGAGCCGGATATGACGGGGGCGTGGTGGAATGGGGCGGGAACTGGGTGCGGCTGGCCACTTTTGACCATGCTGCGCACCTGGAGGGAGCAGCATGACGGTGCTCGGTGGCAGTGTCGGGCAGTGGAGCTCTTCTCGCTCCACTGCCTGGCCATGGGCCAGTCACGCCGCCTAATGACCATGGGCCAGCTGGTCAATTGTTTTGACGTATTCAGGGAGGCCTCAGACTACCTAGAGGCCGCCGGATACTCCCGGACACCCCGCCGGTGCCGGGAGAAATTTGAGCGGCTCCACGTCGCCTTCTTTTCGGCTCTGCGAGCCATTGTTGCCGGCAGTCCAGGGCCGCCTCCGCCTCACGCGGATGTCCTGGATCTGATGTAGGTGGAGGCAGGCGCACCCACATGGATTTTACGGCAGTAGGAGGGTGTGTATGGCGGCAACGGGCGTGAGTGTGGACCCGGGCCAGTGGCCCGGCCGTGCTCCGGCACCTTGCCGTCATGGCCCTCTAGGGCCTACTGGTACAGCCATCGCTCTCATCGGATCCCTGTCTTCCACCCTTGCAGGTTATGCCTCGACGGACCCGACAGCTGCCGGACCATCGTCGGCCACGTGAGCCCACCACAGGCTGCCGCTGCCGCCCTGCCGCTGGACAGTGGGGGGGACGTTTCCCTTTTGTTTGCCTGCCTTTTCCTCTGTTTCCCGTTCTCCCGTCTCCTTGTTCAGTTCCCGGGCCCTTCCCTTTCCTTCCCTTCCCTGGTTCTTCCCAGTTCATGTTCCCTGTTTTGGCCTGTTGCCGTTTGCCCTCTGTATTGTTTCCTTTCTTATATAAAGTTTTTATAGTTTCTTACATCCCTCGCCTCCATTGTGTTTTGTGGTTGGGGACTGGGTGGCGCGGCGGGTGGCGGATTGCAGACCGGGCCCCTCTGCCGTCCCTGGTTGGGGCCATGCTTTCCTCTGTCCCCCGCTGTGCGGCTGGGTTGGGACTCCCCGGGTCGCCCTCCCCTATAGGCACCCCGGCCGCCTTCCCTTCCCCTTTGGTGCCCTACCCTGCCGTGGCGTTCAAGCAGCCGCTTCGATTCTGGCTCTGCCGCTCGACCCGGAACTCCCCGATTATGCATGCGGTGCGTTCGCCGCCGCGTCTGATTGGGCCCTGGTTGTCACGGAAGCTGCGGTTTCTCCCGCATTCCTCTAACGCGGCTTTTTCGGCGGCGTGACTCGCATCTGCAGCCCGTTGTCGCCGGCACCGTGCGTTATCGGTGATTTTAGTCGGCGCCATTCCACTCCGAATGTGCGTTAAAACCCCCGTGCATAATGGGCCATAGGAAAGCAACTAGTACTCCTTCCAAATTCCCTGTTATTACTATACAGTGTTATGAAATTCTATCTTCTACTGCCTATGAGATAATCTTAAAAACCGGCTATCTAAGAAATGGCTTTACGGCATTGATTACATTCATACAATGAATGGGATATATAACTGCTATATTCATATAGCATGAATGCCAAAGACACCTGTAGTACTCGGCTAAGAAATCACTTTATGTCACTGATTACATCCATACAACGAATAGGAAATATACCTGCTAAGCATTGCGAACATGCAGTTTTATATAGCATGAATGCAAAACACATTTTAAATTTATTACTTCTCTTGACTTCATATATATATATATAAGAGAACCTCCAGCAAGTTTATCATATGCTGCAGATGGAGTCTCTTCATAAAACCAAACAATACCCGTAGTAGATCTGAAATAGTTTCATTTGCCTTCATCAAGGTATGTCAGTTATTTAACAATTACGGTTATAAAGGCAAAGCAACTAGTGGTATTTCCATATTCTCTATTATTATTACTTAGTATTATGAAATACTACTATATTCTCTGTTACTGTTACATAGAAGAAGAAGAAGAAGAGTTGGTTCTTATATGCCGCTTTTCCCTACCTGAAGGAGGCTCAAAGCGGCTTACAGTTGCCTTCCCATTCCTCTCCCCACAACAGGCACCTTGTGGGGTGGGAGAGGCTGAGAGAGCCCTGATATCACTGCTCGGTCAGAACAGTTTTATCAGTGCCATGGCGAGCCCAAGGTCACCCAGCTGGCTGCATGTGGGGGAGTGCAGAATCGAACCCGGCATGCCAGATTAGAAGTCCATGCTCCTAACCACTACACCAAACTGGCTCTCCAAACCACTACACCAAACTGGTATTATGAAATTCTATCCTATTGGGTATGATAACCTTAAATATTCATTGCCTAAGGAATTACTTTCACTGATTACATCCAAAAAACGAATATTGCAATATACCTGCTAAGCGTTGGTCACTTGAACAGGACCGGTCCTGCAGATGCATATAGCATGCATGCTAAAGACACCCGTTCGTGAATCAGAAATGTAAATTACATTGACAAGAGAACGACTCGTTTTTACCTTTATAACTTTGTATGTCGTCATATAGTTAACAGAAAACACATTTTAACTTTATTACTTCTCATGACTTCATATATATATATAGGAAAACCTCCAGCAAGTTTATCATATGCTGCAGATGGAGTCTCTTAATAAAACCAAACAATACCCGTAGTAGATGAGCCTCTTGTGGTGCAGAGTGGTAAGGCAGCAGATATGCAGTCTGAAAGCTCTGCCCATGAGGCTGAGAGTTCGAACCCAGCAGCCGGCTCAAGGTTGACTCAGCCTTCCATCCTTCCGAGGTCGGTAAAATGAGTACCCAGCTTGCTGGGGGGGTAAACGGTAATGACTGGGGAAGGCACTGGCAAACCACCCCATATTGAGTCTGCCATGAAAACGCTAGAGGGCGTCACCCCAAGGGTCAGACATGACCCGGTGCTTGCACTGGGGATACCTTACCTTACCTTACACGTTGGATACCTTACCTTACCTTACACGTAGTAGATTCCGAAATAGTTTCATTTGCCTTCATCAAGGTATGTCAGATATTTTACAATTACGGCTATAAAGGCAAATCAATTAGTGGTATTTCCATATTCTCTATAATTAGTATTATGAAATACTACGATATTCTCTGTTACTGTTACATAGTATTATGAAATTCTATCCTATTGGGTATGATAACCTTAAATATTCATTGCCTAAGGAATTACTTTCACTGATTACATCCATAAACCGAATATTGCAATATACCTGCTAAGCGTTGGTCACTTTAACAGGACTGGTCCTGCAGATTCATATAACATGCATGCTAAAGACACCCGTTCGTGAATCAGAAATGTAAATTACATTTACAAGAGAACGACTCGTTTTTACCTTTATTACTTTGTATGTCTTCATATAGTTAGCAGAAAACATCCCGCAGGTTTATCATATGCTGCAGATGGAGTCTCTTCTTAACACCAGCACAACCAGTAGTAGATTCCGACATAGTTTCATTTGCCTTCAACAAGGTATGTCAGATAAATTCTGATTCACGAAAGGTGTCCTTTGCATGCATGCTATATGAATCTGCATGACAGGTCCTGTTCAAGGCCCATTATGCACGGCCGTCAAAATGGCGAATTTGGGTCACATGGAAAAAGTGGAGGGGGAAGACGCGAAGCATACCGGTTATGCACAGAACGGGGTGCGATGGCGGTGAAACCCGGAGCGGCAGGTGTCGAGGCGTCGATGCGCAGGCCAAAGGAAGTGAGGCTAGCGCGCCGCTGCGTCGGCAAGCGGGCGCCGCGTCGGACATCGGAGCCAGGAAGGGCGGAAGCAGACTGCGCAGGCGCAGTCCTGCCGGGACCGACAGGCACAGAGGGGGAGGGAGCAAGCGCCGTAGAAGTGAGCCCCAGAAACACGATGGACCATAGGGTACCGGTGGTGGTGGCCGCACATGTGGCATCAGCAATCGCTATCATAGTAGGCGGCGTACACAGTCTAATGCTGGCGACGGCCACAGGTGTCCTGCCGCGCGAGCGGCAACAAAGGAAGCGGAGGCGGCGTCGTGCCATGCACGCATGGCGGAGATGGGGAATATGGTGGGGTGCCTCTCTGTCCTGGAGGCGAGGTGCCATCCGCCGGTGGCACGCCCTGTCTTCAGTGTGGTTCCCGAGGGCCCGCTGGGCTGAACGGCGCAGCCGAGACTGGTGGGAGAACATTGTGACAGCCAGCTGGAGCGACGACCGCTGGATCGATAATTTCCGCATGATGCGGAGCACATTCCAGGAGATCGTGAGAGCTCTACAGAGCTGGCTGGAGAGACAAGCCACCAACATGAGGATGCCCATCCCCGTGGAGAAACGGGTCGCCATTGCTCCATGCAACTTGGCCAAAGGGGACACATATCGAGACGTCGCCCACCAGTTTGGTGTTGGGGTCGCCACGGCAGGGGAGATCATACGGGAGGTGTGCCTGGGGATGGAAGCGGAGCAATACCGGACGGTAGTGTGCCTGGGAGACGGGGTCGGCAAGGTAGGTAGACAAGGCAGGGCACAGTGGCGGCCAGCGGACCAAGGGGCACTATCCTTGCAGCCTAACTCCCCCTCTCATCCACAGATCATGGATGCGTTTGGCCGCTAGGGTTCCCCCACTGCATCGGGGCCGTCGATGGCTGCCACATCCCCATCCGTGCCCCCGGGAGGCGCTACGACGAATACGGGAACAGGAAGGGCTTCTGTTTGGTCATTCTCCAGGGGTCGGTGGATCACACAGGCCGTTTCATTGATGCGGAGGCAGGCTGGGGTGTTCAGCGGAACGACGCCTTCGTTTTCCAGCAGTCTAACCTACGTGCCACCATAGACGCCAGGGCGTACGTCCCGGAGAACCCCACCGTCACGATGCAGGGTGTCCGCGTGCCAGCCCTCATAGTTGCTGATGGGGCATACCCCCAACGCCGGTGGCTCATGAAACCCTACGCCCCGCCACAAAACGCGGTGGAGGCGTACTTCAATGGCCGTCTGTGCCGTGCATGCAACATCGTGGAATGGGCCTTTGGCCGTCTGAAAGTGCGCTGGCGATGCCTGCTCTCCTGCCTCCAGGCCGCCATAGTGAACATAACCCCGGTGATCATAGCCTGCGTCATCCTGCACAACATCTGCGAGGCACACGTCCATGACCCTCTGGAGATGCCGCCCAGGGAGACCATCAAGGTCAAGGAGGAAGGGCTGCCCAGTCGGCGGGAGCGGCTGCGCACAAGGTAGCAGGGGCAAAGCGTCAGGGACGCAGTGGCTGCATACATGTTCGACCGCCGGCCACGAAGGGGCGCCAGGTGAATGATGGACTCGAATCACAGGGGAAGGTAAGGGCCACCCTACTGACGGGACGGCCATTTATTTGTCGCCGTTTACAAGCGCCACAGCCCGCGGACTCCCCGTGGCCGCCGTCGGCCCCTTGTGGTAGCGCCCCTGGTTCACCCTCGTGCACCTTGGCGTGGAGGGGGCCCTCAACTCCATCCATCCCGTTCTCCACCCCCTCCCCCTGTGCCATGGCAACCGGGGCCTCCACAAGCCCCACAACGGGAACCGCAAGGGGTGGCTCGGCCGGTGGGATGGCGGCGGCGGCGCCAGGGTCGCCATCCATGGGAGTCATCTGCTCCAGGGCTGTCGTGATGCGGTCCAAGACCCCTGTTGCTGTCGCGAGGGAGGCAGATGGTCCGGCCATCGCCTCCCGGTGCAGGGCCTGGAATTCTGCCCACTCCTGGCGTTCCCGCTCGCCCTCCGCCCTCCCGAGCTCCAGCAGGGTGGTCTGGAAACGGCGCCGCACGTCCAGGTCCTCCTCCCCCTGCTCCAGTAGCCGTTCCCCGACAGTGGTGAGGAGCGCAATGCGGCGGCGGTGCCTGTGTTCCCGTTGTAGGCGCTCCTCGGCAGAGAGCGCCCCGAGGTCCAGGGCTGGCCCCTCACCTCTCTCACCGCCATCGCCGTCCCCACCGCCTTCACCTGCATGTGAATAGGTCTGGTGTGCTGGGGAACGAACTTCCCAGGGCCCCCCCCTGGCCCTCCGCGCCGTGGCACGTACCTGCAGAGTCCTCCCCTGTCGCTCGGACTCGGAGGCCACATTCGGGGACACTGGACTTCTGTCCGGGGCGTCCCCCCATGCTGCACCTGCGGGCGACACGAAGGGTGGTGCCTTGGCCTGGGGTGGCAGTCCGCCGTTGGGCCAAGGCACCTGGGGAGCCAGCTGCTGGCCAGCCCTTGACACGGCTCCCACACCACCCATTCCACCTGCTTGGGGACCCACGGTACCCGTGGTCTCCTGGGTCCCTCCCGACTCCTCGTCCTTCTGCCCGGCATGGTCTCTGTTTCCCCCAGGCGATACCGTTGATGGCCGTGGTGGGGGTCATAGACAGGGGGTGGGTTGCCTGCCTGTGGCATAGTCCCCCGCCCCACTGCCCAGGCGGCCACCCACCTGGGAGCATTACCTGGCCGTGGCCCCTGCTGCCTAGGGGGCTCACATGGGTCCGGCGGAGCCCCACTGGCGGATGCCGGTCTCTTCGGTGGCCGTCCCCGGCCCGCCCACTCAGCCTCCACCTCCTCGGATGGCCGGGGAACAAGCCGCACACTGAGGCTCCGTGCCCCACGTCGCGGCCGCCCACTGCCCCGCATCCCCAAGATATCGGCCAGCATCCGGTAGTGCGGGCATGTGGCTGGCTTGGCTCCCGTCCAATCGTTATGCTCGCGGACATGGTAGTACTCCTGCCGTAGCGCCTTGGACTTCGTCCGACATGCAGATGGAGTCTCTTCAGAAAACCAAAAAATACCCGTAGTAGATTGTGAAATAGTTTCATTTGCCTTCATCAAGGTATGTCAGATATTTAACAGTTACGGTTATAAAGGCAAAGCAACTAGTGGTATTTCCATATTCTCTATTATTAGTATTATGAAATACTACTATGTTACTATTACATAGTATTATGAAACTCTATCCTATTGGGTATGGTAACCTTAAATATTCATTGCCTAAGGAATTACTTTCGCTGATTACATCCATAAACCGAATATTGCAATATACCTGCTAAGTGTTGGTCACTTGAATAGGACAGGTCCTGCAGATTCATATAGCATGCATGCTAAAGACACCCGTTCGTGAATCAGAAATGTAAACTACATTTACAAGAGAACGACTCGTTTTACCTTTGTTACTTCGTAAGTCTTCATATAGTTAACAGAAAAAAACCCGCAAGTTTATCATATGCTGCAGATGGAGTCTCTTCTTAACACCAACACAACCCGTAATAGATTCCGACATAGTTTCATTTGCCTTCAACAGGGTATGTCAGATAAGTAACTATTAAGGTTATATAGCTAAAGCAACTACTGGCATTTCCAAGTTCTCTGCTATTATTACATAGTAATATGAAATTCTTCTGCTGGGTAAAATACCCTTAAATACTCATTGGTTAAGGAGTTACTTTATGTCACTGAATACGTCCAGAAACCAAATAGTAAATAGCTCATACCTTCACTGAACTACGCAAGCCCCCTTGCCACAACAAGGCATCGATCCTTGAAGGGGGATTACTATTACATAGTATTATGAAATTTTATCCTATTCGGAATGATAACCTTAAATATTCATTGCCTAAGGAATTACTTTCACTGATTACATCCATAAACCGAATATTGAAATATACCTGATACGCGTTGGTCACTTGAACACGACCGGTCCTGCAGATTCATATAGCATGCATGCTAAAGACACCCGTTCGTGAATCAGAAATGTAAACTACATTTACAAGAGAACGACTCGTTTTACCTTTATTACTTCGTATGTCATTACTACATAATATTATGAAATTCTATCTTCTGCTGGGTAAAATAACCTTAAATGCTCATTGGTTAAGGAGTTACTTTATGTCACTGATTACGTCCAGAAACTGAATAGTAAATATACCTGCTAAGCGTTGGTCACTTGAACAGGACCTGTCATGCAGATTCATATAGCATGCGTGCAAAAGACACCATTTCGTGAATCAGAAATGTAAACAACATTTACAAGATTACGACAGAGCAGACAGAGTGTTTGGGTATTGTTTCTTCAAGCCAGCAAAAGCCCTATTATATCACAAGATTGATTCTTGGGACTCACATATTTAGCTCTTTGGGTCCCATAGCAAAAGCAACTAGTGCTTCTTCCAAATTCTCTAATATTACCATAGAGTGTTGTTAAATTCTATCTTCTACTCCCTATGAGATAACCTTAAATACTTGTTGGGTAAGAAATTACTTTATGTCATTCATTGCATCCAAAGAAAGCTATCTGTAATAAATACTATTATTATTACATAGTATTATGAAATACTACGATATTCTCTGTTATTATTTGAAAGTATTATGAAATTCTATCCTCCTGGGTATGATAACCTTAAAATAGTTTCTTACGACCCACATACTTAACAGTTATGGTCATATAGGAAAGCAACTACTGCTCCTTCCAAATTCCCTGTTATTAGTATACAGTGTTATGAAATTCTATTTTCTACTGCCTATGAGATAATCTTAAAAACCTGCTATCTAAGAAATGGCTTTATGGCATTGATTAAATTCATACAATGAATGGGATATATACCTGCTATATTCATATAGCATGAATGCCAAAGACACGTGAGTACTCGGCTAAAAAATCACTTTTTGTCATTGATTACATCCATACAACGAATAGGAAATATACCTGCTAAGCATTGCGAACATGTAGATTTATATCGCATGCATGCAAAACACATTTTAACTTTATTCCTTCTCATGACTTCATATATATATATATAGGAGAACCTCCAGCAACTTTATCATATGCTGCAGATGGAGTCTCTTCAGAAAACCAAAAAATACCCGTAGTAGATTGTGAAATAGTTTCATTTGCCTTCATCAAGGTATGTCAGATATTTAACAGTTACGGTTATAAAGGCAAAGCAACTAGTGGTATTTCCATATTCTCTATTATTAGTATTATGAAATACTACTATGTTACTATTACATAGTATTATGAAACTCTATCCTATTGGGTATGGTAACCTTAAATATTCATTGTCTAAGGAATTACTTTCACTGATTACATCCATAAACCGAATATTGCAATATACCTGCTACGCGTTGGTCACTTGAACAGGACAGGTCCTGCAGATTCATATAGCATGCATGCTAAAGACACCCGTTCGTGAATCAGAAATGTAAACTACATTTATAAGAGAACTACTCGTTTTACCTTTATTTACCTTTATTATAAATGTTGTTTATTCTCATTCACGAAAGGGTGTCTGTTGCACGCATGCTCTATGAATCTGCATGACAGGTCCTGTTCAAGTGACCAACGCTTAGCAGGTATATTTACTATTCTGTTTCTGGACGTAATCAGTGACATAAAGTAACTCCTTAACCAATGAGTATTTAAGGTTATTTTACCCAGCAGAAGATAGAATTTCAGAATACTATGTAATAATAGCAGAGAACTTGGAAATGCCAGTAGTTGCTTTTGCTATATAACCTTAATAGTTACAAATCTGACATACCTTGCAAATGAAACTATGTCGGAATCTACTACTGGTTGTGTTGGTGTTAAGAAGAGACTCCATCTGCAGCATATGATAAACTTGCTGGAGGTTCTCCTATATATATATGAAGTCATGAGAAGTAATAAAGTTAAAATGTCTTTTGCATGCATGATATATAAAACTGCATGTTCGCAATGCTTAGCAGGTATATTTCCTATTCGTTGTATGGATGTAATCAATGACATAAAGTGATTTCTTAGCCGAGTACTTCACATGGCTTTGGCATTCATGCTATATGAATATAGCAGGTATATATCCCATTCGTTGTATGAATGTAATCAATGCCGTAAAGCGATTTCTTAGATAGCAGGTTTTTAAGATTAACTCATAGGCAGTAGAAGATAGAATTTCATAACACTGTATCCTAATAACAGGGAATTTGGAAGGAGCACTAATTGCTTTTCTATATGACCATAACTGTTAAGTATGTGAGTCGTAAGAAAGTATTTCATTATACCGAGGAGAGAATTCCATAATACTTTTAAATAATGACAGAGAATATCGTAGTATTTCATAATACTATGTAATAATAATAGTATTCTCTATTACAGATTGCTTTCTTTGGATGCATTGAATGACATAAAGTAATTTCTTACCCAACAAGTATTTAAGGTTATCTCATTGGGAATAGAAGATAGAATTTAATAACACTCTATGGTAATAATAGAGAATTTGGAAGACTAGTTGCTTTCCTATATGAACCTAACTGTTAAATATGTGTCGTGAGGAACTGTTTTAAGGTTTTCATACCCAGGAGGATAGAATTTCATAATACCTTTAAATAATGACAAATATCGTCGTATTCCATAATACTATGTAATAATAATAGTATTCTCTATTACAGATTGCTTTCTTTGGATGTGCATGCTATATAAATGTTCGCAATGCTTAGCAGGTGTATTGATGTAATCAATGACATAAAGTGATTTCTTAGCCGAGTACTTCACGTGTCTTTGGCATTCTTGCTATACGAATATAGCAGGTATATATGCCATTCGTTGTATGAATGTAATCAATGCCGTAAAGCCATTTCTTAGATAGCAGGTTTTTAAGATTATCTCATAGGCAGTAGAAGATAGAATTTCATAACACTGTATACTAATAACAGGGATTTGGAAGGAGCACTAGTTGCTTTCCTAATATGACCATAATGGTTAAGTATGTGAGTCGTATGAATATTAAATTCGGCGTTGGGGTCGCCACTGCAGGGGAGATCATACGGGAGGTGTGTCTGGCAATGGAGGCGGAACTCTACCGGACGGTAGTTTGCCTGGGAGACAGGGTTGGCGAAGTAGGCACAAAGGGCGCGGCAAATGGGCGGGCAGCGGAACAGGGCAGTAGCAGGAAACCCTAATACCCCTGTCATCCACAGATCATGGATGGTTTCGGCCGCCTAGGGTTCCCCCACTGCATCGGGGCCGTCGATGGCTGCCACATCCCCTCCGTGCACCCGGGAGGCGTTACCATGAATATGGGAACAGGAAGGGCTTCTGTTCCGTCATTCTCCAGGGGACAGTAGACCACACTGTCCGGTTCATCGATGCGTAGGCAGGCTGGGGTGGCCGGCGTAACGACGCCTTTGTCTTCCAGCAGTCCTACCTGCGCGCCGCTATGGACGCTGGGGCTTACGTCCCAGGGAACCCCACCGTCACGATGCATGGTGTCCGCGTGCCAGCCCTGAGAGTAGCAGATGGGGCATACCCCCAACGCCCGTGGCTCATGAAACCCTACGCCCCCCCGCGGGATGCGGTGGAGGCGTACTTCAATGGCCGTCTGTGCCGTGCACGCAACATCGTGGAACGGGCATTCGGCCACCTGAAAGCGCGCTAGCGATGCCTGCTGTCATGCCTGCAGCCCGCCATTGCGAACGTCACCCCGGTGATCATAGCCTGCGTCATCCTCCACAACATCTGCGAAGTACATGGCCATGAACTCAGTCTGGAAATGCCGCCGAGGGACACCATTGAGGTCGAGGGGGAGAGGGTGCCTACTCGCCGGGATCGACTGCACACACGGCAGCTGGGTCAACGCGTCAGGGACGCCGTGGCGGTATACATCTTCGAGCGGAGGCTGCAAAGGGGTGCCCGGTGAATGACGGCAGCGAATGACAGATGAAGCGAAGGTCCGGCCCATTGTCGGGAGGGCCATTTATTAGATTTGGGTGCCGCGCCGCTTACAGCCGTCGCTGACGCCGCCCTGCCCACGCCCCCCGCTGGCCGCCCGTGGCAGCAGCCCTCCCGCGACCCCTTCCCCAGCGCCGCGCGGGGGGATCCTCGGGCGCCCCCTACCCCTCCCCCTACCCCTCCCCCTCCCCCTCCTCCACCCCCTGTGCCATGGCGAGCGGGGCCTCCACAAGCACCGCAACGGGAGCCGCAGCGGGTGCCCTGCCCGGTGGGTTGTCGCCGGCAGCAGGAGGCTCGGCGCCCAGGGGTACTATCTGCTCTAGGTCCGTGGCGATGCGTTCCAGGGCCCCAGCTGCTGTTGCGAGGGAGGCGGCAGGACCGGCCATAATTTCTCGCTGCAGGACCTTGAACTCTTCTCACTCCTGCCGTTCCCGCACTTCCCCCGCCCTTCCGAGCTCCAGCAGGGCAGTCTCGAACCGGCGGCGCTCGGCCAGCTCCACCTGCCCCTGCTCCAAGAGGCGTTCCCCGACCGTGGTCAGGAGCGCCACGCGGCGCCGGCGCTTCGGCTCTCATTCCAGGCGCTCTTCGGCTGAGAGTGCCCCGAGGTCCAGGGCTGGTCCCTCCCTGTCATCTGCGCCGTCGCCATCCCCGCCACCGTCACCTGCAGGCAGGTAGGGTTGGGGTGCTGGCCGTCTTCCCCCCTCCCTGGGACCCTCCTTCGGCATACGCACCTGCAGAGTCGTCCCCCTGGCGTTCAGGCTCAGAGGCGGCGTATGGGGATGGTGGGCTCCTGCCCAGCTCCTCCCCCCACGGTGCACCTGCCGGCAACAGAATGGACTGCGGCGTGGGCCGGGCCAGTATGCCGCCAGTGCCCCCTGACACCTGGGAACCGGGCCACTATCTGCCAGTGGCCGCGGACCCCACTCCACCCGTTCCCCCTTCGGGTGGCATCCCCCCGTACCCATGGTGTCCTGGTTTCCGGCCGACTCCTCGTCCGTCTGGCCCCCCTGGTCGCTCTCCCCCGAGGCGACGGCGTCGCCGTAGGTGGACCTGGTGGGGGCAAAGATGGGGGGTAGGCTGGTAGCCCGTGGCCTCAGCCCTGACCCCACCACCCAGTCGTCTACCCACACAGGAGCGGTACCTGCGCGAGCCTCCCGCTGCCTCTGGGATGCACGTGGCGCCAATAGGGCCCCGCTTGCAGATGACGGTCTCTTCGGCGGCCACCCACGGCCTGCCCACTCAGCCTCCACTACTGCGGCCTGCTGCTGAACATGCCGCACACTGAGGCTCCGCGTCACGCGTTGTGGCTGCCCACTGCCCCGCGTCCCTATGATTTCGGCCAGCCTCTGGTAGTGCGGGTATGTGGCCGGCTCTGCACCCGTGCGGTCATTGTGCTCCCGGACACGAAAGTACTCCTGCCACAGCGCCTTGGTCTTCGTCCGACATTCCAAGGCGCTGCGGACGAAGCCCCGTGCCCGGAGGTCCCTGGACACGCGCTCAAAGACCTCCCGGTTCCGGTGAGAAGCATGCAATGCCTCCTTGACGTTGGGGGTGCCCCAGACATCCCGCAGAGCCACGAACTCGTGCTCCTGCCAGCTACGGCCCCGTCCACGCTGCTCGCTGGTGCTTTCCGTTGGCGAGGAGCTGTGCGTCGGGTAGTCGTCTACCTGTGCAGGGGGACCCTCTGGCGCTGGGGCAGGGGTTCTCGGACGGCGCGCTGCCATGTCTGCCTTCTTGGTCTAGCCGCTTCCCTGTACTGCCACTGGGCTACTAGCCGGCAATGGGGTCTCGGCGTGGTGGCCGAGCAGCAGGGGCAACGTGGATGCGTATGGGCATTCCTTGTCGCCATCCCCGCCTCCGGGGGATGCCGGTGTCCCTGGGAACATCAGGGGCCGTCCTTGGTCCCGTCGCGAGACTCTGAGCCAGATATGACGGGGGCGTGGTGGGATGGGGCGGGAACTGGGCGCGGCTGGCCACTGGGCGCGGTTGGTCATGGCGGCGCGCAGGTAGGACTGCTGGAAGACAAAGGCGTCGTTACGCCGGCCACCCCAGCCTGCCTACGCATCGATGAACCGGACAGTGTGGTCTACTGTCCCCTGGAGAATGACGGAACAGAAGCCCTTCCTGTTCCCATATTCATGGTAACGCCTCCCGGGTGCACGGAGGGGATGTGGCAGCCATCGACGGCCCCGATGCAGTGGGGGAACCCTAGGCGGCCGAAACCATCCATGATCTGTGGATGACAGGGGTATTAGGGTTTCCTGCTACTGCCCTGTTCCGCTGCCCGCCCACCTGCCGCGCCCTTTGTGCCTACTTCGCCAACCCTGTCTCCCAGGCAAACTACCATCCGGTAGAGTTCCGCCTCCATTGCCAGACACACCTCCCGTATGATCTCCCCTGCAGTGGCGACCCCAACGCCGAATTTAATATTCTTACGACTCACATACTTAACCATTATGGTCATATTAGGAAAGCAACTAGTGCTCCTTCCAAATCCCTGTTATTAGTATACAGTGTTATGAAATTCTATCTTCTACTGCCTATGAGATAATCTTAAAAACCTGCTATCTAAGAAATGGCTTTACGGCATTGATTACATTCATACAACGAATGGCATATATACCTGCTATATTCGTATAGCAAGAATGCCAAAGACACGTGAAGTACTCGGCTAAGAAATCACTTTATGTCATTGATTACATCAATACACCTGCTAAGCATTGCGAACATTTATATAGCATGCACATCCAAAGAAAGCAATCTGTAATAGAGAATACTATTATTATTACATAGTATTATGGAATACGACGATATTTGTCATTATTTAAAGGTATTATGAAATTCTATCCTCCTGGGTATGAAAACCTTAAAACAGTTCCTCACGACACATATTTAACAGTTAGGTTCATATAGGAAAGCAACTAGTCTTCCAAATTCTCTATTATTACCATAGAGTGTTATTAAATTCTATCTTCTATTCCCAATGAGATAACCTTAAATACTTGTTGGGTAAGAAATTACTTTATGTCATTCAATGCATCCAAAGAAAGCAATCTGTAATAGAGAATACTATTATTATTACATAGTATTATGAAATACTACGATATTCTCTGTCATTATTTAAAAGTATTATGGAATTCTCTCCTCGGTATAATGAAATACTTTCTTACGTCTCACATACTTAACAGTTATGGTCATATAGAAAAGCAATTAGTGCTCCTTCCAAATTCCCTGTTATTAGGATACAGTGTTATGAAATTCTATCTTCTACTGCCTATGAGTTAATCTTAAAAACCTGCTATCTAAGAAATCGCTTTACGGCATTGATTACATTCATACAACGAATGGGATATATACCTGCTATATTCATATAGCATGAATGCCAAAGCCATGTGAAGTACTCGGCTAAGAAATCACTTTATGTCATTGATTACATCCATACAACGAATAGGAAATATACCTGCTAAGCATTGCGAACATGCAGTTTTATATATCATGCATGCAAAAGACATTTTAACTTTATTACTTCTCATGACTTCATATATATATAGGAGAACCTCCAGCAAGTTTATCATATGCTGCAGATGGAGTCTCTTCTTAACACCAACACAACCAGTAGTAGATTCCGACATAGTTTCATTTGCAAGGTATGTCAGATTTGTAACTATTAAGGTTATATAGCAAAAGCAACTACTGGCATTTCCAAGTTCTCTGCTATTATTACATAGTATTCTAAAATTCTATCTTCTGCTGGGTAAAATAACCTTAAATACTCATTGGTTAAGGAGTTACTTTATGTCACTGATTACGTCCAGAAACAGAATAGTAAATATACCTGCTAAGCGTTGGTAACTTGAACAGGACCTGTCATGCAGATTCATAGAGCATGCGTGCAAAAGACACCCTTTCGTGAATGAGAATAAACAACATTTATAAGAGAACAACACATTTTACTATTACTACTTCGTACGTCTTCATATGGTTAGAAAACATCCTGCACGTTAATCATATGTTGCAAGTGTTTTGGTATTGTTTCTTCAAACCAGCAGAAGCCCTATTATATCACAAGATTGTTTCTTGGGACTCACATATTTAACTCTTAGGGTCCTATAGCCAAAGCAACTAGTGCTTTTTCCAAATTCTCTATTATTACCATAGAGTGTTATTAAATTCTATCTTCTATTCCCTATGAGGTAACCTTAAATACTTGTTGGGTAAGAAATTACTTTACGTCATTCATTGCATCGAAAGAAAGCAATCTGTAAAAGAGAATACTATTATTATTACATAGTATTATGAAATACTACGATATTCTCTGTCATTATTTAAAGGTATTATGAAATTCTCACCTCGGTATAGTAACCTTAAAATAGTTTCTTACGACTCACATACTTAACCATTATGGTCATATTAGGAAAGCAACTAGTGCTCCTTCCAAATCCCTGTTATTAGTATACAGTGTTATGAAATTCTATCTTCTACTGCCTATGAGATAATCTTAAAAACCTGCTATCTAAGAAATGGCTTTACGGCATTGATTACATTCATACAACGAATGGCATATATACCTGCTATATTCATACAGCAAGAATGCCAAAGACACGTGAAGTACTCGGCTAAGAAATCACTTTATGTCATTGATTACATCAATACAACGAATAGGAAATATACCTGCTAAGCATTGCGTACATTTATATAGCATGCATGCAAAACACATTTTAACATCCAAAGAAAGCAATCTGTAATAGAGAATACTATTATTATTACATAGTATTATGGAATACGACGATATTCTCTGTCATAATTTAAAGGTATTATGAAATTCTATCCTCCTGGGTATGAAAACCTTAAAACAGTTTCTCACGACACATATTTAACAGTTATGTTCATATAGGAAAGCAACTAGTACTCCCTCCAAATTCTCTATTATTACCATAGAGTGTTATTAAATTCTATCTTCTATTCCCAATGAGATAACCTTAAATACTTGTTGGGTAAGAAATTACTTTATGTCATTCAATGCATCCAAAGAAAGCAATCTGTAATAGAGAATACTATTATTATTACATAGTATTATGAAATACTACGATATTCTCTGTCATTATTTAAAAGTATTATGGAATCCTCTCCTCGGTATAATGAAATACTTTTTACGACTCACATAACAGTTATGGTCATATAAAAAAGCAATTAGTGCTCATTCCAAATTCCCTGTTATTAGGATACAGTGTTATGAAATTCTATCTTCTACTGCCAATGAGTTAATCTTAAAAACCTGCTATCTAAGAAATCTTTACGGCATTGATTACATTCATACAACGAATGGGATATATACCTGCTATATTCATATAGCATGAATGCCAAAGCCATGTGAAGTACTCGGCTAAGAAATCACTTTATGTCATTGATTACATCCATACAACGAATAGGAAATATACCTGCTAAGCATTGCGAACATGCAGTTTTATATATCATGCATGCAAAAGACATTTTAACTTTATTACTTCTCATGACTTCATATATATATAGGAGAACCTCCAGCAAGTTTATCATATGCTGCAGATGGAGTCTCTTCTTAACACCAACACAACCAGTAGTAGATTCCGACATAGTTTAATTTGCAAGGTATGTCAGATTTGTAACTATTAAGGTTATATAGCAAAAGCAACTACTGGCATTTCCAAGTTCTCTGCTATTATTACATAGTATTCTGAAATTCTATCTTCTGCTGGGTAAAATAACCTTAAATACTCATTGGTTAAGGAGTTACTTTATGTCACTGATTACGTCCAGAAACAGAATAGTAAATATACCTGCTAAGCGTTGGTCACTTGAACAGGACCTGTCATGCAAATTCATAGAGCATGCGTGCAAAAGACACCCTTTCGTGAATGAGAATAAACAACATTTATAATAAAGGTAAATAAAGGTAAAACGAGTAGTTCTCTTATAAATGTAGTTTACATTTCTGATTCACGAACGGGTGTCTTTAGCATGCATGCTATATGAATCTGCAGGACCTGTCCTGTTCAAGTGACCAACGCGTAGCAGGTATATTGCAATATTCGGTTTATGGATGTAATCAGTGAAAGTAATTCCTTAGACAATGAATATTTAAGGTTACCATACCCAATAGGATAGAGTTTCATAATACTATGTAATAGTAACATAGTAGTATTTCATAATACTAATAATAGAGAATATGGAAATACCACTAGTTGCTTTGCCTTTATAACCGTAACTGTTAAATATCTGACATACCTTGATGAAGGCAAATGAAACTATTTCACAATCTACTACGGGTATTTTTTGGTTTTCTGAAGAGACTCCATCTGCAGCATATGATAAAGTTGCTGGAGGTTCTCCTATATATATATATATATGAAGTCATGAGAAGGAATAAAGTTAAAATGTGTTTTGCATGCATGCGATATAAATCTACATGTTCGCAATGCTTAGCAGGTATATTTCCTATTCGTTGTATGGATGTAATCAATGACAAAAAGTGATTTTTTAGCCGAGTACTCACGTGTCTTTGGCATTCATGCTATATGAATATAGCAGGTATATATCCCATTCATTGTATGAATTTAATCAATGCCATAAAGCCATTTCTTAGATAGCAGGTTTTTAAGATTATCTCATAGGCAGTAGAAAATAGAATTTCATAACACTGTATACTAATAACAGGGAATTTGGAAGGAGCAGTAGTTGCTTTCCTATATGACCATAACTGTTAAGTATGTGAGTCGTAAGAAACTATTTTAAGGTTATCATACCCAGGAGGATAGAATTTCATAATACTTTTAAATAATGACAGAGAATATCGTAGTATTTCATAATACTATGTAATAATAATAGTATTTATTACAGATAGCTTTCTTTGGATGCAATGAATGACATAAAGTAATTTCTTACCCAACAAGTATTTAAGGTTATCTCATAGGGAGTAGAAGATAGAATTTAACAACACTCTATGGTAATATTAGAGAATTTGGAAGAAGCACTAGTTGCTTTTGCTATGGGACCCAAAGAGCTAAATATGTGAGTCCCAAGAATCAATCTTGTGATATAATA
The DNA here is from genome assembly GCF_049243985.1 of Paroedura picta. Classification (NCBI taxonomy): domain Eukaryota; kingdom Metazoa; phylum Chordata; class Lepidosauria; order Squamata; family Gekkonidae; genus Paroedura; species Paroedura picta. Next base: position 4,749,413 of record NC_135378.1, on the reverse strand, counting down.
GGGCTTTTGCTGGCTTGAAGAAACAATACCCAAACACTCTGTCTGCTCTGTCGTAATCTTGTAAATGTTGTTTACATTTCTGATTCACGAAATGGTGTCTTTTGCACGCATGCTATATGAATCTGCATGACAGGTCCTGTTCAAGTGACCAACGCTTAGCAGGTATATTTACTATTCAGTTTCTGGACGTAATCAGTGACATAAAGTAACTCCTTAACCAATGAGTATTTAAGGTTATTTTACCCAGCAGAAGATAGAATTTCATAATATTATGTAGTAATGACATACGAAGTAATAAAGGTAAAACGAGTCGTTCTCTTGTAAATGTAGTTTACATTTCTGATTCACGAACGGGTGTCTTTAGCATGCATGCTATATGAATCTGCAGGACCGGTCGTGTTCAAGTGACCAACGCGTATCAGGTATATTTCAATATTCGGTTTATGGATGTAATCAGTGAAAGTAATTCCTTAGGCAATGAATATTTAAGGTTATCATTCCGAATAGGATAAAATTTCATAATACTATGTAATAGTAATCCCCCTTCAAGGATCGATGCCTTGTTGTGGCAAGGGGGCTTGCGTAGTTCAGTGAAGCTATGAGCTATCTACTATTTGGTTTCTGGACGTATTCAGTGACATAAAGTAACTCCTTAACCAATGAGTATTTAAGGGTATTTTACCCAGCAGAAGAATTTCATATTACTATGTAATAATAGCAGAGAACTTGGAAATGCCAGTAGTTGCTTTAGCTATATAACCTTAATAGTTACTTATCTGACATACCCTGTTGAAGGCAAATGAAACTATGTCGGAATCTATTACGGGTTGTGTTGGTGTTAAGAAGAGACTCCATCTGCAGCATATGATAAACTTGCGGGTTTTTTTCTGTTAACTATATGAAGACTTACGAAGTAATAAAGGTAAAACGAGTCGTTCTCTTGTAAATGTAGTTTACATTTCTGATTCACGAACGGGTGTCTTTAGCATGCATGCTATATGAATCTGCAGGACCTGTCCTATTCAAGTGACCAACACTTAGCAGGTATATTGCAATATTCGGTTTATGGATGTAATCAGCGAAAGTAATTCCTTAGGCAATGAATATTTAAGGTTACCATACCCAATAGGATAGAGTTTCATAATACTATGTAATAGTAACATAGTAGTATTTCATAATACTAATAATAGAGAATATGGAAATACCACTAGTTGCTTTGCCTTTATAACCGTAACTGTTAAATATCTGACATACCTTGATGAAGGCAAATGAAACTATTTCACAATCTACTACGGGTATTTTTTGGTTTTCTGAAGAGACTCCATCTGCATGTCGGACGAAGTCCAAGGCGCTACGGCAGGAGTACTACCATGTCCGCGAGCATAACGATTGGACGGGAGCCAAGCCAGCCACATGCCCGCACTACCGGAGGCTGGCCGATATCTTGGGGATGCGGGGCAGTGGGCGGCCGCGACGTGGGGCACGGAGCCTCAGTGTGCGGCTTGTTCCCCGGCCATCCGAGGAGGTGGAGGCTGAGTGGGCGGGCCGGGGACGGCCACCGAAGAGACCGGCATCCGCCAGTGGGGCTCCGCCAGACCCATGTGAGCCCCCTAGGCAGCAGGGGCCACGGCCAGGTAATGCTCCCAGGTGGGTGGCCGCCTGGGCAGTGGGGCGGGGGACTATGCCACAGGCAGGCAACCCACCCCCTGTCTATGACCCCCACCACGGCCATCAACGGTATCGCCTGGGGGAAACAGAGACCATGCCGGGCAGAAGGACTAGGAGTCGGGAGGGACCCAGGAGACCACGGGTACCGTGGGTCCCCAAGCAGGTGGAATGGGTGGTGTGGGAGCCGTGTCAAGGGCTGGCCAGCAGCTGGCTCCCCAGGTGCCTTGGCCCAACGGCGGACTGCCACCCCAGGCCAAGGCACCACCCTTCGTGTCGCCCGCAGGTGCAGCATGGGGGGACGCCCCGGACAGTAGTCCAGTGTCCCCGAATGTGGCCTCCGAGTCCGAGCGACAGTGGGAGGACTCTGCAGGTACGTGCCACGGCGCGGAGGGCCAGGGGGGGGCCCTGGGAAGTTCGTTCCCCAGCACACCAGACCTATTCACATGCAGGTGAAGGCGGTGGGGACGGCGATGGCGGTGAGAGAGGTGAGGGGCCAGCCCTGGACCTCGGGGCGCTCTCTGCCGAGGAGCGCCTACAACGGGAACACAGGCACCGCCGCCGAATTGCGCTCCTCACCACTGTCGGGGAACGGCTACTGGAGCAGGGGGAGGAGGACCTGGACGAGCGGCGCCGTTTCCAGACCACCCTGCTGGAGCTCGGGAGGGCGGAGGGCGAGCGGGAACGCCAGGAGTGGGCAGAATTCCAGGCCCTGCACCGGGAGACGATGGCCGGACCATCTGCCTCCCTCGCGACAGCAACAGGGGTCTTGGACCGCATCACGACAGCCCTGGAGCAGATGACTCCCATGGATGGCGACCCTGGCGCCGCCGCCGCCATCCCACCGGCCGAGCCACCCCTTGCGGTTCCCGTTGTGGGGCTTGTGGAGGCCCCGGTTGCCATGGCACAGGGGGAGGGGGCGGAGAACGGGATGGATGGAGTTGAGGGCCCCCCTCCACGCCAAGGTGCACGAGGGTGAACCAGGGTCGCTACCACAAGGGGCCGACGGCGGCCACGGGGAGTCCGCGGGCTGTGGCGCTTGTAAACGGCGACAAACAAATGGCCGTCCCGTCAGTAGGGTGGCCCTTACCTTCCCCTGTGATTCGAGTCCATCATTCACGTGGCGCCCCTTCGTGGCCGGCGGTCGAACATGTATGCAGCCACTGCGTCCCTGACGCTTTGCCCCTGCTACCTTGTGCGCAGCCGCTCCCGTCGACTGGGCAGCCCTTCCTCCTTGACCTCGATGGTCTCCCTGGGCGGCATCTCCAGAGGGTCATGGCCGTGTGCCTCGCAGATGTTGTGCAGGATGACGCAGGCTATGATCACCGGGGTTATGTTCACTATGGCGGCCTGCAGGCAGGAGAGCAGGCATCGCCAGCGCACTTTCAGACGGCCAAATGCCCATTCCACGATGTTGCATGCACGGCACAGACGGCCATTGAAGTACGCCTCCACCGCGTTTCGTGGCGGGGCGTAGGGTTTCGTGAGCCACCGGCGTTGGGGGTATGCCCCATCAGCAACTATGAGGGCTGGCACGCGGACACCCTGCATCGTGACGGTGGGGTTCCCCGGGACGTACGCCCTGGCGTCTATGGTGGCACGTAGGTTAGACTGCTGGAAAACGAAGGCGTCGTTCCGCTGAACACCCCAGCCTGCCTCCGCATCAATGAAACGGCCTGTGTGATCCACCGTCCCCTGGAGAATGACCAAACAGAAGCCCTTCCTGTTCCTGTATTCATCGTAGCGCCTCCCGGGGGCACGGATGGGGATGTGGCAGCCATCGACGGCCCCGATGCAGTGGGGGAACCCTAGCGGCCAAACGCATCCATGATCTGTGGATGAGAGGGGGAGTTAGGCTGCAAGGATAGTGCCCCTTGGTCCGCTGGCCGCCACTGTGCCCTGCCTTGTCTACCTACCTTGCCGACCCCGTCTCCCAGGCACACTACCGTCCGGTAGAGCTCCGCTTCCATCCCCAGGAACACCTCCCGTATGATCTCCCCTGCCGTGGCGACCCCAACACCAAACTGGTGGGCGACGTCTCGATATGTGTCCCCTTTGGCCAAGTTCCATGGAGCAATGGAGAACCCGTTTCTCCACGGGGATGGGCATCCTCATGTTGGTGGCTTGTCTCTCCAGCCAGCTCTGTAGAGCTGTCACGATCTCCTGGAATGTGCTCCGCATCATGCGGAAATTATCGATCCAGCGGTCGTTGCTCCAGCTGGCTGTCACAATGTTCTCCCACCAGTCTCGGCTGCGCCGTTCAGCCCAGCGGGCCCTCGGGAACCACACTGCAGACAGGGCGTGCCACCGGCGGATGGCACCTCGCCTCCAGGACAGAGAGGCACCCCACCATATTCCCCATCTCCGCCATGCATGCATGGCACGACGCCGCCTCCGCTTCCTTTGTTGCCGCTCGCGCGGCAGGACACCTGTGGCCGTCGCCAGCATTAGACTTTGTACGCCGACTACTATGATAGCGATTGCTGATGCCACATGTGCGGCCACCACCATCGGTACCCTATGGTCCATCGTGTTTCTGGGGCTCACTTCTACGGCGCTTGCTCCCTCCCCCTCTGTGCCCGTTGGTCCCGGCAGGACTGCGCCTGCGCAGTCTGCTTCCGCCCTTCCTGGCTCCGATGTCCGACGCGGCGCCCGCTTGCCGACGCAGCGGCGCGCTAGCCTCGCTTCCTTTGGCCTGCGCATCGACGCCTCGACACCTGCCGCTCCGGGTTTCGCCGCCATCGCACCCCGTTCTGTGCATAACCGGTATGCTTCGCGTCTTCCCCCTCCACTTTTTCCATGTGACCCAAATTCGCCGTTTTGACGGCCGTGCATAATGGGCCTTGAACAGTTCCTGTCATGCAGATTCATATAGCATGCATGCAAAGGACACCTTTCGTGAATCAGAATTTATCTGACATACCTTGTTGAAGGCAAATGAAACTATGTCGGAATCTACTACTGGTTGTGCTGGTGTTAAGAAGAGACTCCATCTGCAGCATATGATAAACTTGCGGGATGTTTTCTGCTAACTATATGAAGACATACAAAGTAATAAAGGTAAAAACGAGTCGTTCTCTTGTAAATGTAATTTACATTTCTCATTCACGAACGGGTGTCTTTAGCATGCATGTAATCAATGCCATAAAGCCATTTCTTAGATAGCAGGTTATTAAGATAATTTCTGATTCACGAAAGGTGACTTTTGTATGCATGCTATATGAATCTGCATGACAGGTCCTGTTCAAGGCCCATTATGCACGGCCACCGAAACGGCGAATTTGGGACACAGGGAAAAAGCGGAGGGAGAAGACGCGAAGCATACTGGTTATGCATGGAACGGGGTGCGATGGCGGCGAAACCCGGAGCGGCAGGTGTCGAGGCGTCTATGCGCAGGCCAAAGGAAGCGAGGCTAGTGCGCCGCTGCGTCGGCAAGCGGGAGCCGCGTCGGACATCGGAGCCAGGAAGGGCGGAAGCAGACTGCGCAGGCGCAGTCCTGCCGGGTCCGACGGGCATGGAGGGGGAGGGAGCAAGCGCCGTAGAAGTGAGCCCCAGAAACACGATGGACCATAGGGTACCGGTGGTGGTGGCCGCACAGGTGGCATCAGCAATCACTATCATAGTAGGCGGCGTACACAGTCTAATGCTGGTGACGGCCACAGGTGTCCTGCAGCGAGAGCGGCAACATAGGAAGCGGAGGTGGCGTCGTGCCATGCACACATGGCAGAGATGGGGAATATGGTGGGGTGAATCTCTGTCCTGGAGGTGAGGTGCCATCCGCCGGTGGCACTCCGTGTCTGCAGTGTGGTTCCCGAGGGCCCGCTGGGCTGAACAGCGCAGCCGAGACTGGTGGGAGAACTATGTGACAGTCAGATGGAGTGACGACCACTGGATCGATAATTTCCGCATGACGCGGAGCACATTCCAGGAGATCGTGACAGCTCTACAGAGCCGGCTGGAGAGACAAGCCACCAACATGAGGATGCCCATCCCCGTGGAGAAACGGGTCGCCATTGCTCCATGGTACTTGGCCACAGGGGACACATATCGAGACGTCGCCCACCAGTTTGGTGTTGAGGTCACCACGGCAGGGGAGATCTTACGGGAGGTGTGCCTGGGGATGGAAGCGGAGCTCTACCGGATGGTAGTGTGCCTGGGAGACGGGGTAGGCGAAGTAGGTATACAAGGCAGGGCACAGTGGTGGCCAGCGGACCAAGGGGCACTATCCTTGCAGCCTAACTCCCCCGCTCATCCACAGATCATGGATGGGTTTGGCCGCTAGGGTTCCCCCACTGCATCGGGGCCGTCGATGGCTGCCACATCCCCATCCGTGCCCTCAGGAGGCTCTACGACGAATACGGGAACAGGAAGGGCTTCTGTACGGTCATTCTCCAGGGGACGGTGGATCACACAGGCCGTTTCATTGATGCGGAGGCAGGCTGGGGTGGTCAGCGAAACGACACCTTCGTTTTCCAGCAGTCTAACCTACGTGCCGCCATAGACGCAGGGGCGTACTTCCCGGGGAACCCCACCGTCACGATGCAGGGTGTCGGCGTGCCAGCCCTCATAGTTGCTGATGGGGCATACCCCCAACGCCGGTGGTTCATGAAACCCTACGCCCCGCCACGGAACGCGGTGGAGGCGTACTTCAATGGCCGTCTGTGCCGTGCACGCAACATCGTGGAACGGGCATTTGGCCGTCTGAAAGTGCGCTGGCGATGCCTGCTCTCCTGCCTCCAGGCCGCCATAGTGAACATAACGCCGGTGATCATAACCTGCGTCATCCTGCACAACATCTGCGAGGCACACGGCCATGAACCTCTGGAGATGCCGCCCGCCAGGGAGACCCTCGAGGTCAAGGAGGAAGGGCTGCCCAGTCGGCGGGAGCGGCTGCGCACAAGGCAGCAGGGGCAATGCGTCAGGGACGCAGTGGCTGCATACATGTTCGACCGCCGGCCACGAAGGGGCGCCAGGTGAATGAAGGACTTGAGTCACAGGGGAAGGTAAGGGCCACCCTACTGACGGGACGGCCATTTATTTGTCGCCGGTTACAAGCGCCGCAGCCCGCGGACTCCCCGTGGCCGCCGTCGGCCCCCCGTTGCAGCGCCCCTGGTTCGCCCCCGTGCACCGTGGCGTGGAGGGGGGCTCTCAACACCATCCATCCCATTCGCCGCCCCCTCCCCCTGTGCCATGGCAACCGGGGCCTCCACAAGCCCCACAACGGGAACCGCAAGGGGTGGCTCGGCTGGTGGGATGGCGTCGGCAGCGCCAGGGTCGCTATCCATGGGAGTCATCTGCTCCAGGGCTGTCGTGATGCGGTCCAAGACCCCTGTTGCTGTCGCGAGGGAGGCCGATGGTCCGGCCATCGTCTCCCGGTGCAGGGCCTGGAACTCTGCCCACTCCTGGCATTCCCGCTCGCCCTCCGCCCTCCCGAGCTCCAGCAGGGTTGTTTGGAAATTGCGCCGCTCGTCCAGGTCCTCCTCCCCCTGCTCCAGTAGCCGTTCTCGGAGGCCACGTTCGGGGACACTGGGCTTCTGTCCGGGGCGTCCCCCCATGCTGCACCTGCGGGCGACACGAAGGGCGGTGCCTTGTCCTGGGGTGGCAGTCCGCCGTTGTGCCAAGGCACCTGAGGAGCCAGCTGCTGGCCGGCCCTTGACGCGGCTCCCACACCACCCATTCCACCTGCTTCGGGACCCACGGTACCCGTGGTCTCCTGGGTCCTGACCGACTCCTCGTCCTTCTGCCCGGCATGGTCTGTTTCCAGGGCCGCCTCCGCCTCACGCGGATGTCCTGGATCTGATGTAGGTGGAGGCAGGCGCACCCACATGGATTTTACGGCAGCAGGAGGGTGTGTATGGCGGCAACGGGCGTGAGTGTGGACCCGGGCCAGTGGCCCGGCCGTGCTCCGGCACCTTGCCGTCATGGCCCTCTAGGGCCTACCGGTACAGCCATCGCTCTCATCGGATCCCTGTCTTCCACCCTTGCAGGTTATACCTCGACGGACCCGACAGCTGCCGGACCATCGTCGGCCACGTGAGCCCACCACAGGCTGCCGCAGCCGCCCTGCCGCTGGACAGTGGGGGGGACGTTTCCCTTTTGTTTGCCTGCCTTTCCCTCTGTTTCCCGTTCACCCGTCTCCTTGTTCAGTTCCCGGGCCCTTCCCTTTCCTTCCCTTCCCTGGTTCTTCCCGGTTCATGTTCCCTGTTTTGGCCTGTTGCCGTTTGCCCTCTGTATTGTTTCCTTTCTTATATAAAGTTTTTATAGTTTCTTACATCCCTCGCCTCCGTTGTGTTTTGTGGTTGGGGACTGGGTGGCGCGGCGGGTGGCGGATTGCAGACCGGGCCCCTCTGCCGGCCATGCTTTCCTCTGTCCCCTGCTGTGCGGCTGGGTTGGGACTCCCCGGGTCGCCCTCCCCTACAGGCACCCCGGCCGCCTTCGTCTCCCCTTCCCCTTTGGTGACCTCCCCTGCCGTGGCGTTCAAGCAGCCGCTTCGATTCTGGCTCTGCCGCTCGACCCGGAACTCCCCGATTATGCATGCGGTGCGTTCGCCGCCGCGTCTGATTGGGCCCTGGTTGTCACGGAAGCTGCGGTTTCTCCCGCATTCCTCTAACGCGGCTTTTTCGGCGGCGTGACTCGCATCTGCAGCCCGTTGTTGCCGGCACCGTGCGTTATCGGTGATTTTAGTCGGCGCCATTCCACTCCGAATGTGCGTTAAAACCTCCGTGCATAATGGGCCATAGGAAAGCAACTAGTACTCCTTCCAAATTCCCTGTTATTACTATACAGTGTTATGAAATTCTATCTTCTACTGCCTATGAGATAATCTTAAAAACCTGCTATCTAACAAATGGCTTTACGGCATTGATTACATTCATACAACGAATGGGATATATAACTGCTATATTCATATAGCATGAATGCCAAAGACACCTGTAGTACTCGGCTAAGAAATCACTTTATGTCACTGATTACATCCATACAACGAATAGGAAATATACCTGCTAAGCATTGCGAACATGCAGTTTTATATAGCATGAATGCAAAACACATTTTAAATTTATTACTTCTCTTGACTTCATATATATATATATAAGAGAACCTCCAGCAAGTTTATCATATGCTGCAGATGGAGTCTCTTCATAAAACCAAACAATACCCGTAGTAGATCTGAAATAGTTTCATTTGCCTTCATCAAGGTATGTCAGTTATTTAACAATTACGGTTATAAAGGCAAAGCAACTAGTGGTATTTCCATATTCTCTATTATTATTACTTAGTATTATGAAATACTACTATATTCTCTGTTACTGTTACATAGAAGAAGAAGAAGAAGAGTTGGTTCTTATATGCCGCTTTTCCCTACCTGAAGGAGGCTCAAAGCGGCTTACAGTTGCCTTCCCATTCCTCTCCCCACAACAGGCACCTTGTGGGGTGGGAGAGGCTGAGAGAGCCCTGATATCACTGCTCGGTCAGAACAGTTTTATCAGTGCCATGGCGAGCCCAAGGTCACCCAGCTGGCTGCATGTGGGGGAGTGCAGAATCGAACCCGGCATGCCAGATTAGAAGTCCATGCTCCTAACCACTACACCAAACTGGCTCTCCAAACCACTACACCAAACTGGTATTATGAAATTCTATCCTATTGGGTATGATAACCTTAAATATTCATTGCCTAAGGAATTACTTTCACTGATTACATCCAAAAAACGAATATTGCAATATACCTGCTAAGCGTTGGTCACTTGAACAGGACCGGTCCTGCAGATGCATATAGCATGCATGCTAAAGACACCCGTTCGTGAATCAGAAATGTAAATTACATTGACAAGAGAACGACTCTTTTTTACCTTTATAACTTTGTATGTCGTCATATAGTTAACAGAAAACACATTTTAACTTTATTACTTCTCATGACTTCATATATATATATAGGAAAACCTCCAGCAAGTTTATCATATGCTGCAGATGGAGTCTCTTAATAAAACCAAACAATACCCGTAGTAGATGAGCCTCTTGTGGTGCAGAGTGGTAAGGCAGCAGATATGCAGTCTGAAAGCTCTGCCCATGAGGCTGAGAGTTCGATCCCAGCAGCCGGCTCAAGGTTGACTCAGCCTTCCATCCTTCCGAGGTCGGTAAAATGAGTACCCAGCTTGCTGGGGGGGTAAACGGTAATGACTGGGGAAGGCACTGGCAAACCACCCCATATTGAGTCTGCCATGAAAACGCTAGAGGGCGTCACCCCAAGGGTCAGACATGACCCGGTGCTTGCACTGGGGATACCTTACCTTACCTTACACATTGGATACCTTACCTTACCTTACACGTAGTAGATTCCGAAATAGTTTCATTTGCCTTCATCAAGGTATGTCAGATATTTTACAATTACGGCTATAAAGGCAAATCAATTAGTGGTATTTCCATATTCTCTATAATTAGTATTATGAAATGCTACGATATTCTCTGTTACTGTTACATAGTATTATGAAATTCTATCCTATTGGGTATGATAACCTTAAATATTCATTGCCTAAGGAATTACTTTCACTGATTACATCCATAAACCGAATATTGCAATATACCTGCTAAGCGTTGGTCACTTTAACAGGACTGGTCCTGCAGATTCATATAACATGCATGCTAAAGACACCCGTTCGTGAATCAGAAATGTAAATTACATTTACAAGAGAACGACTCGTTTTTACCTTTATTACTTTGTATGTCTTCATATAGTTAGCAGAAAACATCCCGCAAGTTTATCATATGCTGCAGATGGAGTCTCTTCTTAACACCAGCACAACCAGTAGTAGATTCCGACATAGTTTCATTTGCCTTCAACAAGGTATGTCAGATAAATTCTGATTCACGAAAGGTGTACTTTGCATGCATGCTATATGAATCTGCATGACAGGTCCTGTTCAAGGCCCATTATGCACGGCCGTCAAAATGGCGAATTTGGGTCACATGGAAAAAGTGGAGGGGGAAGACGCGAAGCATACCGGTTATGCACAGAACGGGGTGCGATGGCGGCGAAACCCGGAGCGGCAGGTGTCGAGGCGTCGATGCGCAGGCCAAAGGAAGTGAGGCTAGCGCGCCGCTGTGTCGGCAAGCGGGCGCCGCGTCGGACATCGGAGCCAGGAAGGGCGGAAGCAGACTGCGCAGGCGCAGTCCTGCCGGGACCGACGGGCACAGAGGGGGAGGGAGCAAGCGCCGTAGAAGTGAGCCCCAGAAACACGATGGACCATAGGGTACCGGTGGTGGTGGCCGCACATGTGGCATCAGCAATCGCTATCATAGTAGGCGGCGTACACAGTCTAATGCTGGCGACGGCCACAGGTGTCCTGCCGCGCGAGCGGCAACAAAGGAAGCGGAGGCGGCGTCGTGCCATGCACGCATGGCGGAGATGGGGAATATGGTGGGGTGCCTCTCTGTCCTGGAGGCGAGGTGCCATCCGCCGGTGGCACGCCCTGTCTGCAGTGTGGTTCCCGAGGGCCCGCTGGGCTGAACGGCGCAGCCGAGACTGGTGGGAGAACATTGTGACAGCCAGCTGGAGCGACGACCGCTGGATCGATAATTTCCGCATGATGCGGAGCACATTCCAGGAGATCGTGACAGCTCTACAGAGCTGACTGGAGAGACAAGCCACCAACATGAGGATGCCCATCCCCGTGGAGAAACGGGTCGCCATTGCTCCATGCAACTTGGCCAAAGGGGACACATATCGAGACGTCGCCCACCAGTTTGGTGTTGGGGTCGCCACGGCAGGGGAGATCATACGGGAGGTGTGCCTGGGGATGGAAGCGGAGCTCTACCGGACGGTAGTGTGCCTGGGAGACGGGGTCGGCAAGGTAGGTAGACAAGGCAGGGCACAGTGGCGGCCAGCGGACCAAGGGGCACTATCCTTGCAGCCTAACTCCCCCTCTCATCCACAGATCATGGATGCGTTTGGCCGCTAGGGTTCCCCCACTGCATCGGGGCCGTCGATGGCTGCCACATCCCCATCCGTGCCCCCGGGAGGCGCTACGACGAATACGGGAACAGGAAGGGCTTCTGTTCGGTCATTCTCCAGGGGACGGTGGATCACACAGGCCGTTTCATTGATGCGGAGGCAGGCTGGGGTGTTCAGCGGAACGACGCCTTCGTTTTCCAGCAGTCTAACCTACGTGCCACCATAGACGCCAGGGCGTACATCCCGGGGAACCCTACCGTCACGATGCAGGGTGTCCGCGTGCCAGCCCTCATAGTTGCTGATGGGGCATACCCCCAACGCCGGTGGCTCATGAAACCCTACACCCCGCCACGAAACGCGGTGGAGGCGTACTTCAATGGCCGTCTGTGCCGTGCATGCAACATCGTGGAATGGGCATTTGGCCGTCTGAAAGTGCGCTGGCGATGCCTGCTCTCCTGCCTCCGGGCCGCCATAGTGAACATAACCCCGGTGATCATAGCCTGCGTCATCCTGCACAACATCTGCGAGGCACACGGCCATGACCCTCTGGAGATGCCGCCCAGGGAGACCATCGAGGTCAAGGAGGAAGGGCTGCCCAGTCGGCGGGAGCGGCTGCGCACAAGGTAGCAGGGGCAAAGCGTCAGGGACGCAGTGGCTGCATACATGTTCGACCGCCGGCCACGAAGGGGCGCCAGGTGAATGATGGACTCGAATCACAGGGGAAGGTAAGGGCCACCCTACTGACGGGACGGCCATTTATTTGTCGCCGTTTACAAGCGCCACAGCCCGCGGACTCCCCGTGGCCGCCGTCGGCCCCTTGTGGTAGCGCCCCTGGTTCACCCTCGTGCACCTTGGCATGGAGGGGGGCCCTCAACTCCATCCATCCCGTTCTCCGCCCCCTCCCCCTGTGCCATGGCAACCGGGGCCTCCACAAGCCCCACAACGGGAACCGCAAGGGGTGGCTCGGCCGGTGGGATGGCGGCGGCGGCGCCAGGGTCGCCATCCATGGGAGTCATCTGCTCCAGGGCTGTCGTGATGCGGTCCAAGACCCCTGTTGCTGTCGCGAGGGAGGCAGATGGTCTGGCCATCGTCTCCCGGTGCAGGGCCTGGAATTCTGCCCACTCCTGGCGTTCCCGCTCGCCCTCCGCCCTCCCGAGCTCCAGCAGGGTGGTCTGGAAACGGCGCCGCTCGTCCAGGTCCTCCTCCCCCTGCTCCAGTAGCCGTTCCCCGACAGTGGTGAGGAGCGCAATGCGGCGGCGGTGCTTGTGTTCCCGTTGTAGGCGCTCCTCGGCAGAGAGCGCCCCGAGGTCCAGGGCTGGCCCCTCACCTCTCTCACCGCCATCGCCGTCCCCACCGCCTTCACCTGCATGTGAATAGGTCTGGTGTGCTGGGGAACGAACTTCCCAGGGCCCCCCCCTGGCCCTCCGCGCCGTGGCACGTACCTGCAGAGTCCTCCCACTATCGCTCGGACTCAGAGGCCACATTCGGGGACACTGGACTTCTGTCCGGGGCGTCCCCCCATGCTGCACCTGCGGGCGACACGAAGGGTGGTGCCTTGGCCTGGGGTGGCAGTCCGCCGTTGGGCCAAGGCACCTGGGGAGCCAGCTGCTGGCCAGCCCTTGACACGGCTCCCACACCACCCATTCCACCTGCTTGGGGACCCACGGTACCCGTGGTCTCCTGGGTCCCTCCCGACTCCTCGTCCTTCTGCCCGGCATGGTCTCTGTTTCCCCCAGGCGATACCGTTGATGGCCGTGGTGGGGGTCATAGACAGGGGGTGGGTTGCCTGCCTGTGGCATAGTCCCCAGCCCCACTGCCCAGGCGGCCACCCACCTGGGAGCATTACCTGGCCGTGGCCCCTGCTGCCTAGGGGGCTCACATGGGTCCGGCGGAGCCCCACTGGCGGATGCCGGTCTCTTCGGTGGCCGTCCCCGGCCCGCCCACTCAGCATCCACCTCCTCGGATGGCCGGGGAACAAGCCGCACACTGAGGCTCCGTGCCCCACGTCGCGGCCGCCCACTGCCCCGCATCCCCAAGATATCGGCCAGCCTCCGGTAGTGCAGGCATGTGGCTGGCTTGGCTCCCGTCCAATCGTTATGCTCGCGGACATGGTAGTACTCCTGCCGTAGCGCCTTGGACTTCGTCCGACATGCAGATGGAGTCTCTTCAGAAAACCAAAAAATACCCGTAGTAGATTGTGAAATAGTTTCATTTGCCTTCATCAAGGTATGTCAGATATTTAACAGTTACGGTTATAAAGGCAAAGCAACTAGTGGTATTTCCATATTCTCTATTATTAGTATTATGAAATACTACTATGTTACTATTACATAGTATTATGAAACTCTATCCTATTGGGTATGGTAACCTTAAATATTCATTGCCTAAGGAATTACTTTCGCTGATTACATCCATAAACCGAATATTGCAATATACCTGCTAAGTGTAGGTCACTTGAATAGGACAGGTCCTGCAGATTCATATAGCATGCATGCTAAAGACACCCGTTCGTGAATCAGAAATGTAAACTACATTTACAAGAGAACGACTCGTTTTACCTTTATTACTTCGTAAGTCTTCATATAGTTAACAGAAAAAAACCCGCAAGTTTATCATATGCTGCAGATGGAGTCTCTTCTTAACACCAACACAACCCGTAATAGATTCCGACATAGTTTCATTTGCCTTCAACAGGGTATGTCAGATAAGTAACTATTAAGGTTATATAGCTAAAGCATCTACTGGCATTTCCAAGTTCTCTGCTATTATTACATAGTAATATGAAATTCTTCTGCTGGGTAAAATACCCTTAAATACTCATTGGTTAAGGAGTTACTTTATGTCACTGAATATGTCCAGAAACCAAATAGTAAATAGCTCATAGCTTCACTGAACTACGCAAGCCCCCTTGCCACAACAAGGCATCGATCCTTGAAGGGGGATTACTATTACATAGTATTATGAAATTTTATCCTATTCGGAATGATAACCTTAAATATTCATTGCCTAAGGAATTACTTTCACTGATTACATCCATAAACCGAATATTGAAATATACCTGCTAAGTGTAGGTCACTTGAACACGACCGGTCCTGCAGATTCATATAGCATGCATGCTAAAGACACCCGTTCGTGAATCAGAAATGTAAACTACATTTACAAGAGAACGACTCGTTTTACCTTTATTACTTCGTATGTCATTACTACATAATATTATGAAATTCTATCTTCTGCTGGGTAAAATAACCTTAAATACTCATTGGTTAAGGAGTTACTTTATGTCACTGATTACGTCCAGAAACTGAATAGTAAATATACCTGCTAAGCGTTGGTCACTTGAACAGGACCTGTCATGCAGATTCATATAGCATGCGTGCAAAAGACACCATTTCGTGAATCAGAAATGTAAACAACATTTACAAGATTACGACAGAGCAGACAGAGTGTTTGGGTATTGTTTCTTCAAGCCAGCAAAAGCCCTATTATATCACAAGATTGATTCTTGGGACTCACATATTTAGCTCTTTGGGTCCCATAGCAAAAGCAACTAGTGCTTCTTCCAAATTCTCTAATATTACCATAGAGTGTTGTTAAATTCTATCTTCTACTCCCTATGAGATAACCTTAAATACTTGTTGGGTAAGAAATTACTTTATGTCATTCATTGCATCCAAAGAAAGCTATCTGTAATAAATACTATTATTATTACATAGTATTATGAAATACTACGATATTCTCTGTCATTATTTAAAAGTATTATGAAATTCTATCCTCCTGGGTATGATAACCTTAAAATAGTTTCTTACGACTCACATACTTAACAGTTATGGTCATATAGGAAAGCAACTACTGCTCCTTCCAAATTCCCTGTTATTAGTATACAGTGTTATGAAATTCTATTTTCTACTGCCTATGAGATAATCTTAAAAACCTGCTATCTAAGAAATGGCTTTATGGCATTGATTAAATTCATACAATGAATGGGATATATACCTGCTGTCAGGATTGTAGAATCTCTGTCATAAATTAGCCTGAGTTCCTCCATGTCAGTTATATTACTAGATGGGGCCCGGCGCCTGTTAGTCCCGGCCTTGTAGTTTGTAAGCAATAAAATAGAATAGTGATGTTATGTTAACCTTATCTTGTTATGGGCAGAAAGGGCTGTTTGTTACCTCTTTCAAGGATGGGAGTTTGGAATCCTGTTTTGGTTTCACATATGTCTTTTCTCACTCACCTCCCCCCCTTGGGAACTGTCAAGTTTTGGGCGGGAGAAATGTATTGATAAGCTGAGGCAAATCTGGCTTCTAGTCAGATTTGACTTTTCAGTCCATTGCGTGTAGTGCTAATCAATAAAACTATTTTTCTTTTGAATAAGTTTTGTTGTGAGTTTCCTGTGCGCTTGACATCAAGTCAAATCTCACAACTCCTTTCACCTGCAAAATGCAGGGCGAGGGACATACTTTTTCTGATCAGGGAGAGGGCCTGGATTGGGACCTCTCCCAGGCCGAAGGCGCTGGTGCGGGGCCGCACAGCTCGGCCATGATGCGGGCTGTCTCGGGGGCAACCCCGGGACCCGAGGAATTTTTGGAACGTCACATCACCCAGCGCAGGCGGTTGTCAAAATACGACCGCCCTACTGGGGATGAACGTTGGCCGGAGCACCTGGGACTGCCTAGCTACGCGCTGGAGCCTGTGGGTGAGACACAGGACTTGCAGTACAAGCTGGACAGGGTGACTAACTGGCTGCAGGACCTCTCGGGTCGGCTGGATCCGGAGGAGAGACGCCGAACACAACGCCTGCTAAGGGACGTGCTCGGTGGGGGTGCACACGATACCAGTGCACGGAGAGAGAGCGGTGGGTTTGCACTGCAGGAGCACGGCATGGCGGCCGCGCAAGCAACGGCAGAGGCAGCTGAGGCGCTGGCCAGAGCCCGGGCTCAGCTAGAGATCGAAGCCGAGGCGGAAGCACGCGCAAGGGCGCAGAGGGAGAGAGAAGACGAAGGCGAGGAACGAGAGGACGAAGGTGGCGCTGGCGGCGACGGTGCTGGTGGAGACGGCGCGGACGGAGGCGAGGACGCAGCAGCGGCGGCGGCGGCACGGGCAGCGGCGGATGTCGCGGGAGCCGAGGCGGCGGCAGCGGCGGCGGCGCGTGAAGCAGCGCGAGCGGCCGCGCGAGCAGCAGCAGCGGCGCAGGCAGCGGAACGAGCGAGAGTGGCGGCTGGGAGAGGGAGAGGCATTGGCCGGGGTGCAAGACCCCCGGCCCCGGCCCCAGCACCGGCGGACTGGGGCCCAGGGCGCCTACCTGCCCACCTCCGTGGAGTGGAAATGCGGAACACCTATAAGTTCAAGGCAAAGTTTTCTGGGGACCCCTCCGATTTCCCCACGTTCCTGGTGCACCTCCAAGCCTACATGATGGACATGGGGTTCACTTTCCAAGACGACGCCGAACGGGTGCGTTTCGTGGGGCAAGCCCTGGAAGGCAAAGCTGCCAAATGGTTCGTGGATTTGTACCGTTACCATCCCCAAGCCACCCGCGACTACAACCATTTTATGAGGGCCCTGCGCCAGATGTACGTGGAACCGTTTGAACGGGAGACTGCGGAGAAGAAACTCCGGGCTCACCGGCAGGGAAAGTTGTCTGTGGTTGAGTACGCCAGGGAATTTAAGGAGCTGGCTTCCTCTGTACCAGACTGGACGGAGCCCCAACGTGTGCTGGCGTTTGTAGGGGGCCTCAATCCCAATCTGGCTGACAAGTGCCTCCTCCTGGAAGACCCACTCACTGTCGAAGGGTGGGTCCAGCTGGCTGGAGAAATGGAAAACCGCTTGGAACGGGCCTCAATGGTGCAAGCCCTGGCCGGGAAAACCATGGCGAAGACTTCCACCCCGGTGAAGACCAAGCCCCGAACCAAATTGGAACCGGCGGAGCGCACTCGGCGCATGGAGAAAGGGCTGTGCTTGGGATGTGGCCAAGCCGGGCATTTCCTCGCACACTGCCCAACGAAAGCGGCATCAACCCCGAAAGCGGCGAGCAGCGCCCCATCGAAAGCCACGCCTGCCAAGAAAACCACCACCAAGAAAAGCACCAAATCTCTCCTGGTTCCAGTGGCTGCCGTGCCAGCGGTGGACGACTCGGAGGAGGGAAGCGGGCTGGAGGACGAGGATCAAGCTGAGGAGCAGTCGGGAAACGAGGACGGTCTGCTGTAAAGGCGCCCCGCCAGCAGGCCGCCAACAGGGGCAAACGCGTGGTGAGTGATTCCCCCTTGCTACTCCTACCGGCCAACCTTTCTAACCCCAAGTCGGGGAAAACGGTGGGAATCCGATGTATTGTGGACTCGGGGTGCACCCAATCCCTAGTGAGCCCGGCACTGGCCGAGACTTTGGGGGTGGGGAAAGTGGCACTGAAAGAACCCTTGCCAATCACCCAGTTAGATGGGAAATGCGCTCCCGGTGGGGAAGCCACGGCAAAGACTCGCCCCATGGACTTGGACATAAAAAAACATTGGGAGCAAATCCAACCTTTGGTGGCCCCTCACTCTGCCTTCCCATGCGTGTTGGGGTTGGATTGGCTGAGGGAACATGATCCCCTTGTGAAGTGGAAGGAAGGGACTGTGGAATTTACCTCCGCCGCTTGCGA
The DNA here is from genome assembly GCF_049243985.1 of Paroedura picta. Taxonomy (NCBI): domain Eukaryota; kingdom Metazoa; phylum Chordata; class Lepidosauria; order Squamata; family Gekkonidae; genus Paroedura; species Paroedura picta. The sequence continues at coordinate 4,731,168 of NC_135378.1, read as the reverse complement.
GCAGCACACGCGGCAGCAGGGTCCTCCGAGATCCGGGGTGGTGGCTGCTTTGGGGGTGGGGGTGGACGCGCTCCCTCCTGAATACCGGGACTTTGGTGATGTGTTCGCGGAGGTGGAGTGCAACCAGCTCCCCCCCCACCGCAAAACTGACTGTGCCATCGAATTAAAGAAGGGAGAGCCTCTCCCCAAAGCCAAACTGTATTCCATGAGCCCGCGAGAGATGGCAGAGCTTAGAGAATTTTTGGATAAGAACCTAGCGAGGGGTTTTATCAGACCAGCCACATCTTCCTTGGCAGCCCCGGTCCTTTTCGTAAAAAAGAAGGACGGTTCGCTGAGGTTGTGCACCGACTACCGCGGGTTGAACGCGGTCTCCACCTGCAACGCCTACCCGCTTCCCCTGATAAAAGACTTGCTGGGCCACTTGGGGAAGGCGCGCGTTTTTTCGAAACTGGACTTAAGGGAAGCCTACTATCGAGTTCGGATCAAGAAAGGGCATGAATATTTAACAGCTTTTAATACGCCCCTGGGGCAGTTTGAATACACCGTAATGCCGTTCGGCCTCGCCGGCGCTCCGGGCGTGTTCATGAATATGATAAATGAAATTATGCATGATTTATTGTACCAAGGGGTGTTGGTTTACATTGATGATATTCTTGTGTATTCAGAGAATGTTGAGAGTCATACTAAGCTGGTCCGCGAAGTGCTCCGCCGCTTGCGGAAGCACCAGTTGTTCGCTAAATTGTCAAAATGTGAGTTCCACCGCGAGGCAGTGGAGTTCTTGGGTTTCCGGGTCTCCCAGGCTGGGATCGAAATGGACCCTGGCAAAGTGCGTGATTTGCTGGCATGGGAGCCTCCCCGCACCAGGAGGCAATTACAAAGTTTCTTAGGGTTCGCTAATTTTTACAGGACCTTCATCCCCAACTTTGCCAAGGTTGCGCTGCCCCTCACTGACTTGTTAAAAACCAAAGGGGGGAAGACGGCAAGCCGACCTGGGGCGCCTCTCTCTTGGACTCCCTCCTGTCAGGAGGCGTTTGACAAACTAAAGCTGTTATTCACGTCTGAACCGGTGTTGGCCCATGCCGACCCCTCTAAGCAATTTACAGTACAAGTAGATTCCTCGGACGTAGCAATGGGGGCCGTGATCCTCCAAGAGGGGGGAGACGGGAAATTGCACCCCCTGGCCTATTTATCAAAGAAATTTTCAGCGGCAGAAAGAAATTGGGCAATTTGGGAAAAAGAGGCGGCTGCAGTGAAATTGGCCCTTTCCACGTGGCGGCATTGGCTGGAGGGGTCCACAATCCCGTTTGTAGTCTGGACAGATCATAAAAACCTTCAGGCACTCAAACAGCCCCGCTCGCTTTCAGCCAAACAAATGAGATGGGCGGAGTTTTTCGCTCGTTTCAACTTCTCCCTAAAGCATCTTCCTGGCAAACTGAATTTTTTGGCTGATGCACTATCGCGCCTGCCTCAGTACAACAGCAAACGAGACCCATTGGTAGATACCGTCTTTACTCCCGCCCAACTGGGGATGGCCGCTGTGACGCGCAGCCACACAAAGACTGTTACGCCCATCCCAGGGGGCTGGGTCCAAAAGGACTTGTCAACTGACCCAGAGTTTTGTTCCCTCCGCCCTGATTTGTCTGAGAAGGGGGGGCTCTTTTTCAAAGGCGAAAGACTCTTTGTGCCTGCCGCGGCCCGGGGGAAGGTTTTGAAACTTTGCCACGATGCTAAAACCGCTGGACATTTTGGTTTTGTGAAAACTCTGCACCTGGTCAGGAGACAGTACTGGTGGCCATCCTTGCGCAAAGATGTGGAGAAATATGTGCAGGGGTGCCCCATTTGTATTGCTTCAAAGCCAATTGGGGGCAAGAGGAAGGGACTTTTGCAGCCGCAGCCCACCCCCTCACGTCCATGGACTGATGTAACTATGGACTTTATTACAGACCTGCCCCCCAGCCAAGGGAACACCGTCATATGGGTTGTAGTGGATGCTTTTTCCAAACAGGCTCATTTCATCCCCTGTACGGGCGTGCCCTCAGCACCAAAGCTGGCCTCTCTTTTTATTAAACACGTGGTACGTCTGCACGGGATCCCGACACGTGTCCTGACGGATCGGGGCCCCCAGTTCGTTTCTAAGTTTTGGAGGGAGCTTCTTAAACTATTGGGTGTGGAGCAAGCCCTCACCTCGGGCTATCACCCGGAGTCAAATGGCCAGACCGAGAGGGTAAACCAAATCCTGGAGCAGTATTTGCGCTGTTTTATCAACCACCAGCAGGATGATTGGGTTTCTTTATTGCCACTTGCTGAATTCGCCTATAACAATGGGGTCCACTCCTCAACTGGGGTATCGCCCTTCAAGGTGGTGTATGGAACTGATTTAGTGTCAGCCCCCACTTGGGGACTTAGCTCCGCAGAGGTCCCTGACTTAAATAAATGGGCAGCCTCCATCAGTACGGGCTGGCCAGAAATCGTTGCTAGCCTCAAGGAAGCCAAAGATGCCTATAAGGCTCAAGCTGACAAGAAGAGGGTACCTGCCCCTGATTGGAAAGTGGGTGATTTAGCCTACCTGTCTACCAAGAACTTAAGGTGCCAGCAGAAATCCAGGAAACTTGGTCCAAAGTTTGTGGGACCATTTAAAGTGGTGAAATTGATAAATGCTGTGACTGTGGAGCTAGCTCTACCAAAAACTTACAGGAATGTGCATCCGGTTTTTCATTCCAGCCTGCTGCGAAGAGCTCCAGCCCCGGACGAGTGGCACCCTCCTCCATCTATGCCTGTTCCAATTTACATCGATAAGGACACCCACTATGAAGTCAACCAAATCTTAGACTCTCGCTTGCATAAGGGTCGCCTTCAATATTTGGTCGATTGGAAGGATTTCCCCTCTGGGGATAAAGAGTGGGTTGAGGCTGGGAATGTGAAGGCACCCCGCCTTCTCCGGGCTTTCCATCGAGCATTTCCTGATTGTCCTCGCCCGGTTGATGCCGGCTAGGTGGAGGAGTGAAGTTTGTTTTAATGCGGAGGGATGTCAGGATTGTAGAATCTCTGTCATAAATTAGCCTGAGTTCCTCCATGTCAGTTATATTACTAGATGGGGCCCGGCGCCTGTTAGTCCCGGCCTTGTAGTTTGTAAGCAATAAAATAGAATAGTGATGTTATGTTAACCTTATCTTGTTATGGGCAGAAAGGGCTGTTTGTTACCTCTTTCAAGGATGGGAGTTTGGAATCCTGTTTTGGTTTCACATATGTCTTTTCTCACTCACCTCCCCCCCTTGGGAACTGTCAAGTTTTGGGCGGGAGAAATGTATTGATAAGCTGAGGCAAATCTGGCTTCTAGTCAGATTTGACTTTTCAGTCCATTGCGTGTAGTGCTAATCAATAAAACTATTTTTCTTTTGAATAAGTTTTGTTGTGAGTTTCCTGTGCGCTTGACACCTGCTATATTCATATAGCATGAATGCCAAAGACACGTGAGTACTCGGCTAAAAAATCACTTTTTGTCATTGATTACATCCATACAACGAATAGGAAATATACCTGCTAAGCATTGCGAACATGTAGATTTATATCGCATGCATGCAAAACACATTTTAACTTTATTCCTTCTCATGACTTCATATATATATATAGGAGAACCTCCAGCAACTTTATCATATGCTGCAGATGGAGTCTCTTCAGAAAACCAAAAAATACCCGTAGTAGATTGTGAAATAGTTTCATTTGCCTTCATCAAGGTATGTCAGATATTTAACAGTTACGGTTATAAAGGCAAAGCAACTAGTGGTATTTCCATATTCTCTATTATTAGTATTATGAAATACTACTATGTTACTATTACATAGTATTATGAAACTCTATCCTATTGGGTATGGTAACCTTAAATATTCATTGTCTAAGGAATTACTTTCACTGATTACATCCATAAACCGAATATTGCAATATACCTGCTACGCGTTGGTCACTTGAACAGGACAGGTCCTGCAGATTCATATAGCATGCATGCTAAAGACACCCGTTCGTGAATCAGAAATGTAAACTACATTTATAAGAGAACTACTCGTTTTACCTTTATTTACCTTTATTATAAATGTTGTTTATTCTCATTCACGAAAGGGTGTCTTTTGCACGCATGCTCTATGAATTTGCATGACAGGTCCTGTTCAAGTGACCAACGCTTAGCAGGTATATTTACTATTCTGTTTCTGGACGTAATCAGTGACATAAAGTAACTCCTTAACCAATGAGTATTTAAGGTTATTTTACCCAGCAGAAGATAGAATTTCAGAATACTATGTAATAATAGCAGAGAACTTGGAAATGCCAGTAGTTGCTTTTGCTATATAACCTTAATAGTCTCAAATCTGACATACCTTGCAAATTAAACTATGTCGGAATCTACTACTGGTTGTTTTGGTGTTAAGAAGAGACTCCATCTGCAGCATATGATAAACTTGCTGGAGGTTCTCCTATATATATATGAAGTCATGAGAAGTAATAAAGTTAAAATGTCTTTTGCATGCATGATATATAAAACTGCATGTTCGCAATGCTTAGCAGGTATATTTCCTATTCGTTGTATGGATGTAATCAATGACATAAAGTGATTTCTTAGCCGAGTACTTCACATGGCTTTGGCATTCATGCTATATGAATATAGCAGGTATATATCCCATTCGTTGTATGAATGTAATCAATGCCGTAAAGTGATTTCTTAGATAGCAGGTTTTTAAGATTAACTCATTAGCAGTAGAAGATAGAATTTCATAACACTGTATCTTAATAACAGGGAATTTGGAATGAGCACTAATTGCTTTTTTATATGACCATAACTGTTATGTGAGTCGTAAAAAGTATTTCATTATACCGAGGAGAGGATTCCATAATACTTTTAAATAATGACAGAGAATATCGTAGTATTTCATAATACTATGTAATAATAATAGTATTCTCTATTACAGATTGCTTTCTTTGGATGCATTGAATGACATAAAGTAATTTCTTACCCAACAAGTATTTAAGGTTATCTCATTGGGAATAGAAGATAGAATTTAATAACACTCTATGGTAATAATAGAGAATTTGGAGGGAGTACTAGTTGCTTTCCTATATGAACATAACTGTTAAATATGTGTCGTGAGAAACTGTTTTAAGGTTTTCATACCCAGGAGGATAGAATTTCATAATACCTTTAAATTATGACAGAGAATATCGTCGTATTCCATAATACTATGTAATAATAATAGTATTCTCTATTACAGATTGCTTTCTTTGGATGTTAAAATGTGTTTTGCATGCATGCTATATAAATGTACGCAATGCTTAGCAGGTATATTTCCTATTCGTTGTATTGATGTAATCAATGACATAAAGTGATTTCTTAGCCGAGTACTTCACGTGTCTTTGGCATTCTTGCTGTATGAATATAGCAGGTATATATGCCATTCGTTGTATGAATGTAATCAATGCCGTAAAGCCATTTCTTAGATAGCAGGTTTTTAAGATTATCTCATAGGCAGTAGAAGATAGAATTTCATAACACTGTATACTAATAACAGGGATTTGGAAGGAGCACTAGTTGCTTTCCTAATATGACCATAATGGTTAAGTATGTGAGTCGTAAGAAACTATTTTAAGGTTACTATACCGAGGTGAGAATTTCATAATACCTTTAAATAATGACAGAGAATATCGTAGTATTTCATAATACTATGTAATAATAATAGTATTCTCTATTACAGATTGCTTTCTTTCGATGCAATGAATGACGTAAAGTAATTTCTTACCCAACAAGTATTTAAGGTTACCTCATAGGGAATAGAAGATAGAATTTAATAACACTCTATGGTAATAATAGAGAATTTGGAAAAAGCACTAGTTGCTTTGGCTATAGGACCCTAAGAGTTAAATATGTGAGTCCCAAGAAACAATCTTGTGATATAATAGGGCTTCTGCTGGTTTGAAGAAACAATACCAAAACACTTGCAACATATGATTAACGTGCAGTATGTTTTCTAACCATATGAAGACGTATGAAGTAGTAATAGTAAAATGTGTTGTTCTCTCATAAATGTTGTTTATTCTCATTCACGAAAGGGTGTCTTTTGCACGCATGCTCTATGAATCTGCATGACAGGTCCTGTTCAAGTGACCAACGCTTAGCAGGTATATTTACTATTCTGTTTCTGGACGTAATCAGTGACATAAAGTAACTCCTGAACCAATGAGTATTTAAGGTTATTTTACCCAGCAGAAGATAGAATTTTAGAATACTATGTAATAATAGCAGAGAACTTGGAAATGCCAGTAGTTGCTTTTGCTATATAACCTTAATAATTACAAATCTGACATACCTTGCAAATGAAACTATGTCGGAATCTACTACTGGTTGTGTTGGTGTTAAGAAGAGACTCCATCTGCAGCATATGATAAACTTGCTGGAGGTTCTCCTATATATATATGAAGTCATGAGAAGTAATAAAGTTAAAATGTCTTTTGCATGCATGATATATAAAACTGCATGTTCGCAATGCTTAGCAGGTATATTTCCTATTCGTTGTATGGATGTAATCAATGACATAAAGTGATTTCTTAGCCGAGTACTTCACATGGCTTTGGCATTCATGCTATATGAATATAGCAGGTATATATCCCATTCGTTGTATGAATGTAATCAATGCCGTAAAGCGATTTCTTAGATAGCAGGTTTTTAAGATTAACTCATAGGCAGTAGAAGATAGAATTTCATAACACTGTATCCTAATAACAGGGAATTTGGAAGGAGCACTAATTGCTTTTCTATATGACCATAACTGTTAAGTATGTGAGTCGTAAGAAAGTATTTCATTATACCGAGGAGAGAATTCCATAATACTTTTAAATAATGACAGAGAATATCGTAGTATTTCATAATACTATGTAATAATAATAGTATTCTCTATTACAGATTGCTTTCTTTGGATGCATTGAATGACATAAAGTAATTTCTTACCCAACAAGTATTTAAGGTTATCTCATTGGGAATAGAAGATAGAATTTAATAACACTCTATGGTAATAATAGAGAATTTGGAAGACTAGTTGCTTTCCTATATGAACCTAACTGTTAAATATGTGTCGTGAGGAACTGTTTTAAGGTTTTCATACCCAGGAGGATAGAATTTCATAATACCTTTAAATAATGACAAATATCGTCGTATTCCATAATACTATGTAATAATAATAGTATTCTCTATTACAGATTGCTTTCTTTGGATGTGCATGCTATATAAATGTTCGCAATGCTTAGCAGGTGTATTGATGTAATCAATGACATAAAGTGATTTCTTAGCCGAGTACTTCACGTGTCTTTGGCATTCTTGCTATACGAATATAGCAGGTATATATGCCATTCGTTGTATGAATGTAATCAATGCCGTAAAGCCATTTCTTAGATAGCAGGTTTTTAAGATTATCTCATAGGCAGTAGAAGATAGAATTTCATAACACTGTATACTAATAACAGGGATTTGGAAGGAGCACTAGTTGCTTTCCTAATATGACCATAATGGTTAAGTATGTGAGTCGTAAGAATATTAAATTCGGCGTTGGGGTCGCCACTGCAGGGGAGATCATACGGGAGGTGTGTCTGGCAATGGAGGCGGAACTCTACCGGACGGTAGTTTGCCTGGGAGACAGGGTTGGCGAAGTAGGCACAAAGGGCGCGGCAAATGGGCGGGCAGCGGAACAGGGCAGTAGCAGGAAACCCTAATACCCCTGTCATCCACAGATCATGGATGGTTTCGGCCGCCTAGGGTTCCCCCACTGCATCGGGGCCGTCGATGGCTGCCACATCCCCTCCGTGCACCCGGGAGGCGTTACCATGAATATGGGAACAGGAAGGGCTTCTGTTCCGTCATTCTCCAGGGGACAGTAGACCACACTGTCCGATTCATCGATGCGTAGGCAGGCTGGGGTGGCCGGCGTAACGACGCCTTTGTCTTCCAGCAGTCCTACCTGCGCGCCGCCATGGACGCTGGGGCTTACATCCCAGGGAACCCCACCGTCACGATGCATGGCGTCCGCGTGCCAGCCCTGAGAGTAGCAGATGGGGCATACCCCCAACGCCCGTGGCTCATGAAACCCTACGCCCCCCCGCGGGATGCGGTGGAGGCGTACTTCAATGGCCGTCTGTGCCGTGCACGCAACATCGTGGAACGGGCATTCGGCCACGTGAAAGCACGCTAGCGATGCCTACTGTCATGCTTGCAGCCCGCCATTGCGAACGTCACCCCGGTGATCATAGCCTGCGTCATCCTCCACAACATCTGCGAGGTACATGGCCATGAACTCAGTCTGGAAATGCCGCCGAGGGACACCATTGAGGTCGAGGGGGAGAGGGTGCCTACTCGCTGGGATCGACTGCACACACGGCAGCTGGGTCAACGCGTCAGGGACGCCGTGGCGGTATACATCTTCGAGCGGAGGCTGCAAAGGGGTGCCCGGTGAATGACGGCAGCGAATGACAGATGAAGCGAAGGGCCGGCCCACTGTCGGGAGGGCCATTTATTAGATTTGGGTGCCGCGCCGCTTACAGCCGTCGCTGACGCTGCCCTGCCCACGCCCCCCTCTGGCCGCCCGTGGCAGCAGCCCTCCCGCGACCCCTTCCCCAGCGCCGCGCGGGGGGATCCTCGGGCGCCCCCTCCCCCTCCCCCTCCCCCTCCTCCACCCCCTGTGCCATGGCGAGCGGGGCCTCCACAAGCACCGCAACGGGAGCCGCAGCGGGTGCCCTGCCCGGTGGGTTGTCGCCGGCAGCAGGAGGCTCGGCGCCCAGGGGTACTATCTGCTCTAGGGCCGTGGCGATGCGTTCCAGGGCCCCAGCTGCTGTTGCGAGGGAGGCGGCAGGACCGGCCATAATTTCTCGCTGCAGGACCTTGAACTCTTCTCACTCCTGCCGTTCCCGCGCTTCCCCCGCCCTTCCGAGCTCCAGCAGGGCAGTCTCAAACCGGCGGCGCTCGGCCAGCTCCACCTGCCCCTGCTCCAAGAGGCGTTCCCCGACCGTGGTCAGGAGCGCCACGTGGCGCCGGCGCTTCGGCTCTCATTCCAGGCGCTCCTCGGGTGAGAGCACCCCGAGGTCCAGGGCTGGTCCCTCCCCGTCATCTGCGCCGTCGCCATCCCCGCCACCGTCACCTGCAGGCAGGTAGGGTTGGGGTGCTGGCCGTCCTGTCTTCCCCCCTCCCTGGGACCCTCCGTCGGCATACGCACCTGCAGAGTCGTCCCCCTGGCGTTCAGGCTCAGAGGCGGCGTATGGGGATGGTGGGCTCCTGCCCGGCTCCTCCCCCCACGGTGCACCTGCCGGCAACAGAATGGACTGCGGCGTGGGCCGGGCCAGTATGCCGCCAGTGCCCCCTGACACCTGGGAACCGGGCCACTATCTGCCAGTGGCCGCGGACCCCACTCCACCCGTTCCCCCTTTGCGTGGCATCCCCCCGTACCCATGGTGTCCTGGGTTCCGGCCGACTCCTCGTCCGTCTGGCCCCCCTGGTCGCTCTCCCCCGAGGCGACGGCGTCGCCGTAGGTGGACCTGGTGGGGGCAAAGATGGGGGGTAGGCTGGTAGCCCGTGGCCTCAGCCCTGACCCCACCACCCAGTCGTCTACCCACACAGGAGCGGTACCTGCGCGAGCCTCCCGCTGCCTCTGGGATGCACGTGGCGCCAATAGGGCCCCGCTTGCAGATGACGGTCTCTTCGGCGGCCACCCACGGCCTGCCCACTCAGCATCCACTACTGCGGCCTGCTGCTGAACACGCCGCACACTGAGGCTCCGCGTCACGCGTCGTGGCTGCCCACTGCCCCGCGTCCCTATGATTTCGGCCAGCCTCTGGTAGTGCGGGTATGTGGCCGGCTCTGCACCCGTGCGGTCATTGTGCTCCCGGACACGAAAGTACTCCTGCCACAGCGCCTTGGTCTTCGTCCGACATTCCAAGGCGCTGCGGACGAAGCCCCGTGCCCGGAGGTCCCTGGACACGCGCTCAAAGAACTCCCGGTTCCGGTGAGAAGCATGCAATGCCTCCTTGACGTTGGGGGTGCCCCAGACATCCCGCAGAGCCACGAACTCGTGCTCCTGCCAGCTACGGCCCCGTCCACGCTGCTCGCTGGTGCTTTCCGTTGGCGAGGAGCTGTGCGTCGGGTAGCCGTCTACCTGTGCAGGGGGACCCTCTGGCGCTGGGGCAGGGGTTCTCGGACGGCGCGCTGCCATGTCTGCCTTCTTGGTCTAGCCGCTTCCCTGTACTGCCACTGGGGTACTAGCCGGCAATGGGGTCTTGGCGTGGTGGCCGAGCAGCAGGGGCAACGTGGATGCGTATGGGCATTCCTTGTCGCCATCCCCGCCTCCGGGGGATGCCGGTGTCCCTGGGAACATCAGGGGCCGTCCTTGGTCCCGTCGCGAGACTCTGAGCCGGATATGACGGGGGCGTGGTGGGATGGGGCGGGAACTGGGCGCGGCTGGCCACTTTTGACCATGCTGCGCACCTGGAGGGAGCAGCATGACGGTGCTCGGTGGCAGTGTTGGGCAGTGGAGCTCTTCTCGCTCCACTGCCTGGCCATGGGCCAGTCACGCCGCCTAATGACCATGGGCCAGCTGGTCAATTGTTTTGACGTATTCCGGGAGGCCTCAGACTACCTAGAGGCCGCCGGATACTCCCGGACACCCCGCCGGTGCCGGGAGAAATTTGAGCGGCTCCACGTCCCCTTCTTTTCGGCTCTGCGAGCCATTGTTGCCGGCAGTCCAGGGCCGCCTCCGCCTCACGCGGATGTCCTGGATCTGATGTAGGTGGAGGCAGGCGCACCCACATGGATTTTACAGCAGCAGGAGGGTGTGTATGGCGGCAACGGGCGTGAGTGTGGACCCGGGCCAGTGGCCCGGCCGTGCTCCGGCACCTTGCCGTCATGGCCCTCTAGGGCCTACCAGTACAGCCATCGCTCTCATCGGATCCCTGTCTTCCACCCTTGCAGGTTATGCCTCGACGGACCCGACAGCTGCCGGACCATCGTCGGCCACGTGAGCCCACCACAGGCTGCCGCAGCCGCCCTGCCGCTGGACAGTGGGGGGGACGTTTCCCTTTTGTTTGCCTGCCTTTCCCTCTGTTTCCCGTTCACCCGTCTCCTTGTTCAGTTCCTGGGCCCTTCCCTTTCCTTCCCTTCCCTGGTTCTTCCCGGTTCATGTTCCCTGTTTTGGCCTGTTGCCGTTTGCCCTCTGTATTGTTTCCTTTCTTATATAAAGTTTTTATAGTTTCTTACATCCCTCGCCTCCGTTGTGTTTTGTGGTTGGGGACTGGGTGGCGCGGCGGGTGGCGGATTGCAGACCGGGCCCCTCTGCCGTCCCTGGTTGGGGCCATGCTTTCCTCTGTCCCCCGCTGTGCGGCTGGGTTGGGACTCCCCGGGTCGCCCTCCCCTACAGGCACCCCGGCCGCCTTCGTCTCCCCTTCCCCTTTGGTGACCTCCCCTGCCGTGGCGTTCAAGCAGCCGCTTCGATTCTGGCTCTGCCGCTCGACCCGGAACTCCCCGATTATGCATGCGGTGCGTTCGCCGCCGCGTCTGATTGGGCCCTGGTTGTCACGGAAGCTGCGGTTTCTCCCGCATTCCTCTAACGCGGCTTTTTCGGCGGCGTGACTCGCATCTGCAGCCCGTTGTCGCCGGCACCGTGCGTTATCGGTGATTTTAGTCGGCGCCATTCCACTCCGAATGTGCGTTAAAACCCCCGTGCATAATGGGCCATAGGAAAGCAACTAGTACTCCTTCCAAATTCCCTGTTATTACTATACAGTGTTATGAAATTCTATCTTCTACTGCCTATGAGATAATCTTAAAAACCTGCTATCTAAGAAATGGCTTTACGGCATTGATTACATTCATACAACGAATGGGATATATAACTGCTATATTCATATAGCATGAATGCCAAAGACACCTGTAGTACTCGGCTAAGAAATCACTTTATGTCATTGATTACATCCATACAACGAATAGGAAATATACCTGCTAAGCATTGCGAACATGCAGTTTTATATAGCATGAATGCAAAACACATTTTAAATTTATTACTTCTCTTGACTTCATATATATATATATAAGAGAACCTCCAGCAAGTTTATCATATGCTGCAGATGGAGTCTCTTCATAAAACCAAACAATACCCGTAGTAGATCTGAAATAGTTTCATTTGCCTTCATCAAGGTATGTCAGTTATTTAACAATTACGGTTATAAAGGCAAAGCAACTAGTGGTATTTCCATATTCTCTATTATTATTACTTAGTATTATGAAATACTACTATATTCTCTGTTACTGTTACATAGAAGAAGAAGAAGAAGAGTTGGTTCTTATATGCCGCTTTTCCCTACCTGAAGGAGGCTCAAAGCGGCTTACAGTTGCCTTCCCATTCCTCTCCCCACAACAGGCACCTTGTGGGGTGGGAGAGGCTGAGAGAGCCCTGATATCACTGCTCGGTCAGAACAGTTTTATCAGTGCCATGGCGAGCCCAAGGTCACCCAGCTGGCTGCATGTGGGGGAGTGCAGAATCGAACCCGGCATGCCAGATTAGAAGTCCATGCTCCTAACCAGTACACCAAATTGGCTCTCCAAACCACTACACCAAACTGGTATTATGAAATTCTATCCTATTGGGTATGATAACCTTAAATATTCATTGCCTAAGGAATTACTTTCACTGATTACATCCAAAAAACGAATATTGCAATATACCTGCTAAGCGTTGGTCACTTGAACAGGACCGGTCCTGCAGATGCATATAGCATGCATGCTAAAGACACCCGTTCGTGAATCAGAAATGTAAATTACATTGACAAGAGAACGACTCGTTTTTACCTTTATAACTTTGTATGTCGTCATATAGTTAACAGAAAACACATTTTAACTTTATTACTTCTCATGACTTCATATATATATATAGGAAAACCTCCAGCAAGTTTATCATATGCTGCAGATGGAGTCTCTTAATAAAACCAAACAATACCCGTAGTAGATGAGCCTCTTGTGGTGCAGAGTGGTAAGGCAGCAGATATGCAGTCTGAAAGCTCTGCCCATGAGGCTGAGAGTTCGATCCCAGCAGCCGGCTCAAGGTTGACTCAGCCTTCCATCCTTCCGAGGTCGGTAAAATGAGTACCCAGCTTGCTGGGGGGGTAAACGGTAATGACTGGGGAAGGCACTGGCAAACCACCCCATATTGAGTCTGCCATGAAAACGCTAGAGGGCGTCACCCCAAGGGTCAGACATGACCCGGTGCTTGCACTGGGGATACCTTACCTTACCTTACACGTTGGATACCTTACCTTACCTTACACGTAGTAGACTCCGAAATAGTTTCATTTGCCTTCATCAAGGTATGTCAGATATTTTACAATTACGGCTATAAAGGCAAATCAATTAGTGGTATTTCCATATTCTCTATAATTAGTATTATGAAATATTACGATATTCTCTGTTACTGTTACATAGTATTATGAAATTCTATCCTATTGGGTATGATAACCTTAAATATTCATTGCCTAAGGAATTACTTTCACTGATTACATCCATAAACCGAATATTGCAATATACCTGCTAAGCGTTGGTCACTTTAACAGGACTGGTCCTGCAGATTCATATAACATGCATGCTAAAGACACCCGTTCGTGAATCAGAAATGTAAATTACATTTACAAGAGAACGACTCGTTTTTACCTTTATTACTTTGTATGTCTTCATATAGTTAGCAGAAAACATCCCGCAAGTTTATCATATGCTGCAGATGGAGTCTCTTCTTAACACCAGCACAACCAGTAGTAGATTCCGACATAGTTTCATTTGCCTTCAACAAGGTATGTCAGATAAATTCTGATTCACGAAAGGTGTCCTTTGCATGCATGCTATATGAATCTGCATGACAGGTCCTGTTCAAGGCCCATTATGCACGGCCGTCAAAACGGCGAATTTGGGTCACATGGAAAAAGTGGAGGGGGAAGACGCGAAGCATACCGGTTATGCACAGAACGGGGTGCGATGGCGGCGAAACCCGGAGCGGCAGGTGTCGAGGCGTCGATGCGCAGGCCAAAGGAAGTGAGGCTAGCGTGCCGCTGCGTCGGCAAGCGGGTGCCGCGTCGGACATCGGAGCCAGGAAGGGCGGAAGCAGACTGCGCAGGCGCAGTCCTGCCGGGACCGACGGGCACAGAGGGGGAGGGAGCAAGCGCCGTAGAAGTGAGCCCCAGAAACACGATGGACCATAGGGTACCGGTGGTGGTGGCCGCACATGTGGCATCAGCAATCGCTATCATAGTAGGCGGCGTACACAGTCTAATGCTGGCGACGGCCACAGGTGTCCTGCCGCGCGAGCGGCAACAAAGGAAGCGGAGGCGGCGTCGTGTCATGCACGCATGGCGGAGATGGGGAATATGGTGGGGTGCCTCTCTGTCCTGGAGGCGAGGTGCCATCCGCCGGTGGCACGCCCTGTCTGCAGTGTGGTTCCCGAGGGCCCGCTGGGCTGAACGGCGCAGCCGAGACTGGTGGGAGAACATTGTGACAGCCAGCTGGAGCGACGACCGCTGGATCGATAATTTCCGCATGATGCGGAGCACATTCCAGGAGATCGTGACAGCTCTACAGAGCTGGCTGGAGAGACAAGCCACCAACATGAGGATGCCCATCCCCGTGGAGAAACGGGTCGCCATTGCTCCATGGAACTTGGCCAAAGGGGACACATATCGAGACGTCGCCCACCAGTTTGGTGTTGGGGTCGCCACGGCAGGGGAGATCATACGGGAGGTGTGCCTGGGGATGGAAGCGGAGCTCTACCGGACGGTAGTGTGCCTGGGAGACGGGGTCGGCAAGGTAGGTAGACAAGGCAGGGCACAGTGGCGGCCAGCGGACCAAGGGGCACTATCCTTGCAGCCTAACTCCCCCTCTCATCCACAGATCATGGATGCGTTTGGCCGCTAGGGTTCCCCCACTGCATCGGGGCCGTCGATGGCTGCCACATCCCCATCCGTGCCCCCGGGAGGCGCTACGACGAATACGGGAACAGGAAGGGCTTCTGTTCGGTCATTCTCCAGGGGACGGTGGATCACACAGGCCGTTTCATTGATGCGGAGGCAGGCTGGGGTGTTCAGCGGAACGACGCCTTCGTTTTCCAGCAGTCTAACCTACGTGCCACCATAGACGCCAGGGCGTACGTCCCGGGGAACCCCACCGTCACGAGGCAGGGTGTCCGCGTGCCAGCCCTCATAGTTGCTGATGGGGCATATCCCCAACACCGGTGGCTCATGAAACCCTACGCCCCGCCACGAAACGCGGTGGAGGCGTACTTCAATGGCCGTCTGTGCCGTGCATGCAACATCGTGGAATGGGCCTTTGGCCGTCTGAAAGTGCGCTGGCAATGCCTGCTCTCCTGCCTCCAGGCCGCCATAGTGAACATAACCCCGGTGATCTTAGTCTGCGTCATCCTGCACAACATCTGCGAGGCACACGGCCATGACCCTCTGGAGATGCCGCCCAGGGAGACCATCGAGGTCAAGGAGGAAGGGCTGCCCAGTCGGCGGGAGCGGCTGCGCACAAGGTAGCAGGGGCAAAGCGTCAGGGACGCAGTGGCTGCATACATGTTCGACCGCCGGCCACGAAGGGGCGCCAGGTGAATGATGGACTCGAATCACAGGGGAAGGTAAGGGCCACCCTACTGACGGGACGGCCATTTATTTGTCGCCGTTTACAAGCGCCACAGCCCGCGGACTCCCCGTGGCCGCCGTCGGCCCCTTGTGGTAGCGCCCCTGGTTCACCCTCGTGCACCTTGGCGTGGAGGGGGGCCCTCAACTACATCCATCCCGTTCTCTGCCCCCTCCCCCTGTGCCATGGCAACCGGGGCCTCCACAAGCCCCACAACGGGAACCGCAAGGGGTGGCTCAGCCGGTGGGATGGCGGCGGCGGCGCCAGGGTCGCCATCCATGGGAGTCATCTGCTCCAGGGCTGTCGTGATGCGGTCCAAGACCCCTGTTGCTGTCGCGAGGGAGGCAGATGGTCCGGCCATCGTCTCCCGGTGCAGGGCCTGGAATTCTGCCCACTCCTGGCGTTCCCGCTCGCCCTCCGCCCTCCCGAGCTCCAGCAGGGTGGTCTGGAAACGGCGCCGCTCGTCCAGGTCCTCCTCCCCCTGCTCCAGTAGCCGTTCACCGACAGTGGTGAGGAGCGCAATGCGGCGGCGGTGCCTGTGTTCCCGTTGTAGGCGCTCCTCGGCAGAGAGCGCCCCGAGGTCCAGGGCTGGCCCCTCACCTCTCTCACCGCCATCGCCGTCCCCACCGCCTTCACCTGCATGTGAATAGGTCTGGTGTGCTGGGGAACGAACTTCCCAGGGCCCCCCCCTGGCCCTCCGCGCCGTGGCACGTACCTGCAGAGTCCTCCCACTGTCGCTCGGACTCGGAGGCCACATTCGGGGACACTGGACTTCTGTCCGGGGCGTCCCCCCATGCTGCACCTGCGGGCGACACGAAGGGTGGTGCCTTGGCCTGGGGTGGCAGTCCGCCGTTGGGCCAAGGCACCTGGGGAGCCAGCTGCTGGCCAGCCCTTGACACGGCTCCCACACCACCCATTCCACCTGCTTGGGGACCCACGGTACCCGTGGTCTCCTGGGTCCCTCCCGACTCCTCGTCCTTCTGCCCGGCATGGTCTCTGTTTCCCCCAGGCGATACCGTTGATGGCCGTGGTGGGGGTCATAGACAGGGTGTGGGTTGCCTGCCTGTGGCATAGTCCCCCGCCCCACTGCCCAGGCAGCCACCCACCTGGGAGCATTACCTGGCCGTGGCCCCTGCTGCCTAGGGGGCTCACATGGGTCCGGCGGAGCCCCACTGGCGGATGCCGGTCTCTTCGGTGGCCGTCCCCGGCCCGCCCACTCAGCCTCCACCTTCTCGGATGGCCGGGGAACAAGCCGCACACTGAGGCTCCGTGCCCCACGTCGCGGCCGCCCACTGCCCCGCATCCCCAAGATATCGGCCAGCCTCCGGTACTGCGGGCATGTGGCTGGCTTGGCTCCCGTCCAATCGTTATGCTCGTGGACATGGTAGTACTCCTGCCGTAGCGCCTTGGACTTCGTCCGACATTCCAAGGCACTGCGGACGACCCCTCGTGCCCGGAGGTCCCTGGAGACCCGTTCGAACACCTGCCGGTTCCTGTGGGACGCATGCAGGGCCTCCTGGATGTCCGGGGTGCCCCAGCCTTCCAGCAGAGCCAAGACCTCATGCTCCCTCCAGCTACGGCCCCGTCCCCCCTGCTCGCCAGTGCTTGCCGATGCCGACGAGCTAGGGGTCGGGTACTCGTCCGCCAGGCCAGGGGGCCCCTTGGGCCCTGGGGCAGGGGTCCTTGGACGGCGCGCTACCATGGCCTCCCTGCTCGCTGTGGCTGCGTGCTGTCGCACTAACTAGGTGTCCGGCAACGGGGTCTACACGGCGTGGCCAGGGAGCACGGGCAGTGTGGCCGGCGACAGGCGCTCCTGGCAGGCATCGGTGTGTCCGGGGTATGCCGGCTTCCCAGGAACGTCGGGGACAGTCCCGATGCCCCTCGCGATACCCTGGGCCAGATGCCAGGGGGGCCTGGTGGGAAGGGGCGGTACCTGGGCGTGGCTGGTCACGTGGAGGGAGCGGCGTGATGGAGCCCCCTAGCAATGCCGGGCCGTGGAGCTTTTTTTGCTCCACTGCCTGGCCATGGGCGCGTCACTCCGCCTTATGACTATGGCGCAGCTAGTCAACTGTTTTGACCTCTCCCGTGGGGCCTCGGAATACCTGGAGGCCGCCGTGTACTCCGGGACACCCCGCCAGTGCCGGGAGAAATTCGAACGGCTCAGGGCCACCTTCTTTGCGGCTCTGTGAGCCATAGCTGACGGCACTCCAGGGCTGCCTCCGCCACACGCAGACGTCCTCTACCTCATGTGGGCGGAGGCTGGGGCTCCTATATGGATGTTACGGCAGCAGGAGGGTGTGTATGGCAGCAACGGGCAACTGTGCGGACCCGGCCCACATGAATGGCCCTTCTACGCTGCCTTGCCGTCATGGCCCTATAGGGTGCCTTTCTTCCCAACTTGCAGGGGGTGCGTCAACGGACTGCTGTGCTGCCGGACCCTCCTCGCCGCCCACGTGAGCTGCTGTCGCGGACCTCCCGCTGCCCTGAAGCTGGACTTTGGGGGGTCCGGGGGTCCCATTAGTTGCCTCCTAGTTCGCCGCCCTGAAGCTGGACTTTGGGGGGGTTCGGGTGTCCCATTAGTTGCCTCCCAGTTCGCCCCTCCCCTTGTTTGCTACCCCGGTCCATCTGCCCCCTAGGTCGTCCCCTTTCTTACTGTTTCCCTTCGCGTGTTCTGTTTGCTAGTCCCCTGTGTTTGTACTGTTTTCTACTCATTGCAATTTTTTACACTGTTTTGACTATTTTATAAAGTTTGTATGTTTCACCCACACCCTCGTCTCTGCTGTCGTTTGTGGTTCGGGGAGGGTTCAGGGATTGGTGGGTGGTCGCTGTGGTGGCCTCTGTGCCGTCCCTCATAGGGACATGCTGCCCCTCTCCCCCACTGGAGCTCAGCGCCCCGGCCCATTGCCTCCAGGGCTCCCCTGCTTCCCGTCCCCTTTGGGGATCTCCGGGCGCCTTTCTGTCCCCATTCTTTTTGGGTGCCCTCTGGTGCGGCGTTCCAGCAGCCGCTTCAATTCTGGCTCTGCCGCTGAACCCGGAACTCCCCAATTACGCACCGGCACCTTCGGCGCCACATCTGATTGGACCCTGGTTGTCAAGGAAGCTGCGGTTTCTTCCGCGTTCTGCTAACGCGACTTTTCCGGTGGCGTGCGTCGAATCTGCAGCCCGTTGCTGCCGGCACCGTGCGTTATCGGTGATTTTAGTCGCCGCCATTCCACCCCGAATGTGAATTAAAACCCCCGTGCATAATGGGTCCAAGTGACCAACGCTTAGCAGGTATATTTACTATTTGGTTTCTGGACGTAATCAGTGACATAAAGTAACTCCTTAACCAATGAGTATTTAAGGTTATTTTACCCAGCAGAAGATAGAATTTCATAATACTATGTAATAATAGCAGAGAACTTGGAAATGCCAGTAGTTGCTTTTGCTATATAACCTTAATAGTTACATATCTGACATACGTTGTTGAAGGCAAATGAAACTATGTCGGAATCTACTACTGGTTGTGTTGGTGTTAAGAAGAGACTCCATCTGCAGCATATGATAAACTTGCGGGATGTTTTCTGCTAACTATATGAAGACGTACAAAGTAATAAAGGTAAAAACGAGTCGTTCTCTTGTAAATGTAATTTACATTTCTGAACGGGTGTCTTTAGCATGCATGCTATATGAATCTGCAGGACCGATCCTGTTCAAGTGACCAACGCTTAGCAGGTATATTGCAATATTCGGTTTATGGATGTAATCAGTGAAAGTAATGCCTTAGGCAATGAATATTTAAGGTTATCATACCCAATAGGATAGAATTTCATAATTCTATGTAACAGTAACAGAGAATATAGTAGTATTTCATAATACTAAGTAATAATAATAGAGAATATGGAAATACTACTAGTTTCTTTGCCTTTATAACCGTAATTGTTAAATAACTGACATACCTTGATGAAGGCAAGTGAAACGATTTCAGATCTACTACGGGTATTGTTTGGTTTTATGAAGACACTCCATCTACAGCATATGATAAACTTGCTGGAGGTTCTCCTATATATATATATGAAGTCATGAGTAGTAATAAATTTAAAATGTGTTTTGCATGTATGCTATATAAATCTACATGTTCTCAGTGCTTAGCAGGTATATTTCCTATTCGTTGTATGGATGTAATCAATGACATAAAGTGATTTCTTAGCCGAGTACTCACGTGTCTTTGGCATTCATGCTATATGAATATAACAGGTATATATCCCATTCATTGTATGAATGTAATCAATGCCGTAAAGCCATTTCTTAGATAGCAGTTTTTAAAGTTTATCTCATAGGCAGTAGAAGATAGAATTTCATAACACTGTATAGTAATAACAGGGAATTTGGAAGGAGCACTAGTTGATTTCCTATATGACCATGTGTTAAGTATGTAAGTTGTAAGAACGGAGCCCCCTAGCAATGCCGGGCCGTGGAGCTTTTTTTGCTCCACTGCCTGGCCATGGGCGCGTCACTCCGCCTTATGACTACGGCGCAGCGATCCCGGCGAGTAGGCAGCCCCTCCTCCTCGACCTCAATGGTCTCCCTCGGCGGCATTTCCAGACGGAGTTCATGGCCATGTGCCTCGCAGATGTTGTGGAGGATGACGCAGGCTATGATCACCGGGGTGACGTCGCAATGGCGGTCTGCAGGCATCGCCAGCCCGTTTTCAGGCGGCCGAACGCCCGTTCCACGATGTTGCGTGCACGGCACAGACGGCCATTGAAGTACGCCTCCACCGCATCCCGCGGGGGGGCGTAGGGTTTCATGAGCCACCGGCATTGGGGGTATGCCCCATATCATAATACTATGTAATAGTAACAGAGACATAAAGAATGACATAAAGTAATTAGTAGTATTTCTATTATTATTAGTATTATGAAATACTACTAATTACTTTATGTCATTCTTTATGTCTCTGTTACTATTACATAGTATTATGAGATTCTATCCTATTGGGTATGATAACCTTAAAATAGATTCTTACAAGTTTATCATATGCTGCAGATGGAGTCTCTTCATAAAACCAAACAATACCCGTAGTAGATTCTGAAATAGTTTCATTTGCATTCATCAAGGTATGTCAGATATTTTACAATTACGGTTATAAAGGCAAAGCAACTAGTGTTATGTAATAACAGTATTCTCTATTACAGATTGCTTTCTTTCGATGCAATGGATGACATAAAGCAGAGCCGCAAAGAAGGTGGCCCTGAGCCGTTCAAATTTCTCCCGGCACTGGCGGGGTGTCCGGGAGTACCCGGCGGCCTCCCGGTATTCCGAGGCCGCTCGGAAGAGGTCAAAACTGGCACTGGCGGCATACTGGCCCGGCCTATGCCGCAGCCCATTCTGTTGCCCGCAGGTGCACCGTGGGGGGAGGAGCCAGGCAGGAGCCCACCGTCCCCATACGCCGCCTCTGAGCCTGAACGCCAGGGGGACGACTCGGCAGGTGCGTAGGCCGACGCAGGGTCACAGGGAGGGGGAAAGACGGGACGGGTGTTGGCCAGCACCCCAACCCTACCTGCCTGCAGGTGACGGCGGCGGGGATGGCGACGGCGCGGACGACGGGGAGGGACCAGCCCTGGACCTCGGGGCGCTCTCAGTCGAGGAGCGCCTGGAACGAGAGCCGAAGCGCCGGCGCCGCATGGCGCTCCTGACCACGGTCGAGGAACGCCTCTTGGAGCAGGGGCAGGAGGAGCTGGCCGAGCGCCGCCGGTTCGAGACTGCCCTGCTGGAGCTCAGAAGAGCGGGGGAAGCGCAGGAGCGGCAGGAGTGGAAAGAGTTCAAGGACCTGCAGCGAGAAATTATGGCCGGTCCTGCCGCCTCCCTCGCAACAGCAGCTGGGGCCCTGGAACGCATCGCCACGGCCCTAGAGCGGATGGCACCCCCGGGCGCCGAGCCTCCTGCCGCCGGCAACAACCCACCGGGCAGGGCACCCGCTGCGGCTCCCGTTGCGGTGCTTGTGGAGGCCCCGCTCGCCATGGCACAGGGGGCGGAGGAGGGGGAGGGGGAGGGGGAGGGGGAGGGAGCACCCGAGGATCCCCCGCGCGGCGTCAGGGAAGAGCACGCGGTAGGGCTGCTGCCATGGGCAGCCGGCGGGGGGCGCGGGCAGGGCGGCGTCAGCGACGGCTGTAAGCGGCACGGCACCCAAATCTAATAAATGGCCCTCCCGACAGTGGGTTGGTCCTTCGCTTCACCTGTCATTCGCTGCCGTCATTCACCGGGCACCCCTTCTTGGCCTCCGCTCGAAGATGTATGCCGCCACGGCGTCCCTGACGCGTTGACCCAGCTGCCGTGTGCGCAGGCGATCCCGGCGAGTAGGCAGCCCCTCCTCCTCGACCTCAATGGTCTCCCTCGGCGGCATTTCCAGACGGAGTTCATGGCCATTTGCCTCGCAGATGTTGTGGAGGATGACGCAGGCTATGATCACCGGGGTGACGTCGCAATGGCGGTCTGCTGGCTTGACAGCAGGCATCGCCAGCCCGTTTTCAGGCGGCCGAACGCCCGTTCTACGATGTTGCGTGCACGGCACAGACGGCCATTGAAGTACGCCTCCACCGCATCCCGCGGGGGGGCGTAGGGATTCATGAGCCACCGGCGTTGGGGGTATGCCCCATCTGTTACTATCAGGGCTGGCACGCGGACGCCATGGATCGTGACAGTGGGGTTCCCTGGGACGTAAGCCCCAGCGTCCATGGCGGCGCGCAGGTAAGACTGCTGGAAGACGAAGGCATCGTTACGCTGTGTAGGGCTGTCACTAGCTCCTGGAATGTGCTCCGCGTCATGCGGAAGTTATCGATCCAGTAGTCGTCACTCCAGCTGGCTGTCACATAGTTCTCCCACCAGTCTGGGCTGCGCCGCTCGGCCCAGCGGGCCCTCAGAAAGCGCACTGCGGACAGAGCGTGCCACTGGCGGCTGGCAGCTCGCCTCCAGGACAGTGAGGCACCCCACCAGAGGCCTGACCTGCGCCATGCCTCCATGGCTCGGTGCCCCCTCCGCTGGCGTCGACGGCGATGCTGTTGCCGGCCGGACGTGGACGTGGCCACCATTAGGGCCTGTACACCGCTTATTAGGATAGTCACGGCTGCTGCCACCTCTGCGGCTGCCGCCGCCGCTGCCCTAGACTCCATCTCAGTACTGCAGCTCACGGCCACGGCGCTCCTTCCCTCCCCCTCTTTGACCGTTACAACCGGCAGGACTGCGCCTGCGCAGGTTGCTTCCGCCCTTCCAGCCCTTGACCTCCGGTGCAGCGGCCGCTTGCCGGCGCAGCGCCGCCCTCGCCTTGCTCCTTGGCGCCGGATCGGCGCTTCGACACCCGCCACTCCGGGTTTTGCCGCCGTCACGTCCCGCCCCATGCATAACCGGAGGTCTGCCCCCTCCGCGTTTTCCATGTGGCCCGAAATCGCCGTTTCGGCGGCCGTGCATAATTGGCCCATACGACCATGTGTTAAATATGTAAGTCGTAAGAAACTATTTTAAGGTTATCATACCCAGGAGGATAGAATTTCATAATACTTTTTAATAATGACAGAGAATATAGTCGTATTCCATAATACTATGTAATAATAATAGTATTCTATATTACAGATTGCTTTCTTTGGATGCAATGAATGGCAAGTAATTTCTTACCCAACAAGTATTTAAGCTTTGCGATGAGTAGAAGATAGAATTTAATAACACTCTATGGTAATAATAGAGAATTTGGAAAAAGCACTAGTTGCTTTTGCTATAGGATCCTAAGAGCTAAATTTGTGAGTCCCAAGAAACAATCTTGTGATATAATAGGGCTTCTGCTGGCTTGAAGAAACAATACCAAAATACTCTGTCTGCAACATATGATAAATGTGCGGGATGTTTTCTAACCCAATGAAGACGTACGAAGTAGTAATAGTAAAATGTGTTGTTCTCTTATAAATGTTGTTTACATTTCTCATTCACAAAAGGGTGTCTTTTGCACGCATGCTCTATGAATTTGCACGACAGGTCCTGTTCAAATGACCAACGCTTAGTAGGTATATTTACTATTCGGTTTCTGGACGTAATCAGTGACATAAAGTGATTTCTTAGCCGAGTACTCACGTGTCTTTGGCATTCATGCTATATGAATTTAGCAGGTATATATCCCATTCGTTGTATGAATGTAATAAATGCCGTAAGGCCATTGCTTAGATAGCAGGTTATTAAGATTATCTCATAGGCAGTAGAATATAGAATTTCATAACACTGTATACTAATAACAGGGAATTTGGAAGGAACACTAGTTGCTTTCCTATATGACAATAACTGTTAAGTATGTGAGTCGTAAGAAACTATTTTAAGGTTTTCATGCCCAGGAGGATAGAATTTCATAATACTTTTAAATAATGACAGAGAATATCGTAGTATTTCATAATACTATGTAATAATAATAGTATTCTCTATTACAGATTGCTTTCTTTGGGTGCAATGAATGACATGAAGTAATTTCTTACCCAACAAGTATTTAAGGTTATCTCATAGGGAATAGAAGTTAGAATTTAATAACCCTCTATGGTAATAATAGAGGATTTGGAAAAAGCACTAATTGCTTTTGCTATAGGATCCTAAGAGCTAAATATGTGAGTCCCAAGAAACAATCTTGTGATATAATAGGGCTTCTGCTGGCTTGAAGAAACAATACCAAAATACTCTGTCTGCAACATATGATAAATGTGCGGGATGTTTTCTAACCCAATGAAGACGTACGAAGTAGTAATAGTAAAATGTGTTGTTCTCTTATATATGTTGTTTACATTTCTCATTCACAAAAGGGTGTCTTTTGCATGCATGCTCTATGAATCTGCATGACAGGTCCTGTTTAAGTGACCAACGCTTAGCAGGTATATTTCTGGACGTAATCAGTGACATAAAGTAACTCCTTAACCAATGAGTATTTAAGGTTATTTTACCCAGCAGAAGATAGAATTTCATAATACTATGTAATAATAGCGCAGA
This sequence comes from Paroedura picta, assembly GCF_049243985.1. Lineage (NCBI taxonomy): Eukaryota > Metazoa > Chordata > Lepidosauria > Squamata > Gekkonidae > Paroedura > Paroedura picta. The sequence goes on along the minus strand of NC_135378.1, from coordinate 4,706,489 downwards.
ACTTGGAAATGCCAGTAGTTGCTTTAGCTATATAACCTTAATAGTTACATATCTGACATACCTTGTTGAACGCAAATGAAACTATGGGTTGTGTTGGTGTTAAGAAGAGACTCCATCTGCAGCATATGAAAATCTTGCGGGATGTTTTCTGTTAACTATATGAAGACATACGAAGTAATAAAGGTAAAACGAGTCGTTCTCTTGTAACTGGAGTTTACATTTCTGATTCACGAACGGGTGTCTTTAGCATGCATGCTATATGAATCTGCAGGACCGGTCCTGTTCAAGTGACCAACGCTTAGCAGGTATATTTCAATATTCGGTTTATGGATGTAATCAGTGAAAGTAATTCTTTAGGCAATGAATATTTAAGGTTATCATACCCAATATGATAGAATTTCATAATACTATGTAATAGTAACAGAGAATACTAAGTAATAATAATGGAGAATATGGAAATACCACTAGTTGCTTTGCCTTTATAACCGTAATTGTTAAATATCTGACATACCTTGATGAAGGCAAATGAAACTATTTCAGATCTACTACGGGTATTGTTTGGTTTTATGAAGAGACTCCATCTGCAGCATATGATAAACTTGCTGGAGGTTCTCCTATATATATATATATATATGATGAGAAGTAATAAATTTAAAATGTGTTTTGCATGCATGCTATATAAAACTGCATGTTCACAATGCTTAGCAGGTATATTTCCTATGCGTTGTATGGATGTAATCAATGACATAAAGTGATTTCTTAGCCGAGTACTTCACGTGTCTTTGGCATTCATGCTATATGAATATAGCAGGTATATATCCCATTAATTGTATGAATGTAATCAATGCCATAAAGCCATTTCTTAGATAGCAGGTTATTAAGATAAATTCTGATTCACGAAAGGTGTCTTTTGCATGCATGCTATATGAATCGGCATGACAGGTCCTGTTCAAGGCCCATTATGCACGGCCGCCGACACGGCGAATTTGGGTCACATGGAAAAAGCGGAGGGGGAAGACGCGAAGCATACCGGTTATGCACGGAACGGGGTGCGATGGCGGCGAAACCCTAAGTGGCAGGTGTCGAGGCGTCGATGCGCAGGCCAAAGGAAGCGAGGCAAGCGTGCCGCTGCGTCGGCAAGCGAGCGCCGCGTCAGACATCGGAGCCAGGAAGGGCGGAAGCAGACTGCGCATGCTTTATAACCGTAATTGTTAAATAACTGACAACCTTGATGAAGGCAAATGAAACTATGCTATATGAATATAGCAGGTATACACCCCATTCGTTGTATGAATGTAATAAATGCCATAAAGCCATTTCTTAGATAGCAGGTTTTTAAGATTATCTCATAGGCAAAGAAATTCTGTCTTCTACTACCTACTACTAAAACACATTTTAAATTTATTACTTCTCATGACTTCATATATATATAGGAGAACCTCCAGCAAGTTTATCATATGCTGCAGATGGAGTCTCTTCATAAAACCAAACAATACCCGTAGTAGATTCTGAAATAGTTTCATTTGCCTTCATCAAGGTATGTCAGATATTTAACAATTACGGTTATAAAGGCAAAGCAACTAATGGTATTTCGATATTCTCTATTATTAGTATTATGAAATAATAATATGTTACTATTACATAGTATTATGAAATTCTATCCTATTGGGTATGTGTCAGGGTCCGGGGTTTCTTGTTCCTTCTCCGCCACGATGTCGGGAGCTGAAGACCAGGCCAGGAAAGATAGTTCTCAGGATAGGCAGCGTCTCAGAACGGAGTCCTGTTGAATGACTTGCATTCACGACTCCCGGGTTCAGAATAGTTTCCTCACTATGCTGAACCCCGCCTCCTCACAGACGCCGACTGCCCCATTTAAATATCCTTCCTCTCCTCGTCCCCACCTCCCGAGCCCTCAAGAACCTCCCACCAGTTCTTCCGGGTACACCTGTTCTTCATTATCTGTTCTGCCCTCACTTTGAGCCGGGCGCGACCAGACTGTCGGCGTTCTTCGTTTCCTTTCTGTTCACTTTCCTCCTGTGTCTCTCCCGCGTATGGGTCTGTGGCCGCTGCCCCCTGTTCCCGAGAGACTGCTAGTCTGCCTGTGGGGAGAGGATCTTTGGCTGCAAGTCGGGCCCTTCCCGACAGTATGATAACCTTAAATATTCATTGCCTAAGGAATTACTTTCGCTGATTACATCCATAAACCAAATATTGCAATACTAGTTTCAAAGCCCCTTTATAAAAAGGGGCTTTGAAAGGGGAGAAGGGGGAAGGGTAAGGGACACAGTCCCACCCACCCCCTGTCCTAGAGCCTCCCCCCGAAAAGCGGCGCCGCAGTCCTCTTTCCGAAGCCGAGTGAGAACGCGAGGTATACTCACCGGCTTCGCGCTGTTCCTGGCCGTTAAAGGCGCGGGAGTGGCCGAGGAGGCCGGGCACCATGGAGTAGACACGGGCCAGAGAGGCGCCTGCTGGCCAGCCCCCTTGCCGAGGCTTCTCAGCGGCTGTTGGCTGGCTCGGGGGACGTAGCTCCTGCTGCCGCTGGGGCTGGTGGGTCCGGTTGCGGGAAGGCAGCTCGGACTCCGTCGCTGAGGTCCGCTCGTCGCGCCGTGGGTGGAGGCGAAGGTCCGTGGGCGAGGAGACGCGGGCCCGGAGAGGCGGCGGCTGGGCAGCCCCTTCCCCAACGCCTCTCTGCTGGTTTTCCTTGGGGGACGCAGCTGCTGCTGGGGCTCGGGGATCCAGCCGCAGGAAGGGCGCAAGGCACTTCCTGTTTCGTTGTTCTCCGTCGGGCGGGGTTTGTTTTCGGCGGCTCTGTGAGGCAGCGTGGGCGAGGAGACGCGGCCCCGGAGAGGTGCCTGCTGGGCAGCCCCTTGCCCTACGCTTGGTTTTCTTCGGCCTTGGGGGACGCGGCTGGTGCTGGGGCTCGGGGATCCGTCGGGCGGCGTTTTTTGAGAGGTTCTGTCGGGCGGCGGTTTTTTCTCGGCGGCTCTGTGAGGCGGCGGCCCCTGGGCAGCGAGCCCCCGACAGCCGCGCTCCGCGCGACTGCCGGGGCGCCTCTCGCCGCGTCAGGCCGCCGGGCAGGGAGCCCCCGGCAGCCGCGCTCCGCGCGGCTGCCGGGGGCTCCCTGCCCGGCGGCCTGACGCATCGGAGGCGCTTCGCGCCTCCGATGCGTGAGGTCAGCGGCAAAGAAGCAACTGCGAGCCGCGCTGCGCGCGGCTCGCAGTTCCTGGGGCTGGGATTCGGAGGGACCAATTGGCAGGCGCTGCGCGACCCGGACCCTTCCTCATCACGGACACATCCCGCCCTAGAACCCCTTAGCGTTTTATTTAGTCCGTGGCGCCCGTGGCCTGCCAATTGGTCCCTCCGATTGTCTGTCCAGAGGAAGGGTCCAACCCGGACCCTTCCTCATCACGGACACATCCCGCCCTAGAACCCCTTAGCGTTTTATTTAGTCCGTGGTGCCCGTGGCGCCACGTGCGGTGTTAAGATACCTGCTACGCGTTGGTCACTTGAATAGGACAGGTCCTGCAGATTCAGATAGCATGCATCCTAAAGACACCCGTTCGTGAATCAGAAATGTAAACTACATTTACAAGAGAACGACTCGTTTTACCTTTATTACTTCGTAAGTCTTCATATAGTTAACAGAAAACATCCCGCAAGTTTATCATATGCTGCAGATGGAGTCTCTTCTTAACACCAACACAACCCGTAGTAGATTCCGACATAGTTTCATTTGCCTTCAACAGGGTATGTCAGATAAGTAACTATTAAGGTTATATAGCTAAAGCAACTACTGGCATTTCCAAGTTCTCTGCTATTTTTACATAGTATTCTGAGATTCTATCTTCTGCTGGGTAAAATAACGTTAAATACTCATTGGTTAAGGAGTTACTTTATGTCACTGATTACGTCCAGAAACCGAATAGTAAATATACCTGCTAAGCGTTGGTCACTTCAACAGGACCTGTCATGCAGATTCCTAGAGCATGCGTGCAAAAGACACCCTTTCCTGAATGAGAAATGTAAACAACATTTATAAGAGAACAACACATTTTACTATTACTACTTCGTACGTCTTCATATGGTTAGAAAACATCCCACACGTTTATCATATGTTGCGGACAGAGTGTTTTGGTATTGTTTCTTCAAGCCCTATCATATCACAAGATTGTTTCTTGGGACTCACATATTTAACTCTTAGGGTCGTATAGCAAAAGCAACTAGTGCTTTTTCCAAATTCTCTATTATTACCATAGAGTGTTATTAAATTCTATCATCTATTCCCTATGAGATATCCTTAAATACTTGTTGGGTAAGAAATTACTTCATGTCATTCATTGCATCCAAATAAAGCAATTTGTAATAGAGAATACTATTATTATTACATAGTATTATGGAATACTCCGACATTCTCAGTCATTATTTAAAAGTATTATGAAATTCTATCCTCCTGGGTATGAAAACCTTAAAACAGTTTCTTACGATTCACATATTATACAGTTATGGTCATATAGGAAAGCAACTAGTGCTCCTTCCAAATTCCCTGTTATTACTATACAGTGTTACGGCATTGATTACATTCATACAACGAATGGGATATATACCTGCTATATTCATTTAGCATGAATGCCAAAGACACGTGAAGTACTCGGCTAAGAAATCACTTTATGTCATTGATTACATCCATACAAAGAATAGGAAATATACCGGCTAAGCATTGCAAACATGCAGTTTTATATAGCATTCATGCAAAACACATTTTAAATTTATTACTTCTCATCATATATATATATAGGAGAACCTCCCGCAAGTTTATCATATGCTGCTGATGGAGTCTCTTCATAAAACCAAACAATATCCGTAGTAGAACTGAAATAGTTTCATTTGCCTTCATCAAGGTATGTCAGATATTTAACAATTACGGTTATAAAGGCAAAGCAACTAGTGGTATTTCCATATTCTCTATTATTATTACTTAGTATCATGAAATACTACTATATTCTCTGTTACTATTGTTGTTGTTGTTATGTGCGAAGTCGTGTCCGACCCATCGCGACCCCATGGACAATGATCTTCCAGGCCTTCCTGTCCTCTACCATTCCCCGGAGTCCATTTAAGTTTGCACCTATTGCTTCAGTGACTCCATCCAGCCACCTCATTCTCTGTCATCCCCTTCTTCTTTTGCCCTCTATCGCTCCCAGCATTAGGCTCCAGGGAGTCCTTCCTTCTCATGAGGTGGCCAAAGTATTTGAGTTTCATCTTCAGGATCTGGCCTTCTAAAAAGCAGTCAGGGCTGATCTCCTCTAGGACTGACCGGTTTGTTCGCCTTGCAGTCCAAGGGACTCGCAAGAGTCTTCTCCAGCACCAGAGTTCAAAAGCCTCAATTCTTTGACGCTCGGCCCTCCTTTGACGCTCGGTCCAACTTTCGCAGCCATACATTGCAACTGGGAATAGCCTTGACTAAACGCACTTTTGTTGGCAGGGTGATGTCTCTGCTTTTTCGGATGCTGTCTAGATTTGCCATAGCTTTCCTCCCCAGGAGCAAGCGTCTTTTAATTTCTTTGCTGCAGTCCCCATCTGCAGTGATCTTGGAGCCCAGGAAAATAAAATCTGTCACTATCTCCATTTCTTCCCCATCTGCCATGAATTGAGAGGGCCGGATGCCATGATCTTTGTTTTCTTGATGTTGAGTTTCAAGCCAACTTTTGCACTCTCCTCCTTCACCCGCATCAACAGGCTCTTTAGTTCCTCTTCACTTTCTGCCATTAGAGTGGTATCTGCATATCTGAGGTTGTTGATATTTCTCCCTGCAATCTTGATCCCAATTTGTGACTCCTCTAATCCCGCATTTCTCATGATGTGCTCTGCATACAAGTTAAATAGGCAAGGCGACAGTATACAGCCTTGCCGAACTCCTTTCTCAATTTTGAACCAGTTAGTAATTCCATGTTCAGTTCTCACTGTTGCTTCTTGACCTGCATATAAATTTCTCAAGAGACAAATAAGATGCTCTGGTATTCCCATCTCTAAGAACTTGCCACAATTTGTTGCGCTCCACACAATCAAAGGCTTTAGCGTAGTCAATGAAGCAGAAGTAGACGTTCTTCTGGTACTCCCTAGCTTTCTCCGTGATCCAGCATATGTTGGCAATTTGATCTCTAGTTCCTCTGCCTCTTCGAAATCCTGCCTGTACTTCTGGAAGTTCTCGGTCCACATATTGCTGGAGCCTAGCTTGTAGGATTTTGAGCATAACTTTGCTAGCATGAGAAATTAGTGCGATGCTGCGGTAGTTTGAACATTCTTTGGCATTGCCCTTCTTTGGGATTGGAATGTAAACTGACCTTTTCCAATCCTGTGGCCATTGTTGAGTTTTCCAAATTTGCTGGCATATAGCACTTTTACTGCATCGTCCTTTAAGATTTTGAATAGTTCAACTGGAATGCTGTCACCACCACTAGCTTTATTGTTGCTCAGACTTCCAAATATTGACTTCACATTCCAGGATGTCTGGCTCCAGGTCAGTAACTACCTCATTGTGGTCATCAGGGATGTTAAGCTCGCTCTTGTATAGTTCTTCTGTATAATTTTGCCACCTTTGTTTAATCTCTTCTGCTTCTGTGAGGTCCCTACCATTTTGGTCCCTTATCATACCCATCTTTGCATGAAACGTTCTCTTCATATCTCCAATTTTCTTGAAAAGATCTCTGGTCCTCCCCATTCTATTGTTTTCTTCTATTTGTTTGCTCTGTTCGTTTAAGAAGGCATTCTTATCTCTTCTAGCTTTTCTCTGGAATTCTGCATTCAATTGGGTGTATCTTTCTCTTTCTCCCTTGCCTTTCACTTCCCTTCTCTCCTTAGCTATTTGTAAAGCTTCCTCAGACAGCCATTTTGATTTCTTGCATTTCTTTTTCTTTGTGATGGTTTTAGTTGCTACCTCTTGTACAATGTTGCGAACCTCCGTCCATAGTTCTTCAGGCACTCTGTCTATCAGATCTAATTCCTTAAATCTATTTGTCACCTCTACTGTGTATTCGTTGGGGATATGATTTAGTTCATACCTGAGTGGCCTAGTGGTTTTCCCTACTTTCTTCAATTTAAGCCTACATTTTGAAACAAGAAGCTCATGATCTGAACCACAATCAGCTCCTGGTCTTGTTTTGATTGACTGGATAGAACTTTTCCATCTTTGGCTGCCGAGCACATAGTCAATCTGATTTCTGTGTTGACCGTCTGGTGATGTCCATGTGTAGAGTCGTCTCTTGGGTTGTTGGAAAAGAGTGTTTGCTATGACCATTGTATTCTCTTGACAAAATTCTACCAGCCTGTGCCCTGCTCCATTTTGTACTTCAAGGCCAAACTTGCCTGTTATCCCGGTTATCTTTTGGCTTCCTACTTTAGCATTCCAATCCTCCATGATGATAAGCACATCATTTTTTGGCATTGCTTCTAGAAGGTGTTGTAAGGCTTCATAGAACTGATCAACTTCATCCTCTTCAGCAGCAGTGGTTGGGGCATAGACCTGGATCACTGTGATGTTGAATGGTTTGCCTTGGATTCGAACTGAGATCATTCTGTCATTTTGGGGATTGTATCCCAAGACTGCTTTTCCTACTCTCTTATTGATTATGAAGGCTACTCCATTTCTTCTGCGAGATTCTTGTCCACAGTAGTATACCTGATGGTCATCTGAATTAAATTCACCCATTCCTGTCCATTTTAGTTCACTGATTCCTAAAATGTCGATCTTCAGTCTTCTCATTTCTTGTTTAACCACGTCCAGCTTGCCTTGATTCATGGATCTGACGTTCCAGGTTCCTATGGAATAGAAATCTTTACAGCATCAGACTGTCTTTTCGCCACCAGTTACTTCCACAACTGAGCGTCCTTTAAGCTTTGGCCCAGTCGCTTCATTCATTCTGGCGCTACTCGTACTAGCCGTCTGCTCATCCCCAGTAGCATATTGGACACCTTCCGACCTGAGGGGCTCATCTTCCGGCGTCATAACGTTTTGCCTTTTGGAACTGTCCATAGAGTTTTCATGGCAACGATACTGGAGTGGTTTGCCATTTCCTTCTCCAGTGGATCACCTTTTGTCAGAGCTCTTAGCTATGACCTGTCCGTCTTGGGTGGCCCTGCACGGTATAGCTCATAGCTTCACTGAACTACGCAAGCCCCCTTGCCACAACAAGGCATCGATCCTTGAAGGGGGATTACTATTACATAGTATTATGAAATTTTATCCTATTCGGAATGATAACCTTCATTGCCTAAGGGATTACTTTGCCTAAGGAATTACTTTCACTGATTACATCCATAAACCGAATATTGAAATATACCTGATACGCTTTGGTCACTTGAACAGGACCGGTCCTGCAGATTCATATAGCATGCATGCTAAAGACACCCGTTCGTGAATCAGAAATGTAAACTACATTTACAAGGAACGACTCGTTTTACCTTTATTACTTCGTATGTCTTCATATAGTTAACAGAAAACATATCATATGCTGAAGATGGAGTCTCTTCTTAACGCCAACACAACCCGTAGTAGACTCCGACATAGTTTCATTTGCCTTCAACAAGGTATGTCAGATATGTAACTATCATATGTTGCAGACAGAGTGTTTGGGTATTGTTTCTTCAAGCCAGCAAAAGCCCTATTATATCACAAGATTGATTCTTGGGACTCACATATTTAGCTCATTGGGTCCTATAGCAAAAGCAACTAGTGCTTTTTCCAAGTTCTCTATTATTACCATAGAGTGTTATTAAATTCTATCTTATACTCCCTATGAGATAACCTTAAATACTTGTTGGGTAAGAAATTACTTTATGTCATTCATTGCATCCAAAGAAAGCTATCTGTAATAGAGAATACTATTATTATTACATAGTATTATGGAATACGATATTCTCAGTCATTATTTAAAGGTATTATGAAATTCTATCCTCCTGGGTATGAAAACCTTAAAACAGTTTCTTACGACTCACATATTTAACAGTTATGGTCATATAGGAAAGCAACTAGTGCTCCTTCCAAATTCCCTGTTATTACTATACAGTGTTATGAAATTCTATTTTCTACTGCCTATGAGATAATCTTAAAAACCTGCTATCTAAGAAATGGCTTTATGGCATTGATTACATTCATACAATGAATGGGATATATACCTGCTATATTCATATAGCATGAATGCCAAAGACACGTGAGTACTCGGCTAAAAAATCACTTTTTGTCATTGATTACATCCATACAACGAATAGGAAATATACCTGCTAAGCATTGCGAACATGTAGATTTATATAGCATGCATGCAAAACACATTTTAACTTTATTCCTTCTCATGATTTCATATATAAATATAGGAGAACCTCCAGCAAGTTTAACATATGCTGCAGATGGAGTCTCTTCAAAAAACCAAAAAATACCCGTAGTAGATTGTGAAATATTTTCATTTGCCTTCATCAAGGTATGTCAGATATTTAACAGTTACGGTTATAAAGGCAAAGCAACTAGTGGTATTTCCATATTCTCTATTAATAGTATTATGAAATACTACTATGTTACTATTACATAGTATTATGAAACTCTATCCTATTGGGTATGGTAACCTTAAATATTCATTGCCTAAGGAATTACTTTCACTGATTACATCCATAAACCGAATATTGCAATATACCTGCTACGCGTTGGTCACTTGAACTGGACAGGTCCTGCAGATTCATATAGCATGCATGCTAAAGACACCCGTTCGTGAATCAGAAATGTAAACCACATTTACAAGAGAACGACTCGTTTTACCTTTATTATTTCGTATGTCTTCATATAGATAACAGAAAACATCCCGCAAGTTTATCATATGCTATGTTCTATAGCAAAAGCAACTAGTGCTTTTTCCAAATTCTCTATTATTACCATAGAGTGTTATTAAATTCTATCTTCTACTCCCTATGAGATAACCTTAAATACTTGTTGGGTAAGAAATTACTTTATGTCCTTCATGTGGTGCAGAGTGGTAAGGCAGCCGTATGAAAGCTTTGCCGATGAGGCTGGGAGTTCAATCCCAGCAGCCGGCTCAAGGTTGACTCAGCCTTCCATCCTTCCGAGGTCGGTAAAATGAGGACCCAGCTTGCTGGGGGGTAAACGGTAATGACTGGGGAAGGCACTGGCAAACCACCCCGTATTGAGTCTGCAATGAAAACGCTAGAGGGCGTCACCCCAAAGGTCAGACATGACTCGGTGCTTGCACAAGGGATACCTTTACCTTTACCATTACGGGTATTGTTTGGTTTTCTATTACAGAGACTGCAGCATATGATAAACTTGCTGGAGGTTCTCCTATATATATATGAAGTCATGAGAAGTAATAAAGTTAAAATGTGTTTTGCATGCATGCTATATAAATCTACATGTTTGCAATGCTTAGCAGGTATATTTCCTATTCGTTGTATCGATATAATCAATGACATGGTGATTTCTTAGCCGAGTACTTCACGTGTCTCTGGCATTCATGCTATATGAATATAGCAGGTATATATCCCATTCGTTGTATGAATGTAATCCATGCCGTAAAGCCATTTCTTAGATAGCAGGTTTTTAAGATTATCTCATATGTAGTAGAAGACAGTATTTCTTAACTGTATACTAATAACAGGGAATTTTGAAGGAGCACTAGCTGCTTTCCTATATGACCATAACTGTTAAGTATGTGAGTCGTAAGAAACTATTTTAAGGTTATCATACCCAGGAGGATAGAATTTCATAATACTTTTAAATAATGACAGAGAATATCGTAGTATTTCATAATACTATGTAATAATAATAGTATTCTCTATTACAGATTGCTTTATTTTAAATTCTATCTTCTACTCCCTATTCTATCTTCTACTCCCTATGAGATAACATTAAATACTTGTTGGGTAAGAAATTACTTTATGTCATTCATTGCATCCAAAGAAAGCAATAGAAAACTATTATTAGTATTATTAGTATAATATTAGTATTATTATAGGAGGGGGAAGACCACCGGTTATGCACGGGGCGGGGCGCGACGGCGGCAAAACCCGGAGCGGCGGGTGTCGAGGCGCCGATGCGGCGCCAAGGAGCGAGGTGAGGGCGGCGCTATGCCGGTAAGCAGCCGCTGTACCGGAGGTCAAGGGCTGGAAGGGCGGAAGCAACCTGCGCAGGCGCAGTCCTGCCGGTTGTAACGGTCAGGGAGGGGGAGGGAAGGAGCGCCGTGACCGTGAGCTGCAGTACTGAGATGGAGTCTAGGGCAGCGTTGGCGGCAGCTGCAGAGGCGGCAGCAGCCGTGACTATCCTAATAAGCGGTGTACAGGCCCGAATGGTTGCCACGTCCACGGCCGGCCGGCAACAGCATCGCCGTCGACGACAGCGTTGGGGGCACCGAGCCAAGGAGGCATGGCGCAGGTCGGGCCTCTGGTGGGGTGCCTCACTGTCATGGAGGCGAGCTGCCAGCCGCCAGTGGCACGCTCTGTCCGCACTGCGCTTTCTGAGGGCCCGCTGGGCCAAGCGGCGCAGCCAAGACTGGTGGGAGAACTATGTTACAGCCAGCTGGAGTGACGACCACTGGATCGATAACTTCCGCATGACGCGGAGCACATTCCAGGAGCTAGTGACAGCCCTACACAGCTTAACGACGCCTTCGTCTTCCAGCAGTCCTACCTGCGCGCTGCCATGGACGCTGGGGCTTACGTCCCAGGGAACCCCACCGTCACGATGCATGGCGTCCGCGTGCCAGCCGTGATAGTAGCAGATGGGGCATACCCCCAACGCCGGTGGCTCATAGAACCCTACGCCCCCCCGCGGGATGCGGTGGAGGCGTACTTCAATGGCCGTCTGTGCCGTGCACGCAACATCGTGGAACGGGCGTTCGGCCACCTGAAAGCACGCTGGCGATTCCTGCTGTCATGCCTGCAGGACGCCATTGCGAACGTCACCCCGGTGATCATAGACTGCGTCATCCTCCACAACATCTGCGAGGTACATGGCCATGAACTCAGTCTGGAAATGCCGCCGAGGGAGACCATTGAGGTCGAGGAGGAGAGGCTGCCTGCTCGCCGGGATCGCCTGCGCACACGGCAGCTGGGTGAACGCGTCAGGGACGCCATGGCGGCATACATCTTCGAGCGGAGGCCGCGAAGGGGTGCCTGGTGAATGATGGCAGCAAATGACAGATGAAGCGAAGGGCCTACCCACTGTGGGGAGGGCCATTTATTAGATTTGGGTGCCGCGCCGCTTACAGCCGTCGCTGACACCGCCCTGCCCGCGCCCCACGCCGGCCGACCGTGGCAGCAACCCTCCCGCAACCCCTTCCCCGGCGCCGCGCGGGGGGATCCTCGGGTGCTCCATCCCCCTCTCCTCCCCCTCCCACTCCCCCTCCTCCACCCCCTGTGCCATGGCGAGCGGGTCCTCCACAAGCACCGCAACGGGAGCCGCAGCGGGTGCCCTGCCCGGTGGGTTATCACCGGCAGCAGGAGGCTCGGCGCCCAGGGGTGCCATCCGCTCTAGGGCCGTGGCGATGCGTTCCAGGGCCCCAGCTGCTGTTGCGAGGGAGGCGGCAGGATCGGCCATAATTTCGCGCTGCAGGACCTTGAACTCTTCCCACTCCTGCCGTTCCCGCGCTTCCCCCGCCCTTCTGAGCTCCAGCAGGGCAGTCTCGAACCGGCGGTGCTCGGCCAGCTCCTCCTGCCCCTGCTCCAAGAGGCGTTCCCCGACCGTGGTCAGGAGCGCCACGCGGCGCCGCCGCTTCGGCTCTCGTTCCAGGCGCTCCTCGGCTGAGTGCGCCCCGAGGTCCAGGGCTGGTCCCTCGCTCTTCCGAGCTCCAGCAGGGCAGTCTCGAACCGGCGGCGCTCGGCCAGCTCCTCCTGCCCCTGCTCCAAGAGGCGTTCCTCGACTGTGGTCAGGAGCGCCACGCGCCGCCGCCGCTTCGGCTCTCGTTCCAGGCGCTCCTCAACTGAGAGCGCCTCGAGATCCAGGGCTGGTCCCTCCCCGTCGTCCGCGCCGTCGCCATCCCCGCCGCCGTCACCTCCAGGCAGGTAGGGTTGTGGTGCTGGCCAACACCCGTCCTGTCTTCCCCCCTCCCTGTGACCTTGCGTCGGCCTAAGCACCTGCAGAGTCCTCCCCCTTGCGTTCAGGCTCAGAGGCGGCGTATGTGGACGGTGGGCTCCTGCCTGGCTCCTCCCCCCACGGTGCACCCGCGGGCAACAGAATGGGCTGCGGCATAGGCCGGGCCAGTATGCCGCCAATGCCAGTTTTGACCTCTTCCGAGCGGCCTCGGAATACCGGGAGGCCACCGGGTACTCCCGGACACCCCGCCAGTGCCGGGAGAAATTTGAACCGCTCAGGGCCACCTTCTTTGCGGCTCTGCGAGCCATAGCTGCCGGCACTCCAGGGCCGCCTCCGCCACACGCAGATGTCCTCGACCTCATGTGGCCGGAGGCTGGGGCTCCTATATGGATGTTACGGCAGCAGGAGGGTGTGTATGGCGGCAACGGGCGACTGTGCGGACCCGGGCCACATGCCTGGCCGTTCTGCGCTGCCTTGCCATCATGGCCATGTAGGGACCTCTGGTACTAGCACCGCTGTCACCGGGTGCCTTTCTTCCCAACTTGCAGGGGGTGCCTCAACGGACTGCTGTGCTGCCGGACCCTCCTCGCCGCCCACGTGAGCTGCTGTCGCGTACCTCCCGCCGCCATGAAGCTGGACTTTGGGGGGGTTCGGGTGACCCATTAGTTGCGTTCCAGTTCGCCGCCCTGAAGCTGGACTTTGGGGGGGTTCGGGTGTCCCATTAGTTGCCTCCCAGTTCGCCCCTGTATACTAATAACAGGGAATTTGGAAGGAGCACAAGTTGCTTTCCTATATGACCATAACTGTTAAGTATGTGAGTCGTAAGAAACTATTTTAAGGTTATCATACCCAGGAGGATAGAATTTCATAATACTTTTAATTAATGACAGAGAATATCGTAGTATTTCATAATACTATGTAATAATAATAGTATTCTCTATTACAGATTGCTTTCTTTGGGTGCAATGAATGACATAAAGTAATTTATTACCCAACAAGTATTTAAGGTTATCTCATAGGGAATAGAAGATAGAATTTAACAACACTCTATGGTAATAATAGAGAATTTGGAAAAAGCACTAGTTGCTTTTTCTATAGGACGCTAAGAGCTAAATATGTGAGTCCCAAGAAACAATCTTGTGATATAATAGGGCTTCTGCTGGCTTGAAGAAACAATACCCAAACACTCTGCCTGCAACATATGATAAACGTGCGGGATATTTTCTAACCATATGAAGACGTACGAAGTAGTAATAGTAAAATGTGTTGTTCTCTTATAAATGTTGTTTACATTTCTCATTCACAAAAGGGCGGCCCTTCTGATTTTTTGTTCATTGACCCGGCGGGAACGTCTGCGTGCTCTGATAAGTTGGTAACATTTCAAATGTTGGCCGAGGAATTCGGGGTGCCATTAGCAGCAGAGAAGACGGAAGGCCCGTCTTCCTGTATTCTCTATTACAGATTTCTTTCTTTCGATGCAATGGATGACATAAAGTAATTTCTTACCCAACAAGTATTTAAGGTTATCTCATAGGGAATAGAATAGAATTTAATAACACTATGGTAATAATAGAGAATTTGGAAAAAGCACTATTCTTTTGCTATAGGACCCTAAGAGTTAAATATGTGAGTCCCAAGAAACAATCTTGTGATATAATAGGGCTTCTGCTGGCTTTAAAGAAACAATACCCAAACACTCTGTCTGCAACATATGATAAACGTGCGGGATGTTTTCTAACCATATGAAGTGGTACGAAGTAGTAATAGTAAAATGTGTTGTTTTCTTATCAATGTTGTTTACATTTCTGATTCACGAAATGGTGTCTTTTGCACGCATGCTATATGAACCTGCATGACAGGTCACATTCAAGTGACCAACGCTTAGCAGGTATATTTACTATTCGGTTTCTGGACGTAATCAGTGACATAAAGTAACTCCTTAACCAATGAGTATTTAAGGTTATTTTACCCAGCAGAAGATAGAATTTCATAACACTGTATAGTAATAACAGGGAATTTGGAAGGAGCACAAGTTGCTTTCCTATATGACCATAACTGTTGTATGTGAGTCGTAAGAAACTATTTTAAGGTTATTATACCGAGGAGAGAATTTCATAATACTTTTACATAATGACAGAGAATATTGTAGTATTTCATAATACTATGTAATAATAATAGTATTCTCTATTACAGATTGCTTTCTTTCGATGCAATGAATGACATAAAGTAATTTCGTACCCAACAAGTATTTAAGGTTATCTCATAGGGAATAGAAGATAGAATTTAATAACACTCTATGGTAATAATAGAGAATTTGGAAAAAGCACTAGTTGCTTTTGCTGTAGGACCCTAAGAATTAAATATGTGAGTCCCAAGAAAAAATCTTGTTATATAATAGGGCTTCTGCTGGCTTGAAGAAACAATACCAAAACACTCTTTCTGCAACATATTATAAACGTGCGGGATGCTTTCTAAACATATGAAGACGTACGAAGTAGTAATAGCAAAATGTGTTGTTCTCTTATAAATGGTGTTTACATTTCTGATTCACGCAAGGGTGTCTCTTGCACGTATGCTATATGAATCTGCAGGACCGGTCCTGTTCAAGTGACCAAAGCTTAGCAGGTATATTTCAATATTCGGTTTATGGATGTAATCAGTGAAAGTAATTCTTTAGGCAATGAATATTTAAGGTTACCATACACAATAAGATAGAATTTCATAATACTATGTAATAGTAACAGAGAATATAGTAGTATTTCATAATACTAAGTAATAATAATGGAGAATATGGAAATACCACTAGTTGCTTTGCCTTTATAACCGTAATTGTTATATATCTGACATACCATGATGAAGGCAAATGAAACTATTTCAGATCTACTACGGGTATTGTTTGGTTTTATGAAAAGACTCCATCTGCAGCATATGATAAGCTTGCTGGAGGTTCTCCTATATATATAAATATATATGATGAGAAGTAATAAATTTACAATGTGTTTTGCATGCATGCTATATAAAACTGCATGTTCACAATGCTTAGCAGGTATATTTCCTATTCGTTATATGGATGTAATCAATGACATAAAGTGATTTCGTAGCCGAGTACTTCACATGTCTCTGGCATTCATGCTATATGAATATAGCAGGTATATATCCCATTAATTGTATGAATGTAATCAATGCCATAAAGCCATTTCTTAGATAGCAGGTTATTAAGATAATTTCTGATTCATGAAAGGTGACTTTTGTATGCATGCTATATGAATCTGCATGACAGGTCCTGTTCAAGGCCCATTATGCACGGCCACCGAAACGGCAAATTTGGGTCACAGGGAAAAAGCGGAGGGAGAAGACGCGAAGCATACTGGTTATGCATGGAACGGGGTGCGATGGCGGCGAAACCCGGAGCGGCAGGTGTCGAGGCGTCGATGCGCAGGCCAAAGGAAGCGAGGCTAGTGCGCCGCTGCGTCGGCAAGCGGGAGCCGCGTCGGACATCGGAGCCAGGAAGGGCGGAAGCAGACTGCGCAGGCGCAGTCCTGCCGGGTCCGACGGGCACGGAGGGAGAGGGGGAGGGAGCAAGCGCCGTAGAAGTGAGCCCCAGAAACACGATGGACCATAGGGTACCGGTGGTGGTGGCCGCACAGGTGGCATCAGCAATCACCATCATAGTAGGCGGCGTACACAGTCTAATGCTGGTGACGGCCACAGGTGTCCTGCAGCGAGTTCGGCAACATAGGAAGCGTAGGCGGCGTCGTGCCATGCACACATGGCAGAGATGGGGAATATGGTGGGGTGAATCTCTGTCCTGGAGGTGAGGTGCCATCCGCCGGTGGCACTCCCTGTCTGCAGTGTGGTTCCCGAGGGCCCGCTGGGCTGAACAGCGCAGCCGAGACTGGTGGGAGAACTATGTGACAGCCAGATGGAGTGACGACCACTAGATCGATAATTTCCGCATGACGCGGAGCACATTCCAGGAGATCGTGACAGCTCTACAGAGCCGGCTGGAGAGACAAGCCACCAACATGAGGATGCCCATCCCCGTGGAGAAACGGGTCGCCATTGCTCCATGGTACTTGGCCACAGGGGACACATATCGAGACGTCGCCCACCAGTTTGGTGTTGGGGTCGCCACGGCAGGGGAGATCTTACGGGAGGTGTGCCTGGGGATGGAAGCGGAGCTCTACCGGATGGTAGTGTGCCTGGGAGACGGGGTAGGCGAAGTAGGTATACAAGGCAGGGCACAGTGGTGGCCAGCGGACCAAGGGACACTATCCTTGCAGCCTAACTCCCCCGCTCATCCACAGATCATGGATGGGTTTGGCCGCTAGGGTTCCCCCACTGCATCGGGGCCGTCGATGGCTGCCACATCCCCATCCGTGCCCCCGGGAGGCTCTACAACGAATACGGGAACAGGAAGGGCTTCTGTACGGTCATTCTCCAGGGGACGGTGGATCACACAGGCCGTTTCATTGATCCGGAGGCAGGCTGGGGTGGTCAGCGAAACGACACCTTCGTTTTCCAGCAGTCTAACCTATGCGCCGCCATAGACGCCGGGGCGTACGTCCTGGGGAACCCCACCTTCACGATGCAGGGTGTCCGCGTGCCAGCCCTCATAGTTGCCGATGGGGCATACCCCCAACGCCGGTGGCTCATGAAACCCTATTCCCCGCCACGGAACGCAGTGGAGGCGTACTTCAATGGCCGTCTGTGCCGCGCATGCAACATCGTGGAACGGGCATTTGGCCGTCTGAAAGTGCGCTGGCGATTCCTGCTCTCCTGCCTCCAGGCCGCCATATTGAACATAACCCCGGTGATCTTAGCCTGTGTCATCCTGCACAACATCTGCGAGGCACACGGCCATGAACCTCTGGAGATGCCGCCCATGGAGACCATCGAGGTCGAGGAGGAAGGGCTGCCCAGTCGGCGGGAGCGGCTGCGCACATGGCAGCAGGGGCAACGCGTCAGGGACGCAGTGGCTGCATACATGTTCAACCGCCGGCCACGAACGGGCGCAAGGTGAATGACGGACACGAGTCACAGGGGAATGTAAGGGCCACCCTACTGACTGGACGGCCATTTATTTGTCTCCGTTTACAAGCGCCGCAGCCCGCGGCCTCCCCGTGGCTGCCGTCGGCCCCCCGTGGCAGAACCCCTGGCTCGCCCCCGTGCACCGTGGCATGGAGGGGGGCCCTCAACTCCATCCATCCCATTCGCCGCCCCTCCCCCTGTGGCATGGCAACCGGGGCCTCCACAAGCCCCGCAACGGGAACCGCAAGGGGTGGCTCGGCCGGTGGGATGGCGGCGGCAGCGCCAGGGTCGCCATCCATGGGAGTCATCTGCTCCAGGGCTGTCGCGATGCGGTCCAAGACCCCTGTTGCTGTCGCAAGGGAGGCAGATGGTCCGGCCATCGTCTCCCGGTGCAGGGCCTGGAACTCTGCCCACTCCTGGCTTTCCCGCTCGCCCTCTGCCCTCCCGAGCTCCAGCAGGGTGGTCTGGAAACGGCGTCGCTCGTCCAGGTCCTCCTCCCCCTGCTCCTGTAGCCGTTCCCTGACAGTGGTGAGGAGCGTGATGCGGAGGCGGCGCCTGTGTTCCCGTTGTAGGTGCTCTTTGGCAGAGAGTGCCCCGAGGTCCAGGGCTGGCCCCTCCTCTTTCTCGCCACCATCACCGTCCCCACCGCCTTCACTTTCATACAACGAATTGGATATATACCTGGGGGTAGTCCCCAAAAAGGCCCAGGGACAATTTAGATTAATACACCATTTGTCCTATCCAAAAGGTACGTCAGTGAATGATGGGATTGCGCCTGAGCTCAGCTCGGTCACCTATGCATCCTTAGACCAAGCAATATCAAGGATTGATATTGCTTGGTCTAAGGATATCAAGGTCAAGGATTGCGGTCCCGGGGCGTTACTCACTAAGTGCGATATTCAATCGGCCTTTAGACTTTTGCCGGTCCATCCTGAGGATTTTTGTTTATTGGGGTGCCACTTTCGGGATTCTTGGTACGTGGACAAGGCCACGCCGATGGGGTGTTCCATCGCATTCTTCGCCTTTGAATCCTTCAGAATTTTTTTAGAATGGGTAATGAAATGCCGCACTGGGAGTCCGCATATTACGCATTTCTTGGACGATTTTTTGTTCATTGACCCGGCGGGAACGTCTGCGTGCTCTGATAAGTTGGTAACATTTCAAATGTTGGCCGAGGAATTGGGGGTGCCCACCATCCCCATACGCCGCTTCTGAGCCTGAACGCCAGGGGGACGACTCTGCAGGTGCTTATGCCGACGCAGGGTCCCAGGGAGGGGGGAAGACGGGACAGGCGTTGGCCAGCACCCCAACCCTACCTGCCTGCAGGTGACGGCTGCGGGGATGACGACGGCACAGACGACGGGGAGGGACCAGCCCTGGACCTCGGGGCGCTCTCAGCCGAGGAGCGCCTGGAACGATAGCCGAAGCGGCGGCGCCGCGTGGCACTCCTGACCACGGTCGGGGAACGCCTCTTGGAGCAGGGGCAGGAGGAGCTGGCCGAGCACCGCCGGTTCGAGACTGCCCTGCTGGAGCTCAGAAGGGCAGGGGAAGCGCGGGAACGGCAGGAGTGGGAAGAGTTCAAGGTCCTGCAGCGAGAAATTATGGCCGATCCTGCCGCCTCCCTCGCAACAGCAGCTGGGGCCGCAATGTTCGCAATGCTTAGCAGGTATATTTCCTATTCGTTGTATGGATGTAATCAATGACAAAAAGTGATTTTTTAGCCGAGTTCTCACGTGTCTTTGGCATTCATGCTATATGAATATAGCAGGTATATATCCCATTCATTGTATGAATGTAATCAATGCCATAAAGCCATTTCTTAGATAGCAGGTTTTTAAGATTATCTCATAGGCAGTAGAAAATAGAATTTCATAACACTGTATAGTAATAACAGGGAATTTGGAAGGAGCACTAGTTGCTTTCCTATATGACCATAACTGTTAAATATGTGAGTCGTAAGAAACTGTTTTAAGGTTTTCATACCCAGGAGGATAGAATTTCATAATACCTTTAAATAATGACTGAGAATATCGTATTCCATAATACTATGTAATAATAATAGTATTCTCTATTACAGATAGCTTTCTTTGGATGCAATGAATGACATAAAGTAATTTCTTACCCAACAAGTATTTAAGGTTATCTCATAGGGAGTATAAGATAGAATTTAATAACACTCTATGGTAATAATAGAGAACTTGGAAAAAGCACTAGTTGCTTTTGCTATAGGACCCAATGAGCTAAATATGTGAGTCCCAAGAATCAATCTTGTGATATAATAGGGCTTTTGCTGGCTTGAAGAAACAATACCCAAACACTCTGTCTGCAACATATGATAGTTACATATCTGACATACCTTGTTGAAGGCAAATGAAACTATGTCGGAGTCTACTACGGGTTGTGTTGGCGTTAAGAAGAGACTCCATCTTCAGCATATGATATGTTTTCTGTTAACTATATGAAGACATACGAAGTAATAAAGGTAAAACGAGTCGTTCCTTGTAAATGTAGTTTACATTTCTGATTCACGAACGGGTGTCTTTAGCATGCATGCTATATGAATCTGCAGGACCGGTCCTGTTCAAGTGACCAAAGCGTATCAGGTATATTTCAATATTCGGTTTATGGATGTAATCAGTGAAAGTAATTCCTTAGGCAAAGTAATCCCTTAGGCAATGAAGGTTATCATTCCGAATAGGATAAAATTTCATAATACTATGTAATAGTAATCCCCCTTCAAGGATCGATGCCTTGTTGTGGCAAGGGGGCTTGCGTAGTTCAGTGAAGCTATGAGCTATACCGTGCAGGGCCACCCAAGACGGACAGGTCATAGCTAAGAGCTCTGACAAAAGGTGATCCACTGGAGAAGGAAATGGCAAACCACTCCAGTATCGTTGCCATGAAAACTCTATGGACAGTTCCAAAAGGCAAAACGTTATGACGCCGGAAGATGAGCCCCTCAGGTCGGAAGGTGTCCAATATGCTACTGGGGATGAGCAGACGGCTAGTACGAGTAGCGCCAGAATGAATGAAGCGACTGGGCCAAAGCTTAAAGGACGCTCAGTTGTGGAAGTAACTGGTGGCGAAAAGACAGTCTGATGCTGTAAAGATTTCTATTCCATAGGAACCTGGAACGTCAGATCCATGAATCAAGGCAAGCTGGACGTGGTTAAACAAGAAATGAGAAGACTGAAGATCGACATTTTAGGAATCAGTGAACTAAAATGGACAGGAATGGGTGAATTTAATTCAGATGACCATCAGGTATACTACTGTGGACAAGAATCTCGCAGAAGAAATGGAGTAGCCTTCATAATCAATAAGAGAGTAGGAAAAGCAGTCTTGGGATACAATCCCCAAAATGACAGAATGATCTCAGTTCGAATCCAAGGCAAACCATTCAACATCACAGTGATCCAGGTCTATGCCCCAACCACTGCTGCTGAAGAGGATGAAGTTGATCAGTTCTATGAAGCCTTACAACACCTTCTAGAAGCAATGCCAAAAAATGATGTGCTTATCATCATGGAGGATTGGAATGCTAAAGTAGGAAGCCAAAAGATAACCGGGATAACAGGCAAGTTTGGCCTTGAAGTACAAAATGGAGCAGGGCACAGGCTGGTAGAATTTTGTCAAGAGAATACAATGGTCATAGCAAACACTCTTTTCCAACAACCCAAGAGACGACTCTACACATGGACATCACCAGACGGTCAACACAGAAATCAGATTGACTATGTGCTCGGCAGCCAAAGATGGAAAAGTTCTATCCAGTCAATCAAAACAAGACCAGGAGCTGATTGTGGTTCAGATCATGAGCTTCTTGTTTCAAAATGTAGGCTTAAATTGAAGAAAGTAGGGAAAACCACTAGGCCACTCAGGTATGAACTAAATCATATCCCCAACGAATACACAGTAGAGGTGACAAATAGATTTAAGGAATTAGATCTGATAGACAGAGTGCCTGAAGAACTATGGACGGAGGTTCGCAACATTGTACAAGAGGTAGCAACTAAAACCATCACAAAGAAAAAGAAATGCAAGAAATCAAAATGGCTGTCTGAGGAAGCTTTACAAATAGCTAAGGAGAGAAGGGAAGTGAAAGGCAAGGGAGAAAGAGAAAGATACACCCAATTGAATGCAGAATTCCAGAGAAAAGCTAGAAGAGATAAGAATGCCTTCTTAAACGAACAGAGCAAACAAATAGAAGAAAACAATAGAATGGGGAGGACCAGAGATCTTTTCAAGAAAATTGGAGATATGAAGAGAACGTTTCATGCAAAGATGGGTATGATAAGGGACCAAAATTGTAGGGACCTCACAGAAGCAGAAGAGATTAAACAAAGGTGGCAAAATTATACAGAAGAACTATACAAGAGCGAGCTTAACATCCCTGATGACCACAATGAGGTAGTTACTGACCTGGAGCCAGACATCCTGGAATGTGTAGTCAAATGGGCCTTAGGAAGTCTGAGCAACAATAAAGCTAGTGGTGGTGACAGCATTCCAGTTGAATTATTCAAAATCTTAAAGGACGATGCAGTAAAAGTGCTATATGCCAGCAAATTTGGAAAACTCAACAATGGCCACAGGATTGGAAAAGGTCAGTTTACATTCCAATCCCAAAGAAGGGCAATGCCAAAGAATGTTCAAACTACCGCAGCATCACACTAATTTCTCATGCTAGCAAAGTTATGCTCAAAATCCTACAAGCTAGGCTCCAGCAATATGTGGACCGAGAACTTCCAGAAGTACAGGCAGGATTTCGAAGAGGCAGAGGAACTAGAGATCAAATTGCCAACATACGCTGGATCACGGAGAAAGCTAGGGAGTACCAGAAGAACGTCTACTTCTGCTTCATTGACTACGCTAAAGCCTTTGATTGTGTGGAGCGCAACAAATTGTGGCAAGTTCTTAGAGATGGGAATACCAGAGCATCTTATTTGTCTCTTGAGAAATTTATATGCAGGTCAAGAAGCAACAGTGAGAACTGAACATGGAATTACTAACTGGTTCAAAATTGAGAAAGGAGTTCGGCAAGGCTGTATACTGTCGCCTTGCCTATTTAACTTGTATGCAGAGCACATCATGAGAAATGCGGGATTAGAGGAGTCACAAATTGGGATCAAGATTGCAGGGATAAATATCAACAACCTCAGATATGCAGATGATACCACTCTAATGGCAGAAAGTGAAGAGGAACTAAAGAGCCTGTTGATGCGGGTGAAGGAGGAGAGTGCAAAAGTTGGCTTGAAACTCAACATCAAGAAAACAAAGATCATGGCATCCGGCCCTCTCAATTCATGGCAGATGGGGAAGAAATGGAGATAGTGACAGATTTTATTTTCCTGGGCTCCAAGATCACTGCAGATGGGGACTGCAGCAAAGAAATTAAAAGACGCTTGCTCCTGGGGAGGAAAGCTATGGCAAATCTAGACAGCATCCGAAAAAGCAGAGACATCACCCTGCCAACAAAAGTGCGTTTAGTCAAGGCTATTCCCAGTTGCAATGTATGGCTGCGAAAGTTGGACCGAGCGTCAAAGGAGGGCCGAGCGTCAAAGAATTGAGGCTTTTGAACTCTGGTGCTGGAGAAGACTCTTGCGAGTCCCTTGGACTGCAAGGCGAACAAACCGGTCAGTCCTAGAGGAGATCAGCCCTGACTGCTTTTTAGAAGGCCAGATCCTAAAGATGAAACTCAAATACTTTGGCCACCTCATGAGAAGGAAGGACTCCCTGGAGCCTAATGCTGGGAGCGATCGAGGGCAAAAGAAGAAGGGGATGACAGAGAATGAGGTGGCTGGATGGAGTCACTGAAGCAATAGGTGCAAACTTAAATGGACTCCGGGGAATGGTAGAGGACAGGAAGGCCTGGAAGATCATTGTCCATGGGGTCGCGATGGGTCGGACACGACTTCGCACATAACAACAACAA
Organism: Paroedura picta; assembly: GCF_049243985.1. Classification (NCBI taxonomy): domain Eukaryota; kingdom Metazoa; phylum Chordata; class Lepidosauria; order Squamata; family Gekkonidae; genus Paroedura; species Paroedura picta. The sequence goes on along the minus strand of NC_135378.1, from coordinate 4,682,439 downwards.
CAATAGTAACAGAGAATATAGTAGTATTTCATGATACTAAGTAATAATAATAGAGAATATGGAAATACCACTAGTTGCTTTGCCTTTATAACCGTAATTGTTAAATATCTGACATACCTTGATGAAGGCAAATGAAACTATTTCAGTTCTACTATGGATATTGTTTGGTTTTATGAAGAGACTCCATCAGCAGCATATGATAAACTTGCGGGAGGTTCTCCTATATATATATATGATGAGAAGTAATAAATTTAAAATGTGTTTTGCATGAATGCTATATAAAACTGCATGTTTGCAATGCTTAGCCGGTATATTTCCTATTCTTTGTATGGATGTAATCAATGACATAAAGTGATTTCTTAGCCGAGTACTTCACGTGTCTTTGGCATTCATGCTAAATGAATATAGCAGGTATATATCCCATTCGTTGTATGAATGTAATCAATGCCGTAACACTGTATAGTAATAACAGGGAATTTGGAAGGAGCACTAGTTGCTTTCCTATATGACCATAACTGTATAATATGTGAATCGTAAGAAACTGTTTTAAGGTTTTCATACCCAGGAGGATAGAATTTCATAATACTTTTAAATAATGACTGAGAATGTCGGAGTATTCCATAATACTATGTAATAATAATAGTATTCTCTATTACAGATTGCTTTATTTGGATGCAATGAATGACATGAAGTAATTTCTTACCCAACAAGTATTTAAGGTTATCTCATAGGGAATAGATGATAGAATTTAATAACACTCTATGGTAATAATAGAGAATTTGGAAAAAGCACTAGTTGCTTTTGCTATACGACCCTAAGAGTTAAATATGTGAGTCCCAAGAAACAATCTTGTGATATGATAGGGCTTGAAGAAACAATACCAAAACACTCTGTCCGCAACATATGATAAACGTGTGGGATGTTTTCTAACCATATGAAGACGTACGAAGTAGTAATAGTAAAATGTGTTGTTCTCTTATAAATGTTGTTTACATTTCTCATTCAGGAAAGGGTGTCTTTTGCACGCATGCTCTAGGAATCTGCATGACAGGTCCTGTTGAAGTGACCAACGCTTAGCAGGTATATTTACTATTCGGTTTCTGGACGTAATCAGTGACATAAAGTAACTCCTTAACCAATGAGTATTTAACGTTATTTTACCCAGCAGAAGATAGAATCTCAGAATACTATGTAAAAATAGCAGAGAACTTGGAAATGCCAGTAGTTGCTTTAGCTATATAACCTTAATAGTTACTTATCTGACATACCCTGTTGAAGGCAAATGAAACTATGTCGGAATCTACTACGGGTTGTGTTGGTGTTAAGAAGAGACTCCATCTGCAGCATATGATAAACTTGCGGGATTTTTTCTGTTAACTATATGAAGACTTACGAAGTAATAAAGGTAAAACGAGTCGTTCTCTTGTAAATGTAGTTTACATTTCTGATTCACGAACGGGTGTCTTTAGGATGCATGCTATATGAATCTGCAGGACCTGTCCTATTCAAGTGACCAACGCGTAGCAGGTATATTGCAATATTTGGTTTATGGATGTAATCAGCGAAAGTAATTGCTTAGGCAATGAATATTTAAGGTTATCATACCCAATAGGATAGAATTTCATAATACTATGTAATAGTAACATATTATTATTTCATAATACTAATAATAGAGAATATCGAAATACCATTAGTTGCTTTGCCTTTATAACCGTAATTGTTAAATATCTGACATACCTTGATGAAGGCAAATGAAACTATTTCAGAATCTACTACGGGTATTGTTTGGTTTTATGAAGAGACTCCATCTGCAGCATATGATAAACTTGCTGGAGGTTCTCCTATATATATATGAAGTCATGAGAAGTAATAAATTTAAAATGTGTTTTAGTAGTAGGTAGTAGAAGACAGAATTTCTTTGCCTATGAGATAATCTTAAAAACCTGCTATCTAAGAAATGGCTTTATGGCATTTATTACATTCATACAACGAATGGGGTGTATACCTGATATATTCATATAGCATAGTTTCATTTGCCTTCATCAAGGTTGTCAGTTATTTAACAATTACGGTTATAAAGCATGCGCAGTCTGCTTCCGCCCTTCCTGGCTCCGATGTCTGACGCGGCGCTCGCTTGCCGACGCAGCGGCACGCTTGCCTCGCTTCCTTTGGCCTGCGCATCGACGCCTCGACACCTGCCACTTAGGGTTTCGCCGCCATCGCACCCCGTTCCGTGCATAACCGGTATGCTTCGCGTCTTCTCCCTCCGCTTTTTCCATGTGACCCAAATTCGCCGTGTCGGCGGCCGTGCATAATGCGCCTTGAATAATAATGCGACCTGTCATGCAGATTCATATAGCATGCATGCAAAAGACACCTTTCGTGAATCAGAATTTATCTTAATAACCTGCTATCTAAGAAATGGCTTTATGGCATTGATTACATTCATACAATTAATGGGATATATACCTGCTATATTCATATAGCATGAATGCCAAAGACACGTGAAGTACTCGGCTAAGAAATCACTTTATGTCATTGATTACATCCATACAACGCATAGGAAATATACCTGCTAAGCATTGTGAACATGCAGTTTTATATAGCATGCATGCAAAACACATTTTAAATTTATTACTTCTCATCATATATATATATATATAGGAGAACCTCCAGCAAGTTTATCATATGCTGCAGATGGAGTCTCTTCATAAAACCAAACAATACCCGTAGTAGATCTGAAATAGTTTCATTTGCCTTCATCAAGGTATGTCAGATATTTAACAATTACGGTTATAAAGGCAAAGCAACTAGTGGTATTTCCATATTCTCCATTATTATTACTTAGTATTCTCTGTTACTATTACATAGTATTATGAAATTCTATCATATTGGGTATGATAACCTTAAATATTCATTGCCTAAAGAATTACTTTCACTGATTACATCCATAAACCGAATATTGAAATATACCTGCTAAGCGTTGGTCACTTGAACAGGACCGGTCCTGCAGATTCATATAGCATGCATGCTAAAGACACCCGTTCGTGAATCAGAAATGTAAACTCCATTTACAAGAGAACGACTCGTTTTACCTTTATTACTTCGTATGTCTTCATATAGTTAACAGAAAACATCCCGCAAGATTTTCATATGCTGCAGATGGAGTCTCTTCTTAACACCAACACAACCCGTAGTAGATTCCGACATAGTTTCATTTGCCTTCAACAAGGTATGTCAGATATGTAACTATTAAGGTTATATAGCTAAAGCAACTACTGGCATTTCCAAGTTCTGCGCTATTATTACATAGTATTATGAAATTCTATCTTCTGCTGGGTAAAAGAACCTTAAATACTCATTGGTTAAGGAGTTACTTTATGTCACTGATTACGTCCAGAAATATACCTGCTAAGCGTTGGTCACTTAAACAGGACCTGTCATGCAGATTCATAGAGCATGCATGCAAAAGACACCCTTTTGTGAATGAGAAATGTAAACAACATTTATAAGAGAACAACACATTTTACTATTACTACTTCGTACGTCTTCATTGGGTTAGAAAACATCCCGCACATTTATCATATGTTGCAGACAGAGTATTTTGGTATTGTTTCTTCAAGCCAGCAGAAGCCCTATAATATCACAAGATTGTTTCTTGGGACTCACATATTTAGCTCTTAGGATCCTATAGCAAAAGCAACTAGTGCTTTTTCCAAATTCTCTATTATTACCATAGAGTGTTATTAAATTCTATCTTCTACTCATCTCAAAGCTTAAATACTTGTTGGGTAAGAAATTACTTGCCATTCATTGCATCCAAAGAAAGCAATCTGTAATATAGAATACTATTATTATTACATAGTATTATGGAATACGACTATATTCTCTGTCATTATTAAAAAGTATGAAATTGCTTCGGCTCTCGTTCCAGGGGCTCCTGGACTGATAGCGCCCCGAGGTCCAGGGCTGGTCCCTCCCCGTCGTCCGCACCGTCGCCATCCCCGCCGCCGTCACCTGCAGGCAGGTAGGGTTGGGGTGCTGGCCAACACCCGTCCCGTCTTCCCCCCTCCCTGTGACCCTGCGTCGGCCTACACACCTGCAGAGTCGTCCCCCTGGTGTTCAGGCTCAGAGGCGGCGTATGGGGACGGTGGGCTCCTGCCCGGCTCCTCCCCCCACGGTGCACCTGCGGGCAACAGAATGGGCTGCGGTGTGGGCCGGGCCAGTATGCCGCCAGTGCCCCCTGACACCTGGGAACCGGGCTACTGTCTGCCAGTGGCCGCGGACCCCACTCCACCCATTCCCCCTTCGCGTGGCGTCCCCCCGTACCCGTGGTGTCCTGGGTTCTGGCCGACTCCTCGTCCGTCTGGCCCCCCTGGTCGCTCTCCTTCCGAGGCGACGGCGTCGCCGTAGGTGGACCTGGTGGGGGCAAAGATGGGGGGTAGTCTGGTAGCCCGTGGCCTCAGCCCTGACCCCACCACCCAGTCGTCCACCCACACAGGAGCGGTACCTGCGCGAGCCTCCCGCTGCCTCTGGGACGCACGTGGCGCCAGTAGGGCCCCGCTGGCAGATGACGGTCTCTTCGGTGGCCACCCACGGCCTGCCCACTCAGCCTCCACTACTGCGGCCTGCTGGGGAACATGCCGCACACTGAGGCTCGCGTTGTGGCCGCCCACTGCCCCGCGTCCCTAGGATTTCAGCCAGCCTCTGGTAGTGCGGGTATGTGGCCGGCTCTGCACCCGTGCGGTCATTGTGCTCCCGGACACGAAAGTACTCCTGCCGCAGCGCCTTGGTCTTCGTCCGACATTCCAAGGCGCTGCGGACGAAGCCCCATGCCCGGAGTTCCCTGACCCGTAGTAGATTCCGACATAGTTTCATTGGCCTTCAACTAGGTATGTCAGATATGTAACTATTAACGTTATATAGCAAAAGAAATATAAAGGCAAAGCAACTAGTGGTATTTCCATATTCTCTATTATTATTACTTAGTATTATGAAATACTACTATATTCTCTGTTACTGTTACATAGAAGAAGAAGAGTTGGTTCTTATATGCCGCTTTTCCCTACCCGAAGGAGGCTCAAAGCAGCTTACAGTTGCCTTCCCATTCCTCTCCCCACAACAGACACCCTGTGGGGTGGGTGAGGCTGAGAGAGCCCTGATATCACTGCTCGGTCAGAACAGTTTTATCAGTGCCGTGGCGAGCCCAAGGTCACCCAGCTGGCTGCATGTGGGGGAGTGCAGAATCGAACCCGGCATGCCAGATTAGAAGTCCGCACTCCTAACCACTACACCAAACTGGCTCTCCAAACCACCACCAAACTGGTATTATGAAATTCTATCCTATTGGGTATGATAACCTTAAATATTCATTGCCTAAGGAATTACTTTCACTGATTACATCCAAAAAACGAATATTGCAATATACTTGCTAAGCGTTGGTGACTTGAACAGGACCGGTCCTGCAGATGCATATAGCATGCGTGCAAAAGACACCCGTTCGTGAATCAGAAATGTAAATTACATTGACAAGAGAACGACTCGTTTTTACCTTTATAACTTTGTATGTCGTCATATAGTTAACAGAAAACACATTTTAATTTTATTACTTTTCATGACTTCATATATATATATAGGAAAACCTCCAGCAAGTTTATCATATGCTGCAGATGGAGTCTCTTAATAAAACCAAACAATACCCATAGTAGATGAGCCTCTTGTGGTGCAGAGTGGTAAGGTAGCAGATATGCAGTCTGAAAGCTCTGCCCATGAGGCCGAGAGTTCGATCCCAGCAGCCGGCTCAAGGTTGACTCAGCCTTCCATCCTTCCGAGGTCGGTAAAATGAGTACCCAGCTTGCTGGGGGGGTAAACGGTAATGACTGGGGAAGGCACTGGCAAACCACCCATATGGAGTCTGCCATGAAAACGCTAGAGGGCGTCACCCCAAGGGTCAGACATGACCCGGTGCTTGCACTGCGGATACCTTACCTTACCTTACACGTAGTAGATTCTGAAATAGTTTCATTTGCCTTCATCAAGGTATGTCAGATATTTTACAATTACGGCTATAAAGGCAAATCAGTTAGTGGTATTTCCATATTCTCTATAATTAGTATTATGAAATACTACTATATTCTCTGTTACTATTAAATAGTATTATGAAATTCTATGCTATTGGGTATGATAACCTTAAATATTCATTGCCTAAGGAATTACTTTCACTGATGAATCAGAAAGGTAAACAACATTTACATGAGAATGACTCGTTTTACCTTTATTACTTCGTATGTCTTCATATAGTTAACAGAAAACATCCCGCAAGTTTATCATATGCTGCAGATGGAGTCTCTTCTTAACACCAACAGAACCCGTAGTAGATTCCGACATCGTTTCATTTACCTTCAACAAGGTACGTCAGATAAGTAACTATTAAGGTTATATAGCAAAAGCAACTACTGGCATTTCCAAGTTCTCTGCTATTATTTCATAGTATTATGAAATTCTATCTTCTGCTGGGTAAAATAACCCTAAATACTCATTGGTTAAGGAGTTACATTATGTCACTGATTACGTCCAGAAACCGAATAGTAAATATACCTGCTAAGCATTGGTCACTTGAACAGGACCTGTCATGCAGATTCATAGAGCATGCGTGCAAAAGACACCCTTTCGTGAATCAGAAATGTAAACAACATTTATAAGAGAACAACACATTTTACTATTTCTACTTCGTACGTCTTCATAAGGTTAGAAAACATCCCGCATGTTTATCAAATGTTGCAGACAGAGTATTTGTGTATTGTTTCTTCAAGCCAGCAGAAGCCCTATTATATCACAAGATTGATTCTTGGGACTCACATATTTAGCTCTTAGAGTCCTATAGCAAAAGCAACTAGTGCTTTTTCCAAAGTCTCTATTATTACCATAGAGTGTTATTATATTCTATCTTCTACTCCCTATGAGATAACCTTAAGTACTTGTTGGGTGAGAAATTACTTTATGTCATTCATTGCATCCAAAGAAAGCAATCTGTAATAGAGAATACTATTATTATTACATGGAATATGGAAGACTTCTTATGGAAGACTCCGATATTCTCAGTCATTATTTAAAGGTATTATGAAATTCTATCCTCCTGGGTATGAAAACCTTAAAAGTTTCTTACGACTCACATATTTAACAGTTATGGTCATATAGGAAAGCAACTAGTGCTCCTTCCAAATTCCCTGTTATTACTATACAGTGTTATGAAATTCTATCTTCTACTGCCTATGAGATAATCTTAAATAACTGCTATCTAAGAAATGGCTTTATGGCATTGATTACATTCATACAATGAATGAGATATATACCTGCTATATTCATATAGCATGAATGCCAAAGACACGTGAATAAGAAATGTAAACAACATTTACAAGAGAACGACACTTTTTACCTTTATTACTTCGTACATCTTCATATGGTTAGAAAACATCCGGCACGTTTATCATAAGTTGCAGATGGAGTGTTTTGGTATTGTTTCTTCAAACGAGCGGAAGCCCTATCATATCACAAGATTGTTTCTTGGGTCTCACAATATTTAGCTCTTAGGGCTTTTTCCAAATTCCAAAAACTTTTTTTTCCAAATTCAAAAAATGATGAACCGGACAGTGTGGTCTACTGTCCCCTGGAGAATGACGGAACAGAAGCCCTTCCTGTTCCCATATTCATCGTAACGCCTCCCGGGTGCACGGATGGGGATGTGGCAGCCATCGACAGCCCCGATGCAGTGGGGGAACCCTAGGTGGCCGAAACCATCCATGATCTGTGGATGACAGGGGTATTAGGGTTTCCTGCTACTGCCCCGTTCCCCTGCCCGCCCACCTGCCGCGCCCTTTGTGCCTACCTCGCCAACCCTGTCTCCCAGGCAAACTACCGTCCAGTAGAGCTCCGCCTCCATCGCCAGACACACCTCCCGTATGATCTCCCGTGCAGTGGCGACCCCAAGGCTGAACTGGTGGGCGACGTCCCGATACGTGTCCCCTGTAGCCAGGTACCATAGGGCAATGGCTACCCTTTTCTCTACGGGGATGGGCAGCCTCATGTTGGTGGCTTGTCTCTCCAGTCGGCTCTGTAGGGCTGTCACGATCTCCTGTAATGTGCTCCGCATCATGCGGCTCCCTTGCGACAGCAACAGGGGTCTTGGACCGCATCACGACAGCCCTGGAGCAGATGAATCCCATGGATAGCGACCCTGGCGCTGCCGCCGCCATCCCACCGGCCGAGCCACCCCTTGCGGTTCCCATTGTGGGGCTTGTGGAGGCCCCGGTTGCCATGGCACCGGGGGAGGGGGCGGCGAATGGGATGGATGGTGTTGAGAGCCCCCCTTCATGCCACGGTGCACGGGGGCGAACCAGGGGTGCTGCCACGGGGGGCCGACGGCGGCCACGGGGAGTCCGCGGGCTGCGGCGCTTGTAAACGGCGACAAATAAATGGCCGTCCCGTCAGTAGGGTGGCCCTTACCTTCCCTGTGACTCGAGTCCATCATTCACCTGGCGCCCCTTTGTGGCCGGCGGTCGAACATGTATGCAGCCACTGCGTCCCTGACTCGTTGCCTCTGCTGCCTTGTGCGCAACCGCTCCCGCCGACTGGGCAGCCCTTCCTCCTTGACCTTAACTGTTAAGTATGTGAGTCGTAAGAAACTACTTTAAGGTTTTCATGCCCAGGAGCATAGAATTTCATAATACTTTTAAATAATGACAGAGAATATCGTAGTATTTCATAATACTATGTAATAATAATAGTATTCTCTATTACAGATTGCTTTCTTTGGATGCAATGAATGACAAAAAGTAATTTCTTACCCAACAAGTATCTCATAGGGAATAGAAGATTTAATAACACTCTATGGTAATAATAGATAATTTGGAAAAAGCACTAGTTGCTTTTGCTATAGGACCTGAAGAGTTAAATATGTGAGTCCCAAGAAACAATCTTGTGATATAATACAGCTTCTGCTGGCTTGAAGAAACAATACCAAAACGCTCTGTCTGCAACATATGATAAACGTGCGGGATGTTTTCTAACCATATGAAGACGTACGAAGTAGTAATAGTAAACTGTGTTGTTCTCTTATAAATGTTGTTTACATTTCTGATTCACGATAGGGTGTCTTTTGCATGCATGCTCTATGAATCTGCAGGACAGGTCCTGTTCAAGTGACCAACGCTTAGCAGGTATATTTACTATTCGGTTTCTGGACGTAATCAGTGACATAAAGTAATTCCTTAAACAATGAGTATTTAAGGTTATCTTACCCAGCAGAAGATAGAATTTCATAATACTATGTAATAATAGCAGAGAACTTGGAAATGCCAGTAGTTGATTTTGCTATATAACAATAGTTACCTATTTGACATACCTTGTTGAAGGCAAATGAAACTATGTCTTCGGTTTCTGGACGTAATCAGTGACATGAAGTAACTCCTTAACCAATGAGTATTTAAGGTTATTTTACCCAGTCATTTCTTAGACGAGTAATTCACGTGTCTTTGGCATTCATGCTGTATGAATATAGCAGGTATATATCCCAATTTTTGCCGTAAAGCCTTCTGCTGGGTAATCAGTAATCAGTGACATAAAGTAACTCAACCAATGCCGTAAAGCCATTTCTTAGATAGCAGGTTTTTAAGGTTATCTCATAGGCAGTAGAAGATAGAGAAAAAGGATGATGAGGGATCCCACCAAACCCTGGTTTTGCATAAAAAGGAAAGCCCCGCCACTTGGGTGTTCATAGACCCTGGGGTCATTTTACGGGAACGTAAATGGACGAGGTAGCGCAGCACTAATTCCTCCGTTGGAGGTAAGGCCCTAAGGCCCCCTTCCTGTTCCATGTATTCCACGTAACCCCGAATCGCTGCTGTATATGCCCGACGTGTCACCGGAGCCAGGGAATGTTCTACGGCCTCGAGGATCATTCCAAGCCAATCCTCCACAATTCCTCCGGGAACCGGTCTGGACACATGTTCGCCTCTGGTGCCAACTGCCGAAAGCTCTGCTCCTGGAATCGAGACAGAGCATCAGCTATTTCATTAGTGGCACCCGGGACATGATGGGCCGCAAACGAGATGTTGCTCCCCAAGCAAACCCTGACTAGCTTCCTCACTAAACCCATTACCCGGGGGGATTTGCTCGATTGCCGATTTATAATGCGCACAACCGCTTGATTGTCGCACCACTTTGCTGTCCTGAAATAGATCTTTCCAAACGATAACTGCCGCCACAATAGGAAATAACTCTGAAAAGATAAGATCCCGGAGTATAGGGGACCCTGCCCAATCCTGTGGCCATCTCTCAGCGAACCATCGGTTACGAAAGAAAACCCAAAACCCCAGACTGCCAGATGCATCGGAATGCACTTGAAAAGATGTTTCCGGAGAGACTGGCGTCTGCCTGATAGAAACCCCATTAAAACTTGCTAGGAAGTCATACCACACACGTAGATCTTCTTCAGTGACCGTGATAAACGTATATGATGGTGTGGCGCTCTGGTGCCCGCCGTAGCTCCAGCCAGGCGTGCACAGAAGGCCCTACCAGGTGAAACAGCCTTACAGGCAAAGTTTAAGTGCCCCAAAAGACTTTGCATTTCTTTTAAAGTGCACTTCCGCTTTAACAAAAGCTGCCCCACCAAAGCCCTCAGCGCCAGCACTTTGTCTTCTGGCAATTTGGATAAACCAGCCACCGAATCCAACGTAATACCCAAATAGCTCAAACAGGAAGACGGGCCTTCCGTCTTCTCTGCTCCTAATGGCACCCCGAATTCCTCGGCCAACATTTGAAATGTTACCAACTTATCAGAGCACGCAGACGTTCCCGCCGGGTCAATGAACAAAAAATCAGAATTCGTGAATCAGAAATGTAAACCACATTTACAAGAGAACTACTCGTTTTACCTTTATTACTTCGTATGTCTTCATATAGATAACAGAAAACATCCCGCAAGTTTATCATATGCTGCAGATGGAGTCTCTTCTTAACACCAACACAACCCGTAGTAGATTCCGACATAGTTTCATTTGCCTTCAACAAGGTACGTCAGATAAGTAACTATTAAGGTTATATAGCAAAAGCTACTACTTGCATTTCCAAGTTATCTACTATTTTTACATAGTATTATGAGATTCTATCTTCTGCTGGGTAAAATAACCTTAAATACTCATTGGTTAAGGAGTTACTTTATGTTACTGATTACGTCCAGAAACCAAATAGTAAATATTCCTGCTAAGCGTTGGTCACTTGAACAGGACCTGTCATGCAGATTCATATAGCATGCGTACAAAACACACCCTTTTGTGAATGAGAAATGTAAACAACATTTATAAGAGAACAACACATTTTACTATTACTACTTCGTACGTCTTCATATGGTTAGAAAATATCCCGCACGTTTATCATATGTTGCAGGCAGAGTGTTTGGGTATTGTTTCTTCAAGCCAGCAGAAGCCCTATTATATCACAAGATTGTTTCTTGGGACTCACATATTTAGCTCTTAGCGTCCTATAGAAAAAGCAACTAGTGCTTTTTCCAAATTCTCTATTATTACCATAGAGTGTTGTTAAATTCTATCTTCTATTCCCTATGAGATAACCTTAAATACTTGTTGGGTAATAAATTACTTTATGTCATTCATTGCACCCAAAGAAAGCAATCTGTAATAGAGAATACTATTATTATTACATAGTATTATGAAATACTACGATATTCTCTGTCATTAATTAAAAGTATTATGAAATTCTATCCTCCTGGGTATGATAACCTTAAAATAGTTTCTTACGACTCACATACAGGTCATATAAGAAAGCAAATAGTGCTCCTTCCAAATTCCAAAACAGTTTCTTACGACTCACATACTTAACAGGTCATATAGGAAAGCAAATAGTGCTCCTTCCAAATTCCCTGTTATTAGTATACAGTGTTATGAAATTCTATCTTCTACTGCCTATGAGATAATCTTAAAAACCTGCTATCTAAGAAATGGCTTTACGGCATTGTTTACATTCATACAATGAATGGGATATATACGAGCTATATTCATATAGCATGAATGCCAAAGACACGTGAAGTACTCGGCTAAGAAATCACTTTATGTCATTGATTACATCCATACAACGAATAGGAAATATACCTGCTAAGCATTGCGAAGATGTACATTTATATAGCATGCATGCAAAACACATTTTAACTTTATTACTTCTCATGACTTCATATATATATAGGAGAACCTCCAGCAAGTTTATCATATGCTGCAGATAGAGTCTCTTCAGAAAACCAAACAATACCCGTAAAGGTAAAGGTATCCCCTGTGCAAGCACCGAGTCATTTCTGACTGTTGGGGTGACGCCCTCTATCGTTTTCATGGCAGACTCAATACGGGGTGGTTTTCCAGTGCCTTCCCCAGTCATTACCGTTTACCCCCCAGCAAGCTGGGTACTCAGTTTACCGACCTCAGACGGCTGAGTCAACCTTGAGCCGGTTGCTGGGATTGAACTTCCAGCCTCATGGGCAAAGCTTTCAGATGGCTGCCTTACCACTCTGCGCCACAAGAGGCTCTTAACAATACCCGTAGTAGTTCTGAAATAGTTTCATTTGCCTTCATCATGGTATTTCAGATATTTAACAATTACGGTTATAAAGGCAAAGCAACTAGCAACTCCATATTCTCTATTATTAGTATTATGAAATACTACTATATTCTCTGTTACTATTACATAGTATTATGAAATTCTATCCTATTGGGTATGATAAACTTAAATATTCATTGCCTAAGGAATTACTTTCAATGATTACATCCACAAACCGAATATTGAAATATACCTGCTACGCGTTGGTCACTTGAACAGGACCGGTCCTGCAGATTCATATAGCATGCATGCTAAAGACACCCGTTCGTGAATCAGAAATGTAAACTCCATTTACAAGAGAACGACTCGTTTTACCTTTATTACTTCGTATGTCTTCATATAGTTAACAGAAAACATCCCGCAAGATTTTCATATGCTGCAGATGGAGTCTCTTCTTAACACCAACACAACCCGTAGTAGATTCCGACATAGTTTCATTTGCCTTCAACAAGGTATGTCAGATATGTAACTATTAAGGTTATATAGCTAAAGCAACTACTGGCATTTCCAAGTTCTGCGCTATTATTACATAGTATTATGAAATTCTATCTTCTGCTGGGTAAAAGAACCTTAAATACTCATTGGTTAAGGAGTTACTTTATGTCACTGATTAAGTCCAGAAATATACCTGCTAAGCGTTGGTCACTTAAACAGGACCTGTCATGCAGATTCATAGAGCATGCATGCAAAAGACACCCTTTCGTGAATCAAAAATGTAAACAACATTTATAAGAGAACGACACTTTTTACCTTTCTTACTTCATATGTCTTCATATGGTTAGAAAACATCCCGCAAGTTTATCATAAGATGCAGATGGAGTGTTTTGGTATTGTTTCTTCAAACGAGCAGAAGCCCTGTCGTATCACAAGATTGTTTCTTGGGTCTCACAATATTTAGCTCTTAGGGTCATATAGCAAACAACTAGTGCTTTTTCCAGATTCTCTATTATTACCATATAGTGTTATTAAATTCTATCTTCTACTCCCTATGAGATAACCTTAAATACTTGCAGTTTCTTACGACTCCATATTTAACAGTTATGGTCATATAGGAAAGCAACTAGTGCTCATTCCAAATTCCCTGTTATTACTATACAGTGTTATGAAATTCTATCTTCTACTGCTTGTGAGATTTTCTTAAAAACCTGCTATCTAAGAAATGGCTTTACGGCATAGATTACATTCATACAATGAATGGGATATATACCTGCTATATTCATATAGCATGAATGCCAAAGACACGTGAGTACTCGGCTAAGAAATCACTTTATGTCACTGATTACGTCCAGAAACCGAATAGTAAATATACCTGCTAAGCGTTGGTCATTTGAACAGGACCTGTCGTGCAAATTCATAGAGCATGCGTGCAAAAGACACCCTTTTGTGAATGAGAAATGTAAACAACATTTATAAGAGAACAACACATTTTACTATTACTACTTCGTACATCTTCATTTGGTTAGAAAACATCCCGCACATTTATCATATGTTGCAGAGAGAGTGTTTTGGTATTGTTTCTTCAAGCCAGCAGAAGCCCTATTATATCACAAGATTGTTTCCTGGGACTCACATATTTAGCTCTTAGGATCCGATAGCAAAAGCAACTAGTGCGTTTTCCAAATTCTCTATTATTACCATAGAGCGTTATTAAATTCTATCTTCTACTCATCTCAAAGCTTAAATACTTGTTGGGTAAGAAATTACTTGCCATTCATTGCATCCAAAGAAAGCAATCTGTGATATAGAATACTATTATTATTACATAGTATTATGGAATACGACTATATTCTCTGTCATTATTAAAAAGTATTATGAAATTCTATCCTCCTGGGTTGTTGTTGTTGTTATGTGCGAAGTCGTGTCCGACCCATCGCGACCCCATGGACAATGATCCTCCAGGCCTTCCTGTCCTCTACCATTCCCCGGAGTCCATTTACGTTTGCACCTACTGCTTCGGTGACTCCATCCAGCCACCTCATTCTCTGTCGTCCCCTTCTTCTTTTGCCCTCGATCGCTCCAAGCATTAGGCTCTTCTCCAGGGAGTCCTTCCTTCTCATGAGGTGGCCAAAGTATTTGAGTTTCATCTTCAGGATCTGGCCTTCTAAAGAGCAGTCAGGGTTGATCTCCTCTAGGACTGACCGGTTTGTTCGCCTTGCAGTCCAAGGGCCTCGCAAGAGTCTTCTATAGCACCAGAGTTCAAAAGCCTCAATTCTTTGACGCTCGGCCTTCCTTATGGTCCAACTTTCGCAGCCATACATTGCAACTGGGAATACCATAGCCTTGACTAAACGCACTTTTGTTGACAGGGTGATGTCTCTGCTTTTTAGGATGCTGTCTAGATTTGCCATAGCTTTCCTCCCCAGCAGCAAGCGTCTTTTAATTTCTTTGCTGCAGTCCCCATCTGCAGTGATCTTGGAGCCCAGGAAAATAAAATCTGTCACTATCTCAATTTCTTCCCCATCTATTTGCCAGGAATTGAGAGGGCCGGATGCCATGATCTTTGTTTTCTTGATGTTGAGTTTCAAGCCAACTTTTGCACTCTCCTCCTTCACCTGCATCAACAGGCTCTATAGTTCCTCTTCACTTTCTGCCATTAGAGTGGTATCATCTGCATATCTGAGGTTGTTGATATTTCTCCCTGCAATCTTGATCCCAATTTGTGACTCCTCTAATCCCGCATTTCTCATGATGTGCTCTGCATACAAGTTAAATAGGCAAGGCGACAGTATACAGCCTTGCCGAACTCCTTTCTCAATTTTGAACCAGTCAGTGATTCCATGTTCAGTTCTCACTGTTGCTTCTTGACCTGCATATAAATTTCTCAAGAGACAAATAACATGCTCTGGTATTCCCACCTCTTTAAGAACTTGCCACAATTTGTTATGCTCCACACAATCAAAGGCTTTAGCAGAAGTAGACGTTCTTCTGGTACTCCCTAGCTTTCTCCATGATCCAGCGTATGTTGGCAATTTGATTGTATGTTGGCAATTTGAAGTAGAAGCAGAAGTAGACGTTCTTCTGGTACTCCCTAGCTTTCTCCATGATCCAGCGTATGTTGGCAATTTGATCTCTAGTTCCTCTGCCTCTTCGAAATCCTGCCTGTACTTCTGGAAGTTCTCGGTCCACATATTGCTGGAGCCTAGCTTGTAGGATTTTGAGCATAACTTTGCTAGCGTGAGAAATTAGTGCAATGGTGCGCTAGTTTGAACATTCTTTGGCATTGCCCTTCTTTGGGATTGGAATGTAAACTGACCTTTTCCAATCCTGTGGCCATTGTTGAGTTTTCCAAATTTGCTGGCATATTGATTGTAGCACTTTTACTGCATCGTCCTTTAAGATTTTGAATAGTTCAACTGGAATGCTGTCACCACCACTAGCTTTATTGTTGCTCAGACTTCCTAAGGCCCATTTGACTTCACATTCCAGGATGTCTGGCTCCAGGTCAGTAACTACCCCACTGTGGTCATCAGGAATGTTAAGCTCGCTCTTGTATAGTTGTTCTGTATAATTTTGCCACCTTTGTTTAATCTCTTCTGCTTCTGTGAGGTCCCTACCATTTTGGTCCCTTATCATACCCAACTTTGCATGAAACGTTCTCTTCATATCTCC
Organism: Paroedura picta; assembly: GCF_049243985.1. Taxonomy (NCBI): domain Eukaryota; kingdom Metazoa; phylum Chordata; class Lepidosauria; order Squamata; family Gekkonidae; genus Paroedura; species Paroedura picta. The sequence goes on along the minus strand of NC_135378.1, from coordinate 4,666,170 downwards.
AATTTTCTTGAAAAGATCTCTGGTCCTCCCCATTCTATTGTTTTCTTCTATTTGTTTGCACTGTTCTTTTAAGAAGGCATTCTTATCTCTTCTAGCTTTTCTCTGGAATTCTGCATTCAATTGGGTGTATCTTTCTCTTTCTCCCTTGCCTTTCACTTCCCTTCTCTCCTTAGCTATTTGTAAAGCTTCCTCAGACAGCCATTTTGATTTCTTGCATTTCTTTTTCTTTGGGATGGTTTTAGTTGCTGCCTCTTGTACAATGTTGCGAACCTCCGTCCATAGTTCTTCAGGCACTCTGTCTATCAGATCTAATTCCTTAAATCTATTTGTCACCTCTACTGTGTATTCGTCGGGGATATGATTTAGTTCATACCTGAGTGGCCTAGTGCTTTTCCCTACTTTCTTCAATTTAAGCCTAAATTTTGCAACAAGAAGCTCATGATCTGAACCACAATCAGCTCCTGGTCTTGTTTTTATTGACTGGATAGAACTTTTCCATCTTTGGCTGCAGAGCACATAGTCAATCTGATTTCTGTGTTGACCGTGTGGTGATGTCCATGTGTAGAGTCGTCTCTTGGGTTGTTGGAAAAGAGTGTTTGCTATGACCATTGTATTCTCTTGACAAAATTCTACCAGCCTGTGCCCTGCTTCATTTTGTACTCCAAGGCCAAACTTGCCTGTTATCCCGGTTATCTTTTGTCTTCCTACTTTAGCATTCCAATCCCCCATGATGATAAGCACATCATTTTTTGGCGTTGCTTCTAGAAGGTGTTGTAGGGCTTCATAGAACTGATCAACTTCATCCTCTTCAGCAGCAGTGGTTGGGGCGTAGACCTGGATCACTGTGATGTTGAATGGTTTGCCTTGGATTCGAACTGAGATCATTCTGTCATTTTGGGGATTGTATCCCATGACTGCTTTTCCTACTCTCTTATTGATTATGAAGGCTACTCCATTTCTTCTGCGAGATTCTTGTCCACAGTAGTATACCTGATGGTCATCTGAATTAAATTCACCCATTCCTGTCCGTTTTAGTTCACTGATTCCTAAAATGTCGATGTTCAGTCTTGTCATTTCTTGTTTGACCATGTCCAGCTTACCTTGATTCATGGATCTGACGTTCCAGGTTCCTATGGAATAAAAATCTTTACAGTATTGGACTGTCTTTTCGCTACCAGTTACTTCCACAACTGAGCGTCCTTTCGGCTTTGGCCCAGTCGCTTCATTCATTCTGGCGATACTCGTACTAGCCGTCTGCTCATCCCCAATAGCATATTGGACACCTTCCGACCTGAGGGGCTCATCTTCCGGCGTCATATCGTTATGCCTATTGGAACTGTCCATAGAGATTTCATGGCAAGATACTGGAGAGGTTTGCCATTTCCTTCTCCAGTGGATCACCTTTTGTCAGAGCTCTCAGCTATGACCTGTCCGTCTTGGGTGGCCCTGCACGGTATAGCTCATAGCTTCACTGAACTACGCAAGCCCCCTTGCCACAACAAGGCAGCGATCCTTGAAGGGGGTCCTCCTGGGTATGATAACCTTAAAATAGTTTCTTACGACTTACATATTTAACACATGGTCGTATGGGCCAATTATGCACGGCCGCCGAAACGGCGATTTCGGGCCACATGGAAAACGTGGAGGGGGAAGACCTCCCGTTATGTACGGGGCGGGGCGCGACGGCGGCAAAACCCAGAGCAGCGGGTGTCGAGGCGCCGATCCGGCGCCAAGGAGCGAGGCAAGGGCGGCGCTGCGCCGGTAAGCGGCCGCTGCGCCGAAGGTCAAGGGCAGGAGGGGTGGAAGCAACCTGCGCAGGCGCAGTCCTGCCGGTTGTAACGGTCAGGGAGGGGGAGGGAAGGAGCGCCGTGACCGTGAGCTGCAGTACTGAGATGGAGTCTAGGGCAGCGGTGGCGGCAGCCGCAGAGGCAGCAGCAGCCGTGACTATCCTAATAAGCGGTGTACAGGCCCTAATGGTGGCCACGTCCACGTCCGGCCGGCAACAGCATCCCCGTCGACGCCAGCGGAGGGGGCACCGAGCCAAGGAGGCATGGCGCAGGTCGGGCCTCTGGTGGGGTGCCTCACTGTCCTGGAGGCGAGCTGCCAGCCGCCGGTGGCACGCTCTGTCCGCAGTGCGCTTTCTGAGTGCCCGCTGGGCGAAGCGGCGCAACCTAGACTGGTGGGAGAACTATGTGACAGCCAGCTGGAGTGACGACCACTGGATCGATAACTTCCGCATGACGCGGAGCACATTCCAGGAGCTAGTGACAGCCCTACACAGCTTAACAACACCTTCGTCTTCCAGCAGTCCTACCTGCGCGCCGCCATGGACGCTGGGGCTTACGTCCCAGGGACCCCCACCGTCACGATGCATGGCGTCCGCGTGCCAGCCCTGATAGTAGCAGATGGGGCATACCCCCAACGCCGGTGGCTCATGAAACCCTACGCCCCCCCGCGGGATGCGGTGGACGCGTACTTCAATGGCCGTCTGTGCCGTGCACGCAACATCGTGGAACGGGCATTCGGCCGCCTGAAAGCGCGCTGGCGATGCCTGCTGTCATGCCTGCAGGCCGCCATTGCGAACGTCACCCCGGTGATCATAGCCTGCGTCATCCTCCACAACATCTGCGAGGTACAAGGCCATGAACTCAGTCTGTAAATGCCGCCGAGGGAGACCATTGAGGTCGAGGAGGAGAGGCTGCCTACGCACACGGCAGCTGGGTCAACGCGTCAGGGACACCGTGGCGGCATACATCTTTGAGCGGAGGCAGCAGCCCTCCTGCGACACCTTCCCCAGCGCCGCGGGGGGGGATCCTCGGGTGCTCCCTCCCCCTCCCCCTCCCCCTCCCCCTCCCCCCTCCCCCTCCCCCTCCCCCTCCCCCTCCCCCTCCCCCTCCCCCTCCCCCTCCCCCTCCCCCTCCCCCTCCCCCTCCCCCTCCCCCTCCCCCTCCCCCTCCCCCTCCCCCTCCCCCTCCCCCTCCCCCTCCCCCTCTCCCCTCCCCCTCCCCCTCCCCCTCCCACTGCCACTCCCACTCCCACTCCCACTCCCCCTACCCCTCCCACTCCCCCTCCCACTCCCCCTACCCCTGCCACTCCCCCTCTTCCACCCCCTGTGCCATGGCGAGCGGGTCCTCCACAAGCACCGCAACGGGAGCCGCAGCGGGTGCACTGCCCGGTGGGTTGTCGCCGGCGGCAGGAGGCTCGGCGCCCAAGGGTACCATCCGCTCTAGGGCCGTGGCGATGCGTTCCAGGGCCCCAGCTGCTGTTGCGAGGGACACGGCAGGATCGGCCAGAATTTTTCGCTGCAGGACCTTGAACTCTTCCCACTCCTGCCGTTCTCACGCTTCCCCCGCTCTTCTGAGCTCCAGCAGGGCAGTCTCAAACCGGCGGTGCTTGGCCAGCTCCTCCTGCCCCTGCTCCAAGAGGCGTTCCCCGGACCGTGGTCAGGAGCGCCACGCGGCGCCGCCGCTTCGGCTCTCGTTCCAGGCGCTCCTCGGCTGAGTGCGCCCCGAGGTCCAGGGCTGGTCCCTCCCCGTCGTCTGCGCCGTCGCCATCCCCGCCGCCGTCACCTGCAGGCAGGTAGGGCTGGGGTGCTGGCCAACACCCGTCCCGTTTTCCCCCCTCCCTGGGACCCTGCGTGGGCATACGCACCTGCAGAGTCATCCCCCTGGCGTTCAGGCTCAGAGGCGGCGTATGGGGATGGTGGGCTCCTGCCCGGCTCCTCCCCCCACGGTGCACCTGCGGGCAACAGAATGGGCTACGGCGTGGGCCGGGCCAGTATGCCGCCAGTGCCCCCTGACACCTGGGAACTGGGCTACTGTCTGCCAGTGGCCACAGACCCCACTCCACCCGTTCCCCCTTCACGTGGCGTCCCCCCCGTACCCGTGGTGTTCTGGGTTCCAGCCTCTGGTAGTGCGGGTATGTGGCCAGTTCTGCACCCGTGCGGTCATTGTGCTCCCGGACACGAAAGTACTCCTGCCGCAGCGCCTTGGTCTTCGTCCGACATTCCAAGGCGCTGCGGACGAAGCCCCGTGCCGGAGGTCCCTGGACACACGCTCAAAGACCTCCCGGTATGTAATCAATGGATGTAATCAATGACATAAAGTGATTTCTTAGCCGAGTACTTCACATGGCTTTGGCATTCATGCTATATGAATATAGCAGGTATATATCCCATTCGTTGTATGAATGTAATCAATGCCGTAAAGCGATTTCTTAGATAGCAGGTTTTTAAGATTAACTCCTAGGCAGTAGAAGATAGAATTTCATAACACTGTATCCTAATAACAGGGAATTTGGAATGAGCACTAATTGCTTTTTTATATGACCATAACTGTTATGTGAGTTGTAAAAAGTATTTCATTATACCGAGGAGAGGATTCCATAATACTTTTAAATAATGACAGAGAATATCGTAGTATTTCATAATACTATGTAATAATAATAGTATTCTCTATTACAGATTGCTTTCTTTGGATGCATTGAATGACATAAAGTAATTTCTTACCCAACAAGTATTTAAGGTTATCTCATTGGGAATAGAAGATAGAATTTAATAACACTCTATGGTAATAATAGAGAATTTGGAGGGAGTACTAGTTGCTTTCCTATATGAACATAACTGTTAAATATGTGTCGTGAGAAACTGTTTTAAGGTTTTCATACCCAGGAGGATAGAATTTCATAATACCTTTAAATTATGACAGAGAATATCGTCGTATTCCATAATACTATGTAATAATAATAGTATTCTCTATTACAGATTGCTTTCTTTGGATGTTAAAATGTGTTTTGCATGCATGCTATATAAATGTACGCAATGCTTAGCAGGTATATTTCCTATTCGTTGTATTGATGTAATCAATGACATAAAGTGATTTCTTAGCCGAGTACTTCACGTGTCTTTGGCATTCTTGCTGTATGAATATAGCAGGTATATATGCCATTCGTTGTATGAATGTAATCAATGCCGTAAAGCCATTTCTTAGATAGCAGGTTTTTAAGATTATCTCATAGGCAGTAGAAGATAGAATTTCATAACACTGTATACTAATAACAGGGATTTGGAAGGAGCACTAGTTGCTTTCCTAATATGACCATAATGGTTAAGTATGTGAGTCGTAAGAAACTATTTTAAGGTTACTATACCGAGGTGAGAATTTCATAATACCTTTAAATAATGACAGAGAATATCGTAGTATTTCATAATACTATGTAATAATAATAGTATTCTCTTTTACAGATTGCTTTCTTTCGATGCAATGAATGACGTAAAGTAATTTCTTACCCAACAAGTATTTAAGGTTATCTCATAGGGAATAGAAGATAGAATTTAATAACACTCTATGGTAATAATAGAGAATTTGGAAAAAGCACTAGTTGCTTTGGCTATAGGACCCTAAGAGTTAAATATGTGAGTCCCAAGAAACAATCTTGTGATATAATAGGGCTTCTGCTGGTTTGAAGAAACAATACCAAAACACTTGCAACATATGATTAACGTGCAGGATGTTTTCTAACCATATGAAGACGTACGAAGTAGTAATAGTAAAATGTGTTGTTCTCTTATAAATGTTGTTTATGCTCATTCACGAAAGGGTGTCTTTTGCACGCATGCTCTATGAATCTGCATGACAGGTCCTGTTCAAGTGACCAACGCTTAGCAGGTATATTTACTATTCTGTTTCTGGACGTAATCAGTGACATAAAGTAACTCCTTAACCAATGAGTATTTAAGGTTATTTTACCCAGCAGAAGATAGAATTTTAGAATACTATGTAATAATAGCAGAGAACTTGGAAGTGCCAGTAGTTGCTTTTGCTATATAACCTTAATAGTTACAAATCTGACATACCTTGCAAATGAAACTATGTCGGAATCTACTACTGGTTGTGTTGGCGTTAAGAAGAGACTCCATCTGCAGCATATGATAAACTTGCTGGAGGTTCTCCTATATATATATGAAGTCATGAGAAGTAATAAAGTTAAAATGTCTTTTGCATGCATGATATATAAAACTGCATGTTCGCAATGCTTAGCAGGTATATTTCCTATTCGTTGTATCGATATAATCAATGACATGGTGATTTCTTAGCTGAGTACTTCACGTGTCTTTGGCATTCATGCTATATGAATATATCAGGTATATATCCCATTCGTTGTATGAATGTAATCCATGCCGTAAAGCCATTTCTTAGATAGCAGGTTTTTAAGATTATCTCATATGTAGTAGAAGACAGAATTTCTTAACTGTATACTAATAACAGGGAATTTTGAAGGAGCACTAGCTGCTTTCCTATATGACCATAACTGTTAAGTATGTGAGTCGTAAGAAACTATTTTAAGGTTATCATACCCAGGAGGATAGAATTTCATAATACTTTTAAATAATGACAGAGAATATCGTAGTATTTCATAATACTATGTAATAATAATAGTATTCTCTATTACAGATTGCTTTATTTTAAATTCTATCTTCTACTCCCTATTCTATCTTCTACTCCCTATGAGATAACATTAAATACTTGTTGGGTAAGAAATTACTTTATGTCATTCATTGCATCCAAAGAAAGCAATAGAAAACTATTATTAGTATTATTAGTATAATATTAGTATTATTATAGGAGGGGGAAGACCACCGGTTATGCACGGGGCGGGGCGCGACGGCGGCAAAACCCGGAGCGGCGGGTGTCGAGGCGCCGATGCGGCGCCAAGGAGCGAGGTGAGGGCGGCGCTATGCCGGTAAGCAGCCGCTGCACCGGAGGTCAAGGGCTGGAAGGGCGGAAGCAACCTGCGCAGGCGCAGTCCTGCCGGTTGTAACGGTCAGGGAGGGGGAGGGAAGGAGCGCCGTGACCGTGAGCTGCAGTACTGAGATGGAGTCTAGGGCAGCGTTGGCGGCAGCTGCAGAGGCGGCAGCAGCCGTGACTATCCTAATAAGCGGTGTACAGGCCCGAATGGTTGCCACGTCCACGGCCGGCCGGCAACAGCATCGCCGTCGACGACAACGTTGGGGGCACCGAGCCAAGGAGGCATGGCGCAGGTCGGGCCTCTGGTGGGGTGCCTCACTGTCCTGGAGGCGAGCTGCCAGCCGCCAGTGGCACGCTCTGTCCGCAGTGCGCTTTCTGAGGGCCCGCTGGGCCAAGCGGCGCAGCCGAGACTGGTGGGAGAACTATGTTACAGCCAGCTGGAGTGACGACCACTGGATCGATAACTTCCGCATGACGCGGAGCACATTCCAGGAGCTAGTGACAGCCCTACACAGCTTAACGATGCCTTCGTCTTCCAGCAGTCCTACCTGCGCGCTGCCATGGACGCTGGGGCTTACGTCCCAGGGAACCCCACCGTCACGATGCATGGCGTCCGCGTGCCAGCCGTGATAGTAGCAGATGGGGCATACCCCCAACGCCGGTGGCCCATAGAACCCTACGCCCCCCCGCGGGATGCGGTTGAGGCGTACTTCAATGGCCGTCTGTGCCGTGCACGCAACATCGTGGAACGGGCGTTCGGCCACCTGAAAGCACGCTGGCGATGCCTGCTGTCATGCCTGCAGGACGCCATTGCGAACGTCACCCCGGTGATCATAGACTGCGTCATCCTCCACAACATCTGCGAGGTACATTGCCATGAACTCTGTCTGGAAATGCCGCCGAGGGAGACCATTGAGGTCGAGGAGGAGAGGCTGCCTGCTCGCCGGGATCGCCTGCGCACACGGCAGCTGGGTCAACGCGTCAGGGACGCCGTGGCGGCATACATCTTCGAGCGGAGGCCGCGAAGGGGTGCCTGGTGAATGATGGCAGCAAATGACAGATGAAGCGAAGGGCCGACCCACTGTGGGGAGGGCCATTTATTAGATTTGGGTGCCGCGCCGCTTACAGCCGTCGCTGACACCGCCCTGCCCTCGCCCCACGCCGGCCGACCGTGGCAGCAACGCTCCCGCAACCCCTTCCCCGGCGCCGCGCGGGGGGATCCTCGGGTGCTCCATCCCCCTCTCCTCCCCCTCCCACTCCCCCTCCTCCACCCCCTGTGCCATGGCGAGCGGGTCCTCCACAAGCACCGCAACGGGAGCCGCAGCGGGTGCCCTGCCCGGTGGGTTATCACCGGCGGCAGGAGGCTCGGCGCCCAGGGGTGCCATCCGCTCTAGGGCCGTGGCGATGCGTTCCAGGGCCCCAGCTGCTGTTGCGAGGGAGGCGGCAGGATCGGCCATAATTTCGCGCTGCAGGACCTTGAACTCTTCCCACTCCTGCCGTTCCCGCGCTTCCCTCGCCCTTCTGAGCTCCAGCAGGGCAGTCTCGAACCGGCGGTGCTCGGCCAGCTCCTCCTGCCCCTGCTCCAAGAGGCGTTCCCCGACCGTGGTCAGGAGCGCCACGCGGCGCCGCCGCTTCGGCTCTCGTTCCAGGCGCTCCTCGGCTGAGTGCGCCCTGAGGTCCAGGGCTGGTCCCTCGCTCTTCCGAGCTCCAGCAGGGCAGTCTCGAACCGGCGGCGCTCGGCCAGCTCCTCCTGCCCCTGCTCCAAGAGGCGTTCCTCGACTGTGGTCAGGAGCGCCACGCGCCGCCGCCGCTTCGGCTCTAGTTCCAGGCGCTCCTCAACTATTATTATTACATAGTATTATGGAATACGACGATATTTGTCATTATTTAAAGGTATTATGAAATTCTATCCTCCTGGGTATGAAAACCTTAAAACAGTTCCTCACGACACATATTTAAGAGTTAGGTTCATATAGGAAAGCAACTAGTCTTCCAAATTCTCTATTATTACCATAGAGTGTTATTAAATTCTATCTTCTATTCCCAATGAGATAACCTTAAATACTTGTTGGGTAAGAAATTACTTTATGTCATTCAATGCATCCAAAGAAAGCAATCTGTAATAGAGAATACTATTATTATTACATAGTATTATGAAATACTACGATATTCTCTGTCATTATTTAAAAGTATTATGGAATTCTCTCCTCGGTATAATGAAATACTTTCTTACGACTCACATACTTAACAGTTATGGTCATATAGAAAAGCAATTAGTGCTCCTTCCAAATTCCCTGTTATTAGGATACAGTGTTATGAAATTCTATCTTCTACTGCCTATGAGTTAATCTTAAAAACCTGCTATCTAAGAAATCGCTTTACGGCATTGATTACATTCATACAACGAATGGGATATATACCTGCTATATTCATATAGCATGAATGCCAAAGCCATGTGAAGTACTCGGCTAAGAAATCACTTTATGTCATTGATTACATCCATACAACGAATAGGAAATATACTGGCATTTCCAAGTTCTCTGCTATTATTACATAGTATTCTAAAATTCTATCTTCTGCTGGGTAAAATAACCTTAAATACTCATTGGTTAAGGAGTTACTTTATGTCACTGATTACGTCCAGAAACAGAATAGTAAATATACCTGCTAAGCGTTGGTCACTTGAACAGGACCTGTCATACAAATTCATAGAGCATGCGTGCAAAAGACACCCTTTCGTGAATGAGAATAAACAACATTTATAATAAAGGTAAATAAAGGTAAAACGAGTAGTTCTCTTATAAATGTAGTTTACATTTCTGATTCACGAACGGGTGTCTTTAGCATGCATGCTATATGAAACTGCAGGACCTGTCCTGTTCAAGTGACCAACGCATAGCAGGTATATTGCAATATTCGGTTTATGGATGTAATCAGTGAAAGTAATTCCTTAGACAATGAATATTTAAGGTTACCATACCCAATAGGATAGAGTTTCATAATACTATGTAATAGTATTTCATAATATATATCCCATTCGTTGTATGAATGTAATAAATGCCGTAAGGCCATTGCTTAGATAGCAGGTTATTAAGATTATCTCATAGGCAGTAGAATATAGAATTTCATAACACTGTATACTAATAACAGGGAATTTGGAAGGAGCACTAGTTGCTTTCCTATATGACAATAACTGTTAAGTATGTGAGTCGTAAGAAACTATTTTAAGGTTTTCATGCCCAGGAGGATAGAATTTCATAATACTTTTAAATAATGACAGAGAATATCATAGTATTTCATAATACTATGTAATAATAATAGTATTCTCTATTACAGATTGCTTTATTTTAAATTCTATCTTCTACTCCCTATGAGATAACATTAAATACTTGTTGGGTAAGAAATTACTTTATGTCATTCATTGCATCCAAAGAAAGTTCTCTGCTATTATTCTCTGCTATTATCTCTGCTGGGTAAAATAACCTTAAATACTCATTGGTTAAGGAGTTACTTTATGTCACTGATTACGTCCAGAGACCAAATTGTAAATATACCTGCTAAGCGTTGGTCACTTGGACCCATTATGCACGGGGGTTTTAATTCACATTCGGGGTGGAATGGCGGCGACTGGAGGCAATGGGGGTTATTATTATACAGTTAAGAAATTCTGTCTTCTACTACATATGAGATAATCTTAAAAACCTGCTATCTAAGAAATGGCTTTACGGCATGGATTACATTCATACAACGAATGGGATATATACCTGATATATTCATATAGCATGAATGCCAAAGACACGTGAAGTACTCAGCTAAGAAATCACCATGTCATTGATTATATCGATACAACGAATAGGAAATATACCTGCTAAGCATTGCAAACATGTAGATTTATATAGCATGCATGCAAAACACATTTTAACTTTATTACTTCTCATGACTTCATATATATATAGGAGAACCTCCAGCAAGTTTATCATATGCTGCTGTCTCTGTAATAGAAAACCAAACAATACCCGTAAAGGTAAAGGTAAAGGTATCCCTTGTGCAAGCACCGAGTCATGTCTGACCTTTGGGGTGACGCCCTCTAGCGTTTTCATTGCAGACTCAATACGGGGTGGTTTGCCAGTGCCTTCCCCAGTCATTACCGTTTACCCCCCAGCAAGCTGGGTCCTCATTTTACCGACCTCGGAAGGATGGAAGGCTGAGTCAACCTTGAGCCGGCTGCTGGGATTGAACTCCCAGCCTCATCGGCAAAGCTTTCATACGGCTGCCTTACCACTCTGCGCCACATGAATGACATAAAGTAATTTCTTACCCAACAAGTATTTAAGGTTATCTCATAGGGAGTAGAAGATAGAATTTAATAACACTCTATGGTAATAATAGAGAATTTGGAAAAAGCACTAGTTGCTTTTGCTATAGAACATAGCATATGATAAACTTGCGGGATGTTTTCTGTTATCTATATGAAGACATACGAAATAATAAAGGTAAAACGAGTCGTTCTCTTGTAAATGTGGTTTACATTTCTGATTCACGAACGGGTGTCTTTAGCATGCATGCTATATGAATCTGCAGGACCTGTCCTGTTCAAGTGACCAACGCGTAGCAGGTATATTGCAATATTCGGTTTATGGATGTAATCAGTGAAAGTAATTCCTTAGGCAATGAATATTTAAGGTTACCATACCCAATAGGATAGAGTTTCATAATACTATGTAATAGTAACATAGTAGTATTTCATAATACTAATAATAGAGAATATGGAAATACCACTAGTTGCTTTGCCTTTATAACCGTAACTGTTAAATATCTGACATACCTTGATGAAGGCAAATGAAAATATTTCACAATCTACTACGGGTATTTTTTGGTTTTTTGAAGAGACTCCATCTGCAGCATATGTTAAACTTGCTGGAGGTTCTCCTATATTTATATATGAAATCATGAGAAGGAATAAAGTTAAAATGTGTTTTGCATGCATGCTATATAAATCTACATGTTCGCAATGCTTAGCAGGTATATTTCCTATTCGTTGTATGGATGTAATCAATGACAAAAAGTGATTTTTTAGCCGAGTACTCACGTGTCTTTGGCATTCATGCTATATGAATATAGCAGGTATATATCCCATTCATTGTATGAATGTAATCAATGCCATAAAGCCATTTCTTAGATAGCAGGTTTTTAAGATTATCTCATAGGCAGTAGAAAATAGAATTTCATAACACTGTATAGTAATAACAGGGAATTTGGAAGGAGCACTAGTTGCTTTCCTATGTGACCATAACTGTTAAATATGTGAGTCGTAAGAAACTGTTTTAAGGTTTTCATACCCAGGAGGATAGAATTTCATAATACCTTTAAATAATGACTGAGAATATTGTATTCCATAATACTATGTAATAATAATAGTATTCTCTATTACAGATAGCTTTCTTTGGATGCAATGAATGACATAAAGTAATTTCTTACCCAACAAGTATTTAAGGTTATCTCATAGGGAGTATAAGATAGAATTTAATAACACTCTATGGTTATAATAGAGAATTTGGAAAAAGCACTAGTTGCTTTTGCTATAGGACCCAATGAGCTAAATATGTGAGTCCCAAGAATCAATCTTGTGATATAATAGGGCTTTTGCTGGCTTGAAGAAACAATACCCAAACACTCTGTCTGCAACATATGATAGTTACATATCTGACATACCTTGTTGAAGGCAAATGAAACTATGTCGGAATCTACTACGGGTTGTGTTGGTGTTAAGAAGAGACTCCATCTGCAGCATATGATATGTTTTCTGTTAACTATATGAAGACATACGAAGTAATAAAGGTAAAACGAGTCGTTCCTTGTAAATGTAGTTTACATTTCTGATTCACGAACGGGTGTCTTTAGCATGCATGCTATATGAATCTGCAGGACCGGTCCTGTTCAAGTGACCAAAGCGTATCAGGTATATTTCAATATTCGGTTTATGGATGTAATCAGTGAAAGTAATTCCTTAGGCAAAGTAATCCCTTAGGCAATGAAGGTTATCATTCCGAATAGGATAAAATTTCATAATACTATGTAATAGTAATCCCCCTTCAAGGATCGATGCCTTGTTGTGGCAAGGGGGCTTGCGTAGTTCAGTGAAGCTATGAGCTATACCGTGCAGGGCCACCCAAGACGGACAGGTCATAGCTGAGAGCTCTGACAAAAGGTGATCCACTGGAGAAGGAAATGGCAAACCACTCCAGTATCTTTGCCATGAAAACTCTATGGACAGTTCCAAAAGGCAAAACGTTATGACGCCGGAAGATGAGCCCCTCAGGTCGGAAGGTGTCCAATATGCTACTGGGGATGAGCAGACGGCTAGTACGAGTAGCGCCAGAATGAATGAAGCGACTGGGCCAAAGCTTAAAGGACGCTCAGTTGTGGAAGTAACTGGTGGCGAAAAGACAGTCCGATGCTGTAAAGATTTCTATTCCATAGGAACCTGGAACGTCAGATCCATGAATCAAGGCAAGCTGGACGTGGTTAAACAAGAAATGAGAAGACTGAAGATCGACATTTTAGGAATCAGTGAACTAAAATGGACAGGAATGGGTGAATTTAATTCAGATGACCATCAGGTATACTACTGTGGACAAGAATCTCGCAGAAGAAATGGAGTAGCCTTCATAATCAATAAGAGAGTAGGAAAAGCAGTCTTGGGATACAATCCCCAAAATGACAGAATGATCTCAGTTCGAATCCAAGGCAAACCATTCAACATCACAGTGATCCAGGTCTATGCCCCAACCACTGCTGCTGAAGAGGATGAAGTTGATCAGTTCTATGAAGCCTTACAACACCTTCTAGAAGCAATGCCAAAAAATGATGTGCTTATCATCATGGAGGATTGGAATACTAAAGTAGGAAGCCAAAAGATAACCGGGATAACAGGCAAGTTTGGCCTTGAAGTACAAAATGGAGCAGGGCACAGGCTGGTAGAATTTTGTCAAGAGAATACAATGGTCATAGCAAACACTCTTTTCCAACAACCCAAGAGACGACTCTACACATGGACATCACCAGACGGTCAACACAGAAATCAGATTGACTATGTGCTCGGCAGCCAATGATGGAAAAGTTCTATCCAGTCAATCAAAACAAGACCAGGAGCTGATTGTGGTTCAGATCATGAGCTTCTTGTTTCAAAATGTAGGCTTAAATTGAAGAAAGTAGGGAAAACCACTAGGCCACTCAGGTATGAACTAAATCATATCCCCAACGAATACACAGTAGAGGTGACAAATAGATTTAAGGAATTAGATCTGATAGACAGAGTGCCTGAAGAACTATGGACGGAGGTTCGCAACATTGTACAAGAGGTAGCAACTAAAACCATCACAAAGAAAAAGAAATGCAAGAAATCAAAATGGCTGTCTGAGGAAGCTTTACAAATAGCTAAGGAGAGAAGGGAAGTGAAAGGCAAGGGAGAAAGAGAAAGATACACCCAATTGAATGCAGAATTCCAGAGAAAAGCTAGAAGAGATAAGAATGCCTTCTTAAACGAACAGAGCAAACAAATAGAAGAAAACAATAGAATGGGGAGGACCAGAGATCTTTTCAAGAAAATTGGAGATATGAAGAGAACGTTTCATGCAAAGATGGGTATGATAAGGGACCAAAATGGTAGGGACCTCACAGAAGCAGAAGAGATTAAACAAAGGTGGCAAAATTATACAGAAGAACTATACAAGAGCGAGCTTAACATCCCTGATGACCACAATGAGGTAGTTACTGACCTGGAGCCAGACATCCTGGAATGTGAAGTCAAATAGGCCTTAGGAAGTCTGAGCAACAATAAAGCTAGTGGTGGTGACAGCATTCCAGTTGAACTATTCAAAATCTTAAAGGACGATGCAGTAAAAGTGCTATATGCCAGCAAATTTGGAAAACTCAACAATGGCCACAGGATTGGAAAAGGTCAGTTTACATTCCAATCCCAAAGAAGGGCAATGCCAAAGAATGTTCAAACTACCGCAGCATCGCACTAATTTCTCATGCTAGCAAAGTTATGCTCAAAATCCTACAAGCTAGGCTCCAGCAATATGTGGACCGAGAACTTCCAGAAGTACAGGCAGGATTTCGAAGAGGCAGAGGAACTAGAGATCAAATTGCCAACATATGCTGGATCACGGAGAAAGCTAGGGAGTACCAGAAGAACGTCTACTTCTGCTTCATTGACTACGCTAAAGCCTTTGATTGTGTGGAGCGCAACAAATTGTGGCAAGTTCTTAGAGATGGGAATACCAGAGCATCTTATTTGTCTCTTGAGAAATTTATATGCAGGTCAAGAAGCAACAGTGAGAACTGAACATGGAATTACTAACTGGTTCAAAATTGAGAAAGGAGTTCGGCAAGGCTGTATACTGTCGCCTTGCCTATTTAACTTGTATGCAGAGCACATCATGAGAAATGCGGGATTAGAGGAGTCACAAATTGGGATCAAGATTGCAGGGAGAAATATCAACAACCTCAGATATGCAGATGATACCACTCTAATGGCAGAAAGTGAAGAGGAACTAAAGAGCCTGTTGATGCGGGTGAAGGAGGAGAGTGCAAAAGTTGGCTTGAAACTCAACATCAAGAAAACAAAGATCATGGCATCCGGCCCTCTCAATTCATGGCAGATGGGGAAGAAATGGAGATAGTGACAGATTTTATTTTCCTGGGCTCCAAGATCACTGCAGATGGGGACTGCAGCAAAGAAATTAAAAGACGCTTGCTCCTGGGGAGGAAAGCTATGGCAAATCTAGACAGCATCCGAAAAAGCAGAGACATCACCCTGCCAACAAAAGTGCGTTTAGTCAAGGCTATTCCCAGTTGCAATGTATGGCTGCGAAAGTTGGACCGAGCGTCAAAGGAGGGCCGAGCGTCAAAGAATTGAGGCTTTTGAACTCTGGTGCTGGAGAAGACTCTTGCGAGTCCCTTGGACTGCAAGGCGAACAAACCGGTCAGTCCTAGAGGAGATCAGCCCTGACTGCTTTTTAGAAGGCCAGATCCTGAAGATGAAACTCAAATACTTTGGCCACCTCATGAGAAGGAAGGACTCCCTGGAGCCTAATGCTGGGAGCGATAGAGGGCAAAAGAAGAAGGGGATGACAGAGAATGAGGTGGCTGGATGGAGTCACTGAAGCAATAGGTGCAAACTTAAATGGAATGGTAGAGGACAGGAAGGCCTGGAAGATCATTGTCCATGGGGTCGCGATGGGTCGGACACGACTTCGCACATAACAACAACAACAATAGTAACAGAGAATATAGTAGTATTTCATGATACTAAGTAATAATAATAGAGAATATGGAAATACCACTAGTTGCTTTGCCTTTATAACCGTAATTGTTAAATATCTGACATACCTTGATGAAGGCAAATGAAACTATTTCAGTTCTACTACGGATATTGTTTGGTTTTATGAAGAGACTCCATCAGCAGCATATGATAAACTTGCGGGAGGTTCTCCTATATATATATATGATGAGAAGTAATAAATTTAAAATGTGTTTTGCATGAATGCTATATAAAACTGCATGTTTGCAATGCTTAGCCGGTATATTTCCTATTCTTTGTATGGATGTAATCAATGACATAAAGTGATTTCTTAGCCGAGTACTTCACGTGTCTTTGGCATTCATGCTAAATGAATATAGCAGGTATATATCCCATTCCTTGTATGAATGTAATCAATGCCGTAACACTGTATAGTAATAACAGGGAATTTGGAAGGAGCACTAGTTGCTTTCCTATATGACCATAACTGTATAATATGTGAATCGTAAGAAACTGTTTTAAGGTTTTCATACCCAGGAGGATAGAATTTCATAATACTTTTAAATAATGACTGAGAATGTCGGAGTATTCCATAATACTATGTAATAATAATAGTATTCTCTATTACAAATTGCTTTATTTGGATGCAATGAATGACATGAAGTAATTTCTTACCCAACAAGTATTTAAGGTTATCTCATAGGGAATAGATGATAGAATTTAATAACACTCTATGGTAATAATAGAGAATTTGGAAAAAGCACTAGTTGCTTTTGCTATACGACCCTTAGAGTTAAATATGTGAGTCCCAAGAAACAATCTTGTGATATGATAGGGCTTGAAGAAAAATACCAAAACACTCTGTCCGCAACATATGATAAACGTGTGGGATGTTTTCTAACCATATGAAGATGTACGAAGTAGTAATAGTAAAATGTGTTGTTCTCTTATAAATGTTGTTTACATTTCTCATTCAGGAAAGGGTGTCTTTTGCACGCATGCTCTAGGAATCTGCATGACAGGTCCTGTTGAAGTGACCAACGCTTAGCAGGTATATTTACTATTCGGTTTCTGGACGTAATCAGTGACATAAAGTAACTCCTTAACCAATGAGTATTTAACGTTATTTTACCCAGCAGAAGATAGAATCTCAGAATACTATGTAAAAATAGCAGAGAACTTGGAAATGCCAGTAGTTGCTTTAGCTATATAACCTTAATAGTTACTTATCTGACATACCCTGTTGAAGGCAAATGAAACTATGTCGGAATCTACTACGGGTTGTGTTGGTGTTAAGAAGAGACTCCATCTGCAGCATATGATAAACTTGCGGGATGTTTTCTGTTAACTATATGAAGACTTACGAAGTAATAAAGGTAAAACGAGTCGTTCTCTTGTAAATGTAGTTTACATTTCTGATTCACGAACGGGTGTCTTTAGGATGCATGCTATATGAATCTGCAGGACCTGTCCTATTCAAGTGACCAACGCGTAGCAGGTATATTGCAATATTTGGTTTATGGATGTAATCAGCGAAAGTAATTCCTTAGGCAATGAATATTTAAGGTTATCATACCCAATAGGATAGAATTTCATAATACTATGTAATAGTAACATATTATTATTTCATAATACTAATAATAGAGAATATCGAAATACCATTAGTTGCTTTGCCTTTATAACCGTAATTGTTAAATATCTGACATACCTTGATGAAGGCAAATGAAACTATTTCAGAATCTACTACGGGTATTGTTTGGTTTTATGAAGAGACTCCATCTGCAGCATATGATAAACTTGCTGGAGGTTCTCCTATATATATATGAAGTCATGAGAAGTAATAAATTTAAAATGTGTTTTAGTAGTAGGTAGTAGAAGACAGAATTTCTTTGCCTATGAGATAATCTTAAAAACCTGCTATCTAAGAAATGGCTTTATGGCATTTATTACATTCATACAACGAATGGGGTGTATACCTGCTATATTCATATAGCATAGTTTCATTTGCCTTCATCAAGGTTGTCAGTTATTTAACAATTACGGTTATAAAGCATGCGCAGTCTGCTTCCGCCCTTCCTGGCTCCGATGTCTGACGCGGCGCTCGCTTGCCGACGCAGCGGCACGCTTGCCTCGCTTCCTTTGGCCTGCGCATCGACGCCTCGACACCTGCCACTTAGGGTTTCGCCGCCATCGCACCCCGTTCCGTGCATAACCGGTATGCTTCGCGTCTTCCCCCTCCGCTTTTTCCATGTGACCCAAATTCGCCGTGTCGGCGGCCGTGCATAATGGACCTTGAACAGGACCTGTCATGCCGATTCATATAGCATGCATGCAAAAGACATCTTTCGTGAATCAGAATTTATCTTAATAACCTGCTATCTAAGAAATGGCTTTATGGCATTGATTACATTCATACAATTAATGGGATATATACCTGCTATATTCATATAGCATGAATGCCAAAGACACGTGAAGTACTCGGCTAAGAAATCACTTTATGTCATTGATTACATCCATACAACGCATAGGAAATATACCTGCTAAGCATTGTGAACATGCAGTTTTATATAGCATGCATGCAAAACACATTTTAAATTTATTACTTCTCATCATATATATATATATATAGGAGAACCTCCAGCAAGTTTATCATATGCTACAGATGGAGTCTCTTCATAAAACCAAACAATACCCGTAGTAGATCTGAAATAGTTTCATTTGCCTTCATCAAGGTATGTCAGATATTTAACAATTACGGTTATAAAGGCAAAGCAACTAGTGGTATTTCCATATTCTCCATTATTATTACTTAGTATTCTCTGTTACTATTACATAGTATTATGAAATTCTATCATATTGGGTATGATAACCTTAAATATTCATTGCCTAAAGAATTACTTTCACTGATTACATCCATAAACCGAATATTGAAATATACCTGCTAAGCGTTGGTCACTTGAACAGGACCGGTCCTGCAGATTCATATAGCATGCATGCTAAAGACACCCGTTCGTGAATCAGAAATGTAAACTCCAGTTACAAGAGAACGACTCGTTTTACCTTTATTACTTCGTATGTCTTCATATAGTTAACAGAAAACATCCCGCAAGATTTTCATATGCTGCAGATGGAGTCTCTTCTTAACACCAACACAACCCGTAGTAGATTCCGACATAGTTTCATTTGCGTTCAACAAGGTATGTCAGATATGTAACTATTAAGGTTATAAGCAACTACTGGCATTTCCAAGTTCTGCGCTATTATTACATAGTATTATGAAATTCTATCTTCTGCTGGGTAAAATAACCTTAAATACTCATTGGTTAAGGAGTTACTTTATGTCACTGATTACGTCCAGAAATATACCTGCTAAGCGTTGGTCACTTAAACAGGACCTGTCATGCAGATTCATAGAGCATGCATGCAAAAGACACCCTTTTGTGAATGAGAAATGTAAACAACATATATAAGAGAACAACACATTTTACTATTACTACTTCGTACGTCTTCATTGGGTTAGAAAACATCCCGCACATTTATCATATGTTGCAGACAGAGTATTTTGGTATTGTTTCTTCAAGCCAGCAGAAGCCCTATTATATCACAAGATTGTTTCTTGGGACTCACATATTTAGCTCGTTTTACCTTTATTACTTCGTATGTCTTCATATAGTTAACAGAAAACATATCATATGCTGCAGATGGAGTCTCTTCTTAACACCAACACAACCCGTAGTAGATTCCGACATAGTTTCATTTGCCTTCAACAAGGTATGTCAGATATGTAACTATCATATGTTGCAGACAGAGTGTTTGGGTATTGTTTCTTCAAGCCAGCAAAAGCCCTATTATATCACAAGATTGATTCTTGGGACTCACATATTTAGCTCATTGGGTCCTATAGCAAAAGCAACTAGTGCTTTTTCCAAATTCTCTATTATAACCATAGAGTGTTATTAAATTCTATCTTATACTCCCTATGAGATAACCTTAAATACTTGTTGGGTAAGAAATTACTTTATGTCATTCATTGCATCCAAAGAAAGCTATCTGTAATAGAGAATACTATTATTATTACATAGTATTATGGAATACAATATTCTCAGTCATTATTTAAAGGTATTATGAAATTCTATCCTCCTGGGTATGAAAACCTTAAAACAGTTTCTTACGACTCACATATTTAACAGTTATGGTCACATAGGAAAGCAACTAGTGCTCCTTCCAAATTCCCTGTTATTACTATACAGTGTTATGAAATTCTATTTTCTACTGCCTATGAGATAATCTTAAAAACCTGCTATCTAAGAAATGGCTTTATGGCATTGATTACATTCATACAATGAATGGGATATATACCTGCTATATTCATATAGCATGAATGCCAAAGACACGTGAGTACTCGGCTAAAAAATCACTTTTTGTCATTGATTACATCCATACAACGAATAGGAAATATACCTGCTAAGCATTGCGAACATGTAGATTTATATAGCATGCATGCAAAACACATTTTAACTTTATTCCTTCTCATGATTTCATATATAAATATAGGAGAACCTCCAGCAAGTTTAACATATGCTGCAGATGGAGTCTCTTCAAAAAACCAAAAAATACCCGTAGTAGATTGTGAAATATTTTCATTTGCCTTCATCAAGGTATGTCAGATATTTAACAGTTACGGTTATAAAGGCAAAGCAACTAGTGGTATTTCCATATTCTCTATTATTAGTATTATGAAATACTACTATGTTACTATTACATAGTATTATGAAACTCTATCCTATTGGGTATGGTAACCTTAAATATTCATTGCCTAAGGAATTACTTTCACTGATTACATCCATAAACCGAATATTGCAATATACCTGCTACGCGTTGGTCACTTGAACAGGACAGGTCCTGCGGATTCATATAGCATGCATGCTAAAGACACCCGTTCGTGAATCAGAAATGTAAACTCCATTTACAAGAGAACGACTCGTTTTACCTTTATTACTTCGTATGTCTTCATATAGTTAACAGAAAACATCCCGCAAGATTTTCATATGCTGCAGATGGAGTCTCTTCTTAACACCAACACAACCCGTAGTAGATTCCGACATAGTTTCATTTGCCTTCAACAAGGTATGTCAGATATGTAACTATTAAGGTTATATAGCTAAAGCAACTACTGGCATTTCCAAGTTCTGCGCTATTATTACATAGTATTATGAAATTCTATCTTCTGCTGTGTAAATTAACCTTAAATACTCATTGGTTAAGGAGTTACTTTATGTCACTGATTACGTCCAGAAATATACCTGCTAAGCGTTGGTCACTTAAACAGGACCTGTCATGCAGATTCATAGAGCATGCATGCAAAAGATACCCTTTTGTGAATGAGAAATGTAAACAACATTTATAAGAGAACAACACATTTTACTATTACTACTTCGTACGTCTTCATATGGTTAGAAAACATCCCGCACATTTATCATATGTTGCAGACAGAGTATTTTGGTATTGTTTCTTCAAGCCAGCAGAAGCCCTATTATATCACAAGATTGTTTCTTGGGACTCACATATTTAGCTCTTAGGATCCTATAGCAAAAGCAATTAGTGCTTTTTCCAAATCCTCTATTATTACCATAGAGGGTTATTAAATTCTAACTTCTATTCCATATGAGATAACCTTAAATACTTGTTGGGTAAGAAATTACTTCATGTCATTCATTGCACCCAAAGAAAGCAATCTGTAATAGAGAATAGTATTATTATTACATAGTATTATGAAATACTACGATATTCTCTGTCATTATTTAAAAGTATTATGAAATTCTATCCTCCTGGGCATGAAAACCTTAAAATAGTTTCTTACGACTCACATACTTAACAGTTATTGTCATATAGGAAAGCAACTAGTGCTCCTTCCAAATTCCCTGTTATTAGTATACAGTGTTATGAAATTCTATATTCTACTGCCTATGAGATAATCTTAATAACCTGCTATCTAAGCAATGGCCTTACGGCATTTATTACATTCATACAACGAATGGGATATATACCTGCTATATTCATATAGCATGAATGCCAAAGACACGTGAGTACTCGGCTAAGAAATCACTTTATGTCACTGATTACGTCCAGAAACCGAATAGTAAATATACCTACTAAGCGTTGGTCATTTGAACAGGACCTGTCGTGCAAATTCATAGAGCATGCGTGCAAAAGACACCCTTTTGTGAATGAGAAATGTAAACAACATTTATAAGAGAACAACACATTTTACTATTACTACTTCGTACGTCTTCATTGGGTTAGAAAACATCCCGCACATTTATCATATGTTGCAGACAGAGTATTTTGGTATTGTTTCTTCAAGCCAGCAGAAGCCCTATTATATCACAAGATTGTTTCTTGGGACTCACATATTTAGCTCTTAGGATCCTATAGCAAAAGCAACTAGTGCTTTTTCCAAATTCTCTATTATTACCATAGAGTGTTATTAAATTCTATCTTCTACTCATCTTAAAGCTTAAATACTTGTTGGGTAAGAAATTACTTGCCATTCATTGCATCCAAAGAAAGCAATCTGTAATATAGAATACTATTATTATTACATAGTATTATGGAATACGACTATATTCTCTGTCATTATTAAAAAGTATGAAATTCTATCCTCCTGGGTATGATAAACTTAAAATAGTTTCTTACGACTTACATATTTAACACATGGTCGTATGGGCCAATTATGCACGGCCGCCGAAACGGCGATTTCGGGCCACATGGAAAACGCGGAGGGGGCAGACCTCCGGTTATGCATGGGGCGGGACGCGATGGCGGCAAAACCCGGAGCGGCGGGTGTCGAAGCGCCGATCCGGCGCCAAGGAGCAAGGCGAGGGCGGCGCTGCGCCGGCAAGCGGCCGCTGCACCGGAGGTCAAGGGCTGGAAGGGCGGAAGCAACCTGCGCAGGCGCAATCCTGCCGGTTGTAACGGTCAGGGAGGGTGAGGGAAGGAGCGCCGTGGCCGTGAGCTGCAGTAGTGAGATGGAGTCTAGGGCAGCGGCGGCGGCAGACGCAGAGGCGGCAGCAGCCGTGACTATCCTAATAAGCGGTGTACAGGCCCTAATGTTGGCCACGTCCACATCCGGCCGGCAACAGCATCGCCGTCGACGCCAGCGGAGGGGGCACCGAGCCATGGAGGCATGGCGCAGGTCGGGCCTCTGGTGGGGTGCCTCACTATCCTGGAGGCGAGCTGCCAGCCGCCGGTGGCACGCTCTGTCCGCAGTGCGCTTTCTGAGGGCCCGCTGGGCCGAGCGGCGCAGCCGAGACTGGTGGGAGAACTATGTGACAGCCAGCTGGAGTGACGACCACTGGATCGATAACTTCCGCATGACGCGGAGCACATTCCAGGAGCTAGTGACAGCCCTACACAGCGTAACGACGCCTTCGTCTTCCAGCAGTCTTACCTGCGCGCAGCCATGGACGCTGGGGCTTACGTCCCAGGGAACCCTACTGTCACGATGCATGGTGTCCGGGTGCCACCCTGATAGTAACAGATGGGGCATACCCCCAACGCCGGTGGCTCATGAAACCCTACGCCCCCCCGCGGGATGCGGTGGAGGCGTACTTCAATGGCCGTCTGTGCCGTGCACGCAACATCGTGGAACGGGCATTCGGCCGCCTGAAAATGGGCTGGCGATGCCTGCTGTCAAGCCTGCAGACCGCCATTGCCAACGTCACCACGGTGTTTTGCATGCATGCTATATAAAACTGCATGTTCACAATGCTTAGCAGGTATATTTCCTATGCGTTGTATGGATGTAATCAATGACATAAAGTGATTTCTTAGCCGAGTACTTCACGTGTCTTTGGCATTCATGCTATATGAATATAGCAGGTATATATCCCATTAATTGTATGAATGTAATCAATGCCATAAAGCCATTTCTTAGATAGCAGGTTATTAAGATAAATTCTGATTCACGAAAGGTGTCTTTTGCATGCATGCTATATGAATCTGCATGACAGGTCCTGTTCAAGGCCCATTATGCATAGCCGCCGAAACGGCGAATTTGTGGGGAATATGGTGGGGTGCCTCTCTGTCCTGGAGGCGAGGTGCCATCCGCCGGTGGCACGCCCTGTCTGCAGTGTGTTTCCCGAGGGCCCGCTGGGCTGAACGGCCCAGCCGAGACTGGTGGGAGAACTATGTGACAGCCAGCTGGAGCGACGACCGCTGGATCGATAATTTCCGCATGACGCGGAGCACATTCCAGGAGATTGTGACAGCTCTACAGAGCTGGCTGGAGAGACAAGCCACCAACATGAGGATGCCCATCCCCGTGGAGAAACGGGTCGCCATTGCTCCATGGTACTTGGCCAAAGGGGACACATATCGAGACGTCGCCCACCAGTTTGGTGTTGGGGTCGCCACGGCAGGGGAAATCATACGGGAGGTGTGCCTGGGGATGGAAGCGGAGCTCTACCGGACGGTAGTGTGCCTGGGAGACGGGGTCGGCGAGGTAGGTATACAAGGCAGGGCACAGTAGCGGCCAGCGGACCAAGGGTCACTATCCTTGCAGACTAACTCCCCCTCTTATCCACAGATCATGGATGGGTTTGGCCGCTAGGGTTCCCCCACTGCATCGGGGCCGTCGATGGCTGCCACATCCCCATCCGTGCCCCCGGGAGGTGCTACAACGAATACGGGAACAGGAAGGGCTTCTGTTCGGTCATTCTCCAGGGGTCGGTGGATCACACAGGCCGTTTCATTGATGCTGGGGTGGGCAGCGGAACGACGCCTTCGTTTTCCAGCAGTCTAACCTACGTGCCGCCATAGACGCCGGGGCGTACGTCCCGGGGAACCCCACCGTCACGATGCAGGGTGTCGGCGTGCCAGCCCTCATAGTTGCTGATGGGGCATACCCCCAACGCCGGTGGCTCATGAAACCCTACGCCCCGCCACGGAACGCGGTGGAGGCGTACTTCAATGGCCGTCTGTGCCGCGCACGCAACATCGTGGAACGGGCATTTGGCCTTCTGAAAGTGCGCTGGCGATGCCTGCTCTCCTGCCTCCAGGGCGCCATATTGAACATAACCCCGGTGATCATAACCTGCGTCATCCTGCACAACATCTGCGAGGCACACGGCCATGAACCTCTGGAGATGCCGCCCAGGGAGACCCTCGAGGTCAAGGAGGAAGGGCTGCCCTTTCGGCGGGAGCAGCTGCGCACAAGGCAGCAGGGGCAATGCGTCAGGGACGCAGTGGCTGCATAC
The DNA here is from genome assembly GCF_049243985.1 of Paroedura picta. Classification (NCBI taxonomy): domain Eukaryota; kingdom Metazoa; phylum Chordata; class Lepidosauria; order Squamata; family Gekkonidae; genus Paroedura; species Paroedura picta. Next base: position 4,640,860 of record NC_135378.1, on the reverse strand, counting down.
ATGTTCGACCGCCAGCCACGAAGGGGCGCCAGGTGAATGAAGGACTTGAGTCTCAGGGGAAGGTAAGGGCCACCCTACTGACGGGACGGCCATTTATTTGTCGCCGTTTACAAGCGCCGCAGCCCGCGGAATCCCCGTGGCCGCCGTCGGCCACCCGTGGCAGCACCCCTGGTTCTCCCCCGTGCACCGTGGCGTGGAGGGGGGCTCTCAACACCATCCATCCCATTCGCCGCCCCCTCCCCCTGTGCCATGGCCGTGACTATGCTAATAAGCGGTGTACAGGCCCTAATGGTGGCCACGTCCACGTCCGGCCGGCAACAGTATCGCCGTCGACGCTAGCGGAGGGGGCACCGAGCCATGGAGGCATGGCGCAGGTCGGGCCTCTGGTGGGGTGCCTCACTGTCCTGGAGGCGAGCTGCCAGCCGCCAGTGGCACGCTCTGTCCGCAGTGCGCTTTCTGAGGGCCCGCTGGGCCGAGCGGCGCAGCCGAGACTGGTGGGAGAACTATGTGACAGCCAGCTGGAGTGACGACTACTGGATCGATAACTTCCGCATGACGCAGAGCACATTCCAGGAGCTAGTGACAGCCCTACACAGCGTAACGATGCCTTCGTCTTCCAGCAGTCTTACCTGCGCGCCGCCATGGACGCTGGGGCTTACGTCCCAGGGAACCCCACTGTCACGATGCATGGCGTCCGCGTGCCAGCCCTGATAGTAACAGATGGGGCATACCCCCAACGCCGGTGGCTCATGAATCCCTACGCCCCCCCGCGGGATGCGGTGGAGGCGTACTTCAATGGCCGTCTGTGCCGTGCACGCAACATCGTGGAACGGGCGTTCGGCCGCCTGAAAACGGGCTGGCGATGCCTGCTGTCAAGCCAGCAGACCCTCATTGCGACGTCACCCCGGTGATCATAGCCTGCGTCATCCTCCACAACATCTGCGAGGCAAATGGCCATGAACTCCGTCTGGAAATGCCGCCGAGGGAGACCATTGAGGTCGAGGAGGAGGGGCTGCCTTCTCGCCGGGATCGCCTGCGCACACGGCAGCTGGGTCAACGCGTCAGGGACGCCGTGGCGGCATACATCTTCGAGCGGAGGCCAAGAAGGGGTGCCCGGTGAATGACGGCAGCGAATGACAGGTGAAGCGAAGGACCAACCCACTGTCGGGAGGGCCATTTATTAGATTTGGGTGCCGTGCCGCTTACAGCCGTCGCTGACGCCGCCCTGCCCGCGCCCCCCGCCGGCTGCCCATGGCAGCAGCCCTACCGCGTCCTCTTCCCTGACGCCGCGCGGGGGATACTCGGGTGCTCCCTCCCCCTCCCCCTCCCCCTCCCCCTCCCCCACCCCCTCCCCCTCCTCCGCCCCCTGTGCCATGGCGAGCGGGGCCTCCACAAGCACCGCAACGGGAGCCGCAGCGGGTGCCCTGCCCGGTGGGTTGTTGCCGGCGGCAGGAGGCTCGGCGCCCGGGGGTGCCATCCGCTCTAGGGCCGTGGCGATGCGTTCCAGGGCCCCAGCTGCTGTTGCGAGGGAGGCGGCAGGACCGGCCATAATTTCTCGCTGCAGGTCCTTGAACTCTTTCCACTCCTGCCGCTCCTGCGCTTCCCCCGCTCTTCTGAGCTCCAGCAGGGCAGTCTCGAACCGGCGGCGCTCGGCCAGCTCCTCCTGCCCCTGCTCCAAGAGGCGTTCCTCGACCGTGGTCAGGAGCGCCATGCGGCGCCGGCGCTTCGGCTCTCGTTCCAGGCGCTCCTCGACTGAGAGCGCCCCGAGGTCCAGGGCTGGTCCCTCCCCGTCGTCCGCGCCGTCGCCATCCCCGCCGCCGTCACCTGCAGGCAGGTAGGGTTGGGGTGCTGGCCAACACCTGTCCCTTCTTTCCCCCTCCCTGTGACCCTGCGTCGGCCTACGCACGTGCCGAGTCGTCCCCCTGGCGTTCAGGCTCAGAGGCGGCGTATGGGGACGGTGGGCTCCTGCCTGGCTCCTCCCCCCACGGTGCACCTGCGGGCAACAGAATGGGCTGCGGCATAGGCCGGGCCAGTATGCCGCCAGTGCCAGTTTTGACCTCTTCCGAGCGGCCTCGGAATACCGGGAGGCCGCCGGGTACTCCCGGACACCCCGGCTGTGCCGGGAGAAATTTGAACGGCTCAGGGCCACCTTCTTTGCGGCTCTGCTTTATGTCATCCATTGCATCGAAAGAAAGCAATCTGTAATAGAGAATAATGTTATTACATAACACTAGTTGCTTTGCCTTTATAACCGTAATTGTAAAATATCTGACATACCTTGATGAATGCAAATGAAACTATTTCAGAATCTACTACGGGTATTGTTTGGTTTTATGAAGAGACTCCATCTGCAGCATATGATAAACTTGTAAGAATCTATTTTAAGGTTATCATACCCAATAGGATAGAATCTCATAATACTATGTAATAGTAACAGAGACATAAAGAATGACATAAAGTAATTAGTAGTATTTCATAATACTAATAATAATAGAAATACTACTAATTACTTTATGTCATTCTTTATGTCTCTGTTACTATTACATATTATTATGATATGGGGCATACCCCCAATGCCGGTGGCTCATGAAACCCTACGCCCCCCCGCGGGATGCGGTGGAGGCGTACTTCAATGGCCGTCTGTGCCGTGCACGCAACATCGTGGAACGGGCGTTCGGCCGCCTGAAAACGGGCTGGCGATGCCTGCAGACCGCCATTGCGACGTCACCCCGGTGATCATAGCCTGCGTCATCCTCCACAACATCTGCGAGGCACATGGCCATGAACTCCGTCTGGAAATGCCGCCGAGGGAGGCCATTGAGGTCGAGGAGGAGGGGCTGCCTACTCGCCGGGATCGCTGCGCCGTAGTCATAAGGCGGAGTGACGCGCCCATGGCCAGGCAGTGGAGCAAAAAAAGCTCCACGGCCCGGCATTGCTAGGGGGCTCCGTTCTTACAACTTACATACTTAACACATGGTCATATAGGAAATCAACTAGTGCTCCTTCCAAATTCCCTGTTATTACTATACAGTGTTATGAAATTCTATCTTAAACTTAAAAAACTGCTATCTAAGAAATGGCTTTACGGCATTGATTACATTCATACAATGAATGGGATATATACCTGTTATATTCATATAGCATGAATGCCAAAGACACGTGAGTACTCGGCTAAGAAATCACTTTATGTCATTGATTACATCCATACAACGAATAGGAAATATACCTGCTAAGCACTGAGAACATGTAGATTTATATAGCATGCATGCAAAACACATTTTAAATTTATTACTACTCATGACTTCATATATATATATAGGAGAACCTCCAGCAAGTTTATCATATGCTGTAGATGGAGTGTCTTCATAAAACCAAACAATACCCGTAGTAGATCTGAAATCGTTTCACTTGCCTTCATCAAGGTATGTCAGTTATTTAACAATTACGGTTATAAAGGCAAAGAAACTAGTAGTATTACCATATTCTCTATTATTATTACTTAGTATTATGAAATACTACTATATTCTCTGTTACTGTTACATAGAATTATGAAATTCTATCCTATTGGGTATGATAACCTTAAATATTCATTGCCTAAGGCATTACTTTCACTGATTACATCCATAAACCGAATATTGCAATATACCTGCTAAGCGTTGGTCACTTGAACAGGATCGGTCCTGCAGATTCATATAGCATGCATGCTAAAGACACCCGTTCAGAAATGTAAATTACATTTACAAGAGAACGACTCGTTTTTACCTTTATTACTTTGTACGTCTTCATATAGTTAGCAGAAAACATCCCGCAAGTTTATCATATGCTGCAGATGGAGTCTCTTCTTAACACCAACACAACCAGTAGTAGATTCCGACATAGTTTCATTTGCCTTCAACAACGTATGTCAGATATGTAACTATTAAGGTTATATAGCAAAAGCAACTACTGGCATTTCCAAGTTCTCTGCTATTATTACATAGTATTATGAAATTCTATCTTCTGCTGGGTAAAATAACCTTAAATACTCATTGGTTAAGGAGTTACTTTATGTCACTGATTACGTCCAGAAACCAAATAGTAAATATACCTGCTAAGCATTGGTCACTTGGACCCATTATGCACGGGGGTTTTAATTCACATTCGGGGTGGAATGGCGGCGACTAAAATCACCGATAACGCACGGTGCCGGGAGCAACGGGCTGCAGATTCGACGCACGCCACCGGAAAAGTCGCGTTAGCAGAACGCGGAAGAAACCGCAGCTTCCTTGACAACCAGGGTCCAATCAGATGTGGCGCCGAAGGTGCCGGTGCGTAATCGGGGAGTTCCGGGTTCAGCGGCAGAGCCAGAATTGAAGCGGCTGCTGGAACGCCGCACCAGAGGGCACCCAAAGGGAATGGGGACAGAAAGGCGCCCGGAGATCCCCAAAGGGGACGGGAAGCAGGGGAGCCCTGGAGGCAATGGGCCGGGGCGCTGAGCTCCAGTGGGGGAGAGGGGCAGCATGTCCCTATGAGGGACGGCACAGAGGCCACCACAGCGACCACCCACCAATCCCTGAACCCTCCCCGAACCACAAACAACAGCAGAGACGAGGGTGTGGGTGAAACATACAAACTTTATAAAATAGTCAAAACAGTGTAAAAAATTGCAATGAGTAGAAAACAGTACAAACACAGGGGACTAGCAAACAGAACACGCGAAGGGAAACAGTAAGAAAGGGGACGACCTAGGGGGCAGATGGACCGGGGTAGCAAACAAGGGGAGGGGCGAACTGGGAGGCAACTAATGGGACACCCGAACCCCCCCAAAGTCCAGCTTCAGGGCGGCGAACTAGGAGGCAACTAATGGGACCCCCGGACCCCCCAAAGTCCAGCTTCAGGGCAGCGGGAGGTCCGCGACAGCAGCTCACGTGGGCGGCGAGGAGGGTCCGGCAGCACAGCAGTCCGTTGACGCACCCCCTGCAAGTTGGGAAGAAAGGCACCCTACAGGGCCATGACGGCAAGGCAGCGTAGAACGGCCATTCATGTGGGCCGGGTCCGCACAGTTGCCCGTTGCTGCCATACACACCCTCCTGCTGCCGTAACATCCATTTAGGAGCCCCAGCCTCCGCCCACATGAGGTAGAGGACGTCTGCGTGTGGCGGAGGCAGCCCTGGAGTGCCGTCAGCTATGGCTCGCAGAGCCGCAAAGAAGGTGGCCCTGAGCCGTTCGAATTTCTCCCGGCACTGGCGGGGTGTCCCGGAGTACACGGCGGCCTCCAGGTATTCCGAGGCCCCACGGGAGAGGTCAAAACAGTTGACTAGCTGCGCCATAGTCATAAGGCGGAGTGACGCGCCCATGGCCAGGCAGTGGAGCAAAAAAAGCTCCACGGCCCGGCATTGCTAGGGGGCTCCATCACGCCGCTCCCTCCACGTGCGCAGCATGGTCGAAAGTGACCAGCCACGCCCAGGTACCGCCCCTTCCCACCAGGCCCCCCTGGCATCTGGCCCAGGGTATCGCGAGGGGCGTCGGGACTGTCCCCGACGTTCCTGGGAAGCCGGCATACCCCGGACGCACCGATGCCTGCCAGGAGCGCCTGTCGCCGGCCACACTGCCCGTGCTCCCTGGCCACGCCATGTAGACCCCGTTGCCGGACACCTAGTTAGTGCGACAGCACGCAGCCACAGCGAGCAGGGAGGCCATGGTAGCGCGCCGTCCAAGGACCCCTGCCCCAGGGCCCGAGGGGCCCCCTGGCCTGGCGGACGAGTACCCGACCCCTAGCTCGTCGGCATCGGCAAGCACTGGCGAGCAGGGGGGACGGGGCCGTAGCTGGAGGGAGCATGAGGTCTTGGCTCTGCTGGAAGGCTGGGGCACCCCGGACATCCAGGAGGCCCTGCATGCGTCCCACAGGAACCGGCAGGTGTTCGAACGGGTCTCCAGGGACCTCCGGGCACGAGAGGTCGTCCGCAGTGCCTTGGAATGTCGGACGAAGTCCAAGGCGCTACGGCAGGAGTACTACCATGTCCACGAGCATAACGATTGGACGGGAGCCAAGCCAGCCACATGCCCGCACTACCGGAGGCTGGCCGATATCTTGGGGATGCGGGGCAGTGGGCAGCCGCGACGTGGGGCACGGAGCCTCAGTGTGCGGCTTGTTCCCCAGCCATCCGAGGAGGTGGAGGCTGAGTGGGCGGGCCGGGGACGGCCACCGAAGAGACCGGCATCCACCAGTGGGGTTCCGCCGGACCCATGTGAGCCCCCTAGGCAGCAGGGGCCATGGCCAGGTAATGCTCCCAGGTGGGTGGCTGCCTGGGCAGTGGGGCGGGGGACTATGCCACAGGCAGGCAACCCACCCCCTGTCTATGACCCCCACCACGGCCATCAACGGTATCGCCTGGGGGAAACAGAGACCATGCCGGGCAGAAGGACGAGGAGTCGCGAGGGACCCAGGAGACCACGGGTACCGTGGGTCCCCAAGCAGGTGGAATGGGTGGTGTGGGAGCCGTGTCAAGGGCTGGCCAGCAGCTGGCTCCCCAGGTGCCTTGGCCCAACGGCGGACTGCCACCCCAGGCCAAGGCACCACCCTTCGTGTCGCCCGCAGGTGCAGCATGGGGGGATGCCCCGGACAGAAGTCCAGTGTCCCCAAATGTGGCCTCCGAGTCCGAGTGACAGTGGGAGGACTCTGCAGGTACGTGCCACAGCGCGGAGGGCCAGGGGGGGGCCCTGGGAAGTTCGTTCCCCAGCACACCAGACCTATTCACATGCAGGTGAAGGCGGTGGGGACGGCGATGGCGGTGAGAGAGGTGAGGGGCCAGCCCTGGACCTCGGGGCGCTCTCTGCCGAGGAGCGCCTACAACGGGAACACAGGCACCGCCGCCGCATTGCGCTCCTCACCACTGTCGGGGAACGGCTACTGGAGCAGGGGGAGGAGGACCTGGACGAGCGGCGCCGTTTCCAGACCACCCTGCTGGAGCTCGGGAGGGCGGAGGGCGAGCGGGAACGCCAGGAGTGGGCAGAATTCCAGGCCCTGCACCGGGAGACGATGGCCGGACCATCTGCCTCCCTCGCGACAGCAACAGGGGTCTTGGACCGCATCACGACAGCCCTGGAGCAGATGACTCCCATGGATGGCGACCCTGGCGCCGGCGCCGCCATCCCACCGGCCGAGCCACCCCTTGCGGTTCCCGTTGTGGGGCTTGTGGAGGCCCCGGATGCCATGGCACAGGGGGAGGGGGCGGAGAACGGGATGGATGGAGTTGAGGGCCCCCCTCCACGCCAAGGTGCACGAGGGTGAACCAGGGGCGCTACCACAAGGGGCCGACGGCTGTGGCGCTTGTAAACGGCGACAAATAAATGGCCGTCCCGTCAGTAGGGTGGCCCTTACCTTCCCCTGTGATTCGAGTCCATCATTCACCTGGCGCCCCTTCGTGGCCGGCGGTCGAACATGTATGCAGCCACTGCGTCCCTGACGCTTTGCCCCTGCTACCTTGTGCGCAGCCGCTCCCGCCGACTGGGCAGCCCTTCCTCCTTGACCTCGATGGTCTCCCTGGGCGGCATCTCCAGAGGGTCATGGCCGTGTGCCTCGCAGATGTTGTGCAGGATGACGCAGACTAAGATCATCGGGGTTATGTTCACTATGGCGGCCTGGAGGCAGGAGAGCAGGCATCGCCAGCGCACTTTCAGACGGCCAAATGCCCATTCCACAATGTTGCATGCACGGCACAGACGGCCATTGAAGTACGCCTCCACCGCGTTTCGTGGCGGGGCGTAGGGTTTCATGAGCCACCGGCGTTGGGGGTATGCCCCATCAGCAACTATGAGGGCTGGCACGCGGACACCCTGCATCGTGACGGTGGGGTTCCCCGAGACGTACGCCCTGGCGTCTATGGTGGCACGTAGGTTAGACTGCTGGAAAACGAAGGCGTCGTTCCGCTGAACACCCCAGCCAGCCTCCGCATCAATGAAACGGCCTGTTTGATCCACCGTCCCCTGGAGAATGACCGAACAGAAGCCCTTCCTGTTCCCGTATTCGTCGTAGCGCCTCCCGGGGGCACGGATGGGGATGTGGCAGCCATCGACGGCCCCGATGCAGTGGGGGAACCCTAGCGGCCAAACGCATCCATGATCTGTGGATGAGAGGGGGAGTTAGGCTGCAAGGATAGTGCCCCTTGGTCCGCTGGCCGCCACTGTGCCCTGCCTTGTCTACCTACCTTGCCGACCCCGTCTCCCAGGCACACTACCGTCCGGTAGAGCTCCGCTTCCATCCCCAGGCACACCTCCCGTATGATCTCCCCTGCCGTGGCGACCCCAACACCAAACTGGTGGGCGACGTCTCGATATGTGTCCCCTTTGGCCAAGTTCCATGGAGCAATGGCGACCCGTTTCTCCACGGGGATGGGCATCCTCATGTTGGTGGCTTGTCTCTCCAGCCAGCTCTGTAGAGCTGTCACGATCTCCTGGAATGTGCTCCGCATCATGCGGAAATTATCGATCCAGCGGTCGTCGCTCCAGCTGGCTGTCACAATGTTCTCCCACCAGTCTCGGCTGCGCCGTTCAGCCCAGCGGGCCCTCGGGAACCACACTGCAGACAGGGCGTGCCACCGGCGGATGGCACCTCGCCTCCAGGACAGAGAGGCACCCCACCATATTCCCCATCTCCGCCATGCGTGCATGGCACGACGCCGCCTCCGCTTCCTTTGTTGCCGCTCGCGCGGCAGGACACCTGTGGCCGTCGCCAGCATTAGACTGTGTACGCCGCCTACTATGATAGCGATTGCTGATGCCACATGTGCGGCCACCACCATCGGTACCCTATGGTCCATCGTGTTTCTGGGGCTCACTTCTACGGCGCTTGATCCCTCCCCCTCCATGCCCGTCGGACCCGGCAGGACTGCGCCTGCGCAGTCTGCTTCCGCCCTTCCTGGCTCCGATGTCCGACGCGGCGCCCGCTTGCCGACGCAGCGGCGCGCTAGCCTCACTTCCTTTGGCCTGCGCATCGACGCCTCGACACCTGCCGCTCCGGGTTTCGCCGCCATCGCACCCCGTTCTGTGCATAACCGGTATGCTTCGCGTCTTCCCCCTCCACTTTTTCCATGTGACCCAAATTCGCCGTTTTGACGGCCGTGCATAATGGGCCTTGAACAGGACCTGTCATGCAGATTCATATAGCATGCATGCAAAGGACACCTTCAAGAGATGGAGTTCAAGAGACTCCATCTGCAGCATATGATAAACTTGCGGGATGTTTTCTGCTAACTATATGAAGACATACAAAGTAATAAAGGTAAAAACGAGTCGTTCTCTTGTAAATGTAATTTACATTTCTGATTCACGAACGGGTGTCTTTAGCATGCATGTTATATGAATCTGCAGGACCAGTCCTGTTAAAGTGACCAACGCTTAGCAGGTATATTGCAATATTCGGTTTATGGATGTAATCAGTGAAAGTAATTCCTTAGGCAATGAATATTTAAGGTTATCATACCCAATAGGATAGAATTTCATAATACTATGTAACAGTAACAGAGAATATAGTAGTATTTCATAATACTAATTATAGAGAATATGGAAATACCACTAATTGATTTGCCTTTATAGCCGTAATTGTAAAATATCTGACATACCTTGATGAAGGCAAATGAAACTATTTCGGAATCTACTACGTGTAAGGTAAGGTAAGGTATCCAACGTGTAAGGTAAGGTAAGGTATCCCCAGTGCAAGCACCGGGTCATGTCTGACCCTTGGGGTGACGCCCTCTAGCGTTTTCATGGCAGACTCAATATGGGGTGGTTTGCCAGTGCCTTCCCCAGTCATTACCGTTTACCCCCCCAGCAAGCTGGGTACTCATTTTACCGACCTCGGAAGGATGGAAGGCTGAGTCAACCTTGAGCCGGCTGCTGGGATCGAACTCTCAGCCTCATGGGCAGAGCTTTCAGACTGCATATCTGCTGCCTTACCACTCTGCACCACAAGAGGCTCATCTACTACGGGTATTGTTTGGTTTTATTAAGAGACTCCATCTGCAGCATATGATAAACTTGCTGGAGGTTTTCCTATATATATATATGAAGTCATGAGAAGTAATAAAGTTAAAATGTGTTTTCTGTTAACTATATGACGACATACAAAGTTATAAAGGTAAAAACGAGTCGTTCTCTTGTCAATGTAATTTACATTTCTGATTCACGAACGGGTGTCTTTAGCATGCATGCTATATGCATCTGCAGGACCGGTCCTGTTCAAGTGACCAACGCTTAGCAGGTATATTGCAATATTCGTTTTTTGGATGTAATCAGTGAAAGTAATTCCTTAGGCAATGAATATTTAAGGTTATCATACCCAATAGGATAGAATTTCATAATACCAGTTTGGTGTAGTGGTTTGGAGAGCCAGTTTGGTGTAGTGGTTAGGAGCATGGACTTCTAATCTGGCATGCCGGGTTCGATTCTGCACTCCCCCACATGCAGCCAGCTGGGTGACCTTGGGCTCGCCATGGCACTGATAAAACTGTTCTGACCGAGCAGTGATATCAGGGCTCTCTCAGCCTCTCCCACCCCACAAGGTGCCTGTTGTGGGGAGAGGAATGGGAAGGCAACTGTAAGCCGCTTTGAGCCTCCTTCAGGTAGGGAAAAGCGGCATATAAGAACCAACTCTTCTTCTTCTTCTTCTATGTAACAGTAACAGAGAATATAGTAGTATTTCATAATACTAAGTAATAATAATAGAGAATATGGAAATACCACTAGTTGCTTTGCCTTTATAACCGTAATTGTTAAATAACTGACATACCTTGATGAAGGCAAATGAAACTATTTCAGATCTACTACGGGTATTGTTTGGTTTTATGAAGAGACTCCATCTGCAGCATATGATAAACTTGCTGGAGGTTCTCTTATATATATATATATGAAGTCAAGAGAAGTAATAAATTTAAAATGTGTTTTGCATTCATGCTATATAAAACTGCATGTTCGCAATGCTTAGCAGGTATATTTCCTATTCGTTGTATGGATGTAATCAATGACATAAAGTGATTTCTTAGCCGAGTACTACAGGTGTCTTTGGCATTCATGCTATATGAATATAGCAGTTATATATCCCATTCGTTGTATGAATGTAATCAATGCCGTAAAGCCATTTCTTAGATAGCAGGTTTTTAAGATTATCTCATAGGCAGTAGAAGATAGAATTTCATAACACTGTATAGTAATAACAGGGAATTTGGAAGGAGTACTAGTTGCTTTCCTATGGCCCATTATGCACGGGGGTTTTAACGCACATTCAGAGTGGAATGGCGCAGACTAAAATCACCGATAACGCACGGTGCCGGCGACAACGGGCTGCAGATGCGAGTCACGCCGCCGAAAAAGCCGCGTTAGAGGAATGCGGGAGAAACCGCAGCTTCCGTGACAACCAGGGCCCAATCAGACGCGGCGGTGAACGCACCGCATGCATAATCGGGGAGTTCCGGGTCGAGCGGCAGAGCCAGAATCGAAGCGGCTGCTTGAACGCCACGGCAGGGGAGGTCACCAAAGGGGAAGGGGAGACGAAGGCGGCCGGGGTGCCTGTAGGGGAGGGCGACCCGGGGAGTCCCAACCCAGCCGCACAGCAGGGGACAGAGGAAAGCATGGCCCCAACCAGGGACGGCAGAGGGGCCCGGTCTGCAATCCGCCACCCGCCGCGCCACCCAGTCCCCAACCACAAAACACAACGGAGGCGAGGGATGTAAGAAACTATAAAAACTTTATATAAGAAAGGAAACAATACAGAGGGCAAACGGCAACAGGCCAAAACAGGGAACATGAACCGGGAAGAACCAGGGAAGGGAAGGAAAGGGAAGGGCCCGGGAACTGAACAAGGAGACGGGTGAACGGGAAACAGAGGGAAAGGCAGGCAAACAAAAGGGAAACGTCCCCCCCACTGTCCAGCGGCAGGGCGGCTGCGGCAGCCTGTGGTGGGCTCACGTGGCCGACGATGGTCCGGCAGCTGTCGGGTCCGTCGAGGCATAACCTGCAAGGGTGGAAGACAGGGATCCGATGAGAGCGATGGCTGTACTGGTAGGCCCTAGAGGGCCATGACGGCAAGGTGCCGGAGCACGGCCGGGCCACTGGCCCGGGTCCACACTCACGCCCGTTGCCGCCATACACACCCTCCTGCTGCTGTAAAATCCATGTGGGTGCGCCTGCCTCCACCTACATCAGATCCAGGACATCCGCGTGAGGCGGAGGCGGCCCTGGACTGCCGGCAACAATGGCTCGCAGAGCCGAAAAGAAGGTGACGTGGAGCCGCTCAAATTTCTCCCGGCACCGGCGGGGTGTCCGGGAGTATCCGGCGGCCTCTAGGTAGTCTGAGGCCTCCCGGAATACGTCAAAACAATTGACCAGCTGGCGCATGGTCATTAGGCGGCGTGACTGGCCCATGGCCAGGCAGTGGAGCGAGAAGAGCTCCACTGCCCAACACTGCCACCGAGCACCGTCATGCTGCTCCCTCCAGGTGCGCAGCATGGTCAAAAGTGGCCAGCCGCGCCCAGTTCCCGCCCCATCCCACCACGCCCCCGTCATATCCGGCTCAGAGTCTCGCGACGGGACATCGGACGGCCCCTGATGTTCCCAGGGACACCGGCATCCCCCGGAGGCGGGGATGGCGACAAGGAATGCCCATACGCATCCACGTTGCCCCTGCTGCTCGGCCACCACGCCGAGACCCCATTGCCGGCTAGTACCCCAGTGGCAGTACAGGGAAGCGGCTAGACCAAGAAGGCAGACATGGCAGCGCGCCGTCCGAGAACCCCTGCCCCAGCGCCAGAGGGTCCCCCTGCACAGGTAGACGACTACCCGACGCACAGCTCCTCGCCAACGGAAAGCACCAGCGAGCAGCGTGGATGGGGCCGTAGCTGGCAGGAGCACGCGTTCGTGGCTCTGCGGGATGTCTGGGGCACCCCCAACGTCAAGGAGGCATTGCATGCTTCTCACCGGAACCGGGAGGTCTTTGAGCGCGTGTCCAGGGACCTCCGGGCACGGGGCTTCGTCCGCAGCGCCTTGGAATGTCGGACGAAGACCAAGGCGCTGTGGCAGGAGTACTTTCGTGTCCGGGAGCACAATGACCGCACGGGTGCAGAGCCGGCCACATACCCGCACTACCAGAGGCTGGCCGAAATCATAGGGACGCGGGGCAGTGGGCAGCCACGACGCGTGACGCGGAGCCTCAGTGTGCGGCGTGTTCAGCAGCAAGCCGCAGTAGTGGAGGCTGAGTGGGCAGGCCGTGGGTGGCCGCCGAAGAGACCGTCATCTGCAAGCGGGGCCCTATTGGCGCCACGTGCATCCCAGAGGCAGCGGGAGGCTCGCGCAGGTACCGCTCCTGTGTGGGTAGACGACTGGGTGGTGGGGTCAGGGCTGAGGCCACGGGCTACCAGCCTACCCCCCATCTTTGCCCCCACCAGGTCCACCTACGGCGACGCCGTCGCCTCGGGGGAGAGCGACCAGGGGGGCCAGACGGACGAGGAGTCGGCCGGAACCCAGGACACCATGGGTACGGGGGGATGCCACGCGAAGGGGGAATGGGTGGAGTGGGGTCCGCGGCCACTGGCAGATAGTGGCCCGGTTCCCAGGTGTCAGGGGGCACTGGCGGCATACTGGCCCGGCCCACGCCGCAGTCCATTCTGTTGCCGGCAGGTGCACCGTGGGGGGAGGAGCCGGGCAGGAGCCCACCATCCCCATACGCCGCCTCTGAGCCTGAACACCAGGGGGACGACTCTGCAGGAGCGTATGCCGACGGAGGGTCCCAGGGAGGGGGGAAGACAGGACGGCCAGCACCCCAACCCTACCTGCCTGCAGGTGACGGTGGCGGGGATGGCGACGGCGCAGATGACGGGGAGGGACCAGCCCTGGACCTCGGGGCGCTCTCAGCCGAGGAGCGCCTGGAATGAGAGCCGAAGCGCCGGCGCCGCGTGGCGCTCCTGACCACGGTCGGAGAACGCCTCTTGGAGCAGGGGCAGGTGGAGCTGGCCGAGCGCCGCCGGTTTGAGACTGCCCTGCTGGAGCTCAGAAGGGCGGGGGAAGCGCGGGAACGGCAGGAGTGAGAAGAGTTCAAGGTCCTGCAGCGAGAAATTATGGCCGGTCCTGCCGCCTCCCTCGCAACAGCAGCTGGGGCCCTGGAACGCATCGCCACGGCCCTAGAGCAGATAGTACCCCTGGGCGCCGAGCCTCCTGCTGCCGGCGACAACCCACCGGGCAGGGCACCCGCTGCGGCTCCCGTTGCGGTGCTTGTGGAGGCCCCGCTCGCCATGGCACAGGGGGTGGAGGAGGGGGAGGGGGAGGGGGAGGGGGAGGGGGCGCCCGAGGATCCCCCCGCGCGGCGCTGGGGAAGGGGTCGCGGGAGGGCTGCTGCCACGGGCGGCCAGCGGGGGGCGTGGGCAGGGCGGCGTCAGCGACGGCTGTAAGCGGCGCGGCACCCAAATCTAATAAATGGCCCTCCCGACAGTGGGCCGGCCCTTCGCTTCATCTGTCATTCGCTGCCGTCATTCACCGGGCACCCCTTTGCAGCCTCCGCTCGAAGATGTATACCGCCACGGCGTCCCTGACGCGTTGACCCAGCTGCCGTGTGTGCAGTCGATCCCGGCGAGTAGGCACCCTCTCCCCCTCGACCTCAATGGTGTCCCTCGGCGGCATTTCCAGACTGAGTTCATGGCCATGTACCTCGCAGATGTTGTGGAGGATGACGCAGGCTATGATCACCGGGGTGACGTTCGCAATGGCGGGCTGCAGGCATGACAGCAGGCATCGCTAGCGCGCTTTCAGGTGGCCGAATGCCCGTTCCACGATGTTGCGTGCACGGCACAGACGGCCATTGAAGTACGCCTCCACCGCATCCCGCGGGGGGGCGTAGGGTTTCATGAGCCACGGGCGTTGGGGGTATGCCCCATCTGCTACTCTCAGGGCTGGCACGCGGACGCCATGCATCGTGACGGTGGGGTTCCCTGGGACGTAAGCCCCAGCGTCCATGGCGGCGCGCAGGTAGGACTGCTGGAAGACAAAGGCGTCGTTACGCCGGCCACCCCAGCCTGCCTAAGCATCGATGAACCGGACAGTGTGGTCTACTGTCCCCTGGAGAATGACGGAACAGAAGCCCTTCCTGTTCCCATATTCATGGTAACGCCTCCCGGGTGCACGGAGGGGATGTGGCAGCCATCGACGGCCCCGATGCAGTGGGGGAACCCTAGGCGGCCGAAACCATCCATGATCTGTGGATGACAGGGGTATTAGGGTTTCCTGCTACTGCCCTGTTCCGCTGCCCGCCCACCTGCCGCGCCCTTTGTGCCTACTTCGCCAACCCTGTCTCCCAGGCAAACTACCATCCGGTAGAGTTCCGCCTCCATTGCCAGACACACCTCCCGTATGATCTCCCCTGCAGTGGCGACCCCAACGCCGAATTTAATATTCTTACGACTCACATACTTAACCATTATGGTCATATTAGGAAAGCAACTAGTGCTCCTTCCAAATCCCTGTTATTAGTATACAGTGTTATGAAATTCTATCTTCTACTGCCTATGAGATAATCTTAAAAACCTGCTATCTAAGAAATGGCTTTACGGCATTGATTACATTCATACAACGAATGGCATATATACCTGCTATATTCGTATAGCAAGAATGCCAAAGACACGTGAAGTACTCGGCTAAGAAATCACTTTATGTCATTGATTACATCAATACACCTGCTAAGCATTGCGAACATTTATATAGCATGCACATCCAAAGAAAGCAATCTGTAATAGAGAATACTATTATTATTACATAGTATTATGGAATACGACGATATTTGTCATTATTTAAAGGTATTATGAAATTCTATCCTCCTGGGTATGAAAACCTTAAAACAGTTCCTCACGACACATATTTAACAGTTAGGTTCATATAGGAAAGCAACTAGTCTTCCAAATTCTCTATTATTACCATAGAGTGTTATTAAATTCTATCTTCTATTCCCAATGAGATAACCTTAAATACTTGTTGGGTAAGAAATTACTTTATGTCATTCAATGCATCCAAAGAAAGCAATCTGTAATAGAGAATACTATTATTATTACATAGTATTATGAAATACTACGATATTCTCTGTCATTATTTAAAAGTATTATGGAATTCTCTCCCCGGTATAATGAAATACTTTCTTACGACTCACATACTTAACAGTTATGGTCATATAGAAAAGCAATTAGTGCTCCTTCCAAATTCCCTGTTATTAGGATACAGTGTTATGAAATTCTATCTTCTACTGCCTATGAGTTAATCTTAAAAACCTGCTATCTAAGAAATCGCTTTACGGCATTGATTACATTCATACAACGAATGGGATATATACCTGCTATATTCATATAGCATGAATGCCAAAGCCATGTGAAGTACTCGGCTAAGAAATCACTTTATGTCATTGATTACATCCATACAACGAATAGGAAATATACCTGCTAAGCATTGCGAACATGCAGTTTTATATATCATGCATGCAAAAGACATTTTAACTTTATTACTTCTCATGACTTCATATATATATAGGAGAACCTCCAGCAAGTTTATCATATGCTGCAGATGGAGTCTCTTCTTAACACCAACACAACCAGTAGTAGATTCCGACATAGTTTCATTTGCAAGGTATGTCAGATTTGTAACTATTAAGGTTATATAGCAAAAGCAACTACTGGCATTTCCAAGTTCTCTGCTATTATTACATAGTATTCTAAAATTCTATCTTCTGCTGGGTAAAATAACCTTAAATACTCATTGGTTAAGGAGTTACTTTATGTCACTGATTACGTCCAGAAACAGAATAGTAAATATACCTGCTAAGCGTTGGTAACTTGAACAGGACCTGTCATGCAGATTCATAGAGCATGCGTGCAAAAGACACCCTTTCGTGAATGAGAATAAACAACTTTTATAAGACAACAACACATTTTACTATTACTACTTCGTACGTCTTCATATGGTTAGAAAACATCCTGCACGTTAATCATATGTTGCAAGTGTTTTGGTATTGTTTCTTCAAACCAGCAGAAGCCCTATTATATCACAAGATTGTTTCTTGGGACTCACATATTTAACTCTTAGGGTCCTATAGCCAAAGCAACTAGTGCTTTTTCCAAATTCTCTATTATTACCATAGAGTGTTATTAAATTCTATCTTCTATTCCCTATGAGGTAACCTTAAATACTTGTTGGGTAAGAAATTACTTTACGTCATTCATTGCATCGAAAGAAAGCAATCTGTAAAAGAGAATACTATTATTATTACATAGTATTATGAAATACTACGATATTCTCTGTCATTATTTAAAGGTATTATGAAATTCTCACCTCGGTATAGTAACCTTAAAATAGTTTCTTACGACTCACATACTTAACCATTATGGTCATATTAGGAAAGCAACTAGTGCTCCTTCCAAATCCCTGTTATTAGTATACAGTGTTATGAAATTCTATCTTCTACTGCCTATGAGATAATCTTAAAAACCTGCTATCTAAGAAATGGCTTTACGGCATTGATTACATTCATACAACGAATGGCATATATACCTGCTATATTCATACAGCAAGAATGCCAAAGACACGTGAAGTACTCGGCTAAGAAATCACTTTATGTCATTGATTACATCAATACAACGAATAGGAAATATACCTGCTAAGCATTGCGTACATTTATATAGCATGCATGCAAAACACATTTTAACATCCAAAGAAAGCAATCTGTAATAGAGAATACTATTATTATTACATAGTATTATGGAATACGACGATATTCTCTGTCATAATTTAAAGGTATTATGAAATTCTATCCTCCTGGGTATGAAAACCTTAAAACAGTTTCTCACGACACATATTTAACAGTTATGTTCATATAGGAAAGCAACTAGTACTCCCTCCAAATTCTCTATTATTACCATAGAGTGTTATTAAATTCTATCTTCTATTCCCAATGAGATAACCTTAAATACTTGTTGGGTAAGAAATTACTTTATGTCATTCAATGCATCCAAAGAAAGCAATCTGTAATAGAGAATACTATTATTATTACATAGTATTATGAAATACTACGATATTCTCTGTCATTATTTAAAAGTATTGTGGAATCCTCTCCTCGGTATAATGAAATACTTTTTACGACTCACATAACAGTTATGGTCATATAAAAAAGCAATTAGTGCTCATTCCAAATTCCCTGTTATTAGGATACAGTGTTATGAAATTCTATCTTCTACTGCCAATGAGTTAATCTTAAAAACCTGCTATCTAAGAAATCTTTACGGCATTGATTACATTCATACAACGAATGGGATATATACCTGCTATATTCATATAGCATGAATGCCAAAGCCATGTGAAGTACTCGGCTAAGAAATCACTTTATGTCATTGATTACATCCATACAACGAATAGGAAATATACCTGCTAAGCATTGCGAACATGCAGTTTTATATATCATGCATGCAAAAGACATTTTAACTTTATTACTTCTCATGACTTCATATATATATAGGAGAACCTCCAGCAAGTTTATCATATGCTGCAGATGGAGTCTCTTCTTAACACCAACACAACCAGTAGTAGATTCCGACATAGTTTAATTTGCAAGGTATGTCAGATTTGTAACTATTAAGGTTATATAGCAAAAGCAACTACTGGCATTTCCAAGTTCTCTGCTATTATTACATAGTATTCTGAAATTCTATCTTCTGCTGGGTAAAATAACCTTAAATACTCATTGGTTAAGGAGTTACTTTATGTCACTGATTACGTCCAGAAACAGAATAGTAAATATACCTGCTAAGCGTTGGTGACTTGAACAGGACCTGTCATGCAAATTCATAGAGCATGCGTGCAAAAGACACCCTTTCGTGAATGAGAATAAACAACATTTATAATAAAGGTAAATAAAGGTAAAACGAGTAGTTCTCTTATAAATGTAGTTTACATTTCTGATTCACGAACGGGTGTCTTTAGCATGCATGCTATATGAATCTGCAGGACCTGTCCTGTTCAAGTGACCAACGCGTAGCAGGTATATTGCAATATTCGGTTTATGGATGTAATCAGTGAAAGTAATTCCTTAGACAATGAATATTTAAGGTTACCATACCCAATAGGATAGAGTTTCATAATACTATGTAATAGTAACATAGTAGTATTTCATAATACTAATAATAGAGAATATGGAAATACCACTAGTTGCTTTGCCTTTATAACCATAACTGTTAAATATCTGACATACCTTGATGAAGGCAAATGAAACTATTTCACAATCTACTACGGGTATTTTTTGGTTTTCTGAAGAGACTCCATCTGCAGCATATGATAAAGTTGCTGGAGGTTCTCCTATATATATATATATGAAGTCATGAGAAGGAATAAAGTTAAAATGTGTTTTGCATGCATGCGATATAAATCTACATGTTCGCAATGCTTAGCAGGTATATTTCCTATTCGTTGTATGGATGTAATCAATGACAAAAAGTGATTTTTTAGCCGAGTACTCACGTGTCTTTGGCATTCATGCTATATGAATATAGCAGGTATATATCCCATTCATTGTATGAATTTAATCAATGCCATAAAGCCATTTCTTAGATAGCAGGTTTTTAAGATTATCTCATAGGCAGTAGAAAATAGAATTTCATAACACTGTATACTAATAACAGGGAATTTGGAAGGAGCAGTAGTTGCTTTCCTATATGACCATAACTGTTAAGTATGTGAGTCGTAAGAAACTATTTTAAGGTTATCATACCCAGGAGGATAGAATTTCATAATACTTTTAAATAATGACAGAGAATATCGTAGTATTTCATAATACTATGTAATAATAATAGTATTTATTACAGATAGCTTTCTTTGGATGCAATGAATGACATAAAGTAATTTCTTACCCAACAAGTATTTAAGGTTATCTCATAGGGAGTAGAAGATAGAATTTAACAACACTCTATGGTAATATTAGAGAATTTGGAAGAAGCACTAGTTGCTTTTGCTATGGGACCCAAAGAGCTAAATATGTGAGTCCCAAGAATCAATCTTGTGATATAATAGGGCTTTTGCTGGCTTGAAGAAACAATACCCAAACACTCTGTCTGCTCTGTCGTAATCTTGTAAATGTTGTTTACATTTCTGATTCACGAAATGGTGTCTTTTGCACGCATGCTATATGAATCTGCATGACAGGTCCTGTTCAAGTGACCAACGCTTAGCAGGTATATTTACTATTCAGTTTCTGGACGTAATCAGTGACATAAAGTAACTCCTTAACCAATGAGTATTTAAGGTTATTTTACCCAGCAGAAGATAGAATTTCATAATATTATGTAGTAATGACATACGAAGTAATAAAGGTAAAACGAGTCGTTCTCTTGTAAATGTAGTTTACATTTCTGATTCACGAACGGGTGTCTTTAGCATGCATGCTATATGAATCTGCAGGACCGGTCGTGTTCAAGTGACCAACGCGTATCAGGTATATTTCAATATTCGGTTTATGGATGTAATCAGTGAAAGTAATTCCTTAGGCAATGAATATTTAAGGTTATCATTCCGAATAGGATAAAATTTCATAATACTATGTAATAGTAATCCCCCTTCAAGGATCGATGCCTTGTTGTGGCAAGGGGGCTTGCGTAGTTCAGTGAAGCTATGAGCTATTTACTATTTGGTTTCTGGACGTATTCAGTGACATAAAGTAACTCCTTAACCAATGAGTATTTAAGGGTATTTTACCCAGCAGAAGAATTTCATATTACTATGTAATAATAGCAGAGAACTTGGAAATGCCAGTAGTTGCTTTAGCTATATAACCTTAATAGTTACTTATCTGACATACCCTGTTGAAGGCAAATGAAACTATGTCGGAATCTATTACGGGTTGTGTTGGTGTTAAGAAGAGACTCCATCTGCAGCATATGATAAACTTGCGGGTTTTTTTCTGTTAACTATATGAAGACTTACGAAGTAATAAAGGTAAAACGAGTCGTTCTCTTGTAAATGTAGTTTACATTTCTGATTCACGAACGGGTGTCTTTAGCATGCATGCTATATGAATCTGCAGGACCTGTCCTATTCAAGTGACCAACACTTAGCAGGTATATTGCAATATTCGGTTTATGGATGTAATCAGCGAAAGTAATTCCTTAGGCAATGAATATTTAAGGTTACCATACCCAATAGGATAGAGTTTCATAATACTATGTAATAGTAACATAGTAGTATTTCATAATACTAATAATAGAGAATATGGAAATACCACTAGTTGCTTTGCCTTTATAACCGTAACTGTTAAATATCTGACATACCTTGATGAAGGCAAATGAAACTATTTCACAATCTACTACGGGTATTTTTTGGTTTTCTGAAGAGACTCCATCTGCAGCATATGATAAAGTTGCTGGAGGTTCTCCTATATATATATATATGAAGTCATGAGAAGGAATAAAGTTAAAATGTGTTTTGCATGCATGCGATATAAATCTACATGTTCGCAATGCTTAGCAGGTATATTTCCTATTCGTTGTATGGATGTAATCAATGACAAAAAGTGATTTTTTAGCCGAGTACTCACGTGTCTTTGGCATTCATGCTATATGAATATAGCAGGTATATATCCCATTCATTGTATGAATTTAATCAATGCCATAAAGCCATTTCTTAGATAGCAGGTTTTTAAGATTATCTCATAGGCAGTAGAAAATAGAATTTCATAACACTGTATACTAATAACAGGGAATTTGGAAGGAGCAGTAGTTGCTTTCCTATATGACCATAACTGTTAAGTATGTGAGTCGTAAGAAACTATTTTAAGGTTATCATACCCAGGAGGATAGAATTTCATAATACTTTTAAATAATGACAGAGAATATCGTAGTATTTCATAATACTATGTAATAATAATAGTATTTATTACAGATAGCTTTCTTTGGATGCAATGAATGACATAAAGTAATTTCTTACCCAACAAGTATTTAAGGTTATCTCATAGGGAGTAGAAGATAGAATTTAACAACACTCTATGGTAATATTAGAGAATTTGGAAGAAGCACTAGTTGCTTTTGCTATGGGACCCAAAGAGCTAAATATGTGAGTCCCAAGAATCAATCTTGTGATATAATAGGGCTTTTGCTGGCTTGAAGAAACAATACCCAAACACTCTGTCTGCTCTGTCGTAATCTTGTAAATGTTGTTTACATTTCTGATTCACGAAATGGTGTCTTTTGCACGCATGCTATATGAATCTGCATGACAGGTCCTGTTCAAGTGACCAACGCTTAGCAGGTATATTTACTATTCAGTTTCTGGACGTAATCAGTGACATAAAGTAACTCCTTAACCAATGAGTATTTAAGGTTATTTTACCCAGCAGAAGATAGAATTTCATAATATTATGTAGTAATGACATACGAAGTAATAAAGGTAAAACGAGTCGTTCTCTTGTAAATGTAGTTTACATTTCTGATTCACGAACGGGTGTCTTTAGCATGCATGCTATATGAATCTGCAGGACCGGTCGTGTTCAAGTGACCAACGCGTATCAGGTATATTTCAATATTCGGTTTATGGATGTAATCAGTGAAAGTAATTCCTTAGGCAATGAATATTTAAGGTTATCATTCCGAATAGGATAAAATTTCATAATACTATGTAATAGTAATCCCCCTTCAAGGATCGATGCCTTGTTGTGGCAAGGGGGCTTGCGTAGTTCAGTGAAGCTATGAGCTATTTACTATTTGGTTTCTGGACGTATTCAGTGACATAAAGTAACTCCTTAACCAATGAGTATTTAAGGGTATTTTACCCAGCAGAAGAATTTCATATTACTATGTAATAATAGCAGAGAACTTGGAAATGCCAGTAGTTGCTTTAGCTATATAACCTTAATAGTTACTTATCTGACATACCCTGTTGAAGGCAAATGAAACTATGTCGGAATCTATTACGGGTTGTGTTGGTGTTAAGAAGAGACTCCATCTGCAGCATATGATAAACTTGCGGGTTTTTTTCTGTTAACTATATGAAGACTTACGAAGTAATAAAGGTAAAACGAGTCGTTCTCTTGTAAATGTAGTTTACATTTCTGATTCACGAACGGGTGTCTTTAGCATGCATGCTATATGAATCTGCAGGACCTGTCCTATTCAAGTGACCAACACTTAGCAGGTATATTGCAATATTCGGTTTATGGATGTAATCAGCGAAAGTAATTCCTTAGGCAATGAATATTTAAGGTTACCATACCCAATAGGATAGAGTTTCATAATACTATGTAATAGTAACATAGTAGTATTTCATAATACTAATAATAGAGAATATGGAAATACCACTAGTTGCTTTGCCTTTATAACCGTAACTGTTAAATATCTGACATACCTTGATGAAGGCAAATGAAACTATTTCACAATCTACTACGGGTATTTTTTGGTTTTCTGAAGAGACTCCATCTGCATGTCGGACGAAGTCCAAGGCGCTACGGCAGGAGTACTACCATGTCCGCGAGCATAACGATTGGACGGGAGCCAAGCCAGCCACATGCCCGCACTACCGGAGGCTGGCCGATATCTTGGGGATGCGGGGCAGTGGGCGGCCGCGACGTGGGGCACGGAGCCTCAGTGTGCGGCTTGTTCCCCGGCCATCCGAGGAGGTGGAGGCTGAGTGGGCGGGCCGGGGACGGCCACCGAAGAGACCGGCATCCGCCAGTGGGGCTCCGCCGGACCCATGTGAGCCCCCTAGGCAGCAGGGGCCACGGCCAGGTAATGCTCCCAGGTGGGTGGCCGCCTGGGCAGTGGGGCGGGGGACTATGCCACAGGCAGGCAACCCACCCCCTGTCTATGACCCCCACCACGGCCATCAACGGTATCGCCTGGGGGAAACAGAGACCATGCCGGGCAGAAGGACGAGGAGTCGGGAGGGACCCAGGAGACCACGGGTACCGTGGGTCCCCAAGCAGGTGGAATGGGTGGTGTGGGAGCCGTGTCAAGGGCTGGCCAGCAGCTGGCTCCCCAGGTGCCTTGGCCCAACGGCGGACTGCCACCCCAGGCCAAGGCACCACCCTTCGTGTCGCCCGCAGGTGCAGCATGGGGGGACGCCCCGGACAGTAGTCCAGTGTCCCCGAATGTGGCCTCCGAGTCCGAGCGACAGTGGGAGGACTCTGCAGGTACGTGCCACGGCGCGGAGGGCCAGGGGGGGGCCCTGGGAAGTTGGTTCCCCAGCACACCAGACCTATTCACATGCAGGTGAAGGCGGTGGGGACGGCGATGGCGGTGAGAGAGGTGAGGGGCCAGCCCTGGACCTCGGGGCGCTCTCTGCCGAGGAGCGCCTACAACGGGAACACAGGCACCCTCGCCGCATTGCGCTCCTCACCACTGTCGGGGAACGGCTACTGGAGCAGGGGGAGGAGGACCTGGACGAGCGGCGCCGTTTCCAGACCACCCTACTGGAGCTCGGGAGGGCGGAGGGCGAGCGGGAACGCCAGGAGTGGGCAGAATTCCAGGCCCTGCACCGGGAGACGATGGACGGACCATCTGCCTCCCTCGCGACAGCAACAGGGGTCTTGGACCGCATCACGACAGCCCTGGAGCAGATGACTCCCATGGATGGCGACCCTGGCGCCGCCGCCGCCATCCCACGGGCCGAGCCACCCCTTGCGGTTCCCGTTGTGGGGCTTGTGGAGGCCCCGGTTGCCATGGCACAGGGGGAGGGGGCGGAGAACGGGATGGATGGAGTTGAGGGCCCCCCTCCACGCCAAGGTGCACGAGGGTGAACCAGGGGCGCTACCACAAGGGGCCGACGGCGGCCACGGGGAGTCCGCGGACTGTGGCGCTTGTAAACGGCGACAAATAAATGGCCGTCCCGTCAGTAGGGTGGCCCTTACCTTCCCCTGTGATTCGAGTCCATCATTCACGTGGTGCCGCTTCGTGGCCGGCGGTCGAACATGTATGCAGCCACTGCGTCCCTGACGCTTTGCCCCTGCTACCTTGTGCGCAGCCGCTCCCGTCGACTGGGCAGCCCTTCCTCCTTGACCTCGATGGTCTCCCTGGGCGGCATCTCCAGAGGGTCATGGCCGTGTGCCTCGCAGATTTTGTGCAGGATGACGCAGGCTATGATCACCGGGGTTATGTTCACTATGGCGGCCTGGAGGCAGGAGAGCAGGCATCGCCAGCGCACTTTCAGACGGCCAAATGCCCATTCCACGATGTTGCATGCACGGCACAGACGGCCATTGAAGTACGCCTCCACCGCGTTTCGTGGCGGGGCGTAGGGTTTCATGAGCCACCGGCGTTCGGGGTATGCCCCATCAGCAACTATGAGGGCTGGCACGCGGACACCCTGCATCGTGACGGTGGGGTTCTGACATACCTTGTTGAAGGCAAATGAAACTATGTCGGAATCTACTACTGGTTGTGCTGGTGTTAAGAAGAGACTCCATCTGCAGCATATGATAAACTTGCGGGATGTTTTCTGCTAACTATATGAAGACATACAAAGTAATAAAGGTAAAAACGAGTCGTTCTCTTGTAAATGTAATTTACATTTCTGATTCACGAACGGGTGTCTTTAGCATGCATGTTATATGAATCTGCAGGACCAGTCCTGTTAAAGTGACCAACGCTTAGCAGGTATATTGCAATATTCGGTTTATGGATGTAATCAGTGAAAGTAATTCCTTAGGCAATGAATATTTAAGGTTATCATACCCAATAGGATAGAATTTCATAATACTATGTAACAGTAACAGAGAATATAGTAGTATTTCATAATACTAATTATAGAGAATATGGAAATACCACTAATTGATTTGCCTTTATAGCCGTAATTGTAAAATATCTGACATACCCTGATGAAGGCAAATGAAACTATTTCGGAATCTACTACGTGTAAGGTAAGGTAAGGTATCCAACGTGTAAGGTAAGGTAAGGTATCCCCAGTGCAAGCACCGGGTCATGTCTGACCCTTGGGGTGACGCCCTCTAGCGTTTTCATGGCAGACTCAATATGGGGTGGTTTGCCAGTGCCTTCCCCAGTCATTACCGTTTACCCCCCCAGCAAGCTGGGTACTCATTTTTCCGACCTCGGAAGGATGGAAGGCTGAGTCAACCTTGAGCCGGCTGCTGGGATCGAACTCTCAGCCTCATGGGCAGAGCTTTCAGACTGCATATCTGCTGCCTTACCACTCTGCACCACAAGAGGCTCATCTACTACGGGTATTGTTTGGTTTTATTAAGAGACTCCATCTGCAGCATATGATAAACTTGCTGGAGGTTTTCCTATATATATATATGAAGTCATGAGAAGTAATAAAGTTAAAATGTGTTTTCTGTTAACTATATGACGACATACAAAGTTATAAAGGTAAAAACGAGTCGTTCTCTTGTCAATGTAATTTACATTTCTGATTCACGAACGGGTGTCTTTAGCATGCATGCTATATGCATCTGCAGGACCGGTCCTGTTCAAGTGACCAACGCTTAGCAGGTATATTGCAATATTCGTTTTTTGGATGTAATCAGTGAAAGTAATTCCTTAGGCAATGAATATTTAAGGTTATCATACCCAATAGGATAGAATTTCATAATACCAGTTTGGTGTAGTGGTTTGGAGAGCCAGTTTGGTGTAGTGGTTAGGAGCATGGACTTCTAATCTGGCATGCCGGGTTCGATTCTGCACTCCCCCACATGCAGCCAGCTGGGTGACCTTGGGCTCGCCATGGCACTGATAAAACTGTTCTGACCGAGCAGTGATATCAGGGCTCTCTCAGCCTCTCCCACCCCACAAGGTGCCTGTTGTGGGGAGAGGAATGGGAAGGCAACTGTAAGCCGCTTTGAGCCTCCTTCAGGTAGGGAAAAGCGGCATATAAGAACCAACTCTTCTTCTTCTTCTTCTATGTAACAGTAACAGAGAATATAGTAGTATTTCATAATACTAAGTAATAATAATAGAGAATATGGAAATACCACTAGTTGCTTTGCCTTTATAACCGTAATTGTTAAATAACTGACATACCTTGATGAAGGCAAATGAAACTATTTCAGATCTACTACGGGTATTGTTTGGTTTTATGAAGAGACTCCATCTGCAGCATATGATAAACTTGCCGACATAGTTTTATTTGCCTTCAACAAGGTATGTCAGATAAATTCTGATTCACGAAAGGTGTCCTTTGCATGCATGCTATATGAATCTGCATGACAGGTCCTGTTCAAGGCCCATTATGCACGGCCGTCAAAACGGCGAATTTGGGTCACATGGAAAAAGTGGAGGGGGAAGACGCGAAGCATACCGGTTATGCACAGAACGGGGTGCGATGGCGGCGAAACCCGGAGCGGCAGGTGTCGAGGCGTCGATGCGCAGGCCAAAGGAAGTGAGGCTAGCGCGCCGCTGCGTCGGCAAGCGGGCGCCGCGTCGGACATCGGAGCCAGGAAGGGCGGAAGCAGACTGCGCAGGTGCAGTCCTGCCGGGACCGACGGGCACAGAGGGGGAGGGAGCAAGCGCCGTAGAAGTGAGCCCCAGAAACACGATGGACCATAGGGTACCGGTGGTGGTGGCCGCACATGTGGCATCAGCAATCGCTATCATAGTAGGCGGCGTACACAGTCTATTGCTGGCGACGGCCACAGGTGTCCTGCCGCGCGAGCGGCAACAAAGGAAGCGGAGGCGGCGTCGTGCCATGCACGCATGGCGGAGATGGGGAATATGGTGGGGTGCCTCTCTGTCCTGGAGGCGAGGTGCCATCCGCCGGTGGCACGCCCTGTCTGCAGTGTGGTTCCCGAGGGCCCGCTGGGCTGAACGGCGCAGCCGATACTGGTGGGAGAACATTGTGACAGCCAGCTGGAGCGACGACCGCTGGATCGATAATTTCCGCATGATGCGGAGCACATTCCAGGAGATCGTGACAGCTCTACAGAGCTGGCTGGAGAGACAAGCCACCAACATGAGGATGCCCATCCCCGTGGAGAAACGGGTCGCCATTGCTCCATGGAACTTGGCCAAAGGGGACACATATTGAGACGTCGCCCACCAGTTTGGTGTTGGGGTCGCCACGGCAGGGGAGATCATACGGGAGGTGTGCCTGGGGATGGAAGCGGAGCTCTACCGGACGGTAGTGTGCCTGGGAGACGGGGTCGGCAAGGTAGGTAGACAAGGCAGGGCACAGTGGCGGCCAGCGGACCAAGGGGCACTATCCTTGCAGCCTAACTCCCCCTCTCATCCACAGATCATGGATGCGTTTGGCCGCTAGGGTTCCCCCACTGCATCGGGGCCGTCGATGGCTGCCACATCCCCATCCGTGCCCCCGGGAGGCGCTACGACGAATACGGGAACAGGAAGGGCTTCTGTTCGGTCATTCTCCAGGGGACGGTGGATCACACAGGCCGTTTCATTGATGCGGAGGCAGGCTGGGGTGTTCAGCGGAACGACGCCTTCGTTTTCCAGCAGTCTAACCTACGTGCCACCATAGACGCCAGGGCGTACGTCCCGGGGAACCCCACCGTCACGATGCAGGGTGTCCGCGTGCCAGCCCTCATAGTTGCTGATGGGGCATACCCCCAACGCCGGTGGCTCATGAAACCCTACGCCCCGCCACGAAACGCGGTGGAGGCGTACTTCAATGGCCGTCTGTGCCGTGCATGCAACATCGTGGAATGGGCATTTGGCCGTCTGAAAGTGCGCTGGCGATGCCTGCTCTCCTGCCTCCAGGCCGCCATAGTGAACATAACCCCGGTGATCATAGCCTGCGTCATCCTGCACAACATCTGCGAGGCACACGGCCATGACCCTCTGGAGATGCCGCCCAGGGAGACCATCGAGGTCAAGGAGGAAGGGCTGCCCAGTCGGCGGGAGCAGCTGCGCACAAGGTAGCAGGGGCAAAGCGTCAGGGACGCAGTGGCTGCATACATGTTCGACCGCCGGCCACGAAGGGGTGCCAGGTGAATGATGGACTCAAATCACAGGGGAAGGTAAGGGCCACCCTACTGACGGGACGGCTATTTATTTGTCGCCGTTTACAAGCGCCACAGCCCGCGGACTCCCCGTGGCCGCCGTCGGCCCCTTGTGGTAGCGCCCCTGGTTCACCCTCGTGCACCTTGGCGTGGAGGGGGGCCCTCAATTCCATCCATCCCGTTCTCCGCCCCCTCCCCCTGTGCCATGGCAACCGGGGCCTCCACAAGCCCCACAACGGGAACCGCAAGGGGTGGCTCGGCCGGTGGGATGGCGGCGGCTGCGCCAGGGTTGCCATCCATGGGAGTCATCTGCTCCAGGGCTGCCGTGATGCGGTCCAAGACCCCTGTTGCTGTCGCGAGGGAGGCAGATGGTCCGGCCATCATCTCCCGGTGCAGGGCCTGGAATTCTGCCCACTCCTGGCGTTCCCGCTCGCCCTCCGCCCTCCCGAGCTCCAGCAGGGTGGTCTGGAAACGGCGCCGCTCGTCCAGGTCCTCCTCCCCCTGCTCCAGTAGCCGTTCCCCGACAGTGGTGAGGAGCGCAATGCGGCGGCGGTGCCTGTGTTCCCGTTGTAGGCGCTCCTCGGCAGAGAGCGCCCCGAGGTCCAGGGCTGGCCCCTCACCTCTCTCACCGCCATCGCCGTCCCCACCGCCTTCACCTGCATGTGAATAGGTCTGGTGTGCTGGGGAACGAACTTCCCAGGGCCCCCCCTGGCCCTCCGCGCCGTGGCACGTACCTGCAGAGTCCTCCCACTGTCGCTCGGACTCGGAGGCCACATTCGGGGACACTGGACTTCTGTCCGGGGCGTCCCCCCATGCTGTACCTGCGGGCGACACGAAGGGTGGTGCCTTGGCCTGGGGTGGCAGTCCGCCGTTGGGCCAAGGCACCTGGGGAGCCAGCTGCTGGCCAGCCCTTGACACGGCTCCCACACCACCCATTCCACCTGCTTGGGGACCCACGGTACCCGTGGTCTCCTGGGTCCCTCCCGACTCCTCGTCCTTCTGCCCGGCATGGTCTCTGTTTCCCCCAGGCGATACCGTTGATGGCCGTGGTGGGGATCATAGACAGGGGGTGGGTTGCCTGCCTGTGGCATAGTCCCCCGCTCCACTGCCCAGGCGGCCACCCACCTGGGAGCATTACCTGGCCGTGGCCCCTGCTGCCTAGGGGGCTCACATGGGTCCGGCGGAGCCCCATTGGCGGATGCCGGTCTCTTCGGTGGCCGTCCCCGGCCCGCCCACTCAGCCTCCACCTCCTCGGATGGCCGGGGAACAAGCCGCACACTGAGGCTCCGTGCCCCACGTCGCGGCCGCCCACTGCCCCGCATCCCCAAGATATCGGCCAGCCTCCGGTAGTGCGGGCATGTGGCTGGCTTGGCTCCCGTCCAATCGTTATGCTCGCGGACATGGTAGTAGTCCTGCCGTAGCGCCTTGGACTTCGTCCGACATGCAGATGGAGTCTCTTCAGAAAACCAAAAAATACCCGTAGTAGATTGTGAAATAGTTTCATTTGCCTTCATCAAGGTATGTCAGATATTTAACAGTTACGGTTATAAAGGCAAAGCAACTAGTGGTATTTCCATATTCTCTATTATTAGTATTATGAAATACTACTATGTTACTATTACATAGTATTATGAAACTCTATCCTATTGGGTATGGTAACCTTAAATATTCATTGCCTAAGGAATTACTTTCGCTGATTACATCCATAAACCGAATATTGCAATATACCTGCTAAGTGTAGGTCACTTGAATAGGACAGGTCCTGCAGATTCATATAGCATGCATGCTAAAGACACCCGTTCGTGAATCAGAAATGTAAACTACATTTAAAAGAGAACGACTCGTTTTACCTTTATTACTTCGTAAGTCTTCATATAGTTAACAGAAAAAAAACCCGCAAGTTTATCATATGCTGCAGATGGAGTCTCTTCTTAACACCAACACAACCCGTAATAGATTCCGACATAGTTTCATTTGCCTTCAACAGGGTATGTCAGATAAGTAACTATTAAGGTTATATAGCTAAAGCATCTACTGGCATTTCCAAGTTCTCTGCTATTATTACATAGTAATATGAAATTCTTCTGCTGGGTAAAATACCCTTAAATACTCATTGGTTAAGGAGTTACTTTATGTCACTGAATATGTCCAGAAACCAAATAGTAAATAGCTCATAGCTTCACTGAACTACGCAAGCCCCCTTGCCACAACAAGGCATCGATCCTTGAAGGGGGATTACTATTACATAGTATTATGAAATTTTATCCTATTCGGAATGATAACCTTAAATATTCATTGCCTAAGGAATTACGTTCACTGATTACATCCATAAACCGAATATTGAAATATACCTGATACCCGTTGGTCACTTGAACACGACCGGTCCTGCAGATTCATATAGCATGCATGCTAAAGACACCCGTTCGTGAATCAGAAATGTAAACTACATTTACAAGAGAACGACTCGTTTTACCTTTATTACTTCGTATGTCATTACTACATAATATTATGAAATTCTATCTTCTGCTGGGTAAAATAACCTTAAATACTCATTGGTTAAGGAGTTACTTTATGTCACTGATTACGTCCAGAAACTGAATAGTAAATATACCTGCTAAGCGTTGGTCACTTGAACAGGACCTGTCATGCAGATTCATATAGCATGCGTGCAAAAGACACCATTTCGTGAATCAGAAATGTAAACAACATTTACAAGATTACGACAGAGCAGACAGAGTGTTTGGGTATTGTTTCTTCAAGCCAGCAAAAGCCCTATTATATCACAAGATTGATTCTTGGGACTCACATATTTAGCTCTTTGGGTCCCATAGCAAAAGCAACTAGTGCTTCTTCCAAATTCTCTAATATTACCATAGAGTGTTGTTAAATTCTATCTTCTACTCCCTATGAGATAACCTTAAATACTTGTTGGGTAAGAAATTACTTTATGTCATTCATTGCATCCAAAGAAAGCTATCTGTAATAAATACTATTATTATTACATAGTATTATGAAATACTACGATATTCTCTGTCATTATTTAAAACTATTATGAAATTCTATCCTCCTGGGTATGATAACCTTAAAATAGTTTCTTACGACTCACATACTTAACAGTTATGGTCATATAGGAAAGCAACTACTGCTCCTTCCAAATTCCCTGTTATTAGTATACAGTGTTATGAAATTCTATTTTCTACTGCCTATGAGATAATCTTAAAAACCTGCTATCTAAGAAATGGCTTTATGGCATTGATTAAATTCATACAAAGAATGGGATATATATGAATCTATGAATTTGCATGACAGGTCCTGTTCAAGTGACCAACGCTTAGCAGGTATATTTACTATTCTGTTTCTGGACGTAATCAGTGACATAAAGTAACTCCTTAACCAATGAGTATTTAAGGTTATTTTACCCAGCAGAAGATAGAATTTCAGAATACTATGTAATAATAGCAGAGAACTTGGAAATGCCAGTAGTTGCTTTTGCTATATAACCTTAATAGTTACAAATCTGACATACCTTGCAAATTAAACTATGTCGGAATCTACTACTGGTTGTGTTGGTGTTAAGAAGAGACTCCATCTGCAGCATATGATAAACTTGCTGGAGGTTCTCCTATATATATATGAAGTCATGAGAAGTAATAAAGTTAAAATGTCTTTTGCATGCATGATATATAAAACTGCATGTTCGCAATGCTTAGCAGGTATATTTCCTATTCGTTGTATGGATGTAATCAATGACATAAAGTGATTTCTTAGCCGAGTACTTCACATGGCTTTGGCATTCATGCTATATGAATATAGCAGGTATATATCCCATTCGTTGTATGAATGTAATCAATGCCGTAAAGTGATTTCTTAGATAGCAGGTTTTTAAGATTAACTCATTGGCAGTAGAAGATAGAATTTCATAACACTGTATCCTAATAACAGGGAATTTGGAATGAGCACTAATTGCTTTTTTATATGACCATAACTGTTATGTGAGTCGTAAAAAGTATTTCATTATACCGAGGAGAGGATTCCATAATACTTTTAAATAATGACAGAGAATATCGTAGTATTTCATAATACTATGTAATAATAATAGTATTCTCTATTACAGATTGCTTTCTTTGGATGCATTGAATGACATAAAGTA
The DNA here is from genome assembly GCF_049243985.1 of Paroedura picta. Taxonomy (NCBI): domain Eukaryota; kingdom Metazoa; phylum Chordata; class Lepidosauria; order Squamata; family Gekkonidae; genus Paroedura; species Paroedura picta. The sequence goes on along the minus strand of NC_135378.1, from coordinate 4,607,768 downwards.
ATTTCTTACCCAACAAGTATTTAAGGTTATCTCATTGGGAATAGAAGATAGAATTTAATAACACTCTATGGTAATAATAGAGAATTTGGAGGGAGTACTAGTTGCTTTCCTATATGAACATAACTGTTAAATATGTGTCGTGAGAAACTGTTTTAAGGTTTTCATACCCAGGAGGATAGAATTTCATAATACCTTTAAATTATGACAGAGAATATCGTCGTATTCCATAATACTATGTAATAATAATAGTATTCTCTATTACAGATTGCTTTCTTTGGATGTTAAAATGTGTTTTGCATGCATGCTATATAAATGTACGCAATGCTTAGCAGGTATATTTCCTATTCGTTGTATTGATGTAATCAATGACATAAAGTGATTTCTTAGCCGAGTACTTCACGTGTCTTTGGCATTCTTGCTGTATGAATATAGCAGGTATATATGCCATTCGTTGTATGAATGTAATCAATGCCGTAAAGCCATTTCTTAGATAGCAGGTTTTTAAGATTATCTCATAGGCAGTAGAAGATAGAATTTCATAACACTGTATACTAATAACAGGGATTTGGAAGGAGCACTAGTTGCTTTCCTAATATGACCATAATGGTTAAGTATGTGAGTCGTAAGAAACTATTTTAAGGTTACTATACCGAGGTGAGAATTTCATAATACCTTTAAATAATGACAGAGAATATCGTAGTATTTCATAATACTATGTAATAATAATAGTATTCTCTTTTACAGATTGCTTTCTTTCGATGCAATGAATGACGTAAAGTAATTTCTTACCCAACAAGTATTTAAGGTTATCTCATAGGGAATAGAAGTTAGAATTTAATAACACTCTATGGTAATAATAGAGAATTTGGAAAAAGCACTAGTTGCTTTGGCTATAGGACCCTAAGAGTTAAATATGTGAGTCCCAAGAAACAATCTTGTGATATAATAGGGCTTCTGCTGGTTTGAAGAAACAATACCAAAACACTTGAAACATATGATTAACGTGCAGGATGTTTTCTAACCATATGAAGACGTACGAAGTAGTAATAGTAAAATGTGTTGTTCTCTTATAAATGTTGTTTATTCTCATTCACGAAAGGGTGTCTTTTGCACGCATGCTCTATGAATCTGCATGACAGGTCCTGTTCAAGTGACCAACGCTTAGCAGGTATATTTACTATTCTGTTTCTGGACGTAATCAGTGACATAAAGTAACTCCTTAACCAATGAGTATTTAAGGTTATTTTACCCAGCAGAAGATAGAATTTCAGAATACTATGTAATAATAGCAGAGAACTTGGAAATGCCAGTAGTTGCTTTTGCTATATAACCTTAATAGTTACAAATCTGACATACCTTGCAAATTAAACTATGTCGGAATCTACTACTGGTTGTGTTGGTGTTAAGAAGAGACTCCATCTGCAGCATATGATAAACTTGCTGGAGGTTCTCCTATATATATATGAAGTCATGAGAAGTAATAAAGTTAAAATGTCTTTTGCATGCATGATATATAAAACTGCATGTTCGCAATGCTTAGCAGGTATATTTCCTATTCGTTGTATGGATGTAATCAATGACATAAAGTGATTTCTTAGCCGAGTACTTCACATGGCTTTGGCATTCATGCTATATGAATATAGCAGGTATATATCCCATTCGTTGTATGAATGTAATCAATGCCGTAAAGCGATTTCTTAGATAGCAGGTTTTTAAGATTAACTCATAGGCAGTAGAAGATAGAATTTCATAACACTGTATCCTAATAACAGGGAATTTGGAATGAGCACTAATTGCTTTTTTATATGACCATAACTGTTATGTGAGTCGTAAAAAGTATTTCATTATACCGAGGAGAGGATTCCATAATACTTTTAAATAATGACAGAGAATATCGTAGTATTTCATAATACTATGTAATAATAATAGTATTCTCTATTACAGATTGCTTTCTTTGGATGCATTGAATGACATAAAGTAATTTCTTACCCAACAAGTATTTAAGGTTATCTCATTGGGAATAGAAGATAGAATTTAATAACACTCTATGGTAATAATAGAGAATTTGGAGGGAGTACTAGTTGCTTTCCTATATGAACATAACTGTTAAATATGTGTCGTGAGAAACTGTTTTAAGGTTTTCATACCCAGGAGGATAGAATTTCATAATACCTTTAAATTATGACAGAGAATATCGTCGTATTCCATAATACTATGTAATAATAATAGTATTCTCTATTACAGATTGCTTTCTTTGGATGTTAAAATGTGTTTTGCATGCATGCTATATAAATGTACGCAATGCTTAGCAGGTATATTTCCTATTCGTTGTATTGATGTAATCAATGACATAAAGTGATTTCTTAGCCGAGTACTTCACGTGTCTTTGGCATTCTTGCTGTATGAATATAACAGGTATATATGCCATTCGTTGTATGAATGTAATCAATGCCGTAAAGCCATTTCTTAGATAGCAGGTTTTTAAGATTATCTCATAGGCAGTAGAAGATAGAATTTCATAACACTGTATACTAATAACAGGGATTTGGAAGGAGCACTAGTTGCTTTCCTAATATGACCATAATGGTTAAGTATGTGAGTCGTAAGAAACTATTTTAAGGTTACTATACCGAGGTGAGAATTTCATAATACCTTTAAATAATGACAGAGAATATCGTAGTATTTCATAATACTATGTAATAATAATAGTATTCTCTTTTACAGATTGCTTTCTTTCGATGCAATGAATGACGTAAAGTAATTTCTTACCCAACAAGTATTTAAGGTTATCTCATAGGGAATAGAAGTTAGAATTTAATAACACTCTATGGTAATAATAGAGAATTTGGAAAAAGCACTAGTTGCTTTGGCTATAGGACCCTAAGAGTTAAATATGTGAGTCCCAAGAAACAATCTTGTGATATAATAGGGCTTCTGCTGGTTTGAAGAAACAATACCAAAACACTTGCAACATATGATTAACGTGCAGGATGTTTTCTAACCATATGAAGACGTACGAAGTAGTAATAGTAAAATGTGTTGTTCTCTTATAAATGTTGTTTATTCTCATTCACGAAAGGGTGTCTTTTGCACGCATGCTCTATGAATCTGCATGACAGGTCCTGTTCAAGTGACCAACGCTTAGCAGGTATATTTACTATTCTGTTTCTGGACGTAATCAGTGACATAAAGTAACTCCTTAACCAATGAGTATTTAAGGTTATTTTACCCAGCAGAAGATAGAATTTTAGAATACTATGTAATAATAGCAGAGAACTTGGAAATGAGGAACTGTTTTAAGGTTTTCATACCCAGGAGGATAGAATTTCATAATACCTTTAAATAATGACAAATATCGTCGTATTCCATAATACTATGTAATAATAATAGTATTCTCTATTACAGATTGCTTTCTTTGGATGTGCATGCTATATAAATGTTCGCAAAGCTTAGCAGGTGTATTGATGTAATCAATGACATAAAGTGATTTCTTAGCCGAGTACTTCACGTGTCTTTGGCATTCTTGCTATACGAATATAGCAGGTATATATGCCATTCGTTGTATGAATGTAATCAATGCCGTAAAGCCATTTCTTAGATAGCAGGTTTTTAAGATTATCTCATAGGCAGTAGAAGATAGAATTTCATAACACTGTATACTAATAACAGGGATTTGGAAGGAGCACTAGTTGCTTTCCTAATATGACCATAATGGTTAAGTATGTGAGTCGTAAGAATATTAAATTCGGCATTGGGGTCGCCACTGCAGGGGAGATCATACGGGAGGTGTGTCTGGCAATGGAGGCGGAACTCTACCGGACGGTAGTTTGCCTGGGAGACAGGGTTGGCGAAGTAGGCACAAAGGGCTCGGCAGGGGGGCGGGCAGCGGAACAGGGCAGTAGCAGGAAACCCTAATACCCCTGTCATCCACAGATCATGGATGGTTTCGGCCGCCTAGGGTTCCCCCACTGCATCGGGGCCGTCGATGGCTGCCACATCCCCTCCGTGCACCCAGGAGGCGTTACCATGAATATGGGAACAGGAAGGGCTTCTGTTCCGTCATTCTCCAGGGGACAGTAGACCACACTGTCCGGTTCATCGATGCGTAGGCAGGCTGGGGTGGCCGGCGTAACGACGCCTTTGTCTTCCAGCAGTCCTACCTGCGCGCCGCCATGGACGCTGGGGCTTACGTCCCAGGGAACCCCACCGTCACGATGCATGGCGTCCGCGTGCCAGCCCTGAGAGTAGCAGATGGGGCATACCCCCAACGCCCGTGGCTCATGAAACCCTACGCCCCCCCGCGGGATGCGGTGGAGGCGTACTTCAATGGCCGTCTGTGCCATGCACGCAACATCGTGGAACGGGCATTCGGCCACCTGAAAGCGCGCTAGCGATGCCTGCTGTCATGCCTGCAGCCCGCCATTGCGAACGTCACCCCGGTGATCATAGCCTGCGTCATCCTCCCCAACATCTGCGAGGTAGATGGCCATGAACTCAGTCTGGAAATGCCGCCGAGGGACACCATTGAGGTCGAGGGGGAGAGGGTGCCTACTCGCCGGGATCGACTGCACACACGGCAGCTGGGTCAACGCGTCAGGGACGCCGTGGCGGTATACATCTTCGAGCGGAGGCTGCAAAGGGGTGCCCGGTGAATGACGGCAGCGAATGACAGATGAAGCGAAGGGCCGGCCCACTGTCGGGAGGGCCATTTATTAGATTTGGGTGCCGCGCCGCTTACAGCGTCGCTGACGCCGCCCTGCCCACGCCCCCCGCTGGCCGCCCGTGGCAGCAGCCCTCCCGCGACCCCTTCCCCAGCGCCGCGCGGGGGGATCCTCGGGCGCCCCCTCCCCCTCCCCCTCCCCCTCCCCCTCCTCCACCCCCTGTGCCATGGCGAGCGGGGCCTCCACAAGCACCGCAACGGGAGCCGCAGCGGGTGCCCTGCCCGGTGGGTTGTCGCCGGCAGCAGGAGGCTCGGCGCCCAGGGGTACTATCTGCTCTAGGGCCGTGGCGATGCGTTCCAGGGCCCCAGCTGCTGTTACGAGGGAGGTGGCAGGACCGGCCATAATTTCTCGCTGCAGGACCTTGAACTCTTCTCACTCCTGCCGTTCCCGCGCTTCCCCCGCCCTTCCGAGCTCCACACAGGGCAGTCTCAAACCGGCGGCGCTCGGCCAGCTCCACCTGCCCCTGCTCCAAGAGGCGTTCCCCGACCGTGGTCAGGAGCGCCATGCGGCGCCGGCGCTTCGGCTCTCATTCCAGGCGCTCCTCGGCTGAGAGCGCCCCGAGGTCCAGGGCTGGTCCCTCCCCGTCATCTGCGCCGTCGCCATCCCCGCCACCGTCACCTGCAGGCAGGTTGGGTTGGGGTGCTGGCCGTCCTGTCTTCCCCCCTCCCTGGGACCCTCCGTCGGCATACGCTCCTGCAGAGTCGTCCCCCTGGCGTTCGGGCTCAGAGGCGGCGTATGGGGATGGTGGGCTCCTGCCCGGCTCCTCCCCCCACGGTGCACCTGCCGGCAACAGAATGGACTGCGGCGTGGGCCGGGCCAGTATGCCGCCAGTGCCCCCTGACACCTGGGAACCGGGCCACTATCTGCCAGTGGCCGCGGACCCCACTCCACCCATTCCCCCTTCGCGTGGCATCCCCCCGTACCCATGGTGTCCTGGGTTCCGGCCGACTCCTCGTCCGTCTGGCCCCCCTGGTCGCTCTCCCCCGAGGCGACGGCGTCGCCGTAGGTGGACCTGGTGGGGGCAAAGATGGGGGGTAGGCTGGTAGCCCGTGGCCTCAGCCCTGACCCCACCACCCAGTCGTCTACCCACACAGGAGCGGTACCTGCGCGAGCCTCCCGCTGCCTCTGGGATGCACGTGGCGCCAATAGGGCCCCGCTTGCAGATGACGGTCTGTGGCCGGCTCTGCACCCGTGCGGTCATTGTGCTCCCGGACTCGAAAGTACTCCTGCCACAGCGCCTTGGTCTTCGTCCGACATTCCAAGGCGCTGCGGACGAAGCCCCGTGCCCGGAGGTCCCTGGACACGCGCTCAAAGACCTCCCGGTTCCGGTGAGAAGCATGCAATGCCTCCTTGACGTTGGGGGTGCCCCAGACATCCCGCAGAGCCACGAACTCGTGCTCCTGCCAGCTACGGCCCCGTCCACGCTGCTCGCGGGTGCTTTCCGTTGGCGAGGAGCTGTGCGTCGGGTAGTCGTCTACCTGTGCAGGGGGACCCTCTGGCGCTGGGGCAGGGGTTCTCGGATGGCACGCTGCCATGTCTGCCTTCTTGGTCTAGCCGCTTCCCTGTACTGCCACTGGGGTACTAGCCGGCAATGGGGTCTCGGCGTGGTGGCCGAGCAGCAGGGGCAACGTGGATGCGTATGGGCATTCCTTGTCGCCATCCCCGCCTCCGGGGGATGCCGGTGTCCCTGGGAACATCAGGGGCCGTCCGAGGTCCCGTCGCGAGACTCTGAGCCGGATATGACGGGGACGTGGTGGGATGGGGCGGGAACTGGGCACGGCTGGCCACTTTTGACCATGCTGCGCACCTGGAGGGAGCAGCATGACGGTGCTCGGTGGCAGTGTTGGGCAGTGGAGCTCTTCTCGCTCCACTGCCTGGCCATGGGCCAGTCACGCCGCCTAATGACCATGCGCCAGCTGGTCAATTGTTTTGACGTATTCCGGGAGGCCTCAGACTACCTAGAGGCCGCCGGATACTCCCGGACACCCCGCCGGTGCCGGGAGAAATTTGAGCGGCTCCACGTCACCTTCTTTTCGGCTCTGCGAGCCATTGTTGCCGGCAGTCCAGGGCTGCCTCCGCCTCACGCGGATGTCCTGGATCTGATGTAGGTGGAGGCAGGCGCACCCACATGGATTTTACAGCAGCAGGAGGGTGTGTATGGCGGCAACGGGCGTGAGTGTGGACCCGGGCCAGTGGCCCGGCCGTGCTCCGGCACCTTGCCGTCATGGCCCTCTAGGGCCTACCTGTACAGCCATCGCTCTCAACGGATCCCTGTCTTCCACCCTTGCAGGTTATGCCTCGACGGACCCGACAGCTGCCGGACCATCGTCGGCCACGGGAGCCCACCACAGGCTGCCGCAGCCACCCTGCCGCTGGACAGTGGGGGGGACGTTTCCCTTTTGTTTGCCTGCCTTTCCCTCTGTTTCCCGTTCACCCGTCTCCTTGTTCAGTTCCCGGGCCCTTCCCTTTCCTTCCCTTCCCTGGTTCTTCCCGGTTCATGTTCCCTGTTTTGGCCTGTTGCCGTTTGCCCTCTGTATTGTTTCCTTTCTTATATAAAGTTTTTATAGTTTCTTACATCCCTCGCCTCCGTTGTGTTTTGTGGTTGGGGACTGGGTGGGGCGGCGGGTGGCGGATTGCAGACCGGGCCCCTCTGCCGTCCCTGGTTGGGGCCATGCTTTCCTCTGTCCCCTGCTGTGCGGCTGGGTTGGGACTCCCCGGGTCGCCCTCCCCTACAGGCACCCCGGCCGCCTTCGTCTCCCCTTCCCCTTTGGTGACCTCCCCTGCCGTGGCGTTCAAGCAGCCGCTTCGATTCTGGCTCTGCCGCTCGACCCGGACCTCCCCGATTATGCATGCGGTGCGTTCGCCGGCGCGTCTGATTGGGCCCTGGTTGTCACGGAAGCTGCGGTTTCTCCCGCATTCCTCTAAAGCGGCTTTTTCGGCGGCGTGACTCGCATCTGCAGCCCGTTGTCGCCGGCACCGTGCGTTATCGGTGATTTTAGTCTGCGCCATTCCACTCCGAATGTGCGTTAAAACCCCCGTGCATAATGGGCCATAGGAAAGCAACTAGTACTCCTTCCAAATTCCCTGTTATTACTATACAGTGTTATGAAATTCTATCTTCTACTGCCTATGAGATAATCTTAAAAACCTGCTATCTAAGAAATGGCTTTACGGCATTGATTACATTCATACAACGAATGGGATATATAACTGCTATATTCATATAGCATGAATGCCAAAGACACCTGTAGTACTCGGCTAAGAAATCACTTTATGTCATTGATTACATCCATACAACGAATAGGAAATATACCTGCTAAGCATTGCGAACATGCAGTTTTATATAGCATGAATGCAAAACACATTTTAAATTTATTACTTCTCTTGACTTCATATATATATATATATAAGAGAACCTCCAGCAAGTTTATCATATGCTGCAGATGGAGTCTCTTCATAAAACCAAACAATACCCGTAGTAGATCTGAAATAGTTTCATTTGCCTTCATCAAGGTATGTCAGTTATTTAACAATTACGGTTATAAAGGCAAAGCAACTAGTGGTATTTCCATATTCTCTATTATTATTACTTAGTATTATGAAATACTACTATATTCTCTGTTACTGTTACATAGAAGAAGAAGAAGAAGAAGAGTTGGTTCTTATATGCCGCTTTTCCCTACCTGAAGGAGGCTCAAAGCGGCTTACAGTTGCCTTCCCATTCCTCTCCCCACAACAGGCACCTTGTGGGGTGGGAGAGGCTGAGAGAGCCCTGATATCACTGCTCGGTGAGAACAGTTTTATCAGTGCCATGGCGAGCCCAAGGTCACCCAGCTGGCTGCATGTGGGGGAGTGCAGAATCGAACCCGGCATGCCAGATTAGAAGTCCATGCTCCTAACCACTACACCAAACTGGCTCTCCAAACCACTACACCAAACTGGTATTATGAAATTCTATCCTATTGGGTATGATAACCTTAAATATTCATTGCCTAAGGAATTACTTTCACTGATTACATCCAAAAAACGAATATTGCAATATACCTGCTAAGCGTTGGTCACTTGAACAGGACCGGTCCTGCAGATGCATATAGCATGCATGCTAAAGACACCCGTTCGTGAATCAGAAATGTAAATTACATTGACAAGAGAACGACTCGTTTTTACCTTTATAACTTTGTATGTCGTCATATAGTTAACAGAAAACACATTTTAACTTTATTACTTCTCATGACTTCATATATATATATAGGAAAACCTCCAGCAAGTTTATCATATGCTGCAGATGGAGTCTCTTAATAAAACCAAACAATACCCGTAGTAGATGAGCCTCTTGTGGTGCAGAGTGGTAAGGCAGCAGATATGCAGTCTGAAAGCTCTGCCCATGAGGCTGAGAGTTCGATCCCAGCAGCCGGCTCAAGGTTGACTCAGCCTTCCATCCTTCCGAGGTCGGTAAAATGAGTACCCAGCTTGCTGGGGGGGTAAACGGTAATGACTGGGGAAGGCACTGGCAAACCACCCCATATTGAGTCTGCCATGAAAACGCTAGAGGGCGTCACCCCAAGGGTCAGACATGACCCGGTGCTTGCACTGGGGATACCTTACCTTACCTTACACGTTGGATACCTTACCTTACCTTACACGTAGTAGATTCCGAAATAGTTTCATTTGCCTTCATCAAGGTATGTCAGATATTTTACAATTACGGCTATAAAGGCAAATCAATTAGTGGTATTTCCATATTCTCTATAATTAGTATTATGAAATACTACTATATTCTCTGTTACTGTTATATAGTATTATGAAATTCTATCCTATTGGGTATGATAACCTTAAATATTCATTGCCTAAGGAATTACTTTCACTGATTACATCCATAAACCGAATATTGCAATATACCTGCTAAGCGTTGGTCACTTTAACAGGACTGGTCCTGCAGATTCATATAACATGCATGCTAAAGACACCCGTTCGTGAATCAGAAATGTAAATTACATTTACAAGAGAACGACTCGTTTTTACCTTTATTACTTTGTATGTCTTCATATAGTTAGCAGAAAACATCCCGCAAGTTTATCATATGCTGCAGATGGAGTCTCTTCTTAACACCAGCACAACCAGTAGTAGATTCCGACATAGTTTCATTTGCCTTCAACAAGGTATGTCAGATAAATTCTGATTCACGAAAGGTGTCCTTTGCATGCATGCTATATGAATCTGCATGACAGGTCCTGTTCAAGGCCCATTATGCACGGCCGTCAAAACGGCGAATTTGGGTCACATGGAAAAAGTGGAGGGGGAAGACGCGAAGCATACCGGTTATGCACAGAACGGGGTGCGATGGCGGCGAAACCCGGAGCGGCAGGTGTCGAGGCGTCGATGCGCAGGCCAAAGGAAGTGAGGCTAGCGCGCCGCTGCGTCGGCAAGCGGGCGCCGCGTCGGACATCGGAGCCAGGAAGGGCGGAAGCAGACTGCGCAGGCGCAGTCCTGCCGGGTCCGACGGGCATGGAGGGGGAGGGATCAAGCGCCGTAGAAGTGAGCCCCAGAAACACGATGGACCATAGGGTACCGGTGGTGGTGGCCGCACATGTGGCATCAGCAATCGCTATCATAGTAGGCGGCGTACACAGTCTAATGCTGGCGACGGCCACAGGTGTCCTGCCGCGCGAGCGGCAACAAAGGAAGCGGAGGCGGCGTCGTGCCATGCACGCATGGCGGAGATGGGGAATATGGTGGGGTGCCTCTCTGTCCTGGAGGCGAGGTGCCATCCGCCGGTGGCACGCCCTGTCTGCAGTGTGGTTCCCGAGGGCCCGCTGGGCTGAACGGCGCAGCCGAGACTGGTGGGAGAACATTGTGACAGCCAGCTGGAGCGACGACCGCTGGATCGATAATTTCTGCATGATGCGGAGCACATTCCAGGAGATCGTGACAGCTCTACAGAGCTGGCTGGAGAGACAAGCCACCAACATGAGGATGCCCATCCCCGTGGAGAAACAGGTCGCCATTGCTCCATGGAACTTGGCCAAAGGGGACACATATCGAGACGTCGCCCACCAGTTTGGTGTTGGGGTCGCCACGGCAGGGGAGATCATACGGGAGGTGTGCCTGGGGATGGAAGCGGAGCTCCATCCCCCGGGAGGCGCTACGACGAATACGGGAACAGGAAGGGCTTCTGTTCGGTCATTCTCCAGGGGACGGTGGATCAAACAGGCCGTTTCATTGATGCGGAGGCAGGCTGGGGTGTTCAGCGGAACGACGCCTTCGTTTTCCAGCAGTCTAACCTACGTGCCACCATAGACGCCAGGGCGTACGTCTCGGGGAACCCCACCGTCACGATGCAGGGTGTCCGCGTGCCAGCCCTCATAGTTGCTGATGGGGCATACCCCCAACGCCGGTGGCTCATGAAACCCTACGCCCCGCCACGAAACGCGGTGGAGGCGTACTTCAATGGCCGTCTGTGCCGTGCACGCAACATCGTGGAACGGGCATTTGGCCGTCTGAAAGTGCGCTGGCGATGCCTGCTCTCCTGCCTCCAGGCCGCCATAGTGAACATAACCCCGATGATCTTAGTCTGCGTCATCCTGCACAACATCTGCGAGGCACACGGCCATGACCCTCTGGAGATGCCGCCCAGGGAGACCATCGAGGTCAAGGAGGAAGGGCTGCCCAGTCGGCGGGAGCGGCTGCGCACAAGGTAGCAGGGGCAAAGCGTCAGGGACGCAGTGGCTGCATACATGTTCGACCGCCGGCCACGAAGGGGCGCCAGGTGAATGATGGACTCGAATCACAGGGGAAGGTAAGGGCCACCCTACTGACGGGACGGCCATTTATTTGTCGCCGTTTACAAGCGCCACAGCCCGCGGACTCCCCGTGGCCGCCGTCGGCCCCTTGTGGTAGCGCCCCTGGTTCACCCTCGTGCACCTTGGCGTGGAGGGGGGCCCTCAACTCCATCCATCCCGTTCTCCGCCCCCTCCCCCTGTGCCATGGCAACCGGGGCCTCCACAAGCCCCACAACGGGAACCTCAAGGGGTGGCTCGGCCGGTGGGATGGCGGCGGCGGCGCCAGGGTCGCCATCCATGGGAGTCATCTGCTCCAGGGCTGTCGTGATGCGGTCCAAGACCCCTGTTGCTGTCGCGAGGGAGGCAGATGGTCCGGCCATCGTCTCCCGGTGCAGGGCCTGGAATTCTGCCCACTCCTGGCGTTCCCGCTCGCCCTCCGCCCTCCCGAGCTCCAGCAGGGTGGTCTGGAAACGGCGCCGCTCGTCCAGGTCCTCCTCCCCCTGCTCCAGTAGCCGTTCCCCGACAGTGGTGAGGAGCGCAATGCGGCGGCGGTGCTTGTGTTCCCGTTGTAGGCGCTCCTCGGCAGAGAGCGCCCCGAGGTCCAGGGCTGGCCCCTCACCTCTCTCACCGCCATCGCCGTCCCCACCGCCTTCACCTGCATGTGAATAGGTCTGGTGTGCTGGGGAACGAACTTCCCAGGGCCCCCCCCTGGCCCTCCGCGCCGTGGCACGTACCTGCAGAGTCCTCCCACTGTCGCTCGGACTCGGAGGCCACATTCGGGGACACTGGACTTCTGTCCGGGGCGTCCCCCCATGCTGCACCTGCGGGCGACACGAAGGGTGGTGCCTTGGCCTGGGGTGGCAGTCCGCCGTTGGGCCAAGGCACCTGGGGAGCCAGCTGCTGGCCAGCCCTTGACACGGCTCCCACACCACCCATTCCACCTGCTTGGGGACCCACGGTACCCGTGGTCTCCTGGGTCCCTCCCGACTCCTCGTCTTTCTGCCCGGCATGGTCTCTGTTTCCCCCAGGCGATACCGTTGATGGCCGTGGTGGGGGTCATAGACAGGGGGTGGGTTGCCTGCCTGTGGCATAGTCCCCCGCCCCACTGCCCAGGCAGCCACCCACCTGGGAGCATTACCTGGCCGTGGCCCCTGCTGCCTAGGGGGCTCACATGGGTCTGGCGGAGCCCCACTGGTGGATGCCGGTCTCTTCGGTGGCCGTCCCCGGCCCGCCCACTCAGCCTCCACCTCCTCGGATGGCTGGGGAACAAGCCGCACACTGAGGCTCCGTGCCCCACGTCGCGGCCGCCCACTGCCCCGCATCCCCAAGATATCGGCCAGCCTCCGGTAGTGCGGGCATGTGGCTGGCTTGGCTCCCGTCCAATCGTTATGCTCGTGGACATGGTAGTACTCCTGCCGTAGCGCCTTGGACTTCGTCCGACATTCCAAGGCACTGCGGACGACCCCTCGTGCCCGGAGGTCCCTGGAGACCCGTTCGAACACCTGCCGGTTCCTGTGGGACGCATGCAGGGCCTCCTGGATGTCCGGGGTGCCCCAGCCTTCCAGCAGAGCCAAGACCTCATGCTCCCTCCAGCTACGGCCCCGTCCCCCCTGCTCGCTAGTGCTTGCCGAAGCCGACGAGCTAGGGGTCGGGTACTCATCCGCCAGGCCAGGGGGCCCCTCGGGCCCTGGGGCAGGGGTCCTTGGACGGCGCGCTACCATGGCCTCCCTGCTCGCTGTGGCTGCGTGCTATCGCACTAACTAGGTGTCCGGCAACGGGGTCTACACGGCGTGGCCAGGGAGCACGGGCAGTGTGGCCGGCGACAGGCGCTCCTGGCAGGCATCGGTGCGTCCGGGGTATGCCGGCTTCCCAGGAACGTCGGGGACAGTCCCGACGCCCCTCGCGATACCCTGGGCCAGATGCCAGGGGGGCCTGGTGGGAAGGGGCGGTACCTGGGCGTGGCTGGTCACTTTCGACCATGCTGCGCACGTGAAGGGAGCGGCGTGACGGAGCCCCCTAGCAATGCCGGGCCGTGGAGCTTTTTTTGCTCCACTGCCTGGCCATGGGCGCGTCACTCCGCCTTATGACTACGGCGCAGCGATCCCGGCGAGTATAATTGGCCCATACGACCATGTGTTAAATATGTAAGTCGTAAGAAACTATTTTAAGGTTATCATACCCAGGAGGATAGAATTTCATAATACTTTTTAATAATGACAGAGAATATAGTCGTATTCCATAATACTATGTAATAATAATAGTATTCTATATTACAGATTGCTTTCTTTGGATGCAATGAATGGCAAGTAATTTCTTACCCAACAAGTATTTAAGCTTTGCGATGAGTAGAAGATAGAATTTAATAACACTCTATGGTAATAATAGAGAATTTGGAAAAAGCACTAGTTGGTATACACTTAGTAGGTATATTTACTATTCGGTTTCTGGACGTAATCAGTGACATAAAGTGATTTCTTTGCCGAGTACTCACGTGTCTTTGGCATTCATGCTATATGAATATAGCAGGTATATATCCCATTCGTTGTATGAATGTAATAAATGCCGTAAGGCCATTGCTTAGATAGCAGGTTATTAAGATTATCTCATAGGCAGTAGAATATAGAATTTCATAACACTGTATACTAATAACAGGGAATTTGGAAGGAGCACTAGTTGCTTTCCTATATGACAATAACTGTTAAGTATGTGAGTCGTAAGAAACTATTTTAAGGTTTTCATGCCCAGGAGGATAGAATTTCATAATACTTTTAAATAATGACAGAGAATATCGTAGTATTTCATAATACTATGTAATAATAATAGTATTCTCTATTACAGGTTGCTTTCTTTGGGTGCAATGAATGACATGAAGTAATTTCTTACCCAACAAGTATTTAAGGTTATCTCATAGGGAATAGAAGTTAGAATTTAATAACCCTCTATGGTAATAATAGAGGATTTGGAAAAAGCACTAATTGCTTTTGCTATAGGATCCTAAGAGCTAAATATGTGAGTCCCAAGAAACAATCTTGTGATATAATAGGGCTTCTGCTGGCTTGAAGAAACAATACCAAAATACTCTGTCTGCAACATATGATAAATGTGCGGGATGTTTTCTAACCCAATGAAGACGTACGAAGTAGTAATAGTAAAATGTGTTGTTCTCTTATATATGTTGTTTACATTTCTCATTCACAAAAGGGTGTCTTTTGCATGCATGCTCTATGAATCTGCATGACAGGTCCTGTTTAAGTGACCAACGCTTAGCAGGTATATTTCTGGACGTAATCAGTGACATAAAGTAACTCCTTAACCAATGAGTATTTAAGGTTATTTTACCCAGCAGAAGATAGAATTTCATAATACTATGTAATAATAGCGCAGAACTTGGAAATGCCAGTAGTTGCTTTAGCTATATAACCTTAATAGTTACATATCTGACATACCTTGTTGAACGCAAATGAAACTATGTCGGAATCTACTACGGGTTGTGTTGGTGTTAAGAAGAGACTCCATCTGCAGCATATGAAAATCTTGCGGGATGTTTTCTGTTAACTATATGAAGACATACGAAGTAATAAAGGTAAAACGAGTCGTTCTCTTGTAACTGGAGTTTACATTTCTGATTCACGAACGGGTGTCTTTAGCATGCATGCTATATGAATCTGCAGGACCGGTCCTGTTCAAGTGACCAACGCTTAGCAGGTATATTTCAATATTCGGTTTATGGATGTAATCAGTGAAAGTAATTCTTTAGGCAATGAATATTTAAGGTTATCATACCCAATATGATAGAATTTCATAATACTATGTAATAGTAACAGAGAATACTAAGTAATAATAATGGAGAATATGGAAATACCACTAGTTGCTTTGCCTTTATAACCGTAATTGTTAAATATCTGACATACCTTGATGAAGGCAAATGAAACTATTTCAGATCTACTACGGGTATTGTTTGGTTTTATGAAGAGACTCCATCTGCAGCATATGATAAACTTGCTGGAGGTTCTCCTATATATATATATATATATATGATGAGAAGTAATAAATTTAAAATGTGTTTTGCATGCATGCTATATAAAACTGCATGTTCACAATGCTTAGCAGGTATATTTCCTATGCGTTGTATGGATGTAATCAATGACATAAAGTGATTTCTTAGCCGAGTACTTCACGTGTCTTTGGCATTCATGCTATATGAATATAGCAGGTATATATCCCATTAATTGTATGAATGTAATCAATGCCATAAAGCCATTTCTTAGATAGCAGGTTATTAAGATAAATTCTGATTCACGAAAGGTGTCTTTTGCATGCATGCTATATGAATCGGCATGACAGGTCCTGTTCAAGGCCCATTATGCACGGCCGCCGACACGGCGAATTTGGGTCACATGGAAAAAGCGGAGGGGGAAGACGTGAAGCATACCGGTTATGCACGGAACGGGGTGCGATGGCGGCGAAACCCTAAGTGGCAGGTGTCGAGGCGTCGATGCGCAGGCCAAAGGAAGCGAGGCAAGCGTGCCGCTGCGTCGGCAAGCGAGCGCCGCGTCAGACATCGGAGCCAGGAAGGGCGGAAGCAGACTGCGCATGCTTTATAACCGTAATTGTTAAATAACTGACAACCTTGATGAAGGCAAATGAAACTATGCTATATGAATATAGCAGGTATACACCCCATTCGTTGTATGAATGTAATAAATGCCATAAAGCCATTTCTTAGATAGCAGGTTTTTAAGATTATCTCATAGGCAAAGAAATTCTGTCTTCTACTACCTACTACTAAAACACATTTTAAATTTATTACTTCTCATGACTTCATATATATATAGGAGAACCTCCAGCAAGTTTATCATATGCTGCAGATGGAGTCTCTTCATAAAACCAAACAATACCCGTAGTAGATTCTGAAATAGTTTCATTTGCCTTCATCAAGGTATGTCAGATATTTAACAATTACGGTTATAAAGGCAAAGCAACTAATGGTATTTCGATATTCTCTATTATTAGTATTATGAAATAATAATATGTTACTATTACATAGTATTATGAAATTCTATCCTATTGGGTATGATAACCTTAAATATTCATTGCCTAAGGAATTACTTTCGCTGATTACATCCATAAACCAAATATTGCAATATACCTGCTACGCGTTGGTCACTTGAATAGGACAGGTCCTGCAGATTCATATAGCATGCATCCTAAAGACACCCGTTCGTGAATCAGAAATGTAAACTACATTTACAAGAGAACGACTCGTTTTACCTTTATTACTTCGTAAGTCTTCATATAGTTAACAGAAAACATCCCGCAAGTTTACCATATGCTGCAGATGGAATCTCTTCTTAACACCAACACAACCCGTAGTAGATTCCGACATAGTTTCATTTGCCTTCAACAGGGTATGTCAGATAAGTAACTATTAAGGTTATATAGCTAAAGCAACTACTGGCATTTCCAAGTTCTCTGCTATTTTTACATAGTATTCTGAGATTCTATCTTCTGCTGGGTAAAATAACGTTAAATACTCATTGGTTAAGGAGTTACTTTATGTCACTGATTACATCCAGAAACCGAATAGTAAATATACCTGCTAAGCGTTGGTCACTTCAACAGGACCTGTCATGCAGATTCCTAGAGCATGCGTGCAAAAGACACCCTTTCCTGAATGAGAAATGTAAACAACATTTATAAGAGAACAACACATTTTACTATTACTACTTCGTACGTCTTCATATGGTTAGAAAACATCCCACACGTTTATCATATGTTGCGGACAGAGTGTTTTGGTATTGTTTCTTCAAGCCCTATCATATCACAAGATTGTTTCTTGGGACTCACATATTTAACTCTTAGGGTCGTATAGCAAAAGCAACTAGTGCTTTTTCCAAATTCTCTATTATTACCATAGAGTGTTATTAAATTCTATCATCTATTCCCTATGAGATAACCTTAAATACTTGTTGGGTAAGAAATTACTTCATGTCATTCATTGCATCCAAATAAAGCAATTTGTAATAGAGAATACTATTATTATTACATAGTATTATGGAATACTCCGACAT
Source organism: Paroedura picta (assembly GCF_049243985.1). Classification (NCBI taxonomy): domain Eukaryota; kingdom Metazoa; phylum Chordata; class Lepidosauria; order Squamata; family Gekkonidae; genus Paroedura; species Paroedura picta. The sequence continues at coordinate 4,590,197 of NC_135378.1, read as the reverse complement.
TCTCAGTCATTATTTAAAAGTATTATGAAATTCTATCCTCCTGGGTATGAAAACCTTAAAACAGTTTCTTACGATTCACATATTATACAGTTATGGTCATATAGGAAAGCAACTAGTGCTCCTTCCAAATTCCCTGTTATTACTATACAGTGTTACGGCATTGATTACATTCATACAACGAATGGGATATATACCTGCTATATTCATTTAGCATGAATGCCAAAGAGTGAAGTACTCGGCTAAGAAATCACTTTATGTCATTGATTACATCCATACAAAGAATAGGAAATATACCGGCTAAGCATTGCAAACATGCAGTTTTATATAGCATTCATGCAAAACACATTTTAAATTTATTACTTCTCATCATATATATATATAGGAGAACCTCCCGCAAGTTTATCATATGCTGCTGATGGAGTCTCTTCATAAAACCAAACAATATCCGTAGTAGAACTGAAATAGTTTCATTTGCCTTCATCAAGGTATGTCAGATATTTAACAATTACGGTTATAAAGGCAAAGCAACTAGTGGTATTTCCATATTCTCTATTATTATTACTTAGTATCATGAAATACTACTATATTCTCTGTTACTATTGTTGTTGTTGTTATGTGCGAAGTCGTGTCCGACCCATCGCGACCCCATGGACAATGATCTTCCAGGCCTTCCTGTCCTCTACCATTCCCCGGAGTCCATTTAAGTTTGCACCTATTGCTTCAGTGACTCCATCCAGCCACCTCATTCTCTGTCATCCCCTTCTTCTTTTGCCCTCGATCGCTCCCAGCATTAGGCTCCAGGGAGTCCTTCCTTCTCATGAGGTGGCCAAAGTATTTGAGTTTCATCTTCAGGATCTGGCCTTCTAAAAAGCAGTCAGGGCTGATCTCCTCTAGGACTGACCGGTTTGTTCGCCTTGCAGTCCAAGGGACTCGCAAGAGTCTTCTCCAGCACCAGAGTTCAAAAGCCTCAATTCTTTGACGCTCGCCCCTCCTTTGACGCTCGGTCCAACTTTCGCAGCCATACATTACAACTGGGAATAGCCTTGACTAAACGCACTTTTGTTGGCAGGGTGATGTCTCTGCTTTTTCGGATGCTGTCTAGATTTGCCATAGCTTTCCTCCCCAGGAGCAAGCGTCTTTTAATTTCTTTGCTGCAGTCCCCATCTGCAGTGATCTTGGAGCCCAGGAAAATAAAATCTGTCACTATCTCCATTTCTTCCCCATCTGCCATGAATTGAGAGGGCCGGATGCCATGATCTTTGTTTTCTTGATGTTGAGTTTCAAGCCAACTTTTGCACTCTCCTCCTTCACCCGCATCAACAGGCTCTTTAGTTCCTCTTCACTTTTTGCCATTAGAGTGGTATCATCTGCATATCTGAGGTTGTTGATATTTCTCCCTGCAATCTTGATCCCAATTTGTGACTCCTCTAATCCCGCATTTCTCATGATGTGCTCTGCATACAAGTTAAATAGGCAAGGCGACAGTATACAGCCTTGCCGAACTCCTTTCTCAATTTTGAACCAGTTAGTAATTCCATGTTCAGTTCTCACTGTTGCTTCTTGACCTGCATATAAATTTCTCAAGAGACAAATAAGATGCTCTGGTATTCCCATCTCTAAGAACTTGCCACAATTTGTTGCGCTCCACACAATCAAAGGCTTTAGCGTAGTCAATGAAGCAGAAGTAGACGTTCTTCTGGTACTCCCTAGCTTTCTCCGTGATCCAGCATATGTTGGCAATTTGATCTCTAGTTCCTCTGTCTCTTCGAAATCCTGCCTGTACTTCTGGAAGTTCTCGGTCCACATATTGCTGGAGCCTAGCTTGTAGGATTTTGAGCATAACTTTGCTAGCATGAGAAATTAGTGCGATGCTGCGGTAGTTTGAACATTCTTTGGCATTGCCCTTCTTTGGGATTGGAATGTAAACTGACCTTTTCCAATCCTGTGGCCATTGTTGAGTTTTCCAAATTTGCTGGCATATAGCACTTTTACTGCATCGTCCTTTAAGATTTTGAATAGTTCAACTGGAATGCTGTCACCACCACTAGCTTTATTGTTGCTCAGACTTCCTAAGGCCTATTTGACTTCACATTCCAGGATGTCTGGCTCCAGGTCAGTAACTACCTCATTGTGGTCATCAGGGATGTTAAGCTCGCTCTTGTATAGTTCTTCTGTATAATTTTGCCACCTTTGTTTAATCTCTTCTGCTTCTGTGAGGTCCCTACCATTTTGGTCCCTTATCATACCCATCTTTGCATGAAACGTTCTCTTCATATCTCCAATTTTCTTGAAAAGATCTCTGGTCCTCCCCATTCTATTGTTTTCTTCTATTTGTTTGCTCTGTTCGTTTAAGAAGGCATTCTTATCTCTTCTAGCTTTTCTCTGGAATTCTGCATTCAATTGGGTGTATCTTTCTCTTTCTCCCTTGCCTTTCACTTCCCTTCTCTCCTTAGCTATTTGTAAAGCTTCCTCAGACAGCCATTTTGATTTCTTGCATTTCTTTTTCTTTGTGATGGTTTTAGTTGCTACCTCTTGTACAATGTTGCGAACCTCCGTTCATAGTTCTTCAGGCACTCTGTCTATCAGATCTAATTCCTTAAATCTATTTGTCACCTCTACTGTGTATTCGTTGGGGATATGATTTAGTTCATACCTGAGTGGCCTAGTGGTTTTCCCTACTTTCTTCAATTTAAGCCTACATTTTGAAACAAGAAGCTCATGATCTGAACCACAATCAGCTCCTGGTCTTGTTTTGATTGACTGGATAGAACTTTTCCATCATTGGCTGCCGAGCACATAGTCAATCTGATTTCTGTGTTAACCGTCTGGTGATGTCCATGTGTAGAGTCGTCTCTTGGGTTGTTGGAAAAGAGTGTTTGCTATGACCATTGTATTCTCTTGACAAAATTCTACCAGCCTGTGCCCTGCTCCATTTTGTACTTCAAGGCCAAACTTGCCTGTTAGCCCGGTTATCTTTTGGCTTCCTACTTTAGCATTCCAATCCTCCATGATGATAAGCACATCATTTTTTGGCATTGCTTCTAGAAGGTGTTGTAAGGCTTCATAGAACTGATCAACTTCATCCTCTTCAGCAGCAGTGGTTGGGGCATAGACCTGGATCACTGTGATGTTGAATGGTTTGCCTTGGATTCGAACTGAGATCATTCTGTCATTTTGGGGATTGTATCCCAAGACTGCTTTTCCTACTCTCTTATTGATTATGAAGGCTACTCCATTTCTTCTGCGAGATTCTTGTCCACAGTAGTATACCTGATGGTCATCTGAATTAAATTCACCCATTCCTGTCCATTTTAGTTCACTGATTCCTAAAAGGTCGATCTTCAGTCTTGTCATTTCTTGTTTAACCACGTCCAGCTTGCCTTGATTCATGGATCTGACGTTCCAGGTTCCTATGGAATAGAAATCTTTACAGCATCGGACTGTCTTTTCGCCACCAGTTACTTCCACAACTGAGCGTCCTTTAAGCTTTGGCCCAGTCGCTTCATTCATTCTGGCGCTACTCGTACTAGCCGTCTGCTCATCCCCAGTAGCATATTGGACACCTTCCGACCTGAGGGGCTCATCTTCCGGCGTCATAACGTTTTGCCTTTTGGAACTGTCCATAGAGTTTTCATGGCAAAGATACTGGAGTGGTTTGCCATTTCCTTCTCCAGTGGATCACCTTTTGTCAGAGCTCTCAGCTATGACCTGTCCGTCTTGGGTGGCCCTGCACGGTATAGCTCATAGCTTCACTGAACTACGCAAGCCCCCTTGCCACAACAAGGCATCGATCCTTGAAGGGGGATTACTATTACATAGTATTATGAAATTTTATCCTATTCGGAATGATAACCTTCATTGCCTAAGGGATTACTTTGCCTAAGGAATTACTTTCACTGATTACATCCATAAACCGAATATTGAAATATACCTGATACGCTTTGGTCACTTGAACAGGACCGGTCCTGCAGATTCATATAGCATGCATGCTAAAGACACCCGTTCGTGAATCAGAAATGTAAACTACATTTACAAGGAACGACTCGTTTTACCTTTATTACTTCGTATATCTTCATATAGTTAACAGAAAACATATCATATGCTGCAGATGGAGTCTCTTCTTAACACCAACACAACCCGTAGTAGATTCCGACATAGTTTCATTTGCCTTCAACAAGGTATGTCAGATATGTAACTATCATATGTTGCAGACAGAGTGTTTGGGTATTGTTTCTTCAAGCCAGCAAAAGCCCTATTATATCACAAGATTGATTCTTGGGACTCACATATTTAGCTCATTGGGTCCTATAGCAAAAGCAACTAGTGCTTTTTCCAAATTCTCTATTATAACCATAGAGTGTTATTAAATTCTATCTTATACTCCCTATGAGATAACCTTAAATACTTGTTGGGTAAGAAATTACTTTATGTCATTCATTGCATCCAAAGAAAGCTATCTGTAATAGAGAATACTATTATTATTACATAGTATTATGGAATACAATATTCTCAGTCATTATTTAAAGGTATTATGAAATTCTATCCTCCTGGGTATGAAAACCTTAAAACAGTTTCTTACGACTCACATATTTAACAGTTATGGTCACATAGGAAAGCAACTAGTGCTCCTTCCAAATTCCCTGTTATTACTATACAGTGTTATGAAATTCTATTTTCTACTGCCTATGAGATAATCTTAAAAACCTGCTATCTAAGAAATGGCTTTATGGCATTGATTACATTCATACAATGAATGGGATATATACCTGCTATATTCATATAGCATGAATGCCAAAGACACGTGAGTACTCGGCTAAAAAATCACTTTTTGTCATTGATTACATCCATACAACGAATAGGAAATATACCTGCTAAGCATTGCGAACATGTAGATTTATATAGCATGCATGCAAAACACATTTTAACTTTATTCCTTCTCATGATTTCATATATAAATATAGGAGAACCTCCAGCAAGTTTAACATATGCTGCAGATGGAGTCTCTTCAGAAAACCAAAAAATACCCGTAGTAGATTGTGAAATAGTTTCATTTGCCTTCATCAAGGTATGTCAGATATTTAACAGTTACGGTTATAAAGGCAAAGCAACTAGTGGTATTTCCATATTCTCTATTATTAGTATTATGAAATACTACTATGTTACTATTACATAGTATTATGAAACTCTATCCTATTGGGTATGGTAACCTTAAATATTCATTGCCTAAGGAATTACTTTCACTGATTACATCCATAAACCGAATATTGCAATATACCTGCTACGCGTTGGTCACTTGAACAGGACAGGTCCTGCAGATTCATATAGCATGCATGCTAAAGACACCCGTTCGTGAATCAGAAATGTAAACCACATTTACAAGAGAACGACTCGTTTTACCTTTATTATTTCGTATGTCTTCATATAGATAACAGAAAACATCCCGCAAGTTTATCATATGCTATGTTCTATAGCAAAAGCAACTAGTGCTTTTTCCAAATTCTCTATTATTACCATAGAGTGTTATTAAATTCTATCTTCTACTCCCTATGAGATAACCTTAAATACTTGTTGGGTAAGAAATTACTTTATGTCATTCATGTGGCGCAGAGTGGTAAGGCAGCCGTATGAAAGCTTTGCCGATGAGGCTGGGAGTTCAATCCCAGCAGCCGGCTCAAGGTTGACTCAGCCTTCCATCCTTCCGAGGTCGGTAAAATGAGGACCCAGCTTGCTGGGGGGTAAACGGTAATGACTGGGGAAGGCACTGGCAAACCACCCCGTATTGAGTCTGCAATGAAAACGCTAGAGGGCGTCACCCCAAAGGTCAGACATGACTCGGTGCTTGCACAAGGGATACCTTTACCTTTACCTATACGGGTATTGTTTGGTTTTCTATTACAGAGACTGCAGCATATGATAAACTTGCTGGAGGTTCTCCTATATATATATGAAGTCATGAGAAGTAATAAAGTTAAAATGTGTTTTGCATGCATGCTATATAAATCTACATGTTTGCAATGCTTAGCAGGTATATTTCCTATTCGTTGTATCGATATAATCAATGACATGGTGATTTCTTAGCCGAGTACTTCACGTGTCTTTGGCATTCATGCTATATGAATATATCAGGTATATATCCCATTCGTTGTATGAATGTAATCCATGCCGTAAAGCCATTTCTTAGATAGCAGGTTTTTAAGATTATCTCATATGTAGTAGAAGACAGAATTTCTTAACTGTATACTAATAAAAGGGGAATTTTGAAGGAGCACTAGCTGCTTTCCTATATGACCATAACTGTTAAGTATGTGAGTCGTAAGAAACTATTTTAAGGTTATCATACCCAGGAGGATAGAATTTCATAATACTTTTAAATAATGACAGAGAATATCGTAGTATTTCATAATACTATGTAATAATAATAGTATTCTCTATTACAGATTGCTTTATTTTAAATTCTATCTTCTACTCCCTATTCTATCTTCTACTCCCTATGAGATAACATTAAATACTTGTTGGGTAAGAAATTACTTTATGTCATTCATTGCATCCAAAGAAATTAATAGAAAACTATTATTAGTATTATTAGTATAATATTAGTATTATTATAGGACGGGGAAGACCACCGGTTATGCACGGGGCGGGGCGCGACGGCGGCAAAACCCGGAGCGGCGGGTGTCGAGGCGCAGATGCGGCGCCAAGGAGCGAGGTGAGGGCGGCGCTATGCCGGTAAGCAGCCGCTGCACCGGAGGTCAAGGGCTGGAAGGGCGGAAGCAACCTGCGCAGGCGCAGTCCTGCCGGTTGTAACGGTCAGGGAGGGGGAGGGAAGGAGCGCCGTGACCGTGAGCTGCAGTACTGAGATGGAGTCTAGGGCAGCGTTGGCGGCAGCTGCAGAGGCGGCAGCAGCCGTGACTATCCTAATAAGCGGTGTACAGGCCCGAATGGTTGCCACATCCACGGCCGGCCGGCAACAGCATCGCCGTCGACGACAGCGTTGGGGGCACCGAGCCAAGGATGCATGGCGCAGGTCGGGCCTCTGGTGGGGTGCCTCACTGTCCTGGAGGCGAGCTGCCAGCCGCCAGTGGCACGCTCTGTCCGCAGTGCGCTTTCTGAGGGCCCGCTGGGCCAAGCGGCGCAGCCGAGACTGGTGGGAGAACTATGTTACAGCCAGCTGGAGTGACGACCACTGGATCGATAACTTCCGCATGACGCGGAGCACATTCCAGGAGCTAGTGACAGCCCTACACAGCTTAACGACGCCTTCGTCTTCCAGCAGTCCTACCTGCGCGCTGCCATGGACGCTGGGGCTTACGTCCCAGGGAACCCCACCGTCACGATGCATGGCGTCCGCGTGCCAGCCGTGATAGTAGCAGATGGGGCATACCCCCAACGCCGGTGGCTCATAGAACCCTACGCCCCCCCGCAGGATGCGGTGGAGGCGTACTTCAATGGCCGTCTGTGCCGTGCACGCAACATCGTGGAACGGGCGTTCGGCCACCTGAAAGCACGCTGGCGATGCCTGCTGTCATGCCTGCAGGACGCCATTGCGAACGTCACCCCGGTGATCATAGACTGCGTCATCCTCCACAACATCTGTGAGGTACATGGCCATGAACTCAGTCTGGAAATGCCGCCGAGGGAGACCATTGAGGTCGAGGAGGAGAGGCTGCCTGCTCGCCGGGATCGCCTGCGCACACGGCAGCTGGGTCAACGCGTCAGGGACGCCGTGGCGGCATACATCTTCGAGCGGAGGCCGCGAAGGGGTGCCTGGTGAATGATGGCAGCAAATGACAGATGAAGCGAAGGGCCGACCCACTGTGGGGAGGGCCATTTATTAGATTTGGGTGCCGCGCCGCTTACAGCCGTCGCTGACACCGCCCTGCCCGCGCCCCACGCCGGCCGACCGTGGCAGCAACCCTCCCGCAACCCCTTCCCCGGCGCCGCGCGGGGGGATCCTCGGGTGCTCCATCCCCCTCTCCTCCCCCTCCCACTCCCCCTCCTCCACCCCCTGTGCCATGGCGAGCGGGTCCTCCACAAGCACCGCAACGGGAGCCGCAGCGGGTACCCTGCCCGGTGGGTTATCACCGGCGGCAGGAGGCTCGGCGCCCAGGGGTGCCATCCGCTCTAGGGCCGTGGCGATGCGTTCCAGGGCCCCAGCTGCTGTTGTGAGGGAGGCGGCAGGATCGGCCATAATTTCGCGCTGCAGGACCTTGAACTCTTCCCACTCCTGCCGTTCCCGCGCTTCCCCCGCCCTTCTGAGCTCCAGCAGGGCAGTCTCGAACCGGCGGTGCTCGGCCAGCTCCTCCTGCCCCTGCTCCAAGAGGCGTTCCCCGACCGTGGTCAGGAGGGCCACGCGGCGCCGCCGCTTCGGCTCTCGTTCCAGGCGCTCCTCGGCTGAGTGCGCCCCGAGGTCCAGGGCTGGTCCCTCGCTCTTCCGAGCTCCAGCAGGGCAGTCTCGAACCGGCGGCGCTCGGCCAACTCCTCCTGCCCCTGCTCCAAGAGGCGTTCCTCGACTGTGGTCAGGAGCGCCACGCGCCGCCGCCGCTTCGGCTCTCGTTCCAGGCGCTCCTCAACTGAGAGCGCCTCGAGATCCAGGGCTGGTCCCTCCCCGTCGTCCGCGCCGTCGCCATCCCCGCCGCCGTCACCTCCAGGCAGGTAGGGTTGTGGTGCTGGCCAACACCCGTCTTGTCTTCCCCCCTCCCTGTGACCTTGCGTCGGCATAAGCACCTGCAGAGTCCTCCCCCTTGCGTTCAGCCTCAGAGGCGGCGTATGGGGACGGTGGGCTCCTGCCTGGCTCCTCCCCCCACGGTGCACCCGCGGGCAACAGAATGGGCTGCGGCATAGGCCGGGCCAGTATGCCGCCAGTGCCAGTTTTGACCTCTTCCGAGCGGCCTCGGAATACCGGGAGGCCACCGGGTACTCCCGGACACCCCGCCAGTGCCGGGAGAAATTTGAACCGCTCAGGGCCACCTTCTTTGCGGCTCTGCGAGCCATAGCTGCCGGCACTCCAGGGCCGCCTCCGCCACACGCAGATGTCCTCGACCTCTTGTGGCCGGAGGCTGGGGCTCCTATATGGATGTTACGGCAGCAGGAGGGTGTGTATGGCGGCAACGGGCGACTGTGCGGACCCGGGCCACATGCCTGGCCGTTCTGCGCTGCCTTGCCGTCATGGCCATGTAGGGACCTCTGGTACTAGCACCGCTCTCACCGGGTGCCTTTCTTCCCAACTTGCAGGGGGTGCCTCAACGGACTGCTGTGCTGCCGGACCTTCCTCGCCGCCCACGTGAGCTGCTGTCGCGTACCTCCCGCCGCCCTGAAGCTGGACTTTGGGGGGGTTCGGGTGACCCATTAGTTGCGTTCCAGTTCGCCGCCCTGAAGCTGGACTTTGGGGGGGTTCGGGTGTCCCATTAGTTGCCTCCCAGTTCGCCCCTGTATACTAATAACAGGGAATTTGGAAGGAGCACAAGTTGCTTTCCTATATGACCATAACTGTTAAGTATGTGAGTCGTAAGAAATTATTTTAAGGTTATCATACCCAGGAGGATAGAATTTCATAATACTTTTAATTAATGACAGAGAATATCGTAGTATTTCATAATACTATGTAATAATAATAGTATTCTCTATTACAGATTGCTTTCTTTGGGTGCAATGAATGACATAAAGTAATTTATTACCCAACAAGTATTTAAGGTTATCTCATAGGGAATAGAAGATAGAATTTAACAACACTCTATGGTAATAATAGAGAATTTGGAAAAAGCACTAGTTGCTTTTTCTATAGGACGCTAAGAGCTAAATATGTGAGTCCCAAGAAACAATCTTGTGATATAATAGGGCTTCTGCTGGCTTGAAGAAACAATACCCAAACACTCTGCCTGCAACATATGATAAACGTGCGGGATATTTTCTAACCATATGAAGACGTACGAAGTAGTAATAGTAAAATGTGTTGTTCTCTTATAAATGTTGTTTACATTTCTCATTCACAAAAGGGCGGCCCTTCTGATTTTTTGTTCATTGACCCGGCGGGAACGTCTGCGTGCTCTGATAAGTTGGTAACATTTCAAATGTTGGCCGAGGAATTCGGGGTGCCATTAGCAGCAGAGAAGACGGAAGGCCCGTCTTCCTGTATTCTCTATTACAGATTTCTTTCTTTCGATGCAATGGATGACATAAAGTAATTTCTTACCCAACAAGTATTTAAGGTTATCTCATAGGGAATAGAATAGAATTTAATAACACTATGGTAATAATAGAGAATTTGGAAAAAGCACTATTCTTTTGCTATAGGACCCTAAGAGTTAAATATGTGAGTCCCAAGAAACAATCTTGTGATATAATAGGGCTTCTGCTGGCTTTAAAGAAACAATACCCAAACACTCTGTCTGCAACATATGATAAACGTGCGGGATGTTTTCTAACCATATGAACTATGTGACAGCCAGATGGAGTGACGACCACTGGATCGATAATTTCCGCATGACGCGGAGCACATTCCAGGAGATCGTGACAGCTCTACAGAGCCGGCTGGAGAGACAAGCCACCAACATGAGGATGCCCATCCCCGTGGAGAAACGGGTCGCCATTGCTCCATGGTACTTGGCCACAGGGGACACATATCGAGACGTCGCCCACCAGTTTGGTGTTGGGGTCGCCACGGCAGGGGAGATCTTACGGGAGGTGTGCCTGGGGATGGAAGCGGAGCTCTACCGGATGGTAGTGTGCCTGGGAGATGGGGTAGGCGAAGTAGGTATACAAGGCAGGGCACAGTGGTGGCCAGCGGACCAAGGGACACTATCCTTGCAGCCTAACTCCCCCGCTCATCCACAGATCATGGATGGGTTTGGCCGCTAGGGTTCCCCCACTGCATCGGGGCCGTCGATGGCTGCCACATCCCCATCCGTGCCCCCGGGAGGCTCTACGACGAATACGGGAACAGGAAGGGCTTCTGTACGGTCATTCTCCAGGGGACGGTGGATCACACAGGCCGTTTCATTGATGCGGAGGCAGGCTGGGGTGGTCAGCGAAACGACACCTTCGTTTTCCAGCAGTCTAACCTATGCGCCGCCATAGACGCCGGGGCGTACATCCTGGGGAACCCCACCGTCACGATGCAGGGTGTCCGCGTGCCAGCCCTCATAGTTGCCGATGGGGCATACCCCCAACGCCGGTGGCTCATGAAACCCTATTCCCCGCCACGGAACGCAGTGGAGGCGTACTTCAATGGCCGTCTGTGCCGCGCATGCAACATCGTGGAACGGGCATTTGGCCGTCTGAAAGTGCACTGGCGATTCCTGCTCTCCTGCCTCCAGGCCGCCATATTGAACATAACCCCGGTGATCTTAGCCTGTGTCATCCTGCACAACATCTGCGAGGCACACGGCCATGAACCTCTGGAGATGCCGCCCATAGAGACCATCGAGGTCGAGGAGGAAGGGCTGCCCAGTCGGCGGGAGCGGCTGCGCACATGGCAGCAGGGGCAACGCGTCAGGGACGCAGTGGCTGCATACATGTTCGACCGCCGGCCACGAACGGGCGCAAGGTGAATGACGGACACGAGTCACAGGGGAATGTAAGGGCCACCCTACTGACTGGACGGCCATTTATTTGTCTCCGTTTACAAGCGCCGCAGCCCGCGGCCTCCCCGTGGCCGCAGTCGGCCCCCCGTGGCAGAACCCCTGGCTCGCCCCCGTGCACCGTGGCATGGAGGGGGGCCCTCAACTCCATCCATCCCATTCGTCGCCCCTCCCCCTGTGGCATGGCAACCGGGGCCTCCACAAGCCCCGCAACGGGAACCGCAAGGGGTGGCTCGGCCGGTGGGATGGCGGCGGCGGCGCCAGGGTCGCCATCCATGGGAGTCATCTGCTCCAGGGCTGTCGCGATGCGGTCCAAGACCCCTGTTGCTGTCGCGAGGGAGGCAGATGGTCCGGCCATCATCTCCCGGTGCAGGGCCTGGAACTCTGCCCACTCCTGGCTTTCCCGCTCGCCCTCTGCCCTCCCGAGCTCCAGCAGGGTGGTCTGGAAACGGCGTCGCTCGTCCAGGTCCTCCTCCCCCTGCTCCAGTAGCCGTTCCCTGACAGTGGTGAGGAGCGTGATGCGGAGGCGGCGCCTGTGTTCCCGTTGTAGGTGCTCCTCGGCAGAGAGCGCCCCGAGGTCCAGGGCTGGCCCCTCCCCTTTCTCGCCACCATCACCGTCCCCACCGCCTTCACTTTCATACAACGAATGGGATATATACCTGGGGGTAGTCCCCAAAAAGGCCTAGGGACAATTTAGATTAATACACCATTTGTCCTATCCAAAAGGTACGTCAGTGAATGATGGGATTGCGCCTGAGCTCAGCTCGGTCACCTATGCATCCTTAGACCAAGCAATATCAAGGATTGATATTGCTTGGTCTAAGGATATCAAGGTCAAGGATTGCGGTCCCGGGGCGTTACTCACTAAGTGCGATATTCAATCGGCCTTTAGACTTTTGCCGGTCCATCCTGAGGATTTTTGTTTATTGGGGTGCCACTTTCGGGATTCTTGGTACGTGGACAAGGCCACGCCGATGTGGTGTTCCATCGCATTCTTCGCCTTTGAATCCTTCAGAATTTTTTTAGAATGGGTAATGAAATGCCGCACTGGGAGTCCGCATATTACGCATTTCTTGGACGATTTTTTGTTCATTGACCCGGCGGGAACGTCTGCGTGCTCTGATAAGTTGGTAACATTTCAAATGTTGGCCGAGGAATTGGGGGTGCCCACCATCCCCATACGCCGCTTCTGAGCCTGAACGCCAGGGGGACGACTCTGCAGGTGCTTATGCCGACGCAGAGTCCCAGGGAGGGGGGAAGACGGGACAGGCGTTGGCCAGCACCCCAACCCTACCTGCCTGCAGGTGACGGCTGCGGGGATGACGACGGCACAGACGACGGGGAGGGACCAGCCCTGGACCTCGGGGCGCTCTCAGCCGAGGAGCGCCTGGAACGATAGCCGAAGCGGCGGCGCCGCGTGGAGCTCCTGACCACGGTCGGGGAACGCCTCTTGGAGCAGGGGCAGGAGGAGCTGGCCGAGCACCGCCGGTTTGAGACTGCCCTGCTGGAGCTCAGAAGGGCAGGGGAAGCGCGGGAACGGCAGGAGTGGGAAGAGTTCAAGGTCCTGCAGCGAGAAATTATGGCCGATCCTGCCGCCTCCCTCACAACAGCAGCTGGGGCCCTGGAACGCATCGCCACGGCCCTAGAGCGGATGGCACCCCTGGGCGCCGAGCCTCCTGCCGCCGGTGATAACCCACCGGGCAGGGCACCCGCTGCGGCTCCCGTTGCGGTGCTTGTGGAGGACCCGCTTGCCATGGCACAGGGGGTGGAGGAGGGGGAGTGGGAGGGGGAGGGGAGGGGGATGGAGCACCCGAGGATCCCCCCGCGCGGCGCCGGGGAAGGGGTTGCGGGAGGGTTGCTGCCACGGTCGGCCGGCGGGGGGCGCGGGCAGGGCGGTGTCAGCGACGGCTGTAAGCGGCGCGGCAAACAAATCTAATAAATGGCCCTCCCGACAGTGGGTCGGCCCTTCGTTTCATCTGTCATTTGCTGCCGTCATTCACCAGGCACCCCTTCGCGGCCTCCGCTCGAAGATGTATGCCGCCACGGCGTCCCTGACGCGTTGACCCAGCTGTCGTGTGCGCAGGCGATCCTGGCGAGCAGGCAGCCTCTCCTCCTCGACCTCAATGGTCTCCCTCGGCGGCATTTCCAGACTGAGTTCATGGCCATGTACCTCGCAGATGTTGTGGAGGATGACGCAGTCTATGATCACCGGGGTGACGTTCGCAATGGCGGCCTGCAGGCATGACAGCAGGCATCGCCAGTGTGCTTTCAGGTGGCCGAACGCCCGTTCCACGATGTTGCGTGCACGGCACAGACGGCCATTGAAGTACGACTCCACCGCATCCCGCGGGGGGGCGTAGGGTTCTATGAGCCACTGGCGTTGGGGGTATGCCCCATCTGCTACTATCACGGCTGGCACGCGGACACCATGCATCGTGACGGTGGGGTTCCCTGGGACGTAAGCCCCAGCGTCCATGGCAGCGCGCAGGTAGGACTGCTGGAAGACGAAGGCGTCGTTAAGCTGTGTAGGGCTGTCACTAGCTCCTGGAATGTGCTCCGCGTCATGCGGAAGTTATCGATCCAGTGGTCGTCACTCCAGCTGGCTGTAACATAGTTCTCCCACCAGTCTCGGCTGCGCCGCTTGGCCCAGCGGGCCCTCAGAAAGCGCACTGCGGACAGAGCGTGCCACTGGTGGCTGGCAGCTCGCCTCCAGGACAGTGAGGCACCCCACCAGAGGCCCGAACTGTGCCATGCCTCCTTGGCTCGGTGCCCCCAACGCTGTCATCGACGGCGATGCTGTTGCCGGCCGGACGTGGACGTGGCAACCATTAGGGCCTGTACACCGCTTATTAGTATAGTCACGGCTGCTGCCGCCTCTGCGGCTGCCGCCACCGCTGCCCTAGACTCCATCTCAGTACTGCAGCTCACGGTCATGGCGCTCCTTCCCTACCCCTCCCTGACCGTTACAACCGGCAGGACTGCGCCTGCGCAGGTTGCTTCCGCCCTTCCAGCCCTTGACCTCCTGCGCAGCGGCTGCTTACCGGCGTAGCGCCGCCCTCGCCTCGCTCCTTGGCGCCGCATCGGCGCCTCGACACCCGCCGCTCCGGGTTTTGCCGCCGTCGCGCCCCGCCCCGTGCATAACTGGTGGTCTTCCCCCTCCAATAATAATAATAATATTATACTAATAATACTAATAATAGTTTTCTATTGCTTTCTTGGATGCAATGAATGACATAAAGTTATTTCTTACCCAACAAGTATTTAATGTTATCTCATAGGGAGTAGAAGATAGAATAGGGAGTAGAAGATAGAATTTAAAATAAAGCAATCTGTAATAGAGAATACTATTATTATTACATAGTATTATGAAATACTACGATATTCTCTGTCATTATTTAAAAGTATTATGAAATTCTATCCTCCTGGGTATGATAACCTTAAAATAGTTTCTTACGACTCACATACTTAACAGTTATGGTCATATAGGAAAGCAACTAGTGCTCCTTCAAAATTCCCTGTTATTAGTATACAGTTAAGAAATTCTGTCTTCTACTACATATGAGATAATCTTAAAAACCTGCTATCTAAGAAATGGCTTTACGGCATGGATTACATTCATACAACGAATGGGATATATACCTGCTATATTCATATAGCATGAATGCCAAAGACACGTGAAGTACTCGGCTAAGAAATCACTATGTCATTTATTATATCGATACAACGAATAGGAAATATACCTGCTAAGCATTGCGAACATGCTGTTTTATTTAGCATGCATGCAAAACACATTTTAACTTTATTACTTCTCATGACTTCATATATATATAGGAGAACCTCCAGCAAGTTTATCATATGCTGCAGATGGAGTCTCTGTAATAGAAAACCAAACAATACCCAGTCATTACCGTTTACCCCCCAGCAAGCTGGGTCCTCATTTTACCGACCTCGGAATGATGGAAGGCTGAGTCAACCTTGAGCCGGCTGCTGGGATTGAACTCCCAGCCTCATCGGCAAAGCTTTCATACAGCTGCCTTACCACTCTGCGCCACATGAATGACATAAAGTAATTTCTTACCCAACAAGTATTTAAGGTTATCTCATAGGGAGAAGAAGATAGAATTTAATAACACTCTATGGTAATAATAGAGAATTTGGAAAAAGCACTAGTTGCTTTTGCTATAGAACATAGCATATGATAAACTTGCGGGATGTTTTCTGTTATCTATATGAAGACATACGAAATAATAAAGGTAAAACGAGTCGTTCTCTTGTAAATGTGGTTTACATTTCTGATTCACGAACGGGTGTCTTTAGCATGCATGCTATATGAATCTGCAGGACGTGTCCTGTTCAAGTGACCAACGCGTAGTAGGTATATTGCAATATTCGGTTTATGGATGTAATCAGTGAAAGTAATTCCTTAGGCAATGAATATTTAAGGTTACCATACCCAATAGGATAGAGTTTCATAATACTATGTAATAGTAACATAGTAGTATTTCATAATAATAATAATAGAGAATATGGAAATACCACTAGTTGCTTTGCCTTTATAACCGTAACTGTTAAATATCTGACATACCTTGATGAAGGCAAATGAAACTATTTCACAATCTACTACGGGTATTTTTTGGTTTTCTGAAGAGACTCCATCTGCAGCATATGATAAACTTGCTGGAGGTTCTCCTATATTTATATATGAAGTCATGAGAAGGATTAAAGTCAAAATGTGTTTTGCATGCATGCTATATAAATCTACATGTTCGCAATGCTTAGCAGGTATATTTCCTATTCGTTGTATGGATGTAATCAATGACAAAAAGTGATTTTTTAGCCGAGTACTCACGTGTCTTTGGCATTCATGCTATATGAATATAGCAGGTATATATCCCATTCATTGTATGAATGTAATCAATGCCATAAAGCCATTTCTTAGATAGCAGGTTTTTAAGATTATCTCATAGGCAGTAGAAAATAGAATTTCATAACACTGTATAGTAATAACAGGGAATTTGGAAGGAGCACTAGTTGCTTTCCTATATGACCATAACTGTTAAATATGTGAGTCGTAAGAAACTGTTTTAAGGTTTTCATACCCAGGAGGATAGAATTTCATAATACCTTTAAATAATGACTGAGAATATCGTATTCCATAATACTATGTAATAATAATAGTATTCTCTATTACAGATAGCTTTCTTTGGATGCAATGAATGACATAAAGTAATTTCTTACCCAACAAGTATTTAAGGTTATCTCATAGGGAGAAGAAGATAGAATTTAATAACACTCTATGGTAATAATAGAGAATTTGGAAAAAGCACTAGTTGCTTTTGCTATAGAACATAGCATATGATAAACTTGCGGGATGTTTTCTGTTATCTATATGAAGACATACGAAATAATAAAGGTAAAACGAGTCGTTCTCTTGTAAATGTGGTTTACATTTCTGATTCACGAACGGGTGTCTTTAGCATGCATGCTATATGAATCTGCAGGACGTGTCCTGTTCAAGTGACCAACGCGTAGTAGGTATATTGCAATATTCGGTTTATGGATGTAATCAGTGAAAGTAATTCCTTAGGCAATGAATATTTAAGGTTACCATACCCAATAGGATAGAGTTTCATAATACTATGTAATAGTAACATAGTAGTATTTCATAATACTAATAATAGAGAATATGGAAATACCACTAGTTGCTTTGCCTTTATAACCGTAACTGTTAAATATCAGACATACTTTGATGAAGGCAAATGAAACTATTTCACAATCTACTACGGGTATTTTTTGGTTTTCTGAAGAGACTCCATCTGCAGCCTATGATAAACTTGCTGGAGGTTCTCCTTTATTTATATATGAAGTCATGAGAAGGATTAAAGTCAAAATGTGTTTTGCATGCATGCTATATAAATCTACATGTTCGCAATGCTTAGCAGGTATATTTCCTATTCGTTGTATGGATGTAATCAATGACAAAAAGTGATTTTTTAGCCGAGTACTCACGTGTCTTTGGCATTCATGCTATATGAATATAGCAGGTATATATCCCATTCATTGTATGAATGTAATCAATGCCATAAAGCCATTTCTTAGATAGCAGGTTTTTAAGATTATCTCATAGGCAGTAGAAAATAGAATTTCATAACACTGTATAGTAATAACAGGGAATTTGGAAGGAGCACTAGTTGCTTTCCTATATGACCATAACTGTTAAATATGTGAGTCGTAAGAAACTGTTTTAAGGTTTTCATACCCAGGAGGATAGAATTTCATAATACCTTTAAATAATGACTGAGAATATCGTATTCCATAATACTATGTAATAATAATAGTATTCTCTATTACAGATAGCTTTCTTTCGATGCAATGAATGACATAAAGTAATTTCTTACCCAACAAGTATTTAAGGTTATCTCATAGGGAGTATAAGATAGAATTTAATAACACTCTATGGTAATAATAGAGAATTTGGAAAAAGCACTAGTTGCTTTTGCTATAGGACCCAATGAGCTAAATATGTGAGTCCCAAGAATCAATCTTGTGATATAATAGGGCTTTTGCTGGCTTGAAGAAACAATACCCAAACACTCTGTCTGCAACATATGATAGTTACATATCTGACATACCTTGTTGAAGGCAAATGAAACTATGTCGGAATCTACTACGGGTTGTGTTGGCGTTAAGAAGAGACTCCATCTTCAGCATATGATATGTTTTCTGTTAACTATATGAAGACATACGAAGTAATAAAGGTAAAACGAGTCGTTCCTTGTAAATGTAGTTTACATTTCTGATTCACGAATGGGTGTCTTTAGCATGCATGCTATATGAATCTGCAGGACCGGTCCTGTTCAAGTGACCAAAGCGTATCAGGTATATTTCAATATTCGGTTTATGGATGTAATCAGTGAAAGTAATTCCTTAGGCAAAGTAATCCCTTAGGCAATGAAGGTTATCATTCCGAATAGGATAAAATTTCATAATACTATGTAATAGTAATCCCCCTTCAAGGATCGATGCCTTGTTGTGGCAAGGGGGCTTGCGTAGTTCAGTGAAGCTATGAGCTATACCGTGCAGGGCCACCCAAGACGGACAGGTCATAGCTGAGAGCTCTGACAAAAGGTGATCCACTGGAGAAGGAAATGGCAAACCACTCCAGTATCTTTGCCATGAAAACTCTATGGACAGTTCCAAAAGGCAAAACGTTATGACGCCGGAAGATGAGCCCCTCAGGTCGGAAGGTGTCCAATATGCTACTGGGGATGAGCAGACGGCTAGTACGAGTAGCGCCAGAATGAATGAAGCGACTGGGCCAAAGCTTAAAGGACGCTCAGTTGTGGAAGTAACTGGTGGCGAAAAGACAGTCCGATGCTGTAAAGATTTCTATTCCATAGGAACCTGGAACGTCAGATCCATGAATCAAGGCAAGCTGGACGTGGTTAAACAAGAAATGAGAAGACTGAAGATCGACATTTTAGGAATCAGTGAACTAAAATGGACAGGAATGGGTGAATTTAATTCAGATGACCATCAGGTATACTACTGTGGACAAGAATCTCGCAGAAGAAATGGAGTAGCCTTCATAATCAATAAGAGAGTAGGAAAAGCAGTCTTGGGATACAATCCCCAAAATGACAGAATGATCTCAGTTCGAATCCAAGGCAAACCATTCAACATCACAGTGATCCAGGTCTATGCCCCAACCACTGCTGCTGAAGAGGATGAAGTTGATCAGTTCTATGAAGCCTTACAACACCTTCTAGAAGCAATGCCAAAAAATGATGTGCTTATCATCATGGAGGATTGGAATGCTAAAGTAGGAAGCCAAAAGATAACCGGGATAACAGGCAAGTTTGGCCTTGAAGTACAAAATGGAGCAGGGCACAGGCTGGTAGAATTTTGTCAAGAGAATACAATGGTCATAGCAAACACTCTTTTCCAACAACCCAAGAGACGACTCTACACATGGACATCACCAGACGGTCAACACAGAAATCAGATTGACTATGTGCTCGGCAGCCAAAGATGGAAAAGTTCTATCCAGTCAATCAAAACAAGACCAGGAACTGATTGTGGTTCAGATCATGAGCTTCTTGTTTCAAAATGTAGGCTTAAATTGAAGAAAGTAGGGAAAACCACTAGGCCACTCAGGTATGAACTAAATCATATCCCCAACGAATACACAGTAGAGGTGACAAATAGATTTAAGGAATTAGATCTGATAGACAGAGTGCCTGAAGAACTATGGACGGAGGTTCGCAACATTGTACAAGAGGTAGCAACTAAAACCATCACAAAGAAAAAGAAATGCAAGAAATCAAAATGGCTTTCTGAGGAAGCTTTACAAATAGCTAAGGAGAGAAGGGAAGTGAAAGGCAAGGGAGAAAGAGAAAGATACACCCAATTGAATGCAGAATTCCAGAGAAAAGCTAGAAGAGATAAGAATGCCTTCTTAAACGAACAGAGCAAACAAATAGAAGAAAACAATAGAATGGGGAGGACCAGAGATCTTTTCAAGAAAATTGGAGATATGAAGAGAACGTTTCATGCAAAGATGGGTATGATAAGGGACCAAAATGGTAGGGACCTCACAGAAGTAGAAGAGATTAAACAAAGGTGGCAAAATTATACAGAAGAACTATACAAGAGCGAGCTTAACATCCCTGATGACCACAATGAGGTAGTTACTGACCTGGAGCCAGACATCCTGGAAAGTGAAGTCAAATGGGCCTTAGGAAGTCGGAGCAACAATAAAGCTAGTGGTGGTGACAGCATTCCAGTTGAACTATTCAAAATCTTAAAGGACGATGCAGTAAAAGTGCTATATGCCAGCAAATTTGGAAAACTCAACAATGGCCACAGGATTGGAAAAGGTCAGTTTACATTCCAATCCCAAAGAAGGGCAATGCCAAAGAATGTTCAAACTACCGCAGCATCGCACTAATTTCTCATGCTAGCAAAGTTATGCTCAAAATCCTACAAGCTAGGCTCCAGCAATATGTGGACCGAGAACTTCCAGAAGTACAGGCAGGATTTCGAAGAGGCAGAGGAACTAGAGATCAAATTGCCAACATACGCTGGATCACGGAGAAAGCTAGGGAGTACCAGAAGAACGTCTACTTCTGCTTCATTGACTACGCTAAAGCCTTTGATTGTGTGGAGCGCAACAAATTGTGGCAAGTTCTTAGAGATGGGAATACCAGAGCATCTTATTTGTCTCTTGAGAAATTTATATGCAGGTCAAGAAGCAACAGTGAGAACTGAACATGGAATTACTAACTGGTTCAAAATTGAGAAAGGAGTTCGGCAAGGCTGTATACTGTCGCCTTGCCTATTTAACTTGTATGCAGAGCACATCATGAGAAATGCGGGATTAGAGGAGTCACAAATTGGGATCAAGATTGCAGGGAGAAATAGTTAATAAATATAGCAGTAAAAACAGAGCCAAATTTTTTGCGGCTTTTTTGGATCTTAAGGGAGCATTTGACTCCATCCCCAGGGACTTGCTATGGAATAAGTTGGCTGATCTGAATATAGATAAAAGGTTACTTTTCCTAATAAGGAAACTATACTCACATACAAGCTGTCAGGTAAGACTTAACCCCCAAGGGAAACTATCACCAAAAATCATAATTAATAAGGGTGTTAAACAGGGCTGTATACTAGCACCCTTTTTATTTAACCTTTTTCTAAATGATTTAGCTCCATCGCTATTTACTGTAGATGGCCATTGCCCTAAACTCGGCTCTCTACATACTCCACTTTTACTTTATGCTGATGATGCTGTCATTATGTCTTGTTCACGAGTTGGACTAAAGCGCCTCCTCCACCAATGCTTTACATATTGTGAATCTAATAGACTCACACTGAATTATGAGAAGTCCAAAGTGCTAGTCTTTGCAAAGTCATGGAAACCTTTTAGCTGGAACATCCAAGGGAACATTTTTGAGCAAGTTAGGCATTTTAAATACCTGGGTGTACACTTTCATTACAATGCGAGTTGGACTGTACACCGGAAGTACATAATAAACACTGCAAGGAACAGCGCTCAGGCTGTCGCCCGCTTCTTTTACACCAAGGGTAACCAATTTGTACCAGCAGCTCTCAAAGTTTTTAATGCTAAGTCATGCTCTCAGCTCCTCTATGGAATCCCTCTATGGATAAGTGCTTTCAACAATGCAGTTGAAAGCATTCAATCTTCCTTTTTGCGAGGAATTCTGGGCATCCCAAATTGTGTACCTTATGCTGCTCTCTGTTTGGAAACAAACCTAAGACTGTTGGAGACCAGGGCTTGGCTGCTTACTATTAAGTTTTGGCTGCGATTAGTCTTTAACTCTGATTCCGCCAGTTTCACTTCTCTAATGCTCTCAGAACTACAGACTTCCAACTGGTTTAATTATATAGAGCGGAAAATCCAAATGCTTGGCATCTCTTTGGATTCACTGGCCCTAGCACCTGCAACATCAATATATAAAACTATAAAACGCAGAATATTAGATGTCGAATTTCAAACACTGAATGAAGCAGCTAGAAAAACGTGCTCCCCACTTTTCCTGGGTATCTCTCCAGCACCTGATAAATTAGCATTCTATTTTTCCCATCTTGTTATTCCCCAACAACGCAGGGCTTTTATGCTTGCCAGGTTTAACATTCTCCCATCAGCAGTCATGGCGGGGAGATTTCAGAAGATTCCTTACATACAGAGACACTGCCCATGTAAACAAGGCTCTATAGAAACCATACAGCACGTTTTTTTTTATTGCCCCATTTACAATGCCATTCGGGCTAAAGCTCTAGACCCACTCCTAGTTAACTGTATTGCCTACTCTGATAAATGTAAGGTACAGTTCCTTCTCTCCAATCAGGATCCAGATACAATTGATAAAGTGGCCAAATTTTTACAAATGGCAATTAAGCTGCGTGAATTTAAGAACTAATTGACTGGATTCTTTGTTTTATTTTTATGCCAATAAAGGTTGTTGTTGTTGTTGTTGTTGACTCTAATGGCAGAAAGTGAAGAGGAACTAAAGAGCCTGTTGATGCGGGTGAAGGAGGAGAGTGCAAAAGTTGGCTTGAAACTCAACATCAAGAAAACAAAGATCATGGCATCCGGCCCTCTCAATTCATGGCAGATGGGGAAGATATGGAGATAGTGACAGATTTTATTTTCCTGGGCTCCAAGATCACTGCAGATGGGGACTGCAGCAAAGAAATTAAAAGACGCTTGCTCCTGGGGAGGAAAGCTATGGCAAATCTAGACAGCATCCGAAAAAGCAGAGACATCACCCTGCCAACAAAAGTGCGTTTAGTCAAGGCTATTCCCAGTTGCAATGTATGGCTGCGAAAGTTGGACCGAGCGTCAAAGGAGGGCCGAGCGTCAAAGAATTGAGGCTTTTGAACTCTGGTGCTGGAGAAGACTCTTGCGAGTCCCTTGGACTGCAAGGCGAACAAACCGGTCAGTCCTAGAGGAGATCAGCCCTGACTGCTTTTTAGAAGGCCAGATCCTGAAGATGAAACTCAAATACTTTGGCCACCTCATGAGAAGGAAGGACTCCCTGGAGCCTAATGCTGGGAGCGATCGAGGGCAAAAGAAGAAGGGGATGACAGAGAATGAGGTGGCTGGATGGAGTCACTGAAGCAATAGGTGCAAACTTAAATGGACTCCGGGGAATGGTACAGGACAGGAAGGCCTGGAAGATCATTGTCCATGGGGTCGCGATGGGTCGGACACGACTTCGCACATAACAACAACAACAATAGTAACAGAGAATATAGTAGTATTTCATGATACTAAGTAATAATAATAGAGAATATGGAAATACCACTAGTTGCTTTGCCTTTATAACCGTAATTGTTAAATATCTGACATACCTTGATGAAGGCAAATGAAACTATTTCAGTTCTACTACGGATATTGTTTGGTTTTATGAAGAGACTCCATCAGCAGCATATGATAAACTTGCGGGAGGTTCTCCTATATATATATATGATGAGAAGTAATAAATTTAAAATGTGTTTTGCATGAATGCTATATAAAACTGCATGTTTGCAATGCTTAGCCGGTATATTTCCTATTCTTTGTATGGATGTAATCAATGACATAAAGTGATTTCTTAGCCGAGTACTTCACGTGTCTTTGGCATTCATGCTAAATGAATATAGCAGGTATATATCCCATTCGTTGTATGAATGTAATCAATGCCGTAACACTGTATAGTAATAACAGGGAATTTGGAAGGAGCACTAGTTGCTTTCCTATATGACCATCTTAACACCGCCCGTGGCGCCGCGGGCGCCACGGACTAAATAAAAGGATAAGGGGTTCTGGGGCGGGATGTGTCCGGGATGAGGAAGGGTCCGAATTGGACCCTTCCTCTGGACAGACAATCGGAGGGACCAATTGGCAGGCGCACAGCGCCTGCCAATTGGTCTCTCCGATTCCCAGCCCCAGCAACTGCGAGCCGCGCGGCTCGCAGTTTCTCCTTTGCCACCAGCCTGACGCCCGAGGGCCGCTTCGGCCGCCCCGCCTCAGGAGACAACACCTCGCCACCGGCCCACCCAGCCTCGAGCAGCTGCCGGCCTCCACTGCACCAGAACCAGCAGAGCTGCCCCGACACAGCAACGAGCACGGCCAACACCAACCCCCCCCGACGAGCATGCCCAACATCGTTTCCTCCCTACCCTGCAACGACTCAGGTAGGGCCCGCGCACGACGGAGACCTCAAGGAGCCGACGGGTGACGGGGGAGGGTCTCAGGCTGCACAACCACCCAACCCAACTCCATAGGCCCTCCGCTTGCCATTCCGCCCCCCCCCCCAAACCGCCGCCTTCTATGCATGCCAGCATTGCTGGCCGGCCGCCTCCACTTGCCTTCTGGCCTCCCCTTTCAAAGCCTGCTCTTCAGCCCGCCCTTACCAGTGGGCTTTGAAGCCACGCTAACAAAATTCTTCCTGCAATTCTATCTTGAAGGGCAACAAGCAAACAGGTTAGGCTCCCGGGGCTGCTGCACAGCCATGGTCTGTCGCTCCATTTGAGAAACTCCTCTGCTCGGCCCCCACGTGCCTTCCTGGTCCGCTTTGAAGTCTCTTACCCGTTGAGAGCCGGCCAAGTTGTTTCAAAAGCAGCTCTGGTTAATGCTGCCCCTCCCCCCCATGCTTCAAGGCCATCTCTCTTGCCTCACGTTGGACTCAAGAGCTCCACTTGCAAGACCGGGAAGCTGCTGGTTGCTGCTTTTTTTTTTCTCCAGCTCTCTGAGCTGTACTTTGCAGGCACCCAGAAGAGGCAAACGGGCTGCTAATGAGGAGGCGGGGACTTCACAGCTACACGTGAGGAGGCTGCGATTTAACCCCCACTCCCCGGCCAAACAAACATACAATGACTTAAGTAAATCATTAACAGGGGAGCTGCCGGTTGCTGCTTCTTTATCTCTCTGCCTGGGAACTGTAGCTTGCAGGCTCCCGGGAGAAGCGCACGGGCTGCTAATGAGGAAGAACTACTTGAGAAGTTTCACGAAGCCTGTGGAATGTACTGTGTCCACCAACACCTTTTAGCAATCCTGTGCAGAGGTCTGGAGATGTCCCGAGCACAGCACTCATGGAGGGCTCTCCTGTGCCAAGTCTTCCTCTCTTGGGACATTCCCTTGAAAAGCCTGGAGGATTTCTGCCTGTAGCTTTCAGGCTGGCATACAAGACAGTAAGTTCTGTCCAAACCTAACATACCCCCCTCCCCAAGTCTGCAGAGAGGCCACCCACATCCACTCCTCAGAGCCTTTGCCAGCCTGCCACCTTCTGTATTGCTGTGGCCAGGAGGGGAATGGAGGCAGGCCCCGGCTGTGCTTCTGGCCCAGGGGGTAAGGATTCCTCCCCCCCTTCCTTTCTTCCTCCCTTCTATCCATCCAGACAGTTCATCTCCGTTCTCCCTCCCTTCCATCCATTTCTCTTCTGCCTTTCTCCCATTGCTTCATCTCCTTTCTCCCCTTCTCTCTCCCTTTCTCTATGCCTGCCTGCCTGCCTGCCTCCTGTGTTCTCGCCACTGCATCTTTCTGCTCCCTACCTTCACACCCAGGACTTCTAAGCCAAACACTCACCCATCACACCATGCTAGCGCCCATTGTATTTAAGCGTACAATGGGCTTCAGTTCCTAGTAACTGTATAATATGTGAATCGTAAGAAACTGTTTTAAGGTTTTCATACCCAGGAGGATAGAATTTCATAATACTTTTAAATAATGACTGAGAATGTCGGAGTATTCCATAATACTATGTAATAATAATAGTATTCTCTATTACAAATTGCTTTATTTGGATGCAATGAATGACATGAAGTAATTTCTTACCCAACAAGTATTTAAGGATATCTCATAGGGAATAGATGATAGAATTTAATAACACTCTATGGTAATAATAGAGAATTTGGAAAAAGCACTAGTTGCTTTTGCTATACGACCCTAAGAGTTAAATATGTGAGTCCCAAGAAACAATCTTGTGATATGATAGGGCTTGAAGAAACAATACCAAAACACTCTGTCCGCAACATATGATAAACGTGTGGGATGTTTTCTAACCATATGAAGACGTACGAAGTAGTAATAGTAAAATGTGTTGTTCTCTTATAAATGTTGTTTACATTTCTCATTCAGGAAAGGGTGTCTTTTGCACGCATGCTCTAGGAATCTGCATGACAGGTCCTGTTGAAGTGACCAACGCTTAGCAGGTATATTTACTATTCGGTTTCTGGACGTAATCAGTGACATAAAGTAACTCCTTAACCAATGAGTATTTAACGTTATTTTACCCAGCAGAAGATAGAATCTCAGAATACTATGTAAAAATAGCAGAGAGCTTGGAAATGCCAGTAGTTGCTTTAGCTATATAACCTTAATAGTTACTTATCTGACATACCCTGTTGAAGGCAAATGAAACTATGTCGGAATCTACTACGGGTTGTGTTGGTGTTAAGAAGAGACTCCATCTGCAGCATATGATAAACTTGCGGGATGTTTTCTGTTAACTATATGAAGACTTACGAAGTAATAAAGGTAAAACGAGTCGTTCTCTTGTAAATGTAGTTTACATTTCTGATTCACGAAGGGGTGTCTTTAGGATGCATGCTATATGAATCTGCAGGACCTGTCCTATTCAAGTGACCAACGCGTAGCAGGTATATTGCAATATTTGGTTTATGGATGTAATCAGCGAAAGTAATTCCTTAGGCAATGAATATTTAAGGTTATCATACCCAATAGGATAGAATTTCATAATACTATGTAATAGTAACATATTATTATTTCATAATACTAATAATAGAGAATATCGAAATACCATTAGTTGCTTTGCCTTTATAACCGTAATTGTTAAATATCTGACATACCTTGATGAAGGCAAATGAAACTATTTCAGAATCTACTACGGGTATTGTTTGGTTTTATGAAGAGACTCCATCTGCAGCATATGATAAACTTGCTGGAGGTTCTCCTATATATATATGAAGTCATGAGAAGTAATAAATTTAAAATGTGTTTTAGTAGTAGGTAGTAGAAGACAGAATTTCTTTGCCTATGAGATAATCTTAAAAACCTGCTATCTAAGAAATGGCTTTATGGCATTTATTACATTCATACAACGAATGGGGTGTATACCTGCTATATTCATATAGCATAGTTTCATTTGCCTTCATCAAGGTTGTCAGTTATTTAACAATTACGGTTATAAAGCATGCGCAGTCTGCTTCCGCCCTTCCTGGCTCCGATGTCTGACGCGGCGCTCGCTTGCCGACGCAGTGGCACGCTTGCCTCGCTTCCTTTGGCCTGCGCATCGACGCCTCGACACCTGCCACTTAGGGTTTCGCCGCCATCGCACCCCGTTCCGTGCATAACCGGTATGCTTCGCGTCTTCCCCCTCCGCTTTTTGCATGTGACCCAAATTCGCCGTGTCGGCGGCCGTGCATAATGGGCCTTGAACAGGACCTGTCATGCCGATTCATATAGCATGCATGCAAAAGACACCTTTCGTGAATCAGAATTTATCTTAATAACCTGCTATCTAAGAAATGGCTTTATGGCATTAATTACATTCATACAATTAATGGGATATATACCTGCTATATTCATATAGCATGAATGCCAAAGACACGTGAAGTACTCGGCTAAGAAATCACTTTATGTCATTGATTACATCCATACAACGCATAGGAAATATACCTGCTAAGCATTGTGAACATGCAGTTTTATATAGCATGCATGCAAAACACATTTTAAATTTATTACTTCTCATCATATATATATATATATATAGGAGAACCTCCAGCAAGTTTATCATATGCTGCAGATGGAGTCTCTTCATAAAACCAAACAATACCCGTAGTAGATCTGAAATAGTTTCATTTGCCTTCATCAAGGTATGTCAGATATTTAACAATTACGGTTATAAAGGCAAAGCAACTAGTGGTATTTCCATATTCTCCATTATTATTACTTAGTATTCTCTGTTACTATTACATAGTATTATGAAAGGTATATTTCCTATTCGTTGTATGGATGTAATCAGTGACATAAAGTGATTTCTTAGCCGAGTACTACAGGTGTCTTTGGCATTCATGCTATATGAATATAGCAGTTATATATCCCATTCGTTGTATGAATGTAATCAATGCCGTAAAGCCATTTCTTAGATAGCAGGTTTTTAAGATTATCTCATAGGCAGTAGAAGATAGAATTTCATAACACTGTATAGTAATAACAGGGAATTTGGAAGGAGTACTAGTTGCTTTCCTATGGCCCATTATGCACGGAGGTTTTAACGCACATTCGGAGTGGAATGGCGCCGACTAAAATCACCGATAACGCACGGTGCAGATGCGAGTCACGCCGCCGAAAAAGCCGCGTTAGAGGAATGCGGGAGAAACCGCAGCTTCCGTGACAACCAGGGCCCAATCAGATGCGGCGGCGAACGCACCGCATGCATAATCGGGGAGTTCCGGGTCGAGCGGCAGAGCCAGAATCGAAGCGGCTGCTTGAACGCCACGGCAGGGGAGGTCACCAAAGGGGAAGGGGAGACGAAGGCGGCCGGGGTGCCTGTAGGGGAGGGCGACCCGGGGAGTCCCAACCCAGCCGCACAGCAGGGGACAGAGGAAAGCATGGCCCCAACCAGGGACGGCAGAGGGGCCCGGTCTGCAATCCGCCACCCGCCGCGCCACCCAGTCCCCAACCACAAAACACAACGGAGGCGAGGGATGTAAGAAACTATAAAAACTTTATATAAGAAAGGAAACAATACAGAGGGCAAACGGCAACAGGCCAAAACAGGGAACATGAACCGGGAAGAACCAGGGAAGGGAAGGAAAGGGAAGGGCCCGGGAACTGAACAAGGAGACGGGTGAACGGGAAACAGAGGGAAAGGCAGGCAAACAAAAGGGAAACGTCCCCCCCACTGTCCAGCGGCAGGGCGGCTGCGGCAGCCTGTGGTGGGCTCACGTGGCCGACGATGGTCCGGCAGCTGTCGGGTCCGTCGAGGCATAACCTGCAAGGGTGGAAGACAGGGATCCGATGAGAGCGATGGCTGTACCGGTAGGCCCTAGAGGGCCATGACGGCAAGGTGCCAGAGCACGGCTGGGCCACTTGCCCGGGTCCACACTCACGCCCGTTGCCGCCATACACACCCTCCTGCTGCCGTAAAATCCATGTGGGTGCGCCTGCCTCCACCTACATCAGATCCAGGACATCCGCGTGAAGCGGAGGCGGCCCTGGAAACAGACCATGCCGGGCAGAAGGACGAGGAGTCGGTCAGGACCAAGGAGACCACGGGTACCGTGGGTCCCGAAGCAGCTGGCAGCTATGGCTCGCAGAGCCGCAAAGAAGGTGGCCCTGAGCGGTTCAAATTTCTCCCGGCACTGGCGGGGTGTCCGGGAGTACCCGGCGGCCTCCCGGTATTCCGAGGCCGCTCGGAAGAGGTCAAAACTGGCACTGGCGGCATACTGGCCCGGCCTATGCCGCAGCCCATTCTGTTGCCCGCAGGTTCACCATGGGGGGAGGAGCCAGGCAGGAGCCCACCGTCCCCATACGCCGCCTCTGAGCCTGAACGCAAGGGGGAGGACTCTGCAGGTGCTTAGGCCGACGCAAGGTCACAGGGAGGGGGGAAGACAGGACGGGTGTTGGCCAGCACCACAACCCTACCTGCCTGGAGGTGACGGCGGCGGGGATGGCGACGGCGCGGACGACGGGGAGGGACCAGCCCTGGATCTCGAGGCGCTCTCAGTTGAGGAGCGCCTGGAACGAGAGCCGAAGCGGCGGCGGCACATGGCGCTCCTGACCACAGTCGAGGAACGCCTCTTGGAGCAGGGGCAGGAGGAGCTGGCCGAGCGCCGCTGGTTCGAGACTGCCCTGCTGGAGCTCGGAAGAGCGAGGGAAGCGTGGGAGCGGCAGGAGTGGGAAGAGTTCAAGGACCTGCAGCGAGAAATTATGGCCGGTCCTGCTGCCTCCCTCGCAACAGCAGCTGGGGCCCTGGATTGCACCACCGGTACCCTATGGTCCATAGGGGCCCTGCAATCACTATCATAGTAGGCGGCGTACACAGTCTAATGCTGGTGACGGCCACAGGTGTCCTGCAGCGAGAGCGGCAACATAGGAAGCGGAGGCGGCGTCGTGCCATGCACACATAGCAGAGATGGGGAATATGGTGGGGTGAATCTCTGTCCTGGAGGTGAGGTGCCATCCGCTGGTGGCACTCCCTGTCTGCAGTGTGGTTCCCGAGGGCCCGCTGGGCTGAACAGCGCAGCCGAGACTGGTGGGAGAACTATGTGACAGTCAGATGGAGTGACGACCACTGGATCGATAATTTCCGCATGACGCGGAGCACATTCCAGGAGATCGTGACAGCTCTACAGAGCCGGCTGGAGAGACAAGCCACCAACATGAGGATGCCCATCCCCGTGGAGAAACGGGTCGCCATTGCTCCATGGTACTTGGCCACAGGGGACACATATCGAGACGTCGCCCACCAGTTTGGTGTTGGGGTCGCCACGGCAGGGGAGATCTTACGGGAGGTGTGCCTGGGGATGGAAGCGGAGCTCTACCGGATGGTAGTGTGCCTGGGAGACGGGGTAGGCGAAGTAGGTATACAAGGCAGGGCACAGTGGTGGCCAGTGGACCAAGGGGCACTATCCTTGCAGCCTAACTCCCCCGCTCATCCACAGATCATGGATGGGTTTGGCCGCTAGGGTTCCCCCACTGCATCGGGGCCGTCGATGGCTGCCACATCCCCATCCGTGCCCCCGGGAGGCTCTACGACGAATACGGGAACAGGAAGGGCTTCTGTACGGTCATTCTCCAGGGGACGGTGGATCACACAGGCCGTTTCATTGATGCGGAGGCAGGCTGGGGTGGTCAGCGAAACGACACCTTCGTTTTCCAGCAGTCTAACCTACGTGCCGCCATAGACGCAGGGGCGTACGTCCCGGGGAACCCCACCGTCACGATGCAGGGTGTCGGCGTGCCAGCCCTCATAGTTGCTGATGGGGCATACCCCCAACGCCGGTGGCTCATGAAACCCTACGCCCCGCCACGGAACGCGGTGGAGGCGTACTTCAATGGCCGTCTGTGCCGTGCACGCAACATCGTGGAACGGGCATTTGGCCGTCTGAAAGAGCACTGGCGATGCCTGCTCTCCTGCCTGCAGGCCGCCATAGTGAACATAACGCCGGTGATCATAACCTGCGTCATCCTGCACAACATCTGCGAGGCACACGGCCATGAACCACTGGAGATGCTGCCCGCCCAGGGAGACCCTCGAGGTCAAGGAGGAAGGGCTGCCCAGTCGGCGGGAGCGGCTGCGCACAAGGCAGCAGGGGCAATGCGTCAGGGACGCAGTGGCTGCATACATGTTCGACCGCCGGCCACGAAGGGGCGCCAGGTGAATGAAGGACTTGAGTCACAGGGGAAGGTAAGGGCCACCCTACTGATGGGACGGCCATTTATTTGTCGCCGGTTACAAGCGCCGCAGCCCACGGACTCCCCGTGGCCGCCGTCGGCCCCCCGTTGCAGCGCCCCTGGTTCGCCCCGTGCACCGTGGCGAGGAGGGGGGCTCTCAACACCATCCATCCCATTCGCCGCCCCCTCCCCCTGTGCCATGGCAACCGGGGCCTCCACAAGCCCCGCAACGGGAACCGCAAGGGGTGGCTCGGCTGGTGGGATGGCGTCGGCAGCGCCAGGGTCGCTATCCATGGGAGTAATCTGCTCCAGGGCTGTCGTGATGCGGTCCAAGACCCCTGTTGCTGTCGCGAGGGAGGCCGATGGTCCGGCCATCGTCTCCCGGTGCAGGGCCTGGAACTCTGCCCACTCCTGGCGTTCCCGCTCGCCCTCCGCCTTCCCGAGCTCCAGCAGGGTGGTTTGGAAATTGCGCCGCTCGTCCAGGTCCTCCTCCCCCTGCTCCAGTAGCCGTTCTCGGAGGCCACGTTCGGGGACACTGGGCTTCTGTCCGGGGCGTCCCCCCATGCTGCACCTGCGGGCGACACGAAGGGCGGTGCCTTGTCCTGGGGTGGCAGTCCGCCGTTGGGCCAAGGCACCTGAGGAGCCAGCTGCTGGCCGGCCCTTGACGCGGCTCCCACACCACCCATTCCACCTGCTTCGGGACCCACGGTACCCGTGGTCTCCTTGGTCCTGACCGACTCCTCGTCCTTCTGCCCGGCATGGTCTGTTTCCAGGGCCGCCTCCGCTTCACGCGGATGTCCTGGATCTGATGTAGGTGGAGGCAGGCGCACCCACATGGATTTTACGGCAGCAGGAGGGTGTGTATGGCGGCAACGGGCGTGAGTGTGGACCCGGGCAAGTGGCCCAGCCGTGCTCTGGCACCTTGCCGTCATGGCCCTCTAGGGCCTACCGGTACAGCCATCGCTCTCATCGGATCCCTGTCTTCCACCCTTGCAGGTTATGCCTCGACGGACCCGACAGCTGCCGGACCATCGTCGGCCACGTGAGCCCACCACAGGCTGCCGCAGCCGCCCTGCCGCTGGACAGTGGGGGGGACGTTTCCCTTTTGTTTGCCTGCCTTTCCCTCTGTTTCCCGTTCACCCGTCTCCTTGTTCAGTTCCCGGACGCGAAGCATACCGGTTATGCACAGAACGGGGTGCGATGGCGGCGAAACCCGGAGCGGCAGGTGTCGAGGCGTCGATGCGCAGGCCAAAGTAAGTGAGGCTAGCGCGCCGCTGCGTCGGCAAGCGGGCGCCGCGTCGGACATCGGAGCCAGGAAGGGCGGAAGCAGACTGCGCAGGCGCAGTCCTGCCGGGACCGACGGGCACAGAGGGGGAGGGAGCAAGCGCCGTAGAAGTGAGCCCCAGAAACACGATGGACCATAGGGTACCGGTGGTGGTGGCCGCACATGTGGCATCAGCAATCGCTATCATAGTAGGCGGCGTACACAGTCTAATGCTGGCGACGGCCACTGGTGTCCTGCCGCGCAAGCGGCAACAAAGGAAGCGGAGGCGGCATCGTGCCATGCACGCATGGCGGAGATGGGGAATATGGTGGGGTGCCTCTCTGTCCTGGAGGCGAGGTGCCATCCGCCGGTGGCACGCCCTGTCTGCAGTGTGGTTCCCGAGGGCCCGCTGGGCTGAACGGCGCAACCGAGACTGGTGGGAGAACATTCTGACAGCCAGCTGGAGCGACGACTGCTGGATCGATAATTTCCGCATGATGCGGAGCACATTCCAGGAGATCGTGACAGCTCTACAGAGCTGGCTGGAGAGACAAGCCACCAACATGAGGATGCCCATCCCCGTGGAGAAACGGGTCGCCATGGAACTTGGCCAAAGGGGACACATATCGAGACGTCGCCCACCAGTTTGGTGTTGGGGTCGCCACGGCAGGGGAGATCATACGGGAGGTGTGCCTGGGGATGGAAGCGGAGCAATACCAGACGGTAGTGTGCCTGGGAGACGGGGTCGGCAAGGTAGGTAGACAAGGCAGGGCACAGTGGCGGCCAGCGGACCAAGGGGCACTATCCTTGCAGCCTAACTCCCCCTCTCATCCACAGATCATGGATGCGTTTGGCCGCTAGGGTTCCCCCACTGCATCAGGGCCGTCGATGGCTGCCACATCCCCATCCGTGCCCCCGGGAGGCGCTACGACGAATACGGGAACAGGAAGGGCTTCTGTTCGGTCATTCTCCAGGGGACGGTGGATCACACAGGCCGTTTCATTGATGCGGAGGCAGGCTGGGGTGTTCAGCGGAACGACGCCTTCGTTTTCCAGCAGTCTAACCTACGTGCCACCATAGACGCCAGGGCGTACGTCCCGGGGAACCCCACCGTCACGATGCAGGGTGTCCGCGTGCCAGCCCTCATAGTTGCTGATGGGGCATACCCCCAACGCCGGTGGCTCATGAAACCCTACGCCCCGCCACGAAACGCGGTGGAGGCGTACTTCAATGGCCGTCTGTGCCGGGCATGCAACATCGTGGAATGGGCATTTGGCCGTCTGAAAGTGCGCTGGCGATGCCTGCTCTCCTGCCTCCAGGCCGCCATAGTGAACATAACCCCGGTGATCATAGCCTGCGTCATCCTGCACAACATCTGCGAGGCACACGGCCATGACCCTCTGGAGATGCCGCCCAGGGAGACCATCGAGGTCAAGGAGGAAGGGCTGCCCAGTCGGCGGGAGCGGCTGCGCACAAGGTAGCAGGGGCAAAGCGTCAGGGACGCAGTGGCTGCATACATGTTCGACCGCCGGCCACGAACGGGCGCCAGGTGAATGATGGACTCGAATCACAGGGGAAGGTAAGGGCCACCCTACTGACGGGACGGCCATTTATTTGTCGCCGTTTACAAGCGCCACAGCCCGCGGACTCCCCGTGGCCGCCGTCGGCCCCTTGTGGTAGCGCCCCTGGTTCACCCTCGTACACCTTGGCGTGGAGGGGGGCCCTCAACTCCATCCATTCCCGTTCTCCGCCCCCTCTCCCTGTTGCTGTCGCGAGGGAGGCAGATGGTCCGGCCATCGTCTCCCGGTGCAGGGCCTGGAATTCTGCCCACTCTTGGCGTTCCCGCTCGCCCTCCGCCCTCCCGAGCTCCAGCAGGGTGGTCTGGAAACGGCGCCGCTCGTCCAGGTCCTCCTCCCCCTGCTCCAGTAGCCGTTCCCCGACAGTGGTGAGGAGCGCAATGCGGCGGCGGTGCCTGTGTTCCCGTTGTAGGCGCTCCTCGGCAGGGAGCGCCCCGAGGTCCAGGGCTGGCCCCTCACCTCTATCACCGCCATCGCCGTCCCCACCGCCTTCACCTGCATGTGAATAGGTCTGGTGTGCTGGGGAACGAACTTCCCAGGGCCCCCCCTGGCCCTCCGCGCCGTGGCACATACCTGCAGAGTCCTCCCACTGTCGCTCGGACTCGGAGGCCACATTCGGGGACACTGGACTTCTGTCCGGGGCGTCCCCCCATGCTGCACCTGCGGGCGACACGAAGGGTGGTGCCTTGGCCTGGGGTGGCAGTCCGCCGTTGGGCCAAGGCACCTGGGGAGCCATCTGCTGGCCAGCCCTTGACACGGCTCCCACACCACCCATTCCACCTGCTTGGGGACCCACGGTACCCGTGGTCTCCTGGGTCCCTCCCGACTCCTCGTCCTTCTGCCCGGCATGGTCTCTGTTTCCCCCAGGCGATACCGTTGATGGCCGTGGTGGGGGTCATAGACAGGGGGTGGGTTGCCTGCCTGTGGCATAGTCCCCCGCCCCACTGCCCAGGCGGCCACCCACCTGGGAGCATTACCTGGCCGTGGCCCCTGCTGCCTAGGGGGCTCACATGGGTCCGGCGGAGCCCCACTGGCGGATGCCGGTCTCTTCGGTGGCCGTCCCCGGCCCGCCCACTCAGCCTCCACCTCCTCGGATGGCCGGGGAACAAGCCGCACACTGAGGCTCCGTGCCCCACGTCGCGGCCGCCCACTGCCCCGCATCCCCAAGATATCGGCCAGCCTCCGGTAGTGCGGGCATGTGGCTGGCTTGGCTCCCGTCCAATCGTTATGCTCGCGGACATGGTAGTACTCCTGCCGTAGCGCCTTGGACTTCGTCCGACATGCAGATGGAGTCTCTTCAGAAAACCAAAAAATACCCGTAGTAGATTGTGAAATAGTTTCATTTGCCTTCATCAAGGTATGTCAGATATTTAACAGTTACGGTTATAAAGGCAAAGCAACTAGTGGTATTTCCATATTCTCTATTATTAGTATTATGAAATACTACTATGTTACTATTACATAGTATTATGAAACTCTATCCTATTGGGTATGGTAACCTTAAATATTCATTGCCTAAGGAATTACTTTCGCTGATTACATACATAAACCGAATATTGCAATATACCTGCTAAGTGTTGGTCACTTGAATAGGACAGGTCCTGCAGATTCATATAGCATGCATGCTAAAGACACCCGTTCGTGAATCAGAAATGTAAACTACATTTACAAGAGAACGACTCGTTTTACCTTTATTACTTCGTAAGTCTTCATATAGTTAACAGAAAAAAACCCGCAAGTTTATCATATGCTGCAGATGGAGTCTCTTCTTAACACCAACACAACCCGTAATAGATTCCGACATAGTTTCATTTGCCTTCAACAGGGTATGTCAGATAAGTAACTATTAAGGTTATATAGCTAAAGCAACTACTGGCATTTCCAAGTTCTCTGCTATTATTACATAGTAATATGAAATTCTTCTGCTGGGTAAAATACCCTTAAATACTCATTGGTTAAGGAGTTACTTTATGTCACTGAATACGTCCAGAAACCAAATAGTAAATAGCTCATAGCTTCACTGAACTACGCAAGCCCCCTTGCCACAACAAGGCATCGATCCTTGAAGGGGGATTACTATTACATAGTATTATGAAATTTTATCCTATTCGGAATGATAACCTTAAATATTCATTGCCTAAGGAATTACTTTCACTGATTACATCCATAAACCGAATATTGAAATATACCTGATACGCGTTGGTCACTTGAACACGACCGGTCCTGCAGATTCATATAGCATGCATGCTAAAGACACCCGTTCGTGAATCAGAAATGTAAACTACATTTACAAGAGAACGACTCGTTTTACCTTTATTACTTCGTATGTCATTACTACATAATATTATGAAATTCTATCTTCTGCTGGGTAAAATAACCTTAAATACTCATTGGTTAAGGAGTTACTTTATGTCACTGATTACGTCCAGAAACTGAATAGTAAATATACCTGCTAAGCGTTGGTCACTTGAACAGGACCTGTCATGCAGATTCATATAGCATGCGTGCAAAAGACACCATTTCGTGAATCAGAAATGTAAACAACATTTACAAGATTACGACAGAGCAGACAGAGTGTTTGGGTATTGTTTCTTCAAGCCAGCAAAAGCCCTATTATATCACAAGATTGATTCTTGGGACTCACATATTTAGCTCTTTGGGTCCCATAGCAAAAGCAACTAGTGCTTCTTCCAAATTCTCTAATATTACCATAGAGTGTTGTTAAATTCTAACTTCTATTCCCTATGAGATAACCTTAAATACTTGTTGGGTAAGAAATTACTTTATGTCATTCATTGCATCCAAAGAAAGCTATCTGTAATAAATACTATTATTATTACATAGTATTATGAAATACTACGATATTCTCTGTCATTATTTGAAAGTATTATGAAATTCTATCCTCCTGGGTATGATAACCTTAAAATAGTTTCTTACGACTCACATACTTAACAGTTATGGTCATATAGGAAAGCAACTACTGCTCCTTCCAAATTCCCTGTTATTAGTATACAGTGTTATGAAATTCTATTTTCTACTGCCTATGAGATAATCTTAAAAACCTGCTATCTAAGAAATGGCTTTATGGCATTGATTACATTCATACAATGAATGGGATATATACCTGCTATATTCATATAGCATGAATGCCAAAGACACGTGAGTACTCGGCTAAAAAATCACTTTTTGTCATTGATTACATCCATACAACGAATAGGAAATATACCTGCTAAGCATTGCGAACATGTAGATTTATATCGCATGCATGCAAAACACATTTTAACTTTATTCCTTCTCATGACTTCATATATATATATAGGAGAACCTCCAGCAACTTTATCATATGCTGCAGATGGAGTCTCTTCAGAAAACCAAAAAATACCCGTAGTAGATTGTGAAATAGTTTCATTTGCCTTCATCAAGGTATGTCAGATATTTAACAGTTACGGTTATAAAGGCAAAGCAACTAGTGGTATTTCCATATTCTCTATTATTAGTATTATGAAATACTACTATGTTACTATTACATAGTATTATGAAACTCTATCCTATTGGGTATGGTAACCTTAAATATTCATTGTCTAAGGAATTACTTTCACTGATTACATCCATAAACCGAATATTGCAATATACCTGCTACGCGTTGGTCACTTGAACAGGACAGGTCCTGCAGATTCATATAGCATGCATGCTAAAGACACCCGTTCGTGAATCAGAAATGTAAACTACATTTATAAGAGAACTACTCGTTTTACCTTTATTTACCTTTATTATAAATGTTGTTTATTCTCATTCACGAAAGGGTGTCTTTTGCACGCATGCTCTATGAATTTGCATGACAGGTCCTGTTCAAGTGACCAACGCTTAGCAGGTATATTTACTATTCTGTTTCTGGACGTAATCAGTGACATAAAGTAACTCCTTAACCAATGAGTATTTAAGGTTATTTTACCCAGCAGAAGATAGAATTTCAGAATACTATGTAATAATAGCAGAGAACTTGGAAATGCCAGTAGTTGCTTTTGCTATATAACCTTAATAGTTACAAATCTGACATACCTTGCAAATTAAACTATGTCGGAATCTACTACTGGTTGTGTTGGTGTTAAGAAGAGACTCCATCTGCAGCATATGATAAACTTGCTGGAGGTTCTCCTATATATATATGAAGTCATGAGAAGTAATAAAGTTAAAATGTCTTTTGCATGCATGATATATAAAACTGCATGTTCGCAATGCTTAGCAGGTATATTTCCTATTCGTTGTATGGATGTAATCAATGACATAAAGTGATTTCTTAGCCGAGTACTTCACATGGCTTTGGCATTCATGCTATATGAATATAGCAGGTATATATCCCATTCGTTGTATGAATGTAATCAATGCCGTAAAGCGATTTCTTAGATAGCAGGTTTTTAAGATTAACTCATTGGCAGTAGAAGATAGAATTTCATAACACTGTATCCTAATAACAGGGAATTTGGAATGAGCACTAATTGCTTTTTTATATGACCATAACTGTTATGTGAGTCGTAAAAAGTATTTCATTATACCGAGGAGAGGATTCCATAATACTTTTAAATAATGACAGAGAATATCGTAGTATTTCATAATACTATGTAATAATAATAGTATTCTCTTTTACAGATTGCTTTCTTTCGATGCAATGAATGACGTAAAGTAATTTCTTACCCAACAAGTATTTAAGGTTATCTCATAGGGAATAGAAGATAGAATTTAATAACACTCTATGGTAATAATAGAGAATTTGGAAAAAGCACTAGTTGCTTTGGCTATAGGACCCTAAGAGTTAAATATGTGAGTCCCAAGAAACAATCTTGTGATATAATAGGGCTTCTGCTGGTTTGAAGAAACAATACCAAAACACTTGCAACATATGATTAACGTGCAGGATGTTTTCTAACCATATGAAGACGTACGAAGTAGTAATAGTAAAATGTGTTGTTCTCTTATAAATGTTGTTTATTCTCATTCACGAAAGGGTGTCTTTTGCACGCATGCTCTATGAATCTGCATGACAGGTCCTGTTCAAGTGACCAACGCTTAGCAGGTATATTTACTATTCTGTTTCTGGACGTAATCAGTGACATAAAGTAACTCCTTAACCAATGAGTATTTAAGGTTATTTTACCCAGCAGAAGATAGAATTTTAGAATACTATGTAATAATAGCAGAGAACTTGGAAATGCCAGTAGTTGCTTTTGCTATATAACCTTAATAGTTACAAATCTGACATACCTTGCAAATGAAACTATGTCGGAATCTACTACTGGTTGTGTTGGTGTTAAGAAGAGACTCCATCTGCAGCATATGATAAACTTGCTGGAGGTTCTCCTATATATATATGAAGTCATGAGAAGTAATAAAGTTAAAATGTCTTTTGCATGCATGATATATAAAACTGCATGTTCGCAATGCTTAGCAGGTATATTTCCTATTCGTTGTATGGATGTAATCAATGACATAAAGTGATTTCTTAGCCGAGTACTTCACATGGCTTTGGCATTCATGCTATATGAATATAGCAGGTATATATCCCATTCGTTGTATGAATGTAATCAATGCCGTAAAGCGATTTCTTAGATAGCAGGTTTTTAAGATTCACTCATAGGCAGTAGAAGATAGAATTTCATAACACTGTATCCTAATAACAGGGAATTTGGAAGGAGCACTAATTGCTTTTCTATATGACCATAACTGTTAAGTATGTGAGTCGTAAGAAAGTATTTCATTATACCGAGGAGAGAATTCCATAATACTTTTAAATAATGACAGAGAATATCGTAGTATTTCATAATACTATGTAATAATAATAGTATTCTCTATTACAGATTGCTTTCTTTGGATGCATTGAATGACATAAAGTAATTTCTTACCCAACAAGTATTTAAGGTTATCTCATTGGGAATAGAAGATAGAATTTAATAACACTCTATGGTAATAATAGAGAATTTGGAAGACTAGTTGCTTTCCTATATGAACCTAACTGTTAAATATGTGTCGTGAGGAACTGTTTTAAGGTTTTCATACCCAGGAGGATAGAATTTCATAATACCTTTAAATAATGAAAAATATCGTCTTATTCCATAATACTATGTAATAATAATAGTATTCTCTATTACAGATTGCTTTCTTTGGATGTGCATGCTATATAAATGTTCGCAATGCTTAGCAGGTGTATTGATGTAATCAATGACATGAAGTGATTTCTTAGCCGAGTACTTCACGTGTCTTTGCCATTCTTGCTATACGAATATAGCAGGTATATATGCCATTCATTGTATGAATGTAATCAATGCCGTAAAGCCATTTCTTAGATAGCAGGTTTTTAAGATTATCTCATAGGCAGTAGAAGATAGAATTTCATAACACTGTATACTAATAACAGGGATTTGGAAGGAGCACTAGTTGCTTTCCTAATATGACCATAATGGTTAAGTATGTGAGTCGTAAGAATATTAAATTCGGCGTTGGGGTCGCCACTGCAGGGGAGATCATACGGGAGGTGTGTCTGGCAATGGAGGCGGAACTCTACCGGACGGTAGTTTGCCTGGGAGACAGGGTTGGCGAAGTAGGCACAAAGGGCGTGGCAGGTGGGCGGGCAGCGGAACAGGGCAGTAGCAGGAAACCCTAATACCCCTGTCATCCACAGATCATGGATGGTTTCGGCCGCCTAGGGTTCCCCCACTGCATCGGGGCCGTCGATGGCTGCCACATCCCCTCTGTGCACCCGGGAGGCGTTACCATGAATATGGGAACAGGAAGGGCTTCTGTTCCGTCATTCTCCAGGGGACAGTAGACCACACTGTCCGGTTCATCGATGCGTAGGCAGGCTGGGGTGGCCGGCGTAACGACGCCTTTGTCTTCCAGCAGTCCTACCTGCGCGCCGCCATGGCCAGCCGCGCCCAGTGGCCAGCCGCGCCCAGTGGCCAGCCGCGCCCAGTTCCCGCCCCATCCCACCACGCCCCCGTCATATCCGGCTCAGAGTCTCGCGACGGGACCTCGGACGGCCCCTGATGTTCCCAGGGACATCCGCATCCCCCGGAGGCGGGGATGGCGACAAGGAATGCCCATACGCATCCACGTTGCCCCTGCTGCTCGGCCACCACGCCGAGACCCCATTGCCGGCTAGTAGCCCAGTGGCAGTACAGGGAAGCGGCTAGACCAAGAAGGCAGACATGGCAGCGCGCCGTCCGAGAACCCCTGCCCCAGCGCCAGAGGGTCCCCCTGCACAGGTAGACGACTACCCGACGCACAGCTCCTCGCCAACGGAAAGCACCAGCGAGCAGCGTGGACGGGGCCGTAGCTGGCAGGAGCACGAGTTCGTGGCTCTGCGGGATGTCTGGGGCACCCCCAACGTCAAGGAGGCATTGCATGCTTCTCACCGGAACCGGGAGGTCTTTGAGCGCGTGTCCAGGGACGTCCGGGCATGGGGCTTCGTCCACAGCGCCTTGGAATGTCGGACGAAGACCAAGGCGCTGTGGCAGGAGTACTTTCGTGTCCGGGAGCACAATGACCGCACGGGTGCAGAGCCGGCCACATACCCGCACTACCAGAGGCTGGCCGAAATCATAGGGACGCGGGGCAGTGGGCAGCCACGACGCGTGACGCGGAGCCTCAGTGTTCGGCGTGTTCAGCAGCAGGCCGCAGTAGTGGAGGCTGAGTGGGCAGGCCGTGGGTGGCCGCCGAAGAGACCGTCATCTGCAAGCGGGGCCCTATTGGCACCACATGCATCCCAGAGGCAGCGGGAGGCTCGCGCAGGTACCGCTCCTGTGTGGGTAGACGACTGGGTGGTGGAGTCAGGGCTGAGGCCACGGGCTACCAGCCTACCCCCCATCTTTGCCCCCACCAGGTCCACCTACGGCGACGCCGTCGCCTCGGGGGAGAGCGACCAGGGGGGCCAGACGGACGAGGAGTCGGCCGGAACCCAGGACACCATGGGTACAGGGGGATGCCACGCGAAGGGGGAACGGGTGGAGTGGGGTCCGCGGCCACTGGCAGATAGTGGCCCGGTTCCCAGGTGTCAGGGGGCACTGGCGGCATACTGGCCCGGCCCACGCCGCAGTCCATTCTGTTGCCGGCAGGTACACCGTGGGGGGAGGAGCCGGGCAGGAGCCCACCATCCCCATACGCCGCCTCTGAGCCTGAACGCCAGGGGGACGACTCTGCAGGTGCGTATGCCGACGGAGGGTCCCAGGGAGGGGGGAAGACAGGACGGCCAGCACCCCAACCCTACCTGCCTGCAGGTGACGGTGGCGGGGATGGCGACGGCGCAGACGACGGGGAGGGACCAGCCCTGGACCTCGGGGCGCTCTCAGCCGAGGAGCGCCTGGAATGAGAGCCGAAGCGCCGGCGCCGCGTGGCGCTCCTGACCACGGTCGGGGAACGCCTCTTGGAGCAGGGGCAGGTGGAGCTGGCCGAGCGCCGCCGGTTCGAGACTGCCCTGCTGGAGCTCGGAAGGGCGGGGGAAGCGCGGGAAAGGCAGGAGTGAGAAGAGTTCAAGGTCCTGCAGCGAGAAATTATGGCCGGTCCTGCCGCCTCCCTCGCAACAGCAGCTGGGGCCCTGGAACGCATCGCCACGGCCCTAGAGCAGATAGTACCCCTGGGCGCCGAGCCTCCTGCTGCCGACGACAACCCACCGGGCAGGGCACCCGCTGCGGCTCCCGTTGTGGTGCTTGTGGAGGCCCTGCTCGCCATGGCACAGGGGGTGGAGGAGGGGGAGGGGGAGGGGGAGGGGAGGGGGCGCCCGAGGATCCCCCCGCGCGGCGCTGGGGAAGGGGTCGCGGGAGGGCTGCTGCCACGGGCGGCCAGCGGGGGGCGTGGGCAGGGCGGCGTCAGCTACGGCTGTAAGCGGCGCGGCACCCAAATCTAATAAATGGCCCTCCCGACAGTGGGCCGGCCCTTCGCTTCATCTGTCATTCGCTGCCGTCATTCACCAGGCACCCCTTCGCAGCCTCCGCTCGAAGATGTATACCGCCACGGCGTCCCTGACGCGTTGACCCAGCTGCCGTGTGTGCAGTCGATCCCGGCGAGCATGGGGTACAATTGGGTATGGTAACAATATTTTTCATTGCCTAAGGAATTACTTTCGCTGATTACATCCATAAACCGAATATTGCAATATACCTGCTAAGTGTTGGTCACTTGAATAGACTCCTCGTCCTTCTGCCCGGCATGGTCTGTTTCCCCCACGCGATACCGTTGATGGCCCTGGTGGGGTCATAGGCAGGGGGTGGGTTGCTTACCTGAGGCATAGTCCCCCGCCCCACTGCCCAGGCAGCCACCCACCTGGGAGCATTACCTGGCCGTGGCCCCCGCTGCCTAGGTGCTCACGTTGGGCCGGCGGAGCCCCACCGGCAGATGCCGGTCTCTTCGGTGGCCGTCCCCGGCCCGCCCACTCAGCCTCCACCTCCTCGGATGGCCGGGGAACCAGCCGCACACTGAGGCTCCGTGCCCCCCTTCGCGGCCGCCCACTGCCCCGCGTCCCCAAGATATCGGCCAGCCTCCGGTAGTGCGGGCATGTGGCTGGCTTGGCTCTAGTCGTTATGCTCGCAGACATGGTAGTACTCCTGCCACAGCGTCTTGGACTTCATCCGACATTCCAAGGCGCTGCGGACGACCCCTTGTGCCCGGAGGTCCCTGGAGACCCGTTCGAACACTCCCGGTTCCTGTGGGATGCATGCAGGGCCTCCTGGATGTCCGGGGTGCCCCAGACTTCCAGCAGAGCCACGACCTCATGGTCCCTCCAGCTACGGCCCCGTCCCCCCTGCTCGCCGGTGCTTGCCGATGCCAACGAGCTAGGGATCGGGTACTCGTCCGACGGGCCAGGGGGCCCCTCGGGCGCGGGGGCAGGGGTCCTTGGACGACGCGCTACCATGGCCTCCCTGCTCGCTGTGGCCGCGTGCTGTCGCACTAACTAGGTGTCCGGCAACGGGGACTACACGGCGTGGCCAGGGAACACGGGCAGTGTGGCCGGCGATTGGCGCTCCTGGCAGGCATCGGTGCGTCCGGGGGATGCCGGCTTCCCTGGAACGTCAGGGGCAGTCCCGACGCCCCTCGCGATACCCTGTGCCGGACGCCAGGGGGGCCTGGTGGGAAGGGGCGGTACCTGGGCGAGGACTGGTCACTTTCGACCATGCTGTGCACGTGGAGGGAGCGGC
Organism: Paroedura picta; assembly: GCF_049243985.1. Classification (NCBI taxonomy): domain Eukaryota; kingdom Metazoa; phylum Chordata; class Lepidosauria; order Squamata; family Gekkonidae; genus Paroedura; species Paroedura picta. Next base: position 4,545,672 of record NC_135378.1, on the reverse strand, counting down.
GTGACGGAGCCCCCTGGCAATGCCGGGCCGTGGAGCTTTTTTTGCCACACGCAGACGTCCTCTAGCTCATGTGGGCGGAGGCTGGGGTTGCTATATGGATGTTACGGCAGCAGGATGGTGTGTATAGCAGCAACGGGCGACTGTGTGGACCCGGGCCACATGCCTGGCCGTTCTACGCTGCCTTGCCGTCATGGCCCTGTAGGGACCTCTGGTACCGGCGCCGCTCTCACCGGGTGCCTTTCTTCCCAACTTGCAGGGGGTGCATCAACGGACTGCTGTGCTGCCGAACCCTCCTCGCCGCCCACGTGAGCTTTTGGGGGGTCCGGGGGTCCCATTAGTTGCCTCCTAGTTCGCCGCCCTGAAGCTGGACTTTGGGGGGGTTCGGGTGTCCCATTAGTTGCCTCCCAGTTCGCCCCTCCCCTTGTTTGCTACCCCGGTCCATCAGCCCCCTAGGTCGTCCCCTTTCTTACTGTTTCCCTTCGCGTGTTCTGTTTGCTAGTCCCCCGTGTTTGTACTGTTTTCTACTCATTGCAATTTTTTACACTGTTTTGACTATTTTATAAAGTTTGTATGTTTCACCCACAACCTCGTCTCTGCTGTCGTTTGTGGTTCGGGGAGGGTTCAGGGATTGGTGGGTGGTCGCTGTGGTGGCCTCTGTGCCGTCCCTCATAGGGACATGCTGCCCCTCTCCCCCACTGGAGCTCATCGCCCCGGCCCATTGCCTCCAGGGCTCCCCTGCTTCCCGTCCCCTTTGGGGATCTCCGGGTACCTTTCTGTCCCCATTCCCTATGGGTGCCCTCTGGTGTGGCGTTCCAGCAGCCGCTTCGATTCTGGCTCTGCCGCTGAACCTGGAACTCCCCGATTACGCACGCGGCACCTTCGGCGCCACACCTGATTGGACCCTGGTTGTCAAGGCAGCTGCGGTTTCTTCCGCGTTCCGCTAACGCGACTTTTGCGGTGCCGTGCGTCGAATCTGCAGCCCGTTGCCACCGGCACCGTGCGTTATTTTATTTTAGTCGCCGCCATTCCACCCCGAATGTGCATTAAAACCCCCGTGCATAATGGGTCCAAGTGACCAACGCTTAGCAGGTATATTTACTATTTGGTTTCTGGACGTATTCAGTGACATAAAGTAACTCCTTAACCAATGAGTATTTAAGGGTATTTTACCCACCAGAAGATAGAATTTCATATTACTATGTAATAATAGCAGAGAACTTGGAAATGCCAGTAGTTGCTTTTGCTATATAACCTTAATAGTTACATATCTGACATACCTTGTTGAAGGCAAATGAAACTATGTCGGAATCTACTACGGGTTGTGTTGGTGTTAAGAAGAGACTCCATCTGCAGCATATGATAAACTTGCGGGATGTTTTCTGCTAACTATATGAAGACATACAAAGTAATAAAGGTAAAACGAGTTGTTCTCTTGTAAATGTAGTTTACATTTCTGATTCACGAAGGGGTGTCTTTGGCATGCATGCTATATGAATCTGCAGGACCGGTCCTGTTCAAATGACCAACGCTTAGCAGGTATATTGCAATATTCGGTTTATGGATGTAATCAGTGAAAGTAATTCCTTAGGCAAAGAATATTTAAGGATATCATACCCAATAGGATAGAATTTCGTAATACTATGTAACAGTAACAGAGAATATAGTAGTATTTCATAATACTAAGTAACAATAATAGAGAATATGGAAATACCACTAGTTGCTTTGCCTTTATAACCGTAATTGTTAAATAACTGACATACCTTGATGAAGGCAAATGAAACTATTTCAGATCTACTACGGGTATTGTTTGGTTTTATGAAGAGACTCCATCTACAGCACATGATAAACTTGCTGGAGGTACTCCTATATATATATACATGAAGTCATGAGTAGTAATAAATTTAAATGTGTTTTTCATGCATGCTATATAAAACTGCATGTTCGCAATGCTTAGCAGGTATATTTCCTATTCGTTGTATGGATGTAATCTATGACATAAAGTGATTTCTTAGCCGAGTACTCACGTGTCTTTGGCATTCATGCTAAATGAATATAGCAGGTTGTATGAATGTAATCAATGCCGTAACACTGTATAGTAATAACAGGGAATTTGGAAGGAGCACTAGTTGCTTTCCTATATGACCATAACTGTATAATATGTGAATCGTAAGAAACTGTTTTAAGGTTTTCATACCCAGGAGGATAGAATTTCATAATACTTTTAAATAATGACTGAGAATATCGGAGTATTCCATAATACTATGTAATAATAATAATATTCTCTATTACAGATTGCTTTATTTGGATGTAATGAATGACATGAAGTAATTTCTTACCCAACAAGTATTTAAGGTTATCTCATAGGGAACAGATGATACAATTTAATAACACTCTATGGTAATAATAGAGAATTTGGAAAAAGCACTAGTTGCTTTTGCTATACGACCCTAAGAGTTAAATATGTGAGTCCCAAGAAACAATCTTGTGATATGATAGGGCTTGAAGAAACAACACTCTGTCCGCAACATATGATAGACGTGTGGGATGTTTTCTAACCATATGAAGACATACGAAGTAGTAATAGTAAAATGTGTTGTTCTCTTATAAATGTTGTTTACATTTCTCATTCACGAAAGGGTGTCTTTTGCACGCATGCTCTAGGAATCTGCATGACAGGTGCTGTTAAAGTGACCAACGTTTAGCAGGTATATTAACTATTCGGTTTCTGGACGTAATCAGTGACATAAAGTAACTCCTTAACCAATGAGTATTTAACGTTATTTTACCCAGCAGAAGATAGAATCTCAGAATACTATGTAAAAATAGCAGAGAACTTGGAAATGCCAGTAGTTGCTTTAGCTATATAACCTTAATAGTTACTTATCTGACATACCCTGTTGAAGGCAAATGAAACTATGTCGGAATCTATTACGGGTTGTGTTGGTGTTAAGAAGAGACTCCATCTGCAGCATATGATAAACTTGCGGGTTTTTTTCTGTTAACTATATGAAGACTTACGAAGTAATAAAGGTAAAACGAGTCGTTCTCTTGTAAATGTAGTTTACATTTCTGATTCACAAACGGGTGTCTTTAGCATGCATGCTATATGAATCTGCAGGACCTGTCCTATTCAAGTGACCAACACTTAGCAGGTATATTGCAATATTCGGTTTATGGATGTAATCAGCGAAAGTAATTCCTTAGGCAATGAATATTTAAGGTTATCATACCCAACAGGATAGAATTTCATAATACTATGTAATAGTAACATATTATTATTTCATAATACTAATAATAGAGAATATGGAAATACCACTAGTTGCTTTGCCTTTATAACCGTAATTGTTAAATATCTGACATACCTTGATGAAGGCAAATGAAACTATTTCACAATCTACTACGGGTATTTTTTGGTTTTATTAAGAGACTCCATCTGCAGCATATGATAAACTTGCTGGAGGTTCTCCTATATATATATGAAGTCATGAGAAGTAATTAAAATGTTTTAGTAGTAGGTAGTAGAAGACAGAATTTCTTTGCCTATGAGATAATCTTAAAAACCTGCTATCTAAGAAATGGCTTTACGACATTGATTACATTCATACAACGAATGGGGTGTATACCTGCTATATTCATATAGCATGAATGCCAAAGACACGTGAAGTACTCGGCTAAGAAATCACTTTATGTCATTGATTACATCCATACAAAGAATAGGAAATATACCGGCTAAGCATTGCGAACATGCAGTTTTATATAGCATGCATGCAAAACACATTATTACTTCTCATCATATATATATATAGGAGAACCTCCCGCAAGTTTATCATATGCTGCTGATGGAATCTCTTCATAAAACCAAACAATATCCGTAGTAGAACTGAAATAGTTTCATTTGCCTTCATCAAGGTATGTCAGATATTTAACAATTACGATTATAAAGGCAAAGCAATTAGTGGTGTTTCCATATTCTCTATTATTATTACCTAGTATCATGAAATACTACTATATTCTCTGTTACTATTGTTGTTGTTGTTATGTGCGAAGTTGTGTCCGACCCATCGCGACCCCATGGACAATGATCTTCCAGGCCTTCCTGTCTTCTACCATTCCCCGGAGTCCATTTAAGTTTGCACCTATTGCTTCAGTGACTCCATCCAGCCACCTCATTCTCTGTCATCCCCTTCTTCTTTTGCCCTCGATCGCTCCCAGCATTAGGCTCCAGGGAGTCCTTCCTTCTCATGAGGTGGCCAAAGTATTTGAGTTTCATCTTCAGGATCTGGCCTTCAAAAAAGCAGTCAGGGCTGATCTCCTCTAGGACTGACCGGTTTGTTCGCCTTGCAGTCCAAGGGACTCGCAAGAGTCTTCTCCAGCACCAGAGTTCAAAAGCCTCAATTCTTTGACGCTCGGCCCTCCTTTGACGCTCGGTCCAACTTTCGCAGCCATACATTGCAACTGGGAATAGCTTTCCTCCCCAGGAGCAAGCGTCTTTTAATTTCTTTGCTGCAGTCCCCATCTGCAGTGATCTTGGAGCCCAGGAAAATAAAATCTGTCACTATCTCCATTTCTTCCCCATCTGCCATGAATTGAGAGGGCCGGATGCCATGATCTTTGTTTTCTTGATGTTGAGTTTAAGCCAACTTTTGCACTCTCCTCCTTCACCCGCATCAACAGGCTCTTTAGTTCCTCTTCACTTTCTGCCATTAGAGTGGTATCATCTACATATCTGAGGTTGTTGATATTTCTCCCTGCAATCTTGATCCCAATTTGTGACTCCTCTAATCCCGCATTTCTCATGATGTTCTCTGCATACAAGTTAAATAGGCAAGGCGACAGTATACAGCCTTGCTGAACTCCTTTCTCAATTTTGAACCAGTTAGTAATTCCATGTTCAGTTCTCACTGTTGCTAAATTTCTCAAGAGACAAATAAGATGCTCTGGTATTCCCATCTCTAAGAACTTGCCACAATTTGTTGCGCTCCACACAATCAAAGGCTTTAGCGTAATCAATGAAGCAGAAGTAGACGTTCTTCTGGTACTCCCTAGCTTTCTCCATGATCCAGCGTATGTTGGCAATTTGATCTCTAGTTCCTCTGCCTCTTCGAAATCCTGCCTGTACTTCTGGAAGTTCTCGGTCCACATATTGCTGGAGCCTAGCTTGTAGGATTTTGAGCATAACTTTGCTAGCATGAGAAATTAGTGCGATGCTGCGGTAGTTTGAACATTCTTTGGCATTGCCCTTCTTTGGGATTGGAATGTAAACTGACCTTTTCCAATCCTGTGGCCATTGTTGAGTTTTCCAAATTTGCTGGCATATAGCATTTTTACTGCACCGTCCTTTAAGATTTTGAATAGTTCAACTGGAATGCTGTCACCACCACTAGCTTTATTGTTGCTCAGACTTCCTAAGGCCCATTTGACTTCACATTCCAGGATGTCTGGCTCCAGGTCAGTAACTACCTCATTGTGGTCATCAGGGACGTTAAGCTCGCTCTTGTATAGTTCTTCTGTATAATTTTGCCACCTTTGTTTAATCTCTTCTGCTTCTGTGAGGTCCCTACAATTTTGGTCCCTTATCATACCCATCTTTGCATGAAACGTTCTCTTCATATCTCCAATTTTCTTGAAAAGATCTCTGGTTCTCCCCATTCTATTGTTTTCTTCTATTTGTTTGCTCTGTTCGTTTAAGAAGGCATTCTTATCTCTTCTAGCTTTTCTCTGGAATTCTGCATACAATTGGGTGTATCTTTCTCTTTCTCCCTTGCCTTTCACTTCCCTTCTCTCCTTAGCTATTTGTAAAGCTTCCTCAGACAGCCATTTTGATTTCTTGCATTTCTTTTTCTTTGGGATGGTTTTAGTTGCTACCTCTTCTACAATGTTGCGAACCTCCGTCCATAGTTCTTCAGGCACTCTGTCTATCAGATCTAATTCCTTAAATCTATTTGTCACCTCTACTGTGTATTCGTTGGGGATATGATTTAGTTCAAACCTGAGTGGCCTAGTGGTTTTCCCTACTTTCTTCAATTTAAGCCTACATTTTGAAACAAGAAGCTGAACCACAATCTGAACCACAATCAGCTCCTGGTCTTGTTTTGATTGACTGGATAGAACTTTTCCATCTTTGGCTGCCGAGCACATAGTCAATTTGATTTCTGTGTTGACCGTCTGGTGATGTCCATGTGTAGAGTCGTCTCTTGGGTTGTTGGAAAAGAGTGTTTGCTATGACCATTGTATTCTCTTGACAAAATTCTACCAGCCTGTGCCCTGCTCCATTTTGTACTTCAAGGCCAAACTTGCCTGTTATCCCGGTTATCTTTTGGCTTCCTACTTTAGCATTCCAATCCTCCATGATGATAAGCACATCATTTTTTGGCATTGCTTCTAGTAGGTGTTGTAAGGCTTCATAGAACTGATCAACTTCATCCTCTTCAGCAGCAGTGGTTGGGGCATAGACCTGGATCACTGTGATGTTGAATGGTTTGCCTTGGATTCGAACTGAGATCATTCTGTCATTTTGGGGATTGTATCCCAAGACTGCTTTTCCTACTCTCTTATTGATTATGAAGGCTACTCCATTTCTTCTGCGAGATTCTTGTCCACAGTAGTATACCTGATGGTCATGTGAATTAAATTCACCCATTCCTGTCCATTTTAGTTCACTGATTCCTAAAATGTCGATGTTCAGTCTTGTCATTTCTTGTTTAACCACGTCCAGCTTGCCTTGATTCATGGATCTGACGTTCCAGGTTCCTATGGAATAGAAATCTTTACAGCATCGGACTGTCTTTTCGCCACCTGTTACTTCCACAACTGAGCGTCCTTTAAGCTTTGGCCCAGTCGCTTCATTCATTCTGGCGCTACTCGTACTAGCCGTCTGCTGATCCCCAGTAGCATATTGGACACCTTCCGACCTGAGGGGCTCATCTTCCGGCGTCATAACGTTTTGCCTTTTGGAACTGTCCATAGAGTTTTCATGGCAAAGATACTGGAGTGGTTTGCCATTTCCTTCTCCAGTGGATCACCTTTTGTCAGAGCTCTCAGCTATGACCTGTCCGTCTTGGGTGGCCCTGCACGGTATAGCTCATAGCTTCACTGAACTACGCAAGCCCCTTTGCCACAACAAATCATCGATCCTTGAAGGGGGATTACTATTACATAGTATTATGAAATTTTATCCTATTCGTAATGATAACCTTAAATATTCATTGCCTAAGGAATTACTTTCACTGATTACATCCATAAACCGAATATTGAAATATATCTGATACGCATTGGTCACTTGAACAGGACCGGTCCTGCAGATTCATATAGCATGCATGATAAAGACACCCCTTCGTGAATCAGAAATGTAAACTACATTTACAAGAGAACGAATCGTTTTACCTTTATTACTTCGTATGTCATTACTACATAATATTATGAAATTCTATATTCTGCTGGGTAAAATAACCTTAAATACTCATTGGTTAAGGAGTTACTTTATGTCACTGATTACGTCCAGAAACTGAATAGTAAATATACCTGCTAAGCGTTGGTCACTTGAACAGGACCTGTCATGCAGATTCATATAAAGGTATCCCTTGTGCAAGCACCGAGTCATGTCTGACCCTTGGGGTGACGCCCTCTAGCGTTTTCATGGCAGACTCAATACGGGGTGGTTTGCCAGTGCCTTCCCCAGTCATGACCGTTTACCCCCCAGCAGCAAGCTGGGTACTCATTTTACCGACCTCGGAAGGATGGAAGGCTGAGTCAACCTTGAGCCGGCTGCTGGGATCGAACTCCCAACCTCATGAGCAAAGCTTTCAGGCGGCTGCCTTACCACTCTGCGCCACAAGAGGCTCATTGCAGATTCATATAGCATGCGTGCAAAAGACACCATTTCGTGAATCAGAAATGTAAACAACATTGATAAGAGAACAACACATTTTACTATTGCTACTACGTACGTCTTCATATGGTTAGAAAACATCCCGCATGTTTATCATATGTTGCGGACAGAGTGTTTGGGTACTGTTTCTTCAAGCCAGCAAAAGCCCTATTATATCACAAGATTGATTTTTGGGACTCACATATTTAGCTCTTTGGGTCCTATAGCAAAAGCAACTAGTGCTTTTTCCAAATTCTCTATTATTACCATAGAGTGTTATTAAATTCTATCTTCTACACATCTCAAAGCTTAAATACTTGTTGGGTAAGAAATTACTTTATGTCATTCATTGCATCCAAAGAAAGCTATCTGTAATAGAGAATACTATTATTATTACATAGTATTATGGAATACGATATTCTCAGTCATCATTTAAAGGTATGATGAAATTCTATCCTCCTGGGTATGAAAACCTTAAAACAGTTTCTTACGACTCACATATTTAACAGTTATGGTCATATAGGAAAGCAACTAGTGCTCCTTCCAAATTCCCTGTTATTACTATACAGTGTTATGAAATTCTATTTTCTACTGCCTATGAGATAATCTTAAAAACCTGCTATCTAAGAAATGGATTTATGGCATTGATTAAATTCATACAATGAATAGGAAATATACCTGCTAAGCATTGCGAACATCTACATTTATATCGCATGCATGCAAAACACATTTTAACTTTATTCCTTCTCATGACTTCATATATATATATAGGAGAACCTCCAGCAAGTTTATCATATGCTGCAGATGGAGTCTCTTCAGAAAACCAAAAAATACCCGTAGTAGATTGTGAAATAGTTTCATTTGCCTTCATCAAGGTATGTCAGATATTTAACAGTTACGGTTATAAAGGCAAAGCAACTAGTGGTATTTCCATATTCTCTATTATTAGTATTATGAAATACTACTATGTTACTATTACATAGTATTATGAAACTCTATCCTATTGGGTATGGTAACCTTAAATATTCATTGTCTAAGGAATTACTTTCACTGATTACATCCATAAACCGAATATTGCAATATACCTGCTACGCGTTGGTCACTTGAACAGGACAGGTCCTGCAGATTCATATAGCATGCATGCTAAAGACACCCGTTCGTGAATCAGAAATGTAAACTACATTTATAAGAGAACTACTCGTTTTACCTTTATTTACCTTTATTATAAATGTTGTTTATTCTCATTCACGAAAGGGTGTCTTTTGCACACATGCTCTATGAATCTGCATGACAGGTCCTGTTCAAGTGACCAACGCTTAGCAGGTATATTTACTATTCTGTTTCTGGACGTAATCAGTGACATAAAGTAACTCCTTAACCAATGAGTATTTAAGGTTATTTTACCCAGCAGAAGATAGAATTTTAGAATACTATGTAATAATAGCAGAGAACTTGGAAATGCCAGTAGTTGCTTTTGCTATATAACCTTAATAGTTACAAATCTGACATACCTTGCAAATTAAACTATGTCGGAATCTACTACTGGTTGTGTTGGTGTTAAGAAGAGACTCCATCTGCCGCATATGATAAACTTGCTGGAGGTTCTCCTATATATATATGAAGTCATTAGAAGTAATAAAGTTAAAATGTCTTTTGCATGCATGATATATAAAACTGCATGTTCGCAATGCTTAGCAGGTATATTTCCTATTCGTTGTATGGATGTAATCAATGACATAAAGTGATTTCTTAGCCTAGTACTTCACATGGCTTTGGCATTCATGCTATATGAATATAGCAGGTATATATCCCATTCGTTGTATGAATGTAATCAATGCCGTAAAGCGATTTCTTAGATAGCAGGTTTTTAAGATTAACTCATAGGCAGTAGAAGATAGAATTTCATAACACTGTATCCTAATAACAGGGAATTTGGAAGGAGCACTAATTGCTTTTTTATATGACCATAACTGTTATGTGAGTCGTAAAAAGTATTTCATTATACCGAGGAGAGGATTCCATAATACTTTTAAATAATGACAGAGAATATCGTAGTATTTCATAATACTATGTAATAATAATAGTATTCTCTATTACAGATTGCTTTCTTTGGATGCATTGAATGACATAAAGTAATTTCTTACCCAACAAGTATTTAAGGTTATCTCATTGGGAATAGAAGATAGAATTTAATAACACTCTATGGTAATAATAGAGAATTTGGAAGACTAGTTGCTTTCCTATATGAACCTAACTGTTAAATATGTGTCGTGAGGAACTGTTTTAAGGTTTTCATACCCAGGAGGATAGAATTTCATAATACCTTTAAATAATGACAAATATCGTCGTATTCCATAATACTATGTAATAATAATAGTATTCTCTATTACAGATGGCTTTCTTTGGATGTGCATGCTATATAAATGTTCGCAATGCTTAGCAGGTGTATTGATGTAATCAATGACATAAAGTGATTTCTTAGCCGAGTACTTCACGTGTCTTTGGCATTCTTGCTATACGAATATAGCAGGTATATATGCCATTCGTTGTATGAATGTAATCAATGCCGTAAAGCCATGTCTTAGATAGCAGGTTTTTAAGATTATCTCATAGGCAGTAGAAGATAGAATTTCATAACACTGTATACTAATAACAGGGATTTGGAAGGAGCACTAGTTGCTTTCCTAATATGACCATAATGGTTAAGTATGTGAGTCGTAAGAATATTAAATTCGGCGTTGGGGTCGCCACTGCAGGGGAGATCATACGGGAGGTGTGTCTGGCAATGGAGGCGGAACTCTACCGGACGGTAGTTTGCCTGGGAGACAGGGTTGGCGAAGTAGGCACAAAGGGCGCGGCAGGTGGGCGGGCAGCGGAACAGGGCAGTAGCAGGAAACCCTAATACCCCTGTCATCCACAGATCATGGATGGTTTCGGCCGCCTAGGGTTCCCCCACTGCATCGGGGCCGTCGATGGCTGCCACATCCCCTCCGTGAACCCGGGAGGCGTTACCATGAATATGGGAACAGGAAGGGCTTCTGTTCCGTCATTCTCCAGGGGACAGTAGACCACACTGTCCGGTTCATCGATGCGTAGGCAGGCTGAGGTGGCCGGCGTAACGACGCCTTTGTCTTCCAGCAGTCCTACCTGCGCGCCGCCATGGACGCTGGGGCTTACGTCCCAGGGAACCCCTCCGTCACGATGCATGGCGTCCGCGTGCCAGCCCTGAGAGTAGCAGATGGGGCATACCCCCAACGCCCGTGGCTCATGAAACCCTACGCCCCCCCTGCGGGATGCGGTGGAGGCGTACTTCAATGGCCGTCTGTGCCGTGCACGCAACATCGTGGAACGGGCATTCGGCCACCTGAAAGCGCGCTAGCGATGCCTGCTGTCATGCCTGCAGCCCGCCATTGCGAACGTCACCCCGGTGATCATAGCCTGCGTCATCCTCCACAACATCTGCGAGGTACATGGCCATGAACTCAGTCTGGAAATTCCGCCGAGGGACACCATTGAGGGGGAGAGGGTGCCTACTCGCCGGGATCGACTGCACACACGGCAGCTGGGTCAACGCGTCAGGGACGCCGTGGCGGTATACATCTTCGAGCGGAGGCTGCAAAGGGGTGCCCGGTGAATGACGGCAGCGAATGACAGATGAAGCGAAGGGCCGGCCCACTGTCGGGAGGGCCATTTATTAGATTTGGGTGCCGCGCCGCTTACAGCCGTCGCTGACGCCGCCCTGCCCACGCCTTCCCCAGCGCCACGCGGGGGGATCCTTGGGCGCTCCCTCCCCCTCCCCCTCCCCCTCCCCCTCCCCCTCCCCCTCCCCCTCCCCCTCCCCCTCCCCCTCCCCCTCCCCCTCCCCCTCCCCCTCCCCCTCCCCCTCCCCCTCCCCCTCCCCCTCCCGCTCCACCTCCCCCTCCCTCTCCCCCTCCCCCTCCCCCTCCCCTCCCCCTCCCCCTGCCCCTGCCCCTCCCCCTCCCCCTCCTCCACCCCCTGTGCCATGGCGAGCGGGGCCTCCACAAACACCGCAACGGGAGCCGCAGCGGGTGCCCTGCCCGGTGGGTTGTCGCCGGCAGCAGGAGGCTCGGCGCCCAGGGGTACTATCTGCTCTAGGGCCGTGGCGATGCGTTCCAGGGCCCCAGCTGCTGTTGCGAGGGAGGCGGCAGGACCGGCCATAATTTCTCGCTGCAGGACCTTGAACTCTTCTCACTCCTGCCGTTCCGGCGCTTCCCCCGCCCTTCTGAGCTCCAGCAGGGCAGTCTCGAACCGGCGGCGCTTGGCCAGCTCCACCTGCCCCTGCTCCAAGAGGCGTTCCCCGACCGTGGTCAGGAGCGCCACGCGGCGCCGGCGCTTCGGGTCTCATTCCAGGCGCTCCTCGGCTGAGAGCGCCCCGAGGTCCAGGGCTGGTCCCTCCCCGTCATCTGCGCCGTCGCCATCCCCGCCACCGTCACCTGCAGGCAGGTAGGGTTGGGGTGCTGGCCGTCCTGTCTTCCCCCCTCCCTGGGACCCTCCGTCGGCATACGCACCTGCAGAGTCGTCCCCCTGGCGTTCAGGCTCAGAGGCGGCGTATGGGGATTGTGGGCTCCTGCCCGGCTCCTCCCCCCACGGTGCACCTGCCGGCAACAGAATGGACTGCGGCGTGGGCCGGGCCAGTATGCCGCCAGTGCCCCCTGACACCTGGGAACCGGGCCACTATCTGCCAGTGGCCGCGGACCCCACTCCACCCGTTCCCCCTTCGCGTGGCATCCCCCCGTACCCATGGTGTCCTGGGTTCCGGCCGACTCCTCGTCCGTCTGGCCCCCCTGGTCGCTCTCCCCCGAGGCGACGGCGTCGCCGTAGGAGGACCTGGTGGGGGCAAAGATGGGGGGTAGGCTGGTAGCCCGTGGCCTCAGCCCTGACCCCACCACCCAGTCGTCTACCCACACAGGAGCGGTACCTGCGCGAGCCTCCCGCTGCCTCTGGGACGCACGTGGCGCCAATAGGGCCCCGCTTGCAGATGACGGTCTCTTCCGCGGCCACCCACGGCCTGCCCACTCAGCCTTCACTACTGCGGCCTGCTGCTGAACACGCCGCACACTGAGGCTCCGCGTCACGCGTCGTGGCTGCCCACTGCCCCGCGTCCCTATGATTTCGGCCAGCCTCTGGTAGTGCGGGTATGCGGCCTGCTCTGCACCCGTGCGGTCATTGTGCTCCCGGACACGAAAGTACTCCTGCCACAGCGCCTTGGTCTTCGTCCGACATTCCAAGGCGCTGTGGACGAAGCCCCGTGCCCGGAGGTCCCTGGACACGCGCTCAAAGACCTCCCGGTTCCGGTGAGAAGCATGCAATGCCTCCTTGACGTTGGGGGTGCCCCAGACATCCCGCAGAGCCACGAACTCGTGCTCCTGCCAGCTACGGCCCCGTCCACGCTGCTCGCTGGTGCTTTCCGTTGGCGAGGAGCTGTGCGTTGGGTAGTCGTCTACCTGTGCAGGGGGACCCTCTGGCGCTGGGGCAGGGGTTCTCGGACGGCGCGCTGCCATGTCTGCCTTCTTGGTCTAGCCGCTTCCCTGTACTGCCACTGGGCTACTAGACGGCAATGGGGTCTCGGCGTGGTGGCCGAGCAGCAGGGGCAACGTGGATGCGTATGGGCATTCCTTGTCGCCGTCCCCGCCTCCGGGGGATGCCGGTGTCCCTGGGAACATCAGGGGCCGTCCGAGGTCCCGTCGCGAGACTCTGAGCCGGATATGACGGGGGCGTGGTGGGATGGGGCGGGAACTGGGCGCGGCTGGCCACTTTTGACCATGCTGCGCACCTGGAGGGAGCAGCATGACGGTGCTCGGTGGCAGTGTCGGGCAGTGGAGCTCTTCTCGCTCCACTGCCTGGCCGTGGGCCAGTCACGCCGCCTAATGACCATGCGCCAGCTGGTCAATTGTTTTGACGTATTCCGGGAGGCCTCAGACTACCTAGAGGCCGCCGGATACTCCCGGACACCCCGCCGGTGCCGGGAGAAATTTGAGCGGCTCCACGTCGCCTTCTTTTCGGCTCTGCGAGCCATTGTTGCCGGCAGTCCAGGGCCGCCTCCGCCTCACGCGGATGTCCTGGATCTGATGTAGGTGGAGGCAGGCGCACCCACATGGATTTTACGGCAGCAGGAGGGTGTGTATGGCGGCAACGGGCGTGAGTGTGGACCCGGGCCAGTGGCCCGGCCGTGCTCCGGCACCTTGCCGTCATGGCCCTCTAGGGCCTACCGGTACAGCCATCGCTCTCATCGGATCCCTGTCTTCCACCCTTGCAGGTTATGCCTCGACGGACCCGACAGCTGCTGGACCATCGTCGGCCACTTGAGCCCACCACAGGCTGCCGCAGCCGCCCTGCCGCTGGACAGTGGGGGGGACGTTTCCCTTTTGTTTGCCTGCCTTTTCCTCTGTTTCCCGTTCACCCGTCTCCTTGTTCAGTTCCCGGGCCCTTCCCTTTCCTTCCCTTCCCTGGTTCTTCCCGGTTCATGTTCCCTGTTTTGGCCTGTTGCCGTTTGCCCTCTGTATTGTTTCCTTTCTTATATAAAGTTTTTATAGTTTCTTACATCCCTCGCCTCCGTTGTGTTTTGTGGTTGGGGACTGGGTGGCGCGGCGGGTGGCGGATTGCAGACCGGGCCCCTCTGCCGTCCGTGGTTGGGGCCATGCTTTCCTCTGTCCCCTGCTGTGCGGCTGGGTTGGGACTCCCCGGGTCGCCCTCCCCTACAGGCACCCCGGCCGCCTTCGTCTCCCCTTCCCCTTTGGTGACCTCCCCTGCCGTGGCGTTCAAGCAGCCGCTTCGATTCTGGCTCTGCCGCTCGACCCGGAACTCCCCGATTATGCATGCGGTGCTTTCGCCGCCGCGTCTGATTGGGCCCTGGTTGTCACGGAAGCTGCGGTTTCTCCCGCATTCCTCTAACGCGGCTTTTTCGGCGGCGTGACTCGCATCTGCAGCCCGTTGTCGCCGGCACCGTGCGTTATCGGTGATTTTAGTCGGCGCCATTCCACTCTGAATGTGCGTTAAAACCCCCGTGCATAATGGGCCATAGGAAAGCAACTAGTACTCCTTCCAAATTCCCTGTTATTACTATACAGTGTTATGAAATTCTATCTTCTACTGCCTATGAGATAATCTTAAAAACCTGCTATCTAAGAAATGGCTTTACGGCATTGATTACATTCATACAACGAATGGGATATATAACTGCTATATTCATATAGCATGAATGCCAAAGACACCTGTAGTACTCGGCGAAGAAATCACTTTATGTCATTGATTACATCCATACAACGAATAGGAAATATACCTGCTAAGCATTGCGAACATGCAGTTTTATATAGCATGAATGCAAAACACATTTTAAATTTATTACTTCTCTTGACTTCATATATATATATATATATAAGAGAACCTCCAGCAAGTTTATCATTTGCTGCAGATGGAGTCTCTTCATAAAACCAAACAATACCCGTAGTAGATCTGAAATAGTTTCATTTGCCTTCATCAAGGTATGTCAGTTATTTAACAATTACGGTTATAAAGGCAAAGCAACTAGTGGTATTTCCATATTCTCTATTATTATTACTTAGTATTATGAAATACTACTATATTCTCTGTTACTGTTACATAGAAGAAGAAGGCTCAAAGCGGCTTACAGTTGCCTTCCCATTCCTCTCCCCACAACAGGCACCTTGTGGGGTGGGAGAGGCTGAGAGAGCCCTGATATCACTGCTCGGTCAGAACAGTTTTATCAGTGCCATGGCGAGCCCAAGGTCACCCAGCTGGCTGCATGTGGGGGAGTGCAGAATCGAACCCGGCATGCCAGATTAGAAGTCCATGCTCCTAACCACTACACCAAACTGGCTCTCCAAACCACTACACCAAACTGGTATTATGAAATTCTATCCTATTGGGTATGATAACCTTAAATATTCATTGCCTAAGGAATTACTTTCACTGATTACATCCAAAAAACGAATATTGCAATATACGTGCTAAGCGTTGGTCACTTGAACAGGACCGGTCCTGCAGATGCATATAGCATGCATGCTAAAGACACCCGTTCGTGAATCAGAAATGTAAATTACATTGACAAGAGAACGACTCGTTTTTACCTTTATAACTTTGTATGTCGTCATATAGTTAACAGAAAACACATTTTAACTTTATTACTTCTCATGACTTCATATATATATATAGGAAAACCTCCAGCAAGTTTATCATATGCTGCAGATGGAGTCTCTTAATAAAACCAAACAATACCCGTAGTAGATGAGCCTCTTGTGGTGCAGAGTGGTAAGGCAGCAGATATGCAGTCTGAAAGCTCTGCCCATGAGGCTGAGAGTTCGATCCCAGCAGCCGGCTCAAGGTTGACTCAGCCTTCCATCCTTCCGAGGTCGGAAAAATGAGTACCCAGCTTGCTGGGGGGGGTAAACGGTAATGACTGGGGAAGGCACTGGCAAACCACCCCATATTGAGTCTGCCATGAAAACGCTAGAGGGCGTCACCCCAAGGGTCAGACATGACCCGGTGCTTGCACTGGGGATACCTTACCTTACCTTACACGTTGGATACCTTACCTTACCTTACACGTAGTAGATTCCGAAATAGTTTCATTTGCCTTCATCAAGGTATGTCAGATATTTTACAATTACGGCTATAAAGGCAAATCAATTAGTGGTATTTCCATATTCTCTATAATTAGTATTATGAAATACTACTATATTCTCTGTTACTGTTACATAGTATTATGAAATTCTATCCTATTAGGTATGATAACCTTAAATATTCATTGCCTAAGGAATTACTTTCACTGATTACATCCATAAACCGAATATTGCAATATACCTGCTAAGCGTTGGTCACTTTAACAGGACTGGTCCTGCAGATTCATATAACATGCATGCTAGAGACACCCGTTCGTGAATCAGAAATGTAAATTACATTTACAAGAGAACGACTCGTTTTTACCTTTATTACTTTGTATGTCTTCATATAGTTAGCAGAAAACATCCCGCAAGTTTATCATATGCTGCAGATGGAGTCTCTTCTTAACACCAGCACAACCAGTAGTAGATTCCGACATAGTTTCATTTGCCTTCAACAAGGTATGTCAGATAAATTCTGATTCACGAAAGGTGTCCTTTGCATGCATGCTATATGAATCTGCATGACAGGTCCTGTTCAAGGCCCATTATGCACGGCCGTCAAAATGGCGAATTTGGGTCACATGGAAAAAGTGGAGGGGGAAGACGCGAAGCATACCGGTTATGCACAGAACGGGGTGCGATGGCGGCGAAACCCGGAGCGGCAGGTGTCGAGGCGTCGATGCGCAGGCCAAAGGAAGTGAGGCTAGCGCGCCGCTGCGTCGGCAAGCGGGCGCCGCGTCGGACATCGGAGCCAGGAAGGGCGGAAGCAGACTGCGCAGGCGCAGTCCTGCCGGGACCGACGGGCACAGAGGGGGAGGGAGCAAGCGCCGTAGAAGTGAGCCCCAGAAACACGATGGACCATAGGGTACCGGTGGTGGTGGCCGCACATGTGGCATCAGCAATCGCTAACATAGTAGGCGGCGTACACAGTCTAATGCTGGCGACGGCCACAGGTGTCCTGCCGCGCGAGCGGCAACAAAGAAAGCGGAGGCGGCGTCGTGCCATGCACGCATGGCGGAGATGGGGAATATGGTGGGGTGCCTCTCTGTCCTGGAGGCGAGGTGCCATCCGCCGGTGGCACGCCCTGTCTGCAGTGTGGTTCCCGAGGGCCCGCTGGGCTGAACGGCGCAGCCGAGACTGGTGGGAGAACTTTGTGACAGCCAGCTGGAGCGACGACCGCTGGATCGATAATTTCCGCATGATGCGGAGCACATTCCAGGAGATCGTGACAGCTCTACAGAGCTGGCTGGAGAGACAAGCCACCAACATGAGGATGCCCATCCCCGTGGAGAAACGGGTCGCCATTGCTCCATGGAACTTGGCCAAAGGGGACACATATCGAGACGTCGCCCACCAGTTTGGTGTTGGGGTCGCCACGGCAGGGGAGATCATACGGGAGGTGTGCCTGGGGATGGAAGCGGAGCTCTACCGGACGGTAGTGTGCCTGGGAGACGGGGTTGGCAAGGTAGGTAGACAAGGCAGGGCACAGTGGTGGCCAGCGGAACAAGGGGCACTATCCTTGCAGCCTAACTCCCCCTCTCATCCACAGATCATGCATGCGTTTGGCCGCTAGGGTTCCCCCACTGCATCGGGGCCGTCGATGGCAGCCACATCCCCATCCATGCCCCCGGGAGGCGCTACGACGAATACGGGAACAGGAAGGGCTTCTGTTCGGTCATTCTCCAGGGGACGGTGGATCACACAGGCCGTTTCATTGATGCGGAGGCAGGCTGGGGTGTTCAGCGGAACGACGCCTTCGTTTTCCAGCAGTCTAACCTACGTGCCACCATAGACGCCTGGGCGTACGTCCCGGGGAACCCCACCGTCACGATGCAGGGTGTCCGCGTGCCAGCCCTCATAGTTGCTGATGGGGCATACCCCCAACGCCGGTGGCTCATGAAACCCTACGCCCCGCCACGGAACGCGGTGGAGGCGTACTTCAATGGCCGTCTGTGCCGTGCATGCAACATCGTGGAATGGGCATTTGGCCGTCTGAAAGTGCGCTGGCGATGCCTGCTCTCCTGCCTCCAGGCCGCCATAGTGAACATAACCCCAGTGATCATAGCCTGCATCATCCTGCACAACATCTGCGAGGCACACGGCCATGACCCTCTGGAGATGCCGCCCAGGGAGACCATCGAGGTCCAGGAGGAAGGGCTGCCCAGTCGGCGGGAGCGGCTGCGCACAAGGTAGCAGGGGCAAAGCGTCAGGGACGCAGTGGCTGCATACATGTTCGACCGCCGGCCACAAAGGGGCGCCAGGTGAATGATGGACTCGAATCACAGGGGAAGGTAAGGGCCACCCTACTGACGGGACGGTCATTTATTTGTCGCCGTTTACAAGCGCCACAGCCCGCGGAATTCCCGTGGCCGCCGTCGGCCCCTTGTGGCAGCGCCCCTGGTTCACCCTCGTGCACCTTGGCGTGGAGGGGGGCCCTCAACTCCATCCATCCCGTTCTCCGCCCCCTCCCCCTGTGCCATGGCAACCGGGGCCTCCACAAGCCCCACAACGGGAACCGCAAGGGGTGGCTCGGCCGGTGGGATGGCGGCGGCGGCGCCAGGGTCGCCATCCATGGGAGTCATCTGCTCCAGGGCTGTCGTGATGTCGTCCAAGACCCCTGTTGCTGTCGCGAGGGAGGCAGATGGTCCGGCCATCGTCTCCCGGTGCAGGGCCTGGAATTCTGCCCACTCCTGGCGTTACCGCTCGCCCTCCGCCCTCCCGAGCTCCAGCAGGGTGGTCTGGAAACGGCGCCGCTCGTCCAGGTCCTCCTCCCCCTGCTCCAGTAGCCGTTCCCCGACAGTGGTGAGGAGCGCAATGCGGCGGCGGTGCCTGTGTTCCCATTGTAGGCGCTCCTCGGCAGAGAGCGCCCCGAGGTCCAGGGCTGGCCCCTCACCTCTCTCACCGCCATCGCCGTCCCCACCGCCTTCACCTGCATGTGAATAGGTCTGGTGTGCTGGGGAACGAACTTCCCAGGGCCCCCCCCTGGCCCTCCGTGCCGTGGCACGTACCTGCAGAGTCCTCCCACTGTCGCTCGGACTCGGAGGCCACATTCGGGGACACTGGACTTCTGTCCGGGACGTCCCCCCATGCTGCACCTGCGGGCGACACGAAGGGTCTTGGCCTTGGCCTGGGGTGGCAGTCCGCCGTTGGGCCAAGGCACCTGGGGAGCCAGCTGCTGGCCAGCCCTTGACGCGGCTCCCACACCACCCATTCCACCTGCTTGGGGACCCACGGTACCCGTGGTCTCCTGGGTCCCTCCCAACTCCTCGTCCTTCTGCCCGGCATGGTCTCTGTTTCTCCCAGGCGATACCGTTGATGGCCGTGGTGGGGGTCATAGACAGGGGGTGGGTTGCCTGCCTGTGGCATAGTCCCCCGCCCCACTGCCCAGGCGGCCACCCACCTGGGAGCATTACCTGGCCGTGGCCCCTGCTGCCTAGGGGGCTCACATGGGTCCGGCGGAGCCCCACTGGCGGATGCCGGTCTCTTCGGTGGCCGTCCCCGGCCCGCCCACTCAGCCTCCACCTCCTCGGATGGCTGGGGAACAAGCCGCACACTGAGGCTCCGTGCACCACGTCGCGGCCGCCCACTGCCCCGCATCCCCAAGATATCGGCCAGCCTCCGGTAGTGCGGGCATGTGGCTGGCTTGGCTCCCGTCCAATCGTTATGCTCGTGGACATGGTAGTACTCCTGCCGTAGCGCCTTGGACTTCGTCCGACATTCCAAGGCACTGCAGACGACCCCTCGTGCCCGGAGGTCCCTGGAGACCCGTTCGAACACCTCCCGGTTCCTGTGGGACGCATGCAGGGCCTCCTGGATGTCCGGGGTGCCCCAGCCTTCCAGCAGAGGCAAGACCTCATGCTCCCTCCAGCTACGGCCCCGTCCCCCCTGCTCGCCAGTGCTTGCGGATGCTGACGAGCTAGGGGTCGGGTACTCGTCCGCCAGGCCAGGGGGCCCCTCGGGCCCTGGGGCAGGGGTCTTTGGACGGCGCGCTACCATGGCCTCCCTGCTCGCTGTGGCTGCGTGCTGTTGCACTAACTAGGTGTCCGGCAACGGGGTCTACACGGCGTGGCCAGGGAGCACGGGCAGTGTGGCCGGCGACAGGCGCTCCTGGCAGGCATCGGTGCGTCCGGGGTATGCCGGCTTCCCAGGAACGTCGGGGACAGTCCCGACGCCCCTCGCGATACCCTGGGCCAGATGCCAGGGGGGCCTGGTGGGAAGGGGCGGTACCTGGGTGTGGCTGGTCACTTTCGACCATGCTGCGCACGTGGAGGGAGCGGCGTGACGGAGCCCCCTAGCAATGCCGGGCCGTGGAGCTTTTTTTGCTCCACTGCCTGGCCATGGGCGCGTCACTCCGCCTTATGACTATGGCGCAGCTAGTCAACTGTTTTGACCTCTCCCGTGGGGCCTCGGAATACCTGGAGGCCGCCGTGTACTCCGGGACACCCCGCCAGTGCCGGGAGAAATTTGAACGGCTCAGGGCCACCTTCTTTGCGGCTCTGCGAGCCATAGCTGACGGCACTCCAGGGCCGCCTCCGCCACACGCAGACGTCCTCTACCTCATGTGGGCGGAGGCTGGGGGTCCTATATGGATGTTACGGCAGCAGGAGGGTGTGTATGGCAGCAACGGGCAACTGTGCGGACCCGGCCCACATGAATGGCCGTTCTACGCTGCCTTGCCGTCATGGCCCTGTAGGGTGCCTTTCTTCCCAACTTGCAGGGGGTGCGTCAACAGACTGCTGTGCTGCCGGACCCTCCTCGCCGCCCACGTGAGCTGCCGTCGCGGACCTCCCGCTGCCCTGAAGCTGGACTTTGGGGGGTCCGGGGGTCCCATTAGTTGCCTCCTAGTTCGCCGCCCTGAAGCTGGACTTTGGGGGGGTTCGGGTGTCCCATTAGTTGCCTCCCAGTTCGCCCCTCCCCTTGTTTGCTACCCCGGTCCATCTGCCCCCTAGGTCGTCCCCTTTCTTACTGTTTCCCTTCGCGTGTTCTGTTTGCTAGTCCCCTGTGTTTGTACTGTTTTCTACTCATTGCAATTTTTTACACTGTTTTGACTATTTTATAAAGTTTGTATGTTTCACCCACACCCTCGTCTCTGCTGTCGTTTGTGGTTCGGGGAGGGTTCAGGGATTGGTGGGTGGTCGCTGTGGTGGCCTCTGTGCCGTCCCTCATAGGGACATGCTGCCCCTCTCCCCCACTGGAGCTCAGCGCCCCGGCCCATTGCCTCCAGGGCTCCCCTGCTTCCCGTCCCCTTTGGGGATCTCCGGGCGCCTTTCTGTCCCCATTCCCTTTGGGTGCCCTCTGGTGCGGCGTTCCAGCAGCCGCTTCAATTCTGGCTCTGCCGCTGAACCCGGAACTCCCCGATTACGCACCGGCACCTTCGGCGCCACATCTGATTGGACCCTGGTTGTCAAGGAAGCTGCGGTTTCTTCCGCGTTCTGCTAACGCGACTTTTCCGGTGGCGTGCGTCGAATCTGCAGCCCGTTGCTGCCGGCACCGTGCGTTATCGGTGATTTTAGTCGCCGCCATTCCACCCCGAATGTGAATTAAAACCCCCGTGCATAATGGGTCCAAGTGACCAACGCTTAGCAGGTATATTTACTATTTATTTAAGGTTATTTTACCCAGCAGAAGATAGAATTTCATAATACTATGTAATAATAGCAGAGAACTTGGAAATGCCAGTAGTTGCTTTTGCTATATAACCTTAATAGTTACATATCTGACATACGTTGTTGAAGGCAAATGAAACTATGTCGGAATCTACTACTGGTTGTGTTGGTGTTAAGAAGAGACTCCATCTGCAGCATATGATAAACTTGCGGGATGTTTTCTGCTAACTATATGAAGACGTACAAAGTAATAAAGGTAAAAACGAGTCGTTCTCTTGTAAATGTAATTTACATTTCTGAACGGGTGTCTTTAGCATGCATGCTATATGAATCTGCAGGACCGATCCTGTTCAAGTGACCAACGCTTAGCAGGTATATTGCAATATTCGGTTTATGGATGTAATCAGTGAAAGTAATGCCTTAGGCAATGAATATTTAAGGTTATCATACCCAATAGGATAGAATTTCATAATTCTATGTAACAGTAACAGAGAATATAGTAGTATTTCATAATACTAAGTAATAATAATAGAGAATATGGAAATACTACTAGTTTCTTTGCCTTTATAACCGTAATTGTTAAATAACTGACATACCTTGATGAAGGCAAGTGAAACGATTTCAGATCTACTACGGGTATTGTTTGGTTTTATGAAGACACTCCATCTACAGCATATGATAAACTTGCTGGAGGTTCTCCTATATATATATATGAAGTCATGAGTAGTAATAAATTTAAAATGTGTTTTGCATGCATGCTATATAAATCTACATGTTCTCAGTGCTTAGCAGGTATATTTCCTATTCGTTGTATGGATGTAATCAATGACATAAAGTGATTTCTTAGCCGAGTACTCACGTGTCTTTGGCATTCAAGCTATATGAATATAACAGGTATATATCCCATTCATTGTATGAATGTAATCAATGCCGTAAAGCCATTTCTTAGATAGCAGTTTTTTAAGTTTATCTCATAGGCAGTAGAAGATAGAATTTCATAACACTGTATAGTAATAACAGGGAATTTGGAAGGAGCACTAGTTGATTTCCTATATGACCATGTGTTAAGTATGTAAGTTGTAAGAACGGAGCCCCCTAGCAATGCCGGGCCGTGGAGCTTTTTTTGCTCCACTGCCTGGCCATGGGCGCGTCACTCCGCCTTATGACTACGGCGCAGCGATCCCGGCGAGTAGGCAGCCCCTCCTCCTCGACCTCAATGGTCTCCCTCGGCGGCATTTCCAGACGGAGTTCATGGCCATGTGCCTCGCAGATGTTGTGGAGGATGACGCAGGCTATGATCACCGGGGGTGACGTCGCAATGGCGGTCTGCTGGCTTGACAGCAGGCATCGCCAGCCCGTTTTCAGGCGGCCGAACGCCCGTTCCACGATGTTGCGTGCACGGCACAGACGGCCATTGAAGTACGCCTCCACCGCATCCCGCGGGGGGGCGTAGGGATTCATGAGCCACCGGCGTTGGGGGTATGCCCCATCTGTTACTATCAGGGCTGGCACGCGGACGCCATGCATCGTGACAGTGGGGTTCCCTGGGACGTAAGCCCCAGCGTCCATGGCGGCGCGCAGGTAGGACTGCTGGAAGACGAAGGCGTCGTTACGCTGTGTAGGGCTGTCACTAGCTCCTGGAATGTGCTCCGCGTCATGCGGAAGTTATCGATCCAGTAGTCGTCACTCCAGCTGGCTGTCACATAGTTCTCCCACCAGTCTCGGCTGCGCCGCTCGGCCCAGCGGGCCCTCAGAAAGCGCACTGCGGACAGAGCGTGCCACTGGCGGCTGGCAGCTCACCTCCAGGACAGTGAGGCACCCCACCAGAGGCCCGACCTGCGCCATGCCTCCATGGCTCGGTGCCCCCTCCGCTGGCGTCGACGGCGATGCTGTTGCCGGCCGGACGTGGACGTGGCCACCATTAGGGACTGTACACCGCTTATTAGGATAGTCACGGCTGCTGCCACCTCTGCGGCTGCCGCCGCCGCTGCCCTAGACTCCATCTCAGTACTGCAGCTCACGGCCACGGCGCTCCTTCCCTCCCCCTCCCTGACCGTTACAACCGGCAGGACTGCGCCTGCGCAGGTTGCTTCCGCCCTTCCAGCCCTTGACCTCCGGCGCAGCGGCCGCTTGCCGGCGCAGCGCCGCCCTCGCCTTGCTCCTTGGCACCGGATCGGCGCCTCGACACCCGCCGCTCCAGGTTTTGCCGCCGTCGCGCCCCGCCCCATGCATAACCGGAGGTCTTCCCCCTCCGCGTTTTCCATGTGGCCCGAAATCGCCGTTTCGGCGGCCGTGCATAATTGGCCCATACGACCATGTGTTAAATATGTAAGTCGTAAGAAACTATTTTAAGGTTATCATACCCAGGAGGATAGAATTTCATACTTTTTAATAATGACAGAGAATATAGTCGTATTCCATAATACTATGTAATAATAATAGTATTCTATATTACAGATTGCTTTCTTTGGATGCAATGAATGGCAAGTAATTTCTTACCCAACAAGTATTTAAGCTTTGAGATGAGTAGAAGATAGAATTTATGGTAATAATAGAGAATTTGGAAAAAGCACTAGTTGCTTTTGCTATAGGATCCTAAGAGCTAAATATGTGAGTCCCAAGAAACAATCTTGTGATATAATAGGGCTTCTGCTGGCTTGAAGAAACAATAGCAAAATACTCTGTCTGCAACATATTTTAAATGTGCGGGATGTTTTCTAACCCAATGAAGACGTACGAAGTAGTAATAGTAAAATGTGTTGTTCTCTTATAAATGTTGTTTACATTTCTCATTCACAAAAGGGTGTCTTTTGCATGCATGCTCTATGAATTTGCACGACAGGTCCTGTTCAAGTGACCAACGCTTAGCAGGTATATTTATTATTCGGTTTCTGGACGTAATCAGTGACATAAAGTGATTTCTTAGCCGAGTACTCACGTGTCTTTGGCATTCATGCTATATGAATATAGCAGGTATATATCCCATTCGTTGTACGAATGTAATAAATGCCGTAAGGCCATTGCTTAGATAGCAGGTTATTAAAATTATCTCATAGGCAGTAGAATATAGAATTTCATAACACTGTATACTAATAACAGGGAATTTGGAAGGAGCACTAGTTGCTTTCCTATATGACAATAACTGTTAAGTATGTGAGTCGTAAGAAACTATTTTAAGGTTTTCATGCCCAGGAGGATAGAATTTCATAATACTTTTAAATAATGACAGAGAATATCGTAGTATTTCATAATACTATGTAATAATAATAGTATTCTCTATTACAGATTGCTTTCTTTGGGTGCAATGAATGACATAAAGTAATTTCTTACCCAACAAGTATTTAAGGTTATCTCATAGGGAATAGAAGATAGAATTTAATAATACTCTATGGTAATAATAGAGAATTTGGAAAAAGCACTTGTTGCTTTTGCTATAGGATCCTAAGAGCTAAATATGTGAGTCCCAAGAAACAATCTTGTGATATAATAGGGCTTCTGCTGGCTTGAAGAAACAATACCAAAATACTCTGTCTGCAACATATGATAAATGTGCGGGATGTTTTCTAACCCAATGAAGACGTACGAAGTAGTAATAGTAAAATGTGTTGTTCTCTTATAAATGTTGTTTACATTTCTCATTCACAAAAGGGTGTCTTTTGCATGCATTCTCTATGAATCTGCATGACAGGTCCTGTTTAAGTGACCAACGCTTAGCAGGTATATTTCTGGACGTAATCAGTGACATAAAGTAACTCCTTAACCAATGAGTATTTAAGGTTAATTTACACAGCAGAAGATAGAATTTCATAATACTATGTAATAATAGCGCAGAACTTGGAAATGCCAGTAGTTGCTTTAGCTATATAACCTTAATAGTTACATATCTGACATACCTTGTTGAAGGCAAATGAAACTATGTCGGAATCTACTACGGGTTGTGTTGGTGTTAAGAAGAGACTCCATCTGCAGCATATGAAAATCTTGCGGGATGTTTTCTGTTAACTATATGAAGACATACGAAGTAATAAAGGTAAAACGAGTCGTTCTCTTGTAAATGGAGTTTACATTTCTGATTCACGAACGGGTGTCTTTAGCATGCATGCTATATGAATCTGCAGGACCGATCCTGTTCAAGTGACCAACGCTTAGCAGGTATATTTCAATATTCGGTTTATGGATGTAATCAGTGAAAGTAATTCTTTAGGCAATGAATATTTAAGGTTATCATACCCAATATGATAGAATTTCATAATACTATGTAATAGTAACAGAGAATACTAAGTAATAATAATGGAGAATATGGAAATACCACTAGTTGCTTTGCCTTTATAACCGTAATTGTTAAATATCTGACATACTTTGATGAAGGCAAATGAAACTATTTCAGATCTACTACGGGTATTGTTTGGTTTTATGAAGAGACTCCATCTGCAGCATATGATAAACTTGCTGGAGGTTCTCCTATATATATATATATATATATATATATGATGAGAAGTAATAAATTTAAAATGTGTTTTGCATGCATGCTATATAAAACTGCATGTTCACAATACTATACTTAGCAGGTATATTTCCTATGCGTTGTATGGATGTAATCAATGACATAAAGTGATTTCTTAGCGGAGTACTTCACGTGTCTTTGGCATTCATGCTATATGAATATAGCAGGTATATATCCCATTAATTGTATGAATGTAATCAATGCCATAAAGCCATTTCTTAGATAGCAGGTTATTAAGATAAATTCTGATTCACGAAAGGTGTCTTTTGCATGCATGCTATATGAATCTGCATGACAGGTCCTGTTCAAGGCCCATTATGCACGGCCGCCGAAACGGCGAATTTGTGTCACATGGAAAAAGCGGAGGGGGAAGACGCGAAGCATACCGGTTATGCACGGAACGGGGTGCGATGGCGGCGAAACCCGGAGCGGCAGGTGTCGAGGCGTCGATGCGCAGGCCAAAGGAAGCGAGGCTAGCGTGCCGCTGCGTCGGCAAGCGAGCGCCGCGTCGGACATCGGAGCCAGGAAGGGCGGAATCCGAATGCGCAGGCGCAGTCCTGCCGGGTCCGACGGGCACAGAGGGGGAGGGAGCAAGCGCCGTAGAAGTGAGCCCCAGAAACACGATGGACCATAGGGTACCGGTGGTGGTGGCCGCACAGGTGGCATCAGCAATCACTATCATAGTAGGCGGCGTACACAGTCTAATGCTGGCGACGGCCACAGGTGTCGTGCCGCGCGAGCGGCAACAAAGGAAGCGGAGGCAGCGGCGTGCCATGCACGCATGGCGGAGATGGGGAATATGGTGGGGTGCCTCTCTGTCCTGGAGGCGAGGTGCCATCCGCCGGTGGCACGCCCTGTCTGCAGTGTGTTTCCCGAGGGCCCGCTGGGCTGAACGGCCCAGCCGAGACTGGTGGGAGAACTATGTGACAGCCAGCTGGCGCGACGAGCACTGGATCGATAATTTCCGCATGACGCGGAGCACATTCCAGGAGATTGTGACAGCTCTACAGAGCTGGCTGGAGAGACAAGCCACCAACATGAGGATGCCCATCCCCGTGGAGAAACGGGTCGCCATTGCTCCATGGTACTTGGCCAAAGGGGACACATATCGAGACGTCGCCCACCAGTTTGGTGTTGGGGTCGCCACGGCAGGGGAAATCATACGGGAGGTGTGCCTGGGGATGGAAGCGGAGCTCTACCGGACGGTAGTGTGCCTGGGAGACGGGGTCGGCGAGGTAGGTATACAAGGCAGGGCACAGTAGCGGCCAGCGGACCAAGGGGCACTATCCTTGCAGACTAACTCCCCCTCTCATCCACAGATCATGGATGGGTTTGGCCGCTAGGGTTCCCCCACTGCATCGGGGCCGTCGATGGCTGCCACATCCCCATCCGTGCCCCCGGGAGGTGCTACAACGAATACGGGAACAGGAAGGGCTTCTGTTCGGTCATTCTCCAGGGGTCGGTGGATCACACAGGCCGTTTCATTGATGCTGGGGTGGGCAGCGGAACGACGCCTTCGTTTTCCAGCAGTCTAACCTACGTGCTGCCATAGACGCCGGGGCGTACGTCCCGGGGAACCCCACAGTCACGATGCAGGGTGTCGGCGTGCCAGCCCTCATAGTTGCTGATGGGGCATACCCCCAACGCCGGTGGCTCATGAAACCCTACGCCCCGCCACGGAACGCGGTGGAGGCGTACTTCAATGGCCGTCTGTGCCGCACACGCAACATCGTGGAACGGGCATTTGGCCGTCTGAAAGTGCGCTGGCGATGCCTGCTCTCCTGCCTCCAGGGCGCCATAGTGAACATAACCCCGGTGATCATAACCTGCGTCATCCTGCACAACATCTGCGAGGCACACGGCCATGAACCTCTGGAGATGCCGCCCAGGGAGACCCTCGAGGTCAAGGAGGAAGGGCTGCCCTTTCGGCGGGAGCGGCTGCGCACAAGGCAGCAGGGGCAATGCGTCAGGGATGCAGTGGCTGCATACATGTTCGACCGCCAGCCACGAAGGGGCGCCAGGTGAATGAAGGACTTGAGTCACAGGGGAAGGTAAGGGCCACCCTACTGACGTGACGGCCATTTATTTGTCGCCGTTTACAAGCGCCGCAGCCCGCGGACTCCCCGTGGCCGCCGTCGGCCCCCCGTGGCAGCACCCCTGGTTCGCCCCCGTGCACCGTGGCGTGAAGGGGGGCTCTCAACACCATCCATCCCATTCGCCGCCCCCTCCCCCGGTACCATGGCAACCGGGGCCTCCACAAGCCCCACAATGGGAACCGCAAGGGGTGGCTCGGCCGGTGGGATGGCGGCGGCAGCGCCAGGGTCGCTATCCATGGGATTCATCTGCTCCAGGGCTGTCGTGATGCGGTCCAAGACCCCTGTTGCTGTCGCGAGGGAGCCGCATGATGCGGAGCACATTACAGGAGATCGTGACAGCCCTACAGAGCCGACTGGAGAGACAAGCCACCAACATGAGGCTGCCCATCCCTGTAGAGAAAAGGGTAGCCATTGCCCTATGGTACCTGGCTAGAGGGGACACGTATCGGGACGTCGCCCACCAGTTCAGCGTTGGGGTCGCCACTGCATGGGAGATCATACGGGAGGTGTGTCTGGCGATGGAGGCGGAGCTCTACTGGACGGTAGTTTGCCTGGGAGACAGGGTTGGCGAGGTAGGCACAAAGGGCGCGGCAGGTGGGCGGGCAGGGGAACGGGGCAGTAGCAGGAAACCCTAATACCCCTGTCATCCACAGATCATGGATGGTTTCGGCCGCCTAGGGTTCCCCCACTGCATCGGGGCTGTCGATGGCTGCCACATCCCCATCCGTGCACCCGGGAGGCGTTACGATGAATATGGGAACAGGAAGGGCTTCTGTTCCGTCATTCTCCAGGGGACAGTAGACCACACTGTCCAGTTCATCATTTTTTGAATTTGGAAAAAAAAGTTTTTGGAATTTGGAAAAAGCCCTAAGAGCTAAATATTGTGAGACCCAAGAAACAATCTTGTGATATGATAGGGCTTCCGCTCGTTTGAAGAAACAATACCAAAACACTCCATCTGCAACTTATGATAAACGTGCTGGATGTTTTCTAACCATATGAAGATGTACGAAGTAATAAAGGTAAAAAGTGTCGTTCTCTTGTAAATGTTGTTTACATTTCTTATTCACGTGTCTTTGGCATTCATGCTATATGAATATAGCAGGTATATATCTCATTCATTGTATGAATGTAATCAATGCCATAAAGCCATTTCTTAGATAGCAGTTTTTTAAGATTATCTCATAGGCAGTAGAAGATAGAATTTCATAACACTGTATAGTAATAACAGGGAATTTGGAAGGAGCACTAGTTGCTTTCCTATATGACCATAACTGTTAAATATGTGAGTCGTAAGAAACTTTTAAGGTTTTCATACCCAGGAGGATAGAATTTCATAATACCTTTAAATAATGACTGAGAATATCGGAGTCTTCCATAATACTATGTAATAATAATAGTATTCTCTATTACAGATTGCTTTCTTTGGATGCAATGAATGACATAAAGTAATTTCTTACCCAACAAGTACTTAAGGTTATCTCATAGGGAGAAGATAGAATATAATAACACTCTATGGTAATAATAGAGACTTTGGAAAAAGCACTAGTTGCTTTTGCTATAGGACCCTAAGAGCTAAATATGTGAGTCCCAAGAATCAATCTTGGGATATAATAGGGCTTCTGCTGGCTTGAAGAAACAATACACAAATACTCTGTCTGCAACATTTGATAAACATGCGGGATGTTTTCTAACCTTATGAAGACGTACGAAGTAGAAATAGTAAAATGTGTTGTTCTCTTATAAATGTTGTTTACATTTCTGATTCACGAAAGGGTGTCTTTTGCACGCATGCTCTATGAATCTGCATGACAGGTCCTGTTCAAGTGACCAATGCTTAGCAGGTATATTTACTATTCGGTTTCTGGACGTAATCAGTGACATAATGTAACTCCTTAACCAATGAGTATTTAGGGTTATTTTACCCAGCAGAAGATAGAATTTCATAATACTATGAAATAATAGCAGAGAACATGGAAATGCCAGTAGTTGCTTTTGCTATATAACCTTAATAGTTACTTATCTGACGTACCTTATTGAAGGTAAATGAAACGATGTCGGAATCTACTACGGGTTGTGTTGGTGTTAAGAAGAGACTCCATCTGCAGCATATGATAAACTTGCGGGATGTTTTCTGTTAACTATATGAAGATATACGAAGTAATAAAGGTAAAACGAGTCATTCTCATGTAAATGTTGTTTACCTTTCTGATTCATCAGTGAAAGTAATTCCTTAGGCAATGAATATTTAAGGTTATCATACCCAATAGCATAGAATTTCATAATACTATGTAATAGTAACAGAGAATATAGTAGTATTTCATAATACTAATTATAGAGAATATGGAAATACCACTAATTGATTTGCCTTTATAGCCGTAATTGTAAAATATCTGACATACCTTGATGAAGGCAAATGAAACTATTTCAGAATCTACTACGTGTAAGGTAAGGTAAGGTATCCGCAGTGCAAGCACCGGGTCATGTCTGACCCTTGGGGTGACGCCCTCTAGCGTTTTCATGGCAGACTCAATATGGGTGGTTTGCCAGTGCCTTCCCCAGTCATTACCGTTTACCCCCCCCAGCAAGCTGGGTACTCATTTTACCGACCTCGGAAGGATGGAAGGCTGAGTCAACCTTGAGCCGGCTGCTGGGATCGAACTCTCAGCCTCATGGGCAGAGCTTTCAGACTGCATATCTGCTGCCTTACCACTCTGCACCACAAGAGGCTCATCTACTATGGGTATTGTTTGGTTTTATTAAGAGACTCCATCTGCAGCATATGATAAACTTGCTGGAGGTTTTCCTATATATATATATGAAGTCATGAAAAGTAATAAAGTTAAAATGTGTTTTCTGTTAACTATATGACGACATACAAAGTTATAAAGGTAAAAACGAGTCGTTCTCTTGTCAATGTAATTTACATTTCTGATTCACGAACGGGTGTCTTTAGCATGCATGCTACATAAAGTGATTTCTTAGCCGAGTACTTCACGTGTCTTTGGCATTCATGCTATATGAATATAGCTCGTATATATCCCATTCATTGTATGAATGTAATCAATGACGTAAAGCCATTTCTTAGATAGCAGGTTTTTAAGATTATCTCATAGGCAGTAGAAGATAGAATTTCATAACACTGTATACTAATAACAGGGAATTTGGAAGGAGACTAGTTGCTTTCCTATATGACCCTAACTGTTAAGTATGTGAGTCGTAAGAAACTATTTTAAGGTTATCATACCCAGGAGGATAGAATTTCATAATACTTTTAAATAATGACAGAGAATATCGTAGTATTTCATAATACTATGTAATAATAATAGTATTTATTACAGATAGCTTTCTTTGGATGCAATGAATGACATAAAGTAATTTCTTACCCAACAAGTATTTAAGGTTATCTCATAGGGAGTAGAAGATAGAATTTAACAACACTCTATGGTAATATTAGAGAATTTGGAAGAAGCACTAGTTGCTTTTGCTATAGGACCCAAAGAGCTAAATATGTGGGTCCCAAGAAACAATCTTGTGATATAATAGGGCTTCTGCTGGCTTGAAGAAACAATACCAAAACACTCTGTCTGCAACATATGATAAACATGCGGGATGTTTTCTAACCATATGAAGACGTACGAAGCAGTAATAGTAAAATGTGTTGTTCTCTTATAAATGTTGTTTACATTTCTGATTCACAAAAGGGTGTCTTTTGCATACATGCTCTATGAATCTGCATGACAGGTCCTGTTCAAGTGACCAACGCTTAGCAGGTATATTTACTATTCGGTTTCTGGCCGTAATCAGTGACATAAAGTAACTCCTTAACCAATGAGTATTTAAGGTTATTTTACCCAGTAATTTCTTAGCCGAGTAATTCACGTGTCTTTGGCATTCATGCTATATGAATATAGCAGGTATATATCCCATTCTTTGTATGAATGTAATCAATGCTGTAAAGCCTTCCGCTGGGTAATCAGTAATCAGTGACATAAAGTAACTCAACCAATGCCGTAAAGCCATTTCTTAGATAGCAGGTTTTTAAGGTTATCTCATAGGCAGTAGAAGATAGAGAAAAAGGATGATGAGGGATCCCACCAACCCCTGGTTTTGCATAAAAAGGAAAGCCCCGCCACTGGGGTGTTCATAGACCCTGGGGCCATTTTACGGGAACGTAAATGGACGAGGTAAAGGTAAAGGTATCCCCTGTGCAAGCACCGAGTCATGTCTGACCTTTGGGGTGACGCCCTCTGGCGTTTTCATGGCAGACTCAATACGGGGTGGTTTGCCAGTGCCTTCCCCAGTCATTACCTTGAGCCGGCTGCTGGGATTGAACTCCCAGCCTCACGGGCAAAGCTTTCAGACGGCTGCCTTACCACTCTGCACCACAAGAGGCTCACCACAAGAGGCACAAGAGGACGAGGTAGCGCAGCACTAATTCCTCCGTTGGAGGTAAGGCCCTAAGGCCCCCTTCCTGTTCCATGTATTCCATGTAACCCCGAATCGCTGCTGTATATGCCCGACGTGTCGCCGGAGCCAGGGAATGTTCTACGGCCTCGAGGATCATTCCAAGCCAATCCTCCACAATTCCTCCGGGAACCGGTCTGGACACATGTTCGCCTCTGGTGCCAACTGCCAAAACCTCTGCTCCTGGAATCGAGACAGAGCATCAGCTATTTCATTAGTGGCACCCGGGACATGACGGGCCGCAAACGAGATGTTGCTCCCCAAGCAAACCCTGACTAGCTTCCTCACTAAACCCATTACCCGGGGGGATTTGCTCGATTGCCGATTTATAATGCGCACAACCGCTTGATTGTCGCACCACTTTGCTGTCCTGAAATAGATCTTTCCAAACGATAACTGCCGCCACAATAGGAAATAACTCTGAAAAGATAAGATCCCGGAGGATAGGGGACCCTGCCCAATCCTGTGGCCACCTCTCAGCGAACCATCGGTTACGAAAGAAAACCCCAAACCCCAGACTGCCAGATGCATCGGAATGCACTTGAAAAGATGTTTCCGGAGAGACTGGCGTCTGCCAGATAGAAACCCCATTAAAACTTGCTAGGAAGTCATGCCACACACGTAGATCTTCTTTCAGTGACCGTGATAAACGTATATGATGGTGTGGCGCTCTGGTGCCCGCCGTAGCTCTAGCCAGGCGTGCACAGAAGGCCCTACCAGGTGAAACAGCCTTACAGGCAAAGTTTAAGTGCCCCAAAAGACTTTGCATTTCTTTTAAAGTGCACTTCCGCTTTAACAAAAGCTGCCCCACCAAAGCCCTCAGTGCCAGCACTTTGTCTTCTGGCAATTTGGATAAACCAGCCACCGAATCCAACGTAATACCCAAATAGCTCAAACAGGAAGACGGGCCTTCCGTCTTCTCTGCTGCTAATGGCACCCCCAATTCCTCGGCCAACATTTGAAATGTTACCAACTTATCAGAGCACGCAGACGTTCCCGCCGGGTCAATGAACAAAAAATCGTCCAAGAATTGCGTAATATGCGGACTCCCAGTGCGGCATTTAATTACCCATTCTAAAGAAGTACTGAAGGATTCAAAGGCGAAGCATGCGATGGAGCACCCCATCGGCGTGGCCTTGTCCACGTACCAAGAATCCCGAAAGTGGCACCCCAATAAACAAAAATCCTCAAGATGGACCGGCAAAAGTCTAAAGGCCGATTGAATATCGCACTTAGTGAGTAACGCCCCGGGACCGCAATCCTTGACCTTGATATCCTTAGACCAAGCAATATCAATCCTTGATATTGCTTGGTCTAAGGATGCATAGGTGACCGAGCTGAGCTCAGGCGCAATCCCATCATTCACTGACGTACCTTTTGGATAGGACAAATGGTGTATTAATCTAAATTGTCCCTGGGCCTTTTTGGGGACTACCCCCAATGGAGACACTCTCAAATTTGTTAGGGGTGGCCTAGGGTATGGGCCAGCCATGCGGCCAGCCGGGCACTCTTTCCGAATTTTGTCCGCCACCACTTCAGGCATTTGAATGGCAGACTTAAGGTTTGGGCTAGTAGTAGCCTCCCGTTTTCCCTCATATGGTATGCGAAAACCCACCACAAATCCGGAAGCCAGGTACTCCGCTGACTCCCATTTGGGATAGTCCTGTAACAGCGCCAACAAGGCGGCAACATTAACGGGGGAAATAGCTAAAGTGGTAAGTTCCAAAGGGATTTCATTCTGCTTTTTGGGTCCCCGCTGCACTTGAGTTCGCCGACCCACTCCCCTTCTTGGCGGTGGATCGGCCAGATCGAAAGGGCCGGTTCATACCCTGTCGATTGCAATCCTGTTTTCCATGCCCTCCCCCGCAAGTTTCACAGCTGTGTTCAAATCTACAGCGTCGTCGTTGGCAGGACCCTTTTTGGAAATCCCAACATAAGCCTTTCACCTCCCTCCTACTGCTTGACCAGCGCCGCTCGGACTCATATCTCTGGTCATAGGGGCCCACTTTAACCATCCATGAGTCCCTCTCCCTTAAATCCGATCTGGCTTGCGCATTGTTGGATGCTTTTCCCTGGCTTTAGTGTCATACATTATTGCAGCCGCATCTCCCGATAAAACCATGGCCTCCATCACATTATTGAAATGCCGGATCAAATGCCAACCCCATTCAGGGAAGGCCCCTGCAACTAGGCACATATATTCTCCATACCCCCTAATCCAATTTGTAAAGGTTCTCTCAACTGCTATGCGATCCCTGCAAGGCCGCCTTTACTTAATACCAGTTTTGGGGGCATCATCATCAGGCCTCACAAATTCAAAAACATCAACCCAACAGGGCCCGCATGCGCTGCTTCCTGGACAGATGGGTCCCAGGTGGGTCATCCCCCACTAGGAAACCAATCGGGGGTTGAGTTGGCTTTCCCATCCCTGCTCCCTCCTTATAGTATATGGTTGCTTCTCGAAAGCTTGCTAGCCATGCTGGGATGCCCGGAACCATGGCCCCTTGGAGCCAGTATGCAATGTCCTTTTGGCCTACTGCCATCTCATCTTCCGAAGATGAGGACTCACTAAAAGAGCTTGCCCCAGAGCGCCTGCCGTGCCCATGCCTTCTGCGCTTCCTGCCTTTTGGCTCGGCAAGAACGCTGTCTCCTGTCACCGGCAGTGCTTGCCCAGGAACCGAAGCTCCAGGAGCAGGTGCTGACACCGCTGGCCGTGCTTGCCCTTCCTCCACTGCAGTCCCTGAGGCCTCAGTCAAAGTCAACATAGATGGGGCTTGAGTCACCAGCCCAGCAACATCGGCCTGATCATTAGAAGCCGATTGCTGGCCAAGAACAGGTTGCTGCATAACAGCACCGGTTCCCCGCTGAACCAAAGCAGGCTCCACTGGTTCCTGCCAATTACCTGTGAGCACCAATGGGGCAGAACTCCTAACCCCCCACACACACACACGAGGGTGCCGGTAAGCGCACCCCAGGACTCCCAAGCTGCTGACCTGCCAAGTGCCCCTGTGGGTACAGTTGAGGCCAATTTGCCGGCATCCCCACCGTGGGCCATGTATTTTGCATGCCCATAGATGGTCAGGCAGCTTGACCCATCGTGGGCCACCCAGACTGGACGCCCGCAACCTGGACCATGCCTTGGGCAGTGGGAGGGTACCATTGGGCAGGGGCTGAATTTTTACACCCTTGCCACCAGCCAACGCCAGAGCCCACTGATGAGGGAGCAGCCTGACCAGTATTTTCTGGCTGAAAAGAAAAAACTTGAGCCTGGCCAGTTTGACCTGCCCCTGACAGAAGGGCTGCACCTCCTGTGGTCTGGGCTATACCCCTTGCGGCCTCAGTCAGCCCGCTGGCCATGGGCTCTGGCCCCACTGCCGCTGAAGTGCCTGGCAATGGTGGGGAATAACCTGAGACCGCTCCCGTGCCCTGCGAGAGGCTCCCCTAGTGCCATAGGGTGAAGGTCCAGGCCCGATTTCGGCCAAGCCTCCTGCTCCCTGGAGCCCCACTGATGAGGACTCCGGCAACTGACTGGGGACAAGGTCGTCCACGGGCAGCTGTTCTCGCCCGGGCTCCCTGCGCTGCCCCCTGTTTCCCCCTTGGCTGGCTTGATGGTGAGCGGCCTGACTCCCAACGGCCTGCAGTCCACGCCCGTTCAGACCGGGCCGCTACACGACGCCCAGGGGCCATGCTCTGCCCGCTTCTTCTGCCTCAAATAAATGAAAAAAAAAACAATTGAAACAAACAAAATAATAAAATAAAAAAAACGTTTTATTTTTTTTGAAAATCGGCCGCTCTGCACCCCAAGCCTCAAGGTTTTTGTTTGAAAGAATGCTGAGCCGCACAGAGCGCTCCTCCTAGCCGCGACTCCCTCCCTCAGTGCTCAAAGCTAGGCCGAGACTAGAGCTCCTGACAGCAGCTCCAACCTCGTCAGCAGAGAAGCGGGAAAGAGGCAGAAGCCCCTCAGCCGTTTCCCTATATGGGGAGGCTGGGAAAGGCCGAAATTGCCCCCTCCTCCTTCAGCCGTCCCATGCTGCGCTGCCGGACGCCGCCCCAGGGCTCCCTGGGACACGTAGTCCCTGCCCTGTACTGCTCTTCAGCGAGGGCTTCCCCACGACG
Source organism: Paroedura picta (assembly GCF_049243985.1). Taxonomy (NCBI): domain Eukaryota; kingdom Metazoa; phylum Chordata; class Lepidosauria; order Squamata; family Gekkonidae; genus Paroedura; species Paroedura picta. The sequence continues at coordinate 4,508,374 of NC_135378.1, read as the reverse complement.
GGAAACGCACCCGAGTAACTCCCATTCGCCCTTAGCATGCATGCTATATGAATCTGCAGGACCGGTCCTGTTCAAGTGACCAACTCTTAGCAGGTATATTTCAATATTTGGTTTATGGATGTAATCAGTGAAAGGCAAGGAATATTTAAGGTTATCATACCCAATAGGATAGAATTTCATAATAACTATGTAATAGTAACATAGAATATAGTAGTATTTCATAATACTAAGTAATAGTAATAGAGAATAAGGAAATACCACTAGTTGCTTTGCCTTTACAACCGTAATTGACCCTAAGAGTTAAATATGTGAGTCCCAAGAAACAATCTTGTGATATAATAGGGCTTCTGCTGGCTTGAAGAAACAATACCAAAACACTCCGTCTGCAACTTATGATAAAAGTGCGGGATGTTTTCTAACCATACGAAGACGTATAAAGTAGTAAAGGTAAAAAGTGTCGTTCTCTTGTAAATGTTGTTTACATTTCTGATTCACAAAAGGGTGTCTTTTGCACGCATGCTCTATGAATCTGCATGACAGGTCCTGTTCAAGTGACCAACGCTTAGCAGGTATATTTACTATTCGGTCTCTGGACGTAATCAGTGACATAAAGTAACTCCTTAACCAATGAGTATTTAAGGTTATTTTACCCAGCAGAAGATAGAATCTCATAATACTATGTAAAAATAGCAGGGAAATGCCAGTAGTTACATATCTGACATACCTTGTTGAAGGCAAATGAAACTATGTCGGAATCTACTACGGGTTGTGTTGGTGTTAAGAAGAGACTCCATCAGCAGCATATGATAAACTTGCGGGATGTTTTCTTTAGCATGCATGCTATATGAATCTGCAGGACCGGTCCTGTTCAAGTGACCAACGCTTAGCAGGTATATTGCAATATTCGGTTTATGGATGTAATCAGTGAAAGTAATTCCTTAGGCAATGAATAGTTAAGGTTATCATACCCAATAGGATAGAATTTCATAATACTATGTAATAGTAACATAGTAGTATTTCATAATACTAATAATAGAGAATATGGAAATACCACTAGTTGGTTTGCCTTTATAACCGTAATTGTTAAATATCTGGCATACCTTGATGAAGGCAAATGAAACTATTTCAGAATCTACTACGAGTATTGTTTGGTTTTATGAAGAGACTCCATCTGCAGCATATGATAAACTTGCTGGAGGGTCTCCTATATATATATGAAGTCATGAGAAGTAATAAAGTTAAAATGTGTTTTGCATTCATGCTATATAAAACTGCATGTTTGCAATGCTTAGCAGGTATATTTCCTAATCGTTGTATGGATGTAATCAATGACATAAAGTGATTTCTTAGTCGAGTACTTCACGTGTCTTTGGCATTCATGCTATATGAATATAGCAGGTATATATCCCATTCGTTGTATGAATGTAATCTATGCCGTAAAGCAATTTCTTAGATAGCAGGTTTTTAAGATTATCTCATAGGCAGAATTTCATGACATAGTAATAACAGGGAATTTGGAAGGAGCACTAGTTGCTTTCCTATATGACCATGTGTTAAATATATAAGTCGTAAGAAACTATTTTAAGGTTATCATACCCAATAGGATAGAATTTCATAATACTATGTAATAGTAACAGAGGAATATAGTAGTATTTCATAATACTAATAATAATAGAGAATAGAGAATAGAGACGTACGAAGTAGTAATAGCAAAATGTGTCTTATAAATGGTGTTTACATTTCTGATTCACGCAAGGGTGTCTTTTGCACGTATGCTATATGAATCTGCAGGACCAACGTTGGTCAAGTGACCAACGCTTAGCAGGTATATTTAGTATGTCTTTTGCATGCATGCTATATAAATCTACATGTTCGCAATGCTTAGCAGGTATATTTCCTATTCGTTGTATGGATGTAATCAATGACAAAAAAGTGATTTTTTAGCCGAGTACTCACGTGTCTTTGGCATTCATGCTATATGAATATAGCAGGTATATATCCCATTCATTATATGAATTTCATAATACCTTTAAATAATGACTGAGAATATCGTATTCCATAATACTATGTAATAATAATAGTATTCTCTATTACAGATGCATTCTTTGGTTGCAATGAATGACATAAAGTAATTTCTTACCCAACAAGTATTTAAGGTTATCTCATAGGGAGTATAAGATAGAATTTAATAACACTCTATGGTAATAATAGAGAATTTGGAAAAAGCACTAGTTGCTTTTGCTATAGGACCCAAAGAGCTAAATATGTGAGTCCCAAGAATCAATCTTGTGATATAATAGGGCTTTTGCTGGCTTGAAGAAACAGTACCCAAACACTCTGTCTGCAACATATGATAGTTACATATCTGACATACCTTGTTGAAGGCAAATGAAACTATGTCGGAATCTACTACGGGTTGTGTTGGTGTTGCAGCCTAACTCCCCCTCTCATCCACAGATCATGGATGGGTTTGGCCGCTAGGGTTCCCCCACTGCATCGTGGCCGTCGATGGCTGCCACATCCCCATCCGTGCCCCCGGGAGGTGCTACGACGAATACGGGAACAGGAAGGGCTTCTGTTCGGTCATTCTCCAGGGGACGGTGGATCACACAGGCCGTTTCATTGATGCGGAGGCAGGCTGGGGTGGTCAGCGGAACGACGCCTTCGTTTTCCAGCAGTCTAACCTACGTGCCGCCATAGACGCCTGGGCGTACGTCCCGGGGAACCCCACCGTCACGATGCAGGGTGTCGGCGTGCCAGCCCTCATAGTTGCTGATGGGGCATACCCCCAACGCCGGTGGCTCATGAAACCCTACGCCCCACCACGGAACGCGGTGGAGGCGTACTTCAATGGCCGTCTGTGCCGCGCACGCAACATCGTGGAAAGGGGAAGTTGGACCAAGTGCGCTGGCGATGCCTGCTCTCCTGCCTCCAGGCCGCCATAGTGAACATAACCCCGGTGATCATAACCTGTGTCATCCTGCACAACATCTGCGAGGCACACGGCCATGAACCTCTGGAGATGCCGCCCAGGGAGACCCTCGAGGTCAAGGAGGAAGGGCTGCCCAGTCGGCGGGAGCGGCTGCGCACAAGGCAGCAGGGGCAATGCGTCAGGGACGCAGTGGCTGCATACATGTTCGACCGCCGGCCACGAAGGGGCGCCAGGTGAATAAAGGACTTGAGTCACAGGGGAAGGTAAGGGCCACCCTACTGACGGGACGGTCATTTATTTGTCGCCGTTTATAAGCGCCGCAGCCCGCGGACTCCCCGTGGCCGCCGTCGGCCCCCCGTGGCAGCGCCCCTGGTTCGCCCCCATGCACCGTGGCGTGGAGGGGGGCTCTCAACACCATCCATCCCGTTCGCCGCCCCCTCCCCCTGTGCCATGGCAACCGGGGCCTCCACAAGCCCCACAATGGGAACCGCAAGGGGTGGCTCGGCCGGTGGGATGGCGGCGGCAGCGCCAGGGTCGCTATCCATGGGAGTCATCTGCTCCAGGGCTGTCGTGATGCGGTACAAGACCCCTGTTGCTGTCGTGAGGGAGGCAGATGGAACGGCCATCGTCTCCCGGTGCAGGGCCTGGAACTCTGCCCACTCCTGGCGTTCCCGCTAGCCCTCCGCCCTCCCGAGCTCCAGCAGGGTGGTCTGGAAATGGCGCCGCTCTTCCAGGTCCTCCTCCCACTGATCCAGTAGCCGTTCCCCGACAGTGGTGAGGAGCGCGATGCGGCGGCGGCGTCTGCGTTCCCGTTGTAGGCGCTCCTCGGCAGAGGGCGCCCTGAGGTCCAGGGCTGGCCCCTCCCCTTCCTCGCCACCATCGCCATCCCCACCGCCTTCACCTGCATGTGAATAGGTCTGGTGTGCTGGGGAACGAACTTCCCATGGCCCTCCCTGGCCCTCCGCGCCATGGCACGCACCTGCAGAGTCCTCCCCCTGTCGCTCGGACTCGGAGGCCACGTTCGGGGACACTGGGCTTCTGTCCATGCTGCACCTGCGGGCGACACGAAGGGCGGTTCCTTGGCCTGGGGTGGCAGTCCGCCGTTGGACCAAGGCACCTGGGGAGCCAGCTGCTGGCCGGCCCTTGACGTGGCTCCCACACCACCCATTCCACCCGTGGTCCCGACCCACTCCTCGTCCTTCTGCCCGTCATGGTCTGTTTCCCCCATGCGATACCGTTGATGGCCCTGGTGGGGTCATAGGCAGGGGGTGGGTTGCCTGCCTGCAGCATAGTCCCCCGCCCCACTGCCCAGGCGGCCACCCACCTGGGAGCATTACCTGGCCGTGGCCCCCGCTGCCTAGGGGGCTCACGTGGGGCCGGCGGAGCCCCACCGGCGGATGCCGGTCTCTTCGGTGGCCGTCCCCGGCCCGCCCACTCAGCCTCCACCTCCTTGGACGGCCGGGGAACAAGCCGCACACTGAGGCTCCGTGCCCCCCGTCGCGTCCGCCCACTGCCCCGCGTACCCAAGATATCGGCCAGCCTCCGGTAGTGCGGGCATGTGGCTGGCTTGGCTCTAGTCGTTATGCTCGCAGACATGGTAGTACTCCTGCCGCAGCGCCTTGGACTTCGTCCGACATTCCAAGGCACTGCGGACGACCCCTCGTGCCCGGAGGTCCCTGGAGACACGTTCGAACACCTCACGGTTCCTGTGGGACGCATGCAGGGCCTCCTGGATGTCCGGGGTGCCCCAGACTTCCAGCAGAGCCACGACCTCATGCTCCCTCCAGCTACGGCCCCGTCCCCCCTGCTCGCCGGTGCTTGCCGATGCCGACGAGCTAGGGATCGGGTACTCGTCCGACGGGCCAGGGGGCCCCCCGGGCGCGGGGGCAGGGGTCCTTGGACGACGCGCTACCATGGCCTCCCTGCTCGCTGTGGCCACGTGCTGTCGCACTAACTAGGTGTCCGGCAACGGGGTCTACACAGCGTGGCCAGGGAACACGGGCAGTGTGGCCGGCGATAGGCGCTCCTAGCAGGCATCGGTGCGTCCGGGGGATGCCGGCTTCCCTGGAACGTCAGGGGCAGTCCCGACGCCCCTCGCGATACCCTGGGCCGGATGCCAGGGGGGCCTGGTGGGAAGGGGTGGTACCTGGGCGCGGCTGGTCACTTTCGACCATGATGCGCACGTGGAGGGAGCGGCGTGACGGAGCCCCCTGGCAATGCCGGGCCGTGGAGCTTTTTTTGCTCCACTGCCTGGCCATGGGCGCGTCACGCCGCCTTATGACTACGGCGCAGCTAGTCAACTGTTTTGACCTCTTCCGTGGGGCCTCGGAATACCTGGAGCCCGCCGGGTACTCCCAGACACCCCGCCAGTGCCGGGAGAAATTCGAACGGCTCAGGGCCACCTTCTTTGCGGCTCTGCGAGCCATAGCAGACGGCACTCCAGGGCCGCCTCCGCCACACGCAAACGTCCTCTACCTCATGTGGACGGAGGCTGGGGCTCCTATATGGATGTTACGGCAGCAGGATGGTGTGTATAGCAGCAATGGGCGACTGTGCGGACCCGGGCCACAAGCCTGGCCGTTCTACGCTGCCTTGCCGTCATGGCCCTGTAGGGACCTCTGGTACCGGCGCCGCACTCACCAGGTGCCTTTCTTCCCAACTTGCAGGGGGTGCATCAACGGACTGCTGTGCTGCCGGACCCTCCTCGCCGCCCACGTGAGCTTTTGGGGTTGTCCGAGGGTCCCATTATTTGCCTCCTAGTTCGCCGCCTGAAAGCTGGACTTTGGGGGTGTTTGGGTGTCCCATTAGTTGCCTCCCAGTTCGCCCCTCTCCTTGTTTGCTACCCCGGTCCATCTGCCCCCTAGGTCGTCCCCTTTCTTACTGTTTCCCTTCGCGTGTTCTGTTTGCTAGCCCCCCGTGTTTGTACTGTTTTCTACTCATTGCAATTTTTTACACTGTTTTGACTATTTTATAAAGTTTGTATGTTTCACCCACACCCTCGTCTCTGCTGTCGTTTGTGGTTCGGGGAGGGTTCAGGGATTGGTGGGTGGTCGCTGTGGTGGCCTCTGTGCCGTCCCCCATAGGGACATGCTGCCCCTCTCCCCCACTGGAGCTCAGCACCCCGGCCCATTGCCTCCAGGGCTCCCCTGCTTCCCGTCCCCTTTGGGGATCTCCGGGTGCCTTTCTGTCCCCATTCCCTATGGGTGCTCTCTGGTGTGGCGTTCCAGCAGCCGCTTCGATTCTGGCTCTGCCGCTGAATCTGGAACTCCCCGATTACGCACGCGGCACCTTCGGCGCCACACCTGATTGGACCCTGGTTGTCAAGGCAGCTGCGGTTTCTTCCGCGTTCCGCTAACGCGACTTTTGCGGTGGCGTGCGTCGAATCTGCAGCCCGTTGCCGCCGGCACCGTGCGTTATCGGTGATTTTAGTCGCCGCCATTCCACCCCGAATGTGCATTAAAACCCCCGTGCATAATGGGTCCAAGTGACCAACGCTTAGCAGGTATATTTACTATTTGGTTTCTGGACGTATTCAGTGACATAAAGTAACTCCTTAACCAATGAGTATTTAAGGTTATTTTACCCAGCAGAAGATAGAATTTCATATTACTATGTATTAATAGCAGAGAACTTGGAAATGCCAGTAGTTGCTTTTGCTATATAACCTTAATAGTTACATATCTGACATACCTTGTTGAAGGCAAATGAAACTATGTCGGAATCTACTACGGGTTGTGTTGGTGTTAAGAAGAGACTCCATCTGCAGCATATGATAAACTTTCGTGATGTTTTCTGCTAACTATATGAAGACATACAAAGTAATAAAGGTAAAACGAGTTGTTCTCTTGTAAATGTAGTTTACATTTCTGATTCACGAAGGGGTGTCTTTAGCATGCATGCTATATGAATCTGCAGGACCGGTCCTGTTCAAGTGACCAACGCTTAGCAGGTATATTGCAATATTCGGTTTATGGATGTAATAAGTGAAAGTAATTCCTTAGGCAATGAATATTTAAGGATATCATACCCAATAGGATAGAATTTCGTAATACTATGTAACAGTAACAGAGAATATAGTAGTATTTCATAATACTAAGTAACAATAATAGAGAATATGGAAATACCACTAGTTGCTTTGCCTTTATAACCGTAATTGTTAAATAACTGACATATCTTGATGAAGGCAAATGAAACTATTTCAGATCTACTACGAGTTTTATGAAGAGACTCCATCTACAGCATATGATAAACTTGCTGGAGGTACTCCTATATACATATATCTGAAGTCATGAGTAGTAATAAATTTAAAATGTGTTTTTCATGCATGCTATATAAAACTGCATGTTCGCAATGCTTAGCAGGTATATTTCCTATTCGTTGTATGGATGTAATCAATGACATAAAGTGATTTCTTAGCCGAGTACTTCACGTGTCTTTGGCATTCATGCTAAATGAATATAGCAGGTATATATCCCATTCATTGTATGAATGTAATCAATGCCGTAACACTGTATAGTAATAACAGGGAATTTGGAAGGAGCACTAGTTGCTTTCCTATATGACCATAACTGTATAATATGTGAATCGTAAGAAACTGTTTTAAGGTTTTCATACCCAGGAGGATAGAATTTCATAATACTTTTAAATAATGACTGAGAATATCGGAGTATTCCATAATACTATGTAATAATAATAGTATTCTCTATTACAGATTGCTTTATTTGGATGCAATGAAGTAATTTCTTACCCAACAAGTATTTAAGGTTATCTCATAGGGAATAGATGATAGAATTTAATAACACTCTATGGTAGTAATAGAGAATTTGGAAAAAACACTAGTTGCTATACGACCCTAAGAGTTAAATATGTGAGTCCCAAGAAACAATCTTGTGATATGATAGGGCTTGAAGAAACAACACTCTGTCCGCAACATATGATAGACGTGCGGGATGTTTTCTAACCATATGAAGACATACGAAGTAGTAATAGTAAAATGTGTTGTTCTCTTATAAATGTTGTTTACATTTCTCATTCACGAAAGGGTGTCTTTTGCACGCATGCTCTAGGAATCTGCATGACAGGTGCTGTTAGTGACCAACGTTTAGCAGGTATATTTACTATTCGGTTTCTGGACGTAATCAGTGACATAAAGTAACTCCTTAACCAATGAGTATTTAACGTTATTTTACCCAGCAGAAGATAGAATCTCAGAACACTATGTAAAAATAGCAGAGAACTTGGAAATGCCAGTAGTTGCTTTAGCTATATAACCTTAATAGTTACTTATCTGACATACCCTGTTGAAGGCAAATGAAACTATGTCGGAATCTATTACGGGTTGTGTTGGTGTTAAGAAGAGACTCCATCTGCAGCATATGATAAACTTGCGGGTTTTTTTCTGTTAACTATATGAAGACTTACGAAGTAATAAAGGTAAAACGAGTCGTTCTCTTGTAAATGTAGTTTACATTTCTGATTCACGAACGGGTGTCTTTAGCATGCATGCTATATGAATCTGCAGGACCTGTCCTATTCAAGTGACCAACGCGTAGCAGGTATATTGCAATATTCGGTTTATGGATGTAATCAGCGAAAGTAATTCCTTAGGCAATGAATATTTAAGGTTATCATACCCAATAGGATAGAATTTCATAATACTATGTAATAGTAACATATTATTATTTCATAATACTAATAATAGAGAATATCGAAATACCATTAGTTGCTTTGCCTTTATAACCGTAATTGTTAAATATCTGACATACCTTGATGAAGGCAAATGAAACTATTTCACAATCTACTACGGGTATTTTTTAAGAGATTCCATCTGCAGCATATGATAAACTTGCTGGAGGTTCTCCTATATATATATGAAGTCATGAGAAGTAATAAATTTAAAATGTTTTAGTAGTAGGTAGTAGAAGACAGAATTTCTTTGCCTATGAGATAATCTTAAAAACCTGCTATCTAAGAAATGGCTTTACGACATTGATTACATTCATACAACGAATGGGGTGTATACCTGCTATATTCATATAGCATGAATGCCAAAGACACGTGAAGTACTCGGCTAAGAAATCACTTTATGTCATTGATTACATCCATACAAAGAATAGGAAATATTTGCGAACATGCAGTTTTATATAGAATGCATGCAAAACACATTAATACTTCTCATCATATATATATATAGGAGAACCTCCCGCAAGTTTATCATATGCTGCTGATGGAGTCTCTTCATAAAACCAAACAATATCCGTAGTAGAACTGAAATAGTTTCATTTGCCTTCATCAAGGTATGTCAGATATTTAACAATTACGGTTATAAAGGCAAAGCAATTAGTGGTATTTCCATATTCTCTATTATTATTACCTAGTATCATGAAATACTACTATATTCTCTGTTACTATTGTTGTTGTTGTTATGTGCAAAGTCGTGTCCGACCCATCGCGACCCCATGGACAATGATCTTCCAGGCCTTCCTGTCCTCTACCATTCCCCGGAGTCCATTTAAGTTTGCACCTATTGCTTCAGTGACTCCATCCAGCCACCTCATTCTCTGTCATCCCCTTCTTCTTTTGCCCTCGATCGCTCCCAGCATTAGGCTCCAGGGAGTCCTTCCTTCTCATGAGGTGGCCAAAGTATTTGAGTTTCATCTTCAGGATCTGGCCTTCAAAAAAGCAGTCAGGGCTGATCTCTTCTAGGACTGACCGGTTTGTTCGCCTTGCAGTCCAAGGGACTCGCAAGAGTCTTCTCCAGCACCAGAGTTCAAAAGCCTCAATTCTTTGATGCTTGGCCCTCCTTTGACGCTCGGTCCAACTTTCGCAGCCATACATTGCAACTGGGAATACCATAGCCTTGACTAAACGCACTTTTGTTGGCAGGGTGATGTCTCTGCTTTTTCGGATGCTGTCTAGATTTGCCATAGCTTTCCTCCCCAGGAGCAAGCGTCTTTTAATTTCTTTGCTGCAGTCCCCATCTGCAGTGATCTTGGAGCCCAGGAAAATAAAATCTTTCACTATCTCCATTTCTTCCCCATCTGCCATGAATTGAGAGGGCCGGATGCCATGATCTTTGTTTTCTTGATGTTGAGTTTCAAGCCAACTTTTGCACTCTCCTCCTTCACCCGCATCAACAGGCTCTTTAGTTCCTCTTCACTTTCTGCCATTAGAGTGGTATCATCTGCATATCTGAGGTTGTTGATATTTCTCCCTGCAATCTTGATCCCAATTTGTGACTCCTCTAATCCCGCATTTCTCATGATGTGCTCTGCATACAAGTTAAATAGGCAAGGCGACAGTATACAGCCTTGCTGAACTCCTTTCTCTTTGAACCAGTTAGTAATTCCATGTTCAGTTCTCACTGTTGCTAAATTTCTCAAGAGACAAATAAGATGCTCTGGTATTCCCATCTCTAAGAACTTGCCACAATTTGTTGCGCTCCACACAATCAAAGGCTTTAGCGTAGTCAATGAAGCAGAAGTAGACGTTCTTCTGGTACTCCCTAGCTTTCTCCATGATCCAGCGTATGTTGGCAATTTGATCTGTAGTTCCTCTGCCTCTTCGAAATCCTGCCTGTACTTCTGGAAGTTCTCGGTCCACATATTGCTGGAGCCTAGCTTGTAGGATTTTGAGCATAACTTTGCTAGCATGAGAAATTAGTGCGATGCTGCGGTAGTTTGAACATTCTTTGGCATTGCCCTTCTTTGGGATTGGAATGTAAACTGACCTTTTCCAATCCTGTGGCCATTGTTGAGTTTTCCAAATTTGCTGGCATATAGCATTTTTACTGCATCGTCCTATAAGATTTTGAATAGTTCAACTGGAATGCTGTCACCACCACTAGCTATTGTTGCTCAGACTTCCTAAGGCCCATTTGACTTCACATTCCAGGATGTCTGGCTCCAGGTCAGTAACTACCTCATTGTGGTCATCAGGGATGTTAAGCTCGCTCTTGTATAGTTCTTCTGTATAATTTTGCCACCTTTGTTTAATCTCTTCTGCTTCTGTGAGGTCCCTACCATTTTGGTCCCTTATCATACCCATCTTTGCATGAAACGTTCTCTTCATATCTCCAATTTTCTTGAAAAGATCTCTGGTCCTCCCCATTCTATTGTTTTCTTCTATTTGTTTGCTCTGTTCGTTTAAGAAGGCATTCTTATCTCTTCTAGCTTTTCTCTGGAATTCTGCATTCAGTTGGGTGTATCTTTCTCTTTCTCCCTTGCCTTTCACTTTCCTTCTCTCCTTAGCTATTTGTAAAGCTTCCTCAGACAGCCATTTTGATTTCTTGCATTTCTTTTTCTTTGGGATGGTTTTAGTTGCTACCTCTTGTACAATGTTGCGAACCTCCGTCCATAGTTCTTCAGGCACTCTATCAGATCTAATTCCTTAAATCTATTTGTCACCTCTACTGTGTATTCGTTGGGGATATGATTTAGTTCATACCTGAGTGGCCTAGTGGTTTTCCCTACTTTCTTCAATTTAAGCCTACATTTTGAAACAAGAAGCTCATGATCTGAACCACAATCAGCTCCTGGTCTTGTTTTGATTGACTGGATAGAACTTTTCCATCATTGGCTGCCGAGCACATAGTCAATCTGATTTCTGTGTTGACCGTCTGGTGATGTCTATGTGTAGAGTCTTCTCTTGGGTTGTTGGAAAAGAGTGTTTGCTATGACCATTGTATTCTCTTGACAAAATTCTACCAGCCTGTGCCCTGCTCCATTTTGTACTTCAAGGCCAAACTTGCCTGTTATCCCGGTTATCTTTTCGCTTCCTACTTTAGCATTCCAATCCTCCATGATGATAAGTACATCATTTTTTGGCATTGCTTCTAGAAGGTGTTGTAAGGCTTCATAGAACTGATCAACTTCATCCTCTTCAGCAGCAGTGGTTGGGGCATAGACCTGGATCACTGTGATGTTGAATGGTTTGCCTTGCATTCGAACTGAGATCATTCTGTCATTTTGGGGATTGTATCCCAAGACTACTTTTCCTACTCTCTTATTGATTATGAAGGCTACTCCATTTCTTCTGCGAGATTCTTGTCCACAGTAGTATACCTGATGGTCATCTGAATTAAATTCACCCATTCCTGTCCATTTTAGTTCACTGATTCCTAAAATGTCGCTGTTCAGTCTTGTCATTTCTTGTTTAACCACGTCCAGCTTGCCTTGATTCATGGATCTGACGTTCCAGGTTCCTATGGAATAGAAATCTTTACAGCATCGGACTGTCTTTTCGCCACCAGTTACTTCCACAACTGAGCGTCCTTTAAGCTTTGGCCCAGTCGCTTCATTCATTCTGGCGCTACTCGTACTAGCCGTCTGCCGATCCCCAGTAGCATATTGGACACCTTCCGACCTGAGGGGCTCATCTTCCGACGTCATAACGTTTTGCCTTTTGGAAATGTCCATAGAGTTTTCATGGCAAAGATACTGGAGTGGTTTGCCATTTCCTTCTCCAGTGGATCACCTTTTGTCAGAGCTCTCAGCTATGACCTGTCCGTCTTGGGTGGCCCTGCACGGTATAGCTCATAGCTTCACTGAACTACGCAAGCCCCCTTGCCACAACAAGGCATCGATCCTTGAAGGGGGATTACTATTACATAGTATTATGAAATTTTATCCTATTCGGAATGATAACCTTAAATATTCATTGCCTACGGAATTACTTTCACTGATTACATCCATAAACCGAATATTGAAATATACCTGATACGCGTTGGTCACTTGAACACGACCGGTCCTGCAGATTCATATAGCATGCATGCTAAAGACACCCGTTCGTGAATCAGAAATGTAAACTACATTTACAAGAGAACGACTCGTTTTACCTTTATTACTTCGTATGTCATTACTACATAATATTATGAAATTCTATCTTCTGCTGGGTAAAATAACCTTAAATACTCATTGGTTAAGGAGTTACTTTATGTCACTGATTACATCCAGAAACCGAATAGTAAATATACCTGCTAAGCGTTGGTCACTTGAACAGGACCTGTCATGCAGATTCATATAGCATGCGTGCAAAAGACACCATTTCGTGAATCAGAAATGTAAACAACATTGATAAGAGAACAACACATTTTACTATTGCTACTACGTACGTCTTCATATGGTTAGAAAACATCCCGCATGTTTATCATATGTTGCGGACAGTTTCGGTACTGTTTCTTCAAGCCAGCAAAAGCCCTATTATATCACAAGATTGATTCTTGGGACTCTCATATTTAGCTCTTTGGGTCCTATAGCAAAAGCAACTAGTGCTTTTTCCAAATTCTCTATTATTACCATAGAGTGTTATTAAATTCTATCTTCTACTCATCTCAAAGCTAAAATACTTGTTGGGTAAGAAATTACTTTATGTCATTCATTGCATCCAAAGAAAGCTATCTGTAATAGAGAATACTATTATTATTACATAGTATTATGGAATACGATATTCTCAGTCATCATTTAAAGGTATTATGAAATTCTATCCTCCTGGGTATGAAAACCTTAAAACAGTTTCTTACGACTCACATATTTAACAGTTATGGTCATATAGGAAAGCAACTAGTGCTCCTTCCAAATTCTCTGTTATTACTATACAGTGTTATGAAATTCTATTTTCTACTGCCTATGAGATAATCTTAAAAACCTGCTATCTAAGAAATGGCTTTATGGCATTGATTAAATTCATACAATGAATGGGATATATACCTGCTATATTCATATAGCATGAATGCCAAAGACACGTGAGTACTCGGCTAAAAAATCACTTTTTGTCATTGATTACATCCATACAACGAATAGGAAATATACCTGCTAAGCATTGCGAACATGTAGATTTATATCGCATGCATGCAAAACACATTTTAACTTTATTCCTTCTCATGACTTCATATATATATATAGGAGAACCTCCAGCAAGTTTATCATATGCTGCAGATGGAGTCTATTCAGAAAACCAAAAAATACCCGTAGTAGATTGTGAAATAGTTTCATTTGCCTTCATCAAGGTATGTCAGATATTTAACAGTTACGGTTATAAAGGCAAAGCAACTAGTGGTATTTCCATATTCTCTATTATTAGTATTATGAAATACTACTGTCACTATTACATAGTATTATGAAACTCTATCCTATTGGGTAAGGTAACCTTAAATATTAATTGTCTAAGGAATTACTTTCACTGATTACATCCATAAACCGAATATTGCAATATACCTGCTACGCGTTGGTCACTTGAACAGGACAGGTCCGGCAGATTCATATAGCATGCATGCTAAAGACACCCGTTCGTGAATCAGAAATGTAAACTACATTTATAAGAGAACTACTCGTTTTACCTTTATTTACCTTTATTATAAATGTTGTTTATTCTCATTCACGAAAGGGTGTCTTTTGCACGCATGCTCTATGAATTTGCATGACAGGTCCTGTTTAAGTGACCAACGCTTAGCAGGTATATTTACTATTCTGTTTCTGGACGTAATCAGTGACATAAAGTAACTCCTTAACCAATGAGTATTTAAGGTTATTTTACCCAGCAGAAGATAGAATTTCAGAATACTATGTAAGAATAGCAGAGAACTTGGAAATGCCAATAGTTGCTTTTGCTATATAACCTTTAGTTACAAATCTGACATACCTTGCAAATTAAACTATGTCGGAATCTACTACTGGTTGTGTTGGTGTTAAGAAGAGACTCCATCTGAAGCATATAATAAACTTGCTTGAGGTTCTCCTATATATATATATGAAGTCATGAGAAGTAATAAAGTTAAAATGTCTTTTGCATGCATGATATATAAAACTGCATGTTCGCAATGCTTAGCAGGTGTATTTCCTATTCGTTGTATGGATGTAATCAATGACATAAAGTGATTTCTTAGCCGAGTACTTCACATGGCTTTGGCATTCATGCTATATGAATATAGCAGGTATATATCCCATTCGTTGTATGAATGTAATCAATGCCGTAAAGTGATTTCTTAGATAGCAGGTTTTTAAGATTAACTCATAGGCAGTAGAAGATAGAATTTCATAACACTGTATCCTAATAACAGGGAATTTGGAAGGAGCACTAATTGCTTTTCTATATGACCATAACTGTTATGTGAGTCGTAAAAAGTATTTCATTATACCGAGGAGAGGATTCCATAATACTTTTAAATAATGACAGAGAATATCGTAGTATTTCATAATACTATGTAATAATAATAGTATTCTCTATTACAGATTGCTTTCTTTGGATGCATTGAATGACATAAAGTAATTTCTTACCCAACCAGTATTTAAGGTTATCTCATTGGGAATAGAAGATAGAATTTAATAACACTCTATGGTAATAATAGAGAATTTGGAGGGAGTACTAGTTGCTTTCCTATATGAACATAACTGTTAAATATGTGTCGTGATAAACTGTTTTAAGGTTTTCATACCCAGGAGGATAGAATTTCATAATACCTTTAAATAATGACAGAGAATATCGTCGTATTCCATAATACTATGTAATAATAATAGTATTCTCTATTACAGATTGCTTTCTTTGGATGTTAAAATGTGTTTTGCATGCATGCTATATAAATGTACGAAATGCTTAGCAGGTATATTTCCTATTCGTTGTATTGATGTAATCAATGACATAAAGTGATTTCTTAGCCGAGTACTTCACGTGTCTTTGGCATTCTTGCTATATGAATATAGCAGGTATATATGCCATTCGTTGTATGAATGTAATCAATGCCGTAAAGCCATTTCTTAGATAGCAGGTTTTTAAGATTATCTCATAGGCAGTAGAAGATAGAATTTCATAATACTGTATACTAATAACAGGGATTTGGAAGGAGCACTAGTTGCTTTCCTAATATGACCATAATGGTTAAGTATGTGAGTCGTAAGAAACTATTTTAAGGTTACTATACCGAGGTGAGAATTTCATAATACCTTTAAATAATGACAGAGAATATCGTAGTATTTCATAATACTATGTAATAATAATAGTATTCTCTATTACAGATTGCTTTCTTTCGATGCAATGAATGACGTAAAGTAATACCAACAAGTATTTAAGGTTATCTCATAGGGAATAGAAGATAGAATTTAATAACACTCTATGGTAATAATAGAGAATTTGGAAAAAGCACTAGTTGCTTTGGCTATAGGACCCTAAGAGTTAAATATGTGAGTCCCAAGAAACAATCTTGTGATATAATAGGGCTTCTGCTGGTTTGAAGAAACAATACCAAAACACTGTTTGCAACATATCATTAACGTGCAGGATGTTTTCTACCCATATGAAGACGTACGAAGTAGTAATAGTAAAATGTGTTGTTCTCTTATAAATGTTGTTTATTCTCATTCACGAAAGGGTGGTTGTGTTGGTGTTAAGAAGAGACTCCATCTGCAGCATATGATAAACTTGCTGGAGGTTCTCCTATATATATATGAAGTCATGAGAAGTAATAAAGTTAAAATGTCTTTTGCATGCATGCTATATAAAACTGCATGTTCGCAATGCTTAGCAGATATATTTCCTATTCGTTGTATGGATTTAATCAATGACAAAAAGTGATTTCTTAGCCGAGTACTTCACATGGCTTTGGCATTCATGCTATATGAATATAGCAGGTATATATCCCATTCGTTGTATGAATGTAATCAATGCCGTAAAGTGATTTCTTAGATAGCAGGTTTTTAAGATTAACTCATAGGCAGTAGAAGATAGAATTTCATAACACTGTATCCTAATAACAGGGAATTTGGAAGGAGCACTAATTGCTTTTCTATATGACCATAACTGTTATGTGAGTAGTAAAAAGTATTTCATTATACCGAGGAGAGGATTCCATAATAATTTTAAATAATGACAGAGAATATCGTAGTATTTCATAATACTATGTAATAATAATAGTATTCTCTATTACAGATTGCTTTCTTTGGATGCATTGAATGACATAAAGTAATTTCTTACCCAACCAGTATTTAAGGTTATCTCATTGGGAATAGAAGATAGAATTTAATAACACTCTATGGTAATAATAGAGAATTTGGAGGGAGTACTAGTTGCTTTCCTATATGAACATAACTGTTAAATATGTGTCGTGATAAACTGTTTTAAGGTTTTCATACCCAGGAGGATAGAATTTCATAATACCTTTAAATAATGACAGAGAATATCGTCGTATTCCATAATACTATGTAATAATAATAGTATTCTCTATTACAGATTGCTTTCTTTGGATGTTAAAATGTGTTTTACATGAATGCTATATAAATGTACGAAATGCTTAGCAGGTATATTTCCTATTCGTTGTATTGATGTAATCAATGACATAAAGTGATTTCTTAGCCGAGTACTTCACGTGTCTTTGGCATTCTTGCTATATGAATATAGCAGGTATATATGCCATTCGTTGTATGAATGTAATCAATGCCGTAAAGCCATTTCTTAGATAGCAGGTTTTTAAGATTATCTCATAGGCAGTAGAAGATAGAATTTCATAATACTGTATACTAATAACAGGGATTTGGAAGGAGCACTAGTTGCTTTCCTAATATGACCATAATGGTTAAGTATGTGAGTCGTAAGAAACTATTTTAAGGTTACTATACCGAGGTGAGAATTTCATAATACCTTTAAATAATGACAGAGAATATTGTAGTATTTCATAATACTATGTAATAATAATAGTATTCTCTATTACAGATTGCTTTCTTTCGATGCAATGAATGACGTAAAGTAATACCAACAAGTATTTAAGGTTATCTCATAGGGAATAGAAGATAGAATTTAATAACACTCTATGGTAATAATAGAGAATTTGGAAAAAGCACTAGTTGCTTTGGCTATAGGACCCTAAGAGTTAAATATGTGAGTCCCAAGAAACAATCTTGTGATATAATAGGGCTTCTGCTGGTTTGAAGAAACAATACCAAAACACTGTCTGCAACATATCATTAACGTGCAGGATGTTTTCTACCCATATGAAGACGTACGAAGTAGTAATAGTAAAATGTGTTGTTCTCCTATAAATGTTGTTTATTCTCATTCACGAAAGGGTGGTTGTGTTGGTGTTAAGAAGAGACTCCATCTGCAGCATATGATAAACTTGCTGGAGGTTCTCCTATATATATATGAAGTCATGAGAAGTAATAAAGTTAAAATGTCTTTTGCATGCATGCTATATAAAACTGCATGTTCGCAATGCTTAGCAGATATATTTCCTATTCGTTGTATGGATGTAATCAATGACAAAAAGTGATTTCTTAGCCGAGTACTTCACGTGTCTTTGGCATTCATGCTATATGAATATAGCAGGTATATATCCCATTCGTTGTATGAATGTAATTATGCCGTAAAGCGATTTCATAGATAGCAGGTTTTTAAGATTATCTCATAGGCAGTAGAAGATAGAATTTCATGACATAGTAATAACAGGGAATTTGGAAGGAGCACTAGTTGCTTTCCTATATGACCATGTGTTAAATATATGTCGTAAGAAACTATTTTAAGGTTATCATACCCAATATGATAGAATTTCATAATACTATGTAATAGTAACAGAGGAATATAGTAGTATTTCATAATACTAATAATAATAGAGAATAGAGAATAGAGACGTACGAAGTAGTAATAGCAAAATGTGTCTTATAAATGGTGTTTACATTTCTGATTCCCGCAAGGGTGTCTTTAGCACATATGCTATATGAATCTGCAGGACCAACGTTGGTCAAGTGACCAACGCTTAACAGGTATATTTAGTATTCGGTTTCTGGACGTAATCAGTGACATAAAGTAACGCCTTAACCAATGATTATTTAAGGTTATTTTAACCAGCAGAAGATAGAATTACATAGAATGTAATAATAGCAGAGAACTTGGAAATGCCAATAGTTGCTTTTGCTATATAACCTTAATAGTTACTTATCTGACATACTTTGTTGAAGGCAAATGAAACTATGTCGGAATCTACTACGGGTTGTGTTGGTGTTAAGAAGAGACTCCATCTGCAGCATATGATAAACTTGCGGGATGTTTTCTGTTAACTATATGAAGACATAGGAAGTAATAAAGGTAAAACGGGTTGTTCTCTTGTAAATGTAGTTTACATTTCTCATTCACGAATGGGTGTCTTTAGCATGCATGCTATATGAATCTGCAGGACCTGTCCTGTTCAAGTGACCAACGCGTAGCAGGTATATTGCAATATCCGGTTGCAATGCAATGAATGACATAAAGTAATTTCTTACCCAACAAGTATTTATCTCATAGGGAGTAGAAGAAAACATCCCACAAGTATATCATAAAACATCCCGCAAGTTTATCATATGCTGCAGATGGAGTTTCTTCTTAATACCAACACAACCCGTAGTAGATTCCGACGTAGTATATATGCCATTCGTTGTATGAATGTAATCAATGCCGTAAAGCCATTTCTTAGATAGCAGGTTTTTAAGATTATCTCATAGGCAGTAGAAGATAGAATTTCATAATACTGTATACTAATAACAGGGATTTGGAAGGAGCACTAGTTGCTTTCCTAATATGACCATAATGGTTAAGTATGTGAGTCGTAAGAAACTATTTTAAGGTTACTATACCGAGGTGAGAATTTCATAATACCTTTAAATAATGACAGAGAATATTGTAGTATTTCATAATACTATGTAATAATAATAGTATTCTCTATTACAGATTGCTTTCTTTCGATGCAATGAATGACGTAAAGTAATACCAACAAGTATTTAAGGTTATCTCATAGGGAATAGAAGATAGAATTTAATAACACTCTATGGTAATAATAGAGAATTTGGAAAAAGCACTAGTTGCTTTGGCTATAGGACCCTAAGAGTTAAATATGTGAGTCCCAAGAAACAATCTTGTGATATAATAGGGCTTCTGCTGGTTTGAAGAAACAATACCAAAACACTGTCTGCAACATATCATTAACGTGCAGGATGTTTTCTACCCATATGAAGACGTACGAAGTAGTAATAGTAAAATGTGTTGTTCTCCTATAAATGTTGTTTATTCTCATTCACGAAAGGGTGGTTGTGTTGGTGTTAAGAAGAGACTCCATCTGCAGCATATGATAAACTTGCTGGAGGTTCTCCTATATATATATGAAGTCATGAGAAGTAATAAAGTTAAAATGTCTTTTGCATGCATGCTATATAAAACTGCATGTTCGCAATGCTTAGCAGATATATTTCCTATTCGTTGTATGGATGTAATCAATGACAAAAAGTGATTTCTTAGCCGAGTACTTCACGTGTCTTTGGCATTCATGCTATATGAATATAGCAGGTATATATCCCATTCGTTGTATGAATGTAATTATGCCGTAAAGCGATTTCATAGATAGCAGGTTTTTAAGATTATCTCATAGGCAGTAGAAGATAGAATTTCATGACATAGTAATAACAGGGAATTTGGAAGGAGCACTAGTTGCTTTCCTATATGACCATGTGTTAAATATATAAGTCGTAAGAAACTATTTTAAGGTTATCATACCCAATAGGATAGAATTTCATAATACTATGTAATAGTAACAGAGGAATATAGTAGTATTTCATAATACTAATAATAATAGAGAATAGAGAATAGAGACGTACGAAGTAGTAATAGCAAAATGTGTCTTATAAATGGTGTTTACATTTCTGATTCACGCAAGGGTGTCTTTTGCACGTATGCTATATGAATCTGCAGGACCAACGTTGGTCAAGTGACCAACGCTTAGCAGATATATTTAGTATTCGGTTTCTGGACATAATCAGTGACATAAAGTAACGCCTTAACCAATGATTATTTAAGGTTATTTTAACCAGCAGAAGATAGAATTTCATAATACTATGTAATAATAGCAGAGAACTTGGAAATGCCAGTAGTTGCTTTTGCTATATAACCTTAATAGTTACTTATCTGACATACTTTGTTGAAGGCAAATGAAACTATGTCGGAATCTACTACGGGTTGTGTTGGTGTTAAGAAGAGACTCCATCTGCAGCATATGATAAACTTGCGGGATGTTTTCTGTTAACTATATGAAGACATAGGAAGTAATAAAGGTAAAACGGGTTGTTCTCTTGTAAATGTAGTTTACATTTCTCATTCACGAATGGGTGTCTTTAGCATGCATGCTATATGAATCTGCAGGACATGTCCTGTTCAAGTGACCAACGCGTAGCAGGTATATTGCAATATTCAGTTGCAATGCAATGAATGACATAAAGTAATTTCTTACCCAACAAGTATTTATCTCATAGGGAGTAGAAGAAAACATCCCACAAGTTTATCATAAGAAAACATCCCGCAAGTTTATCATATGCTGCAGATGGAGTCTCTTCTTAACACCAACACAACCCGTAGTAGATTCCGACGTAGTATATATGCCATTCGTTGTATGAATGTAATCAATGCCGTAAAGCCATTTCTTAGATAGCAGGTTTTTAAGATTATCTCATAGGCAGTAGAAGATAGAATTTCATAACACTGTATACTAATAACAGGGATTTGGAAGGAGCACTAGTTGCTTTCCTAATATGACCATAATGGTTAAGTATGTGAGTCGTAAGAAACTATTTTAAGGTTACTATACCGAATTGAGAATTTCATAATACCTTTAAATAATGACAGAGAATATCGTAGTATTTCATAATACTATGTAATAATAATAGTATTCTCCATTACAGATTGTTTTCTTTCGATGCAATGAATGACGTAAAGTAATTTCTTACCCAACAAGTATTTAAGGTTATCTCATAGGGAATAGAAGATAGAATTTAATAACACTCTATGGTAATAATAGAGAATTTGGAAAAAGCACTAGTTGCTTTGGCTATAGGACCCTAAGAGTTAAATATGTGAGTCCCAAGAAACAATCTTGTGATATTATAGGGCTTCTGCTGGTTTGAAGAAACAATACCAAAACACTGTCTGCAACATATCATTAACGTGCAGGATGTTTTCTACCCATATGAAGACGTACGAAGTAGTAATAGTAAAATGTGTTGTTCTCCTATAAATGTTGTTTATTCTCATTCACGAAAGGGTGGTTGTGTTGGTGTTAAGAAGAGACTCCATCTGCAGCATATGATAAACTTGCTGGAGGTTCTCCTATATATATATGAAGTCATGAGAAGTAATAAAAATGTCTTTTGCATGCATGCTATATAAAACTGCATGTTCGCAATGCTTAGCAGATATATTTCCTATTCGTTGTATGGATGTAATCAATGACAAAAAGTGATTTCTTAGCCGAGTACTTCACGTGTCTTTGGCATTCATGCTATATGAATATAGCAGGTATATATCCCATTCGTTGTATGAATGTAATCTATGCCGTAAAGCGATTTCTTAGATAGCAGGTTTTTAAGATTATCTCATAGGCAGAATTTCATGACATAGTAATAACAGGGAATTTGGAAGGAGCACTAGTTGCTTTCCTATATGACCATGTGTTAAATATATAAGTCGTAAGAAACTATTTTAAGGTTATCATACCCAATAGGATAGAATTTCATAATACTATGTAATAGTAACAGAGGAATATAGTAGTATTTCATAATACTAATAATAATAGAGAATAGAGAATAGAGACGTACGAAGTAGTAATAGCAAAATGTGTCTTATAAATGGTGTTTACATTTCTGATTCACGCAAGGGTGTCTTTTGCACGTATGCTATATGAATCTGCAGGACCAACGTTGGTCAAGTGACCAACGCTTAGCAGATATATTTAGTATTCGGTTTCTGGACATAATCAGTGACATAAAGTAACGCCTTAACCAATGATTATTTAAGGTTATTTTAACCAGCAGAAGATAGAATTTCATAATACTATGTAATAATAGCAGAGAACTTGGAAATGCCAGTAGTTGCTTTTGCTATATAACCTTAATAGTTACTTATCTGACATACTTTGTTGAAGGCAAATGAAACTATGTCGGAATCTACTACGGGTTGTGTTGGTGTTAAGAAGAGACTCCATCTGCAGCATATGATAAACTTGCGGGATGTTTTCTGTTAACTATATGAAGACATAGGAAGTAATAAAGGTAAAACGGGTTGTTCTCTTGTAAATGTAGTTTACATTTCTCATTCACGAATGGGTGTCTTTAGCATGCATGCTATATGAATCTGCAGGACATGTCCTGTTCAAGTGACCAACGCGTAGCAGGTATATTGCAATATTCAGTTGCAATGCAATGAATGACATAAAGTAATTTCTTACCCAACAAGTATTTATCTCATAGGGAGTAGAAGAAAACATCCCACAAGTTTATCATAAGAAAACATCCCGCAAGTTTATCATATGCTGCAGATGGAGTCTCTTCTTAACACCAACACAACCCGTAGTAGATTCCGACGTAGTATATATGCCATTCGTTGTATGAATGTAATCAATGCCGTAAAGCCATTTCTTAGATAGCAGGTTTTTAAGATTATCTCATAGGCAGTAGAAGATAGAATTTCATAACACTGTATACTAATAACAGGGATTTGGAAGGAGCACTAGTTGCTTTCCTAATATGACCATAATGGTTAAGTATGTGAGTCGTAAGAAACTATTTTAAGGTTACTATACCGAATTGAGAATTTCATAATACCTTTAAATAATGACAGAGAATATCGTAGTATTTCATAATACTATGTAATAATAATAGTATTCTCTATTACAGATTGTTTTCTTTCGATGCAATGAATGACGTAAAGTAATTTCTTACCCAACAAGTATTTAAGGTTATCTCATAGGGAATAGAAGATAGAATTTAATAACACTCTATGGTAATAATAGAGAATTTGGAAAAAGCACTAGTTGCTTTGGCTATAGGACCCTAAGAGTTAAATATGTGAGTCCCAAGAAACAATCTTGTGATATTATAGGGCTTCTGCTGGTTTGAAGAAACAATACCAAAACACTGTCTGCAACATATCATTAACGTGCAGGATGTTTTCTACCCATATGAAGACGTACGAAGTAGTAATAGTAAAATGTGTTGTTCTCTTATAAATGTTGTTTATTCTCATTCACGAAAGGGTGGTTGTGTTGGTGTTAAGAAGAGACTCCATCTGCAGCATATGATAAACTTGCTGGAGGTTCTCCTATATATATATGAAGTCATGAGAAGTAATAAAGTAAAAATGTCTTTTGCATGCATGCTATATAAAACTGCATGTTCGCAATGCTTAGCAGATATATTTCCTATTCGTTGTATGGATGTAATCAATGACAAAAAGTGATTTCTTAGCCGAGTACTTCACGTGTCTTTGGCATTCATGCTATATGAATATAGCAGGTATATATCCCATTCGTTGTATGAATGTAATCTATGCCGTAAAGCGATTTCTTAGATAGCAGGTTTTTAAGATTATCTCATAGGCAGAATTTCATGACATAGTAATAACAGGGAATTTGGAAGGAGCACTAGTTGCTTTCCTATATGACCATGTGTTAAATATATAAGTCGTAAGAAACTATTTTAAGGTTATCATACCCAATAGGATAGAATTTCATAATACTATGTAATAGTAACAGAGGAATATAGTAGTATTTCATAATACTAATAATAATAGAGAATAGAGAATAGAGACGTACGAAGTAGTAATAGCAAAATGTGTCTTATAAATGGTGTTTACATTTCTGATTCACGCAAGGGTGTCTTTTGCACGTATGCTATATGAATCTGCAGGACCAACGTTGGTCAAGTGACCAACGCTTAGCAGATATATTTAGTATTCGGTTTCTGGACATAATCAGTGACATAAAGTAACGCCTTAACCAATGATTATTTAAGGTTATTTTAACCAGCAGAAGATAGAATTTCATAATACTATGTAATAATAGCAGAGAACTTGGAAATGCCAGTAGTTGCTTTTGCTATATAACCTTAATAGTTACTTATCTGACATACTTTGTTGAAGGCAAATGAAACTATGTCGGAATCTACTACGGGTTGTGTTGGTGTTAAGAAGAGACTCCATCTGCAGCATATGATAAACTTGCGGGATGTTTTCTGTTAACTATATGAAGACATAGGAAGTAATAAAGGTAAAACGGGTTGTTCTCTTGTAAATGTAGTTTACATTTCTCATTCACGAATGGGTGTCTTTAGCATGCATGCTATATGAATCTGCAGGACATGTCCTGTTCAAGTGACCAACGCGTAGCAGGTATATTGCAATATTCAGTTGCAATGCAATGAATGACATAAAGTAATTTCTTACCCAACAAGTATTTATCTCATAGGGAGTAGAAGAAAACATCCCACAAGTTTATCATAAGAAAACATCCCGCAAGTTTATCATATGCTGCAGATGGAGTCTCTTCTTAACACCAACACAACCCGTAGTAGATTCCGACGTAGTATATATGCCATTCGTTGTATGAATGTAATCAATGCCGTAAAGCCATTTCTTAGATAGCAGGTTTTTAAGATTATCTCATAGGCAGTAGAAGATAGAATTTCATAACACTGTATACTAATAACAGGGATTTGGAAGGAGCACTAGTTGCTTTCCTAATATGACCATAATGGTTAAGTATGTGAGTCGTAAGAAACTATTTTAAGGTTACTATACCGAATTGAGAATTTCATAATACCTTTAAATAATGACAGAGAATATCGTAGTATTTCATAATACTATGTAATAATAATAGTATTCTCCATTACAGATTGTTTTCTTTCGATGCAATGAATGACGTAAAGTAATTTCTTACCCAACAAGTATTTAAGGTTATCTCATAGGGAATAGAAGATAGAATTTAATAACACTCTATGGTAATAATAGAGAATTTGGAAAAAGCACTAGTTGCTTTGGCTATAGGACCCTAAGAGTTAAATATGTGAGTCCCAAGAAACAATCTTGTGATATTATAGGGCTTCTGCTGGTTTGAAGAAACAATACCAAAACACTGTCTGCAACATATCATTAACGTGCAGGATGTTTTCTACCCATATGAAGACGTACGAAGTAGTAATAGTAAAATGTGTTGTTCTCCTATAAATGTTGTTTATTCTCATTCACGAAAGGGTGGTTGTGTTGGTGTTAAGAAGAGACTCCATCTGCAGCATATGATAAACTTGCTGGAGGTTCTCCTATATATATATGAAGTCATGAGAAGTAATAAAGTAAAAATGTCTTTTGCATGCATGCTATATAAAACTGCATGTTCGCAATGCTTAGCAGATATATTTCCTATTCGTTGTATGGATGTAATCAATGACAAAAAGTGATTTCTTAGCCGAGTACTTCACGTGTCTTTGGCATTCATGCTATATGAATATAGCAGGTATATATCCCATTCGTTGTATGAATGTAATCTATGCCGTAAAGCGATTTCTTAGATAGCAGGTTTTTAAGATTATCTCATAGGCAGAATTTCATGACATAGTAATAACAGGGAATTTGGAAGGAGCACTAGTTGCTTTCCTATATGACCATGTGTTAAATATATAAGTCGTAAGAAACTATTTTAAGGTTATCATACCCAATAGGATAGAATTTCATAATACTATGTAATAGTAACAGAGGAATATAGTAGTATTTCATAATACTAATAATAATAGAGAATAGAGAATAGAGACGTACGAAGTAGTAATAGCAAAATGTGTCTTATAAATGGTGTTTACATTTCTGATTCACGCAAGGGTGTCTTTTGCACGTATGCTATATGAATCTGCAGGACCAACGTTGGTCAAGTGACCAACGCTTAGCAGATATATTTAGTATTCGGTTTCTGGACATAATCAGTGACATAAAGTAACGCCTTAACCAATGATTATTTAAGGTTATTTTAACCAGCAGAAGATAGAATTTCATAATACTATGTAATAATAGCAGAGAACTTGGAAATGCCAGTAGTTGCTTTTGCTATATAACCTTAATAGTTACTTATCTGACATACTTTGTTGAAGGCAAATGAAACTATGTCGGAATCTACTACGGGTTGTGTTGGTGTTAAGAAGAGACTCCATCTGCAGCATATGATAAACTTGCGGGATGTTTTCTGTTAACTATATGAAGACATAGGAAGTAATAAAGGTAAAACGGGTTGTTCTCTTGTAAATGTAGTTTACATTTCTCATTCACGAATGGGTGTCTTTAGCATGCATGCTATATGAATCTGCAGGACATGTCCTGTTCAAGTGACCAACGCGTAGCAGGTATATTGCAATATTCAGTTGCAATGCAATGAATGACATAAAGTAATTTCTTACCCAACAAGTATTTATCTCATAGGGAGTAGAAGAAAACATCCCACAAGTTTATCATAAGAAAACATCCCGCAAGTTTATCATATGCTGCAGATGGAGTCTCTTCTTAACACCAACACAACCCGTAGTAGATTCCGACGTAGTATATATGCCATTCGTTGTATGAATGTAATCAATGCCGTAAAGCCATTTCTTAGATAGCAGGTTTTTAAGATTATCTCATAGGCAGTAGAAGATAGAATTTCATAACACTGTATACTAATAACAGGGATTTGGAAGGAGCACTAGTTGCTTTCCTAATATGACCATAATGGTTAAGTATGTGAGTCGTAAGAAACTATTTTAAGGTTACTATACCGAATTGAGAATTTCATAATACCTTTAAATAATGACAGAGAATATCGTAGTATTTCATAATACTATGTAATAATAATAGTATTCTCCATTACAGATTGTTTTCTTTCGATGCAATGAATGACGTAAAGTAATTTCTTACCCAACAAGTATTTAAGGTTATCTCATAGGGAATAGAAGATAGAATTTAATAACACTCTATGGTAATAATAGAGAATTTGGAAAAAGCACTAGTTGCTTTGGCTATAGGACCCTAAGAGTTAAATATGTGAGTCCCAAGAAACAATCTTGTGATATTATAGGGCTTCTGCTGGTTTGAAGAAACAATACCAAAACACTGTCTGCAACATATCATTAACGTGCAGGATGTTTTCTACCCATATGAAGACGTACGAAGTAGTAATAGTAAAATGTGTTGTTCTCCTATAAATGTTGTTTATTCTCATTCACGAAAGGGTGGTTGTGTTGGTGTTAAGAAGAGACTCCATCTGCAGCATATGATAAACTTGCTGGAGGTTCTCCTATATATATATGAAGTCATGAGAAGTAATAAAGTAAAAATGTCTTTTGCATGCATGCTATATAAAACTGCATGTTCGCAATGCTTAGCAGATATATTTCCTATTCGTTGTATGGATGTAATCAATGACAAAAAGTGATTTCTTAGCCGAGTACTTCACGTGTCTTTGGCATTCATGCTATATGAATATAGCAGGTATATATCCCATTCGTTGTATGAATGTAATCTATGCCGTAAAGCGATTTCTTAGATAGCAGGTTTTTAAGATTATCTCATAGGCAGAATTTCATGACATAGTAATAACAGGGAATTTGGAAGGAGCACTAGTTGCTTTCCTATATGACCATGTGTTAAATATATAAGTCGTAAGAAACTATTTTAAGGTTATCATACCCAATAGGATAGAATTTCATAATACTATGTAATAGTAACAGAGGAATATAGTAGTATTTCATAATACTAATAATAATAGAGAATAGAGAATAGAGACGTACGAAGTAGTAATAGCAAAATGTGTCTTATAAATGGTGTTTACATTTCTGATTCACGCAAGGGTGTCTTTTGCACGTATGCTATATGAATCTGCAGGACCAACGTTGGTCAAGTGACCAACGCTTAGCAGATATATTTAGTATTCGGTTTCTGGACATAATCAGTGACATAAAGTAACGCCTTAACCAATGATTATTTAAGGTTATTTTAACCAGCAGAAGATAGAATTTCATAATACTATGTAATAATAGCAGAGAACTTGGAAATGCCAGTAGTTGCTTTTGCTATATAACCTTAATAGTTACTTATCTGACATACTTTGTTGAAGGCAAATGAAACTATGTCGGAATCTACTACGGGTTGTGTTGGTGTTAAGAAGAGACTCCATCTGCAGCATATGATAAACTTGCGGGATGTTTTCTGTTAACTATATGAAGACATAGGAAGTAATAAAGGTAAAACGGGTTGTTCTCTTGTAAATGTAGTTTACATTTCTCATTCACGAATGGGTGTCTTTAGCATGCATGCTATATGAATCTGCAGGACATGTCCTGTTCAAGTGACCAACGCGTAGCAGGTATATTGCAATATTCAGTTGCAATGCAATGAATGACATAAAGTAATTTCTTACCCAACAAGTATTTATCTCATAGGGAGTAGAAGAAAACATCCCACAAGTTTATCATAAGAAAACATCCCGCAAGTTTATCATATGCTGCAGATGGAGTCTCTTCTTAACACCAACACAACCCGTAGTAGATTCCGACGTAGTATATATGCCATTCGTTGTATGAATGTAATCAATGCCGTAAAGCCATTTCTTAGATAGCAGGTTTTTAAGATTATCTCATAGGCAGTAGAAGATAGAATTTCATAACACTGTATACTAATAACAGGGATTTGGAAGGAGCACTAGTTGCTTTCCTAATATGACCATAATGGTTAAGTATGTGAGTCGTAAGAAACTATTTTAAGGTTACTATACCGAATTGAGAATTTCATAATACCTTTAAATAATGACAGAGAATATCGTAGTATTTCATAATACTATGTAATAATAATAGTATTCTCCATTACAGATTGTTTTCTTTCGATGCAATGAATGACGTAAAGTAATTTCTTACCCAACAAGTATTTAAGGTTATCTCATAGGGAATAGAAGATAGAATTTAATAACACTCTATGGTAATAATAGAGAATTTGGAAAAAGCACTAGTTGCTTTGGCTATAGGACCCTAAGAGTTAAATATGTGAGTCCCAAGAAACAATCTTGTGATATTATAGGGCTTCTGCTGGTTTGAAGAAACAATACCAAAACACTGTCTGCAACATATCATTAACGTGCAGGATGTTTTCTACCCATATGAAGACGTACGAAGTAGTAATAGTAAAATGTGTTGTTCTCCTATAAATGTTGTTTATTCTCATTCACGAAAGGGTGGTTGTGTTGGTGTTAAGAAGAGACTCCATCTGCAGCATATGATAAACTTGCTGGAGGTTCTCCTATATATATATGAAGTCATGAGAAGTAATAAAGTAAAAATGTCTTTTGCATGCATGCTATATAAAACTGCATGTTCGCAATGCTTAGCAGATATATTTCCTATTCGTTGTATGGATGTAATCAATGACAAAAAGTGATTTCTTAGCCGAGTACTTCACGTGTCTTTGGCATTCATGCTATATGAATATAGCAGGTATATATCCCATTCGTTGTATGAATGTAATCTATGCCGTAAAGCGATTTCTTAGATAGCAGGTTTTTAAGATTATCTCATAGGCAGTAGAAGATAGAATTTCATGACATAGTAATAACAGGGAATTTGGAAGGAGCACTAGTTGCTTTCCTATATGACCATGTGTTAAATATATAAGTCGTAAGAAACTATTTTAAGGTTATCATACCCAATAGGATAGAATTTCATAATACTATGTAATGGTAACAGAGTATTTCATAATACTAATAATAATAGAGAATAGAGAATAGAGACGTACGAAGTAGTAATAGCAAAATGTGTCTTATAAATGGTGTTTACATTTCTGATTCCCGCAAGGGTGTCTTTTGCACGTATGCTATATGAATCTGCAGGACCAACGTTGGTCAAGTGACCAACGCTTAGCAGGTATATTTAGTATTCGGTTTCTGGACGTAATCAGTCACATAAAGTAATGCCTTAACCAATGATTATTTAAGGTTATTTTAACCAGCAGAAGATAGAATTTCATAATACTATGTAATAATAGCAGAGAACTTGGTAATGCCAGTAGTTGCTTTTGCTATATAACCTTAATAGTTACTTATCTGACATACTTTGTTGAAGGCAAATGAAACTATGTCGGAATCTACTACGGGTTGTGTTGGTGTTAAGAAGAGATTCCATCTGCAGCATATGATAAACTTGCGGGATGTTTTCTGTTAACTATATGAAGACATAGGAAGTAATAAAGGTAAAACGGGTTGTTCTCTTGTAAATGTAGTTTACATTTCTCATTCACGAATGGGTGTCTTTAGCATGCATGCTATATGAATCTGCAGGACATGTCCTGTTCAAGTGACCAACGCGTAGCAGGTATATTGCAATATTCGGTTGCAATGCAATGAATGACATAAAGTAATTTCTTACCCAACAAGTATTTATCTCATAGGGAGTAGAAGAAAACATCCCACAAGTATATCATAAAACATCCCGCAAGTTTATCATATACTGCAGATGGAGTTTCTTCTTAATACCAACACAACCCGTAGTAGATTCCGACGTAGTATATATGCCATTCGTTGTATGAATGTAATCAATGCCGTAAAGCCATTTCTTAGATAGCAGGTTTTTAAGATTATCTCATAGGCAGTAGAAGATAGAATTTCATAACACTGTATACTAATAACAGGGATTTGGAAGGAGCACTAGTTGCTTTCCTAATATGACCATAATGGTTAAGTATGTGAGTCGTAAGAAACTATTTTAAGGTTACTATACCGAGGTGAGAATTTCATAATACCTTTAAATAATGACAGAGAATATTGTAGTATTTCATAATACTATGTAATAATAATAGTATTCTCTATTACAGATTGCTTTCTTTCGATGCAATGAATGACGTAAAGTAATACCAACAAGTATTTAAGGTTATCTCATAGGGAATAGAAGATAGAATTTAATAACACTCTATGGTAATAATAGAGAATTTGGAAAAAGCACTAGTTGCTTTGGCTATAGGACCCTAAGAGTTAAATATGTGAGTCCCAAGAAACAATCTTGTGATATTATAGGGCTTCTGCTGGTTTGAAGAAACAATACCAAAACACTGTCTGCAACATATCATTAACGTGCAGGATGTTTTCTACCCATATGAAGACGTACGAAGTAGTAATAGTAAAATGTGTTGTTCTCTTATAAATGTTGTTTATTCTCATTCACGAAAGGGTGGTTGTGTTGGTGTTAAGAAGAGACTCCATCTGCAGCATATGATAAACTTGCTGGAGGTTCTCCTATATATATATGAAGTCATGAGAAGTAATAAAGTTAAAATGTCTTTTGCATGCATGCTATATAAAACTGCATGTTCGCAATGCTTAGCAGATATATTTCCTATTCGTTGTATGGATGTAATCAATGACAAAAAGTGATTTCTTAGCCGAGTACTTCACGTGTCTTTGGCATTCATGCTATATGAATATAGCAGGTATATATCCCATTCGTTGTATGAATGTAATCTATGCCGTAAAGCGATTTCTTAGATAGCAGGTTTTTAAGATTATCTCATAGGCAGTAGAAGATAGAATTTCATGACATAGTAATAACAGGGAATTTGGAAGGAGCACTAGTTGCTTTCCTATATGACCATGTGTTAAATATATAAGTCGTAAGAAACTATTTTAAGGTTATCATACCCAATAGGATAGAATTTCATAATACTATGTAATAGTAACAGAGGAATATAGTAGTATTTCATAATACTAATAATAATAGAGAATAGAGAATAGAGACGTACGAAGTAGTAATAGCAAAATGTGTCTTATAAATGGTGTTTACATTTCCGATTCACGCAAGGGTGTCTTTTGCACGTATGCTATATGAATCTGCAGGACCAACGTTGGTCAAGTGACCAACGCTTAGCAGGTATATTTAGTATTCGGTTTCTGGACGTAATCAGTGACATAAAGTAACGCCTTAACCAATGATTATTTAAGGTTATTTTAACCAGCAGAAGATAGAATTACATAGAATGTAATAATAGCAGAGAACTTGGAAATGCCAGTAGTTGCTTTTGCTATATAACCTTAATAGTTACTTATCTGACATACTTTGTTGAAGGCAAATGAAACTATGTCGGAATCTACTACGGGTTGTGTTGGTGTTAAGAAGAGACTCCATCTGCAGCATATGATAAACTTGCGGGATGTTTTCTGTTAACTATATGAAGACATAGGAAGTAATAAAGGTAAAACGGGTTGTTCTCTTGTAAATGTAGTTTACATTTCTCATTCACGAATGGGTGTCTTTAGCATGCATGCTATATGAATCTGCAGGACCAACGCGTTCAAGTGACCAACGCGTAGCAGGTATATTGCAATATTCAGTTGCAATGCAATGAATGACATAAAGTAATTTCTTACCCAACAAGTATTTATCTCATAGGGAGTAGAACATCCCACAAGTTTATCATAAGAAAACATCCCGCAAGTTTATCATATGCTGCAGATGGAGTCTCTTCTTAACACCAACACAACCCGTAGTAGATTCCGACGTAGTATATATGCCATTCGTTGTATGAATGTAATCAATGCCGTAAAGCCATTTCTTAGATAGCAGGTTTTTAAGATTATCTCATAGGCAGTAGAATTTCATAACACTGTATACTAATAACAGGGATTTGGAAGGAGCACTAGTTGCTTTCCTAATATGACCATAATGGTTAAGTATGTGAGTCGTAAGAAACTATTTTAAGGTTACTATACCGAGGTGAGAATTTCATAATACCTTTAAATAATGACAGAGAATATCGTAGTATTTCATAATAACTATGTAATAATAATAGTATTCTCTATTACAGATTGTTTTCTTTCGATGCAATGAATGACGTAAAGTAATTTCTTACCCAACAAGTATTTAAGGTTATCTCATAGGGAATAGAAGATAGAATTTAATAACACTCTATGGTAATAATAGAGAATTTGGAAAAAGCACTAGTTGCTTTGGCTATAGGACCCTAAGAGTTAAATATGTGAGTCCCAAGAAACAATCTTGTGATATTATAGGGCTTCTGCTGGTTTGAAGAAACCATACCAAAACACTGTCTGCAACATATCATTAACGTGCAGGATGTTTTCTACCCATATGAAGACGTACGAAATAGTAATAGTAAAATGTGTTGTTCTCTTATAAATGTTGTTTATTCTCATTCACGAAAGGGTGGTTGTGTTGGTGTTAAGAAGAGACTCCATCTGCAGCATATGATAAACTTGCTGGAGGTTCTCCTATATATATATGAAGTCATGAGAAGTAATAAAGTTAAAATGTCTTTTGCATGCATGCTATATAAAACTGCATGTTCGCAATGCTTAGCAGATATATTTCCTATTCGTTGTATGGATGTAATCAATGACAAAAAGTGATTTCTTAGCCGAGTACTTCACGTGTCTTTGGCATTCATGCTATATGAATATAGCAGGTATATATCCCATTCGTTGTATGAATGTAATCTATGCCGTAAAGCGATTTCTTAGATAGCAGGTTTTTAAGATTATCTCATAGGCAGAATTTCATGACATAGTAATAACAGGGAATTTGGAAGGAGCACTAGTTGCTTTCCTATATGACCATGTGTTAAATATATAAGTCGTAAGAAACTATTTTAAGGTTATCATACCCAATAGGATAGAATTTCATAATACTATGTAATAGTAACAGAGGAATATAGTAGTATTTCATACTAATAATAATAGAGAATAGAGAATAGAGACGTACGAAGTAGTAATAGCAAAATGTGTCTTATAAATGGTGTTTAAATTTCTGATTCACGCAAGGGTGTCTTTTGCACGTATGCTATATGAATCTGCAGGACCAACGTTGGTCAAGTGACCAACGCTTAGCAGGTATATTTAGTATTCGGTTTCTGGACGTAATCAGTGACATAAAGTAACGCCTTAACCAATGATTATTTAAGGTTATTTTAACCAGCAGAAGATAGAATTTCATAATACTATGTAATAATAGCTTAGAACTTGGAAATGCCAGTAGTTGCTTTTGCTATATAACCTTAATAGTTACTTATCTGACATACTTTGTTGAAGGCAAATGAAACTATGTCGGAATCTACTACGGGTTGTGTTGGTGTTAAGAAGAGACTCCATCTGCAGCATATGATAAACTTGCGGGATGTTTTCTGTTAACTATATGAAGACATAGGAAGTAATAAAGGTAAAACGGGTTGTTCTCTTGTAAATGTAGTTTACATTTCTCATTCACGAATGGGTGTCTTTAGCATGCATGCTATATGAATCTGCAGGACCAACGCGTTCAAGTGACCAACGCGTAGCAGGTATATTGCAATATTCAGTTGCAATGCAATGAATGACATAAAGTAATTTCTTACCCAACAAGTATTTATCTCATAGGGAGTAGAAGAAAACATCCCACAAGTTTATCATAAGAAAACATCCCGCAAGTTTATCATATGCTGCAGATGGAGTCTCTTCTTAACACCAACGCAACCCGTAGTAGATTCCGACGTAGTATATATGCCATTCGTTGTATGAATGTAATCAATGCCGTAAAGCTATTTCTTAGATAGCAGGTTTTTAAGATTATCTCATAGGCAGTAGAAGATAGAATTTCATAACACTGTATACTAATAACAGGGATTTGGAAGGAGCACTAGTTGCTTTCCTAATACGACCATAATGGTTAAGTATGTGAGTCGTAAGAAACTATTTTAAGGTTACTATACCGAGGTGAGAATTTCATAATACCTTTAAATAATAATAATAATAATTATTATTATTATTATTAGATTTATAGCCCGCCACTCCCTTGCGGCTCGTGGCGGGTAACAATATCGCAATTCCCCATTAAAACCCCATAAAACAATAATAACATTGCCAATATTGCCGGCATGGCAAGAATGGCAGCTCAACTCCCCCCCTCCCTCCCACTACTAGCGGGTGGAGAGGAGGTCCTGATGATGTTTTGCTTCGGGTCCAGAACCCGAGTCCCCAGGGGAGGCATAGATCTATTATCAGCCCCGGCCTCAACCATAAACCTGGCGGAAGAGCTCCGTCTTGCAGGCCCTGCGGAATGTTGAAAGATCCCGCAGGGCCCGCAGCTCTCCCGGGAGCTCATTCCACCAGGTCGGGGCCAGGACCAAAAAGGCCCTGGCCCTGGTCGAGGCCAGGCGTGCTTCCCTAGGGCCGGGAACGACCAACAGGTTTTCACCCGCAGAGCGCAAGGCCCTGCGAGGGGCATAGAGCGATAGGCGGTCCCTCAGGTATGTGGGTCCCAACTCGCGTAAAGCCTTGAAGGTTAGAACCAGAACCTTGAACCGGATCCGGGCAGCAATTGGCAACCAGTGCAGCTGCCTCAGCACTGGCTGGATGTGGGCCCTCCAAGATGTGCCAGTAAGGACCCTAGCAGCTGCGTTTTGCACTAGCTGAAGTTTCCGGATCAAGGACAAGGGAAGGCCCGCGTAGAGCGAGTTACAGAAATCTATTCTGGAGGTGACCGTTGCATGGATCACTGTGGCTAAGTGTTCGGGGGACAGATAGGGCGCTTATAGTCAGGACTGGCGAAGGTGGAAAAACGCCTGGCCCGCTACTTTTTTGACCTACGCCTCCAAAGTCAGGGAGGCATCAATGGCCACACCCAAGTTCCTGGCCTGGGACGTGATGGTGAGTTGCGTCCCTGCCAGGGTGGGTAATGACAGAGAATATCGTAGTATTTCATAATACTATGTAATAATAATAGTATTCTCATTTACAGATTGCTTCCTTTCGATGCAATGAATGACGTAAAGTAATTTCTTACCCAACAAGTATTTAAGGTTATCTCATAGGGAATAGAAGATAGAATTTAATAACACTCTATGGTAATAATAGAGAATTTGGAAAAAGCACTAGTTGCTTTGGCTATAGGACCCAAAGAGTTAAATATGTGATTCCCAAGTAACAATCTTGTGATATAATAGGGCTTCTGCTGGTTTGAAGAAACAATACCAAAACAATGTCTGCAACATATGATTAACGTGCGGGATGTTTTCTAACCATATGAAGATGTAAGGTAAAGGTAAAGGTAAAGGTATCCCCTGTGCAAGCACCGAGTCATGTCTGACCCTTGGGGTGACGCCCTCTAGCGTTTTCATGGCAGACTCAATACGGGGTGGTTTGCCAGTGCCTTCCCCAGTCAATATGGATGTACGAAGTAGTAATAGTAAAATGTGTTGTTCTCTTACAGTTGCTTTGCCTTTATAACCGTAATTGTTAAATATCTGACATGAAGGCAAATGAAACTATGTCGGAATCTACTACTGGTTGTGTTGGTGTTAAGAAGAGACTCCATCTGCAGCATATGATAAACTTGCTGGAGGTTCTCCTATATATATATGAAGTCATGAGAAGTAATAAAGTTAAAATGTCTTTTGCATGCATATATAAAACTGCATGTTCGCAATGCTTAGCGGGTATATTTCCTATTCGTTGTATGATGTAATCAATGACAAAAAGTGATTTCTTAGCCGAGTACTTCACGTGTCTTTGGCATTCATGCTATATGAATTTAATAACACTTAATGAATTTAATAACACTCTATGGTAATAATAGAGAATTTGGAAGACTAGTTGCTTTCCTATATGAACATAACTGTTAAATATGTGTCGTGAGGAACTGTTTTAAGGTTTTCATACCCAGGAGGATAGAATTTCATAATACCTTTAAATAATGACAAATATCGTCGTATTCCATCATTACATCATACAACGAATAGGAAATATACCTGCTAAGCATTGCGAACATGCAGTTTTATATATGCATGCAAAAGACATTTTAACTTTATTACTTCTCATGACTTCATATATATATAGGAGAACCTCCAGCAAGTTTATCATATGCTGCAGATGGAGTCTCTTCTTAACACCAACACAACCAGTAGTAGATTCCGACATAGTTTCATTTGCCTTCAACAGGGTATGTCAGATTTGTAACTATTAAGGTTATATAGCAAAAGCAACTACTGGCATTTCCAAGTTCTCTGCTATTATTACATAGTATTCTGAGATTCTATCTTCTGCTGGGTAAAATAACGTTAAATACTCATTGGTTAAGGAGTTACTTTATGTCACTGATTACGTCCAGAAACAGAATAGTAAATATACCTGCTAAGCGTTGGTCACTTGAACAGGACCTGTCATGCAGATTCATAGAGCATGCGTGCAAAAGACACCCTTTCGTGAATGAGAATAAACAACATTTATAAGAGAACACATTTTACTATTACTACTTTGTACGTCTTCATATGGTTAGAAAACATCCTGCACGTTAATCATATGTTGCAGACAGTGTTTTGGTATGGTTTCTTCAAACCAGCAGAAGCTCTATTATATCACAAGATTGTTTCTTGGGTCTCACATATTTAACTCTTTGGGTCCTATAGCCAAAGCAACTAGTGCTTTTTCCAAATTCTCTATTATTACCATAGAGTGTTATTAAATTCTATCTTCTATTCCCTATGAGATAACCTTAAATACTTGTTGGGTAAGAAATTACTTTACGTCATTCATTGCATCGAAAGAAAGCAATCTGTAATAGAGAATACTATTATTATTACATAGTATTATGAAATACTACGATATTCTCTGTCATTATTTAAAGGTATTATGAAATTCTCACCTCGGTATAGTAACCTTAAAATAGTTTCTTACGACTCACATACTTAACCGTTATGGTCATATTAGGAAAGCAACTAGTGCTTCTTCCAAATCCCTGTTATTAGTATACAGTGTTATGAAATTCTATCTTCTACTGCCTATGAGATAATCTTAAACACCTGCTAAGAAATGGCTTTACGGCATTGATTAAATTCATACAACGAATGGCATATATACCTGATATATTCATATAGCAAGAATGCCAAAGACATGTGAAGTACTCGGCTCACATACTTAACCATTATGGTCATATTAGGAAAGCAACTAGTGCTCCTTCCAAATCCCTGTTATTAGTATACAGTGTTATGAAATTCTATATTCTTTCTTACCTATGAGATAATCTTAAAAACCTGCTATCTAAGAAATGGCTTTACGGCATTGATTACATTCATACAACGAATGGGATATATACCTGCTATATTCATATAGCAAGAATGCCAAAGACACGTGAAGTATTCGGCTAAGAAATCACTTTATGTCATTGATTACATCAATACACCTGCTAAGCATTGCGAACATTTATAATCTATGCCGTAAAGCGATTTCTTAGATAGCAGGTTTTTAAGATTATCTCATAGGCAGTAGAAGATAGAATTTCATAACACTGTATCCTAATAACAGGGAATTTGGAAGGAGCACTAATTGCTTTTCTATATGACCATAACTGTTAAGTATGTGAGTCGTAAGAAAGTATTTCATTTTACCGAGAATTCCATAATACTTTTAAATAATGACAGAGAATATCGTAGTATTTCATAATACTATGTAATAATAATAGTATTCTCTATTACAGATTGCTTTCTTTGGATGCATTGAATGACATAAAGTAATTTCTTTCCCAACAAGTATTTAAGGTTATCTCATTGGGAATAGAAGATAGAATTTAATAACACTCTATGGTAATATTAAGGAATTTGGAAGGAGTACTAGTTGCTTTCCTATATGAACATATCTGTTAAATATGTGTCGTGAGAAACTGTTTTAAGGTTTTCATACCCAGGAGCATAGAATTTCATAATACCTTTAAATAATGACAGAGAATATCGTCGTATTCCATAATACTATGTAATAATAATAGTATTCTCTATTACAGATTGCTTTCTTTGGATGTTAAAATGTGTTTTGCATGCATGCTATATAAATGTACGCAATGCTTAGCAGGTGTATTGATGTAATCAATGACATAAAGTGATTTATTAGCCGAGTACTTCACGTGTCTTTGGCATTCTTGCTATATGAATATATCAGGTATATATGCCATTCGTTGTATGAATTTAATCAATGCCGTAAAGCCATTTCTTAGCAGGTTTTTAAGATTATCTCATAGGCAGTAGAAGATAGAATTTCATAACACTGTATACTAATAACAGGGATTTGGAAGAAGCACTAGTTGCTTTCCTAATATGACCATAACGGTTAAGTATGTGAGTCGTAAGAACCTATTTTAAGGTTACTATACCGAGGTGAGAATTTCATAATACCTTTAAATAATGACAGAGAATATCGTAGTATTTCATAATACTATGTAATAATAATAGTATTCTCATTTACAGATTGCTTTCTTTCGATGCAATGAATGACGTAAAGTAATTTCTTACCCAACAAGTATTTAAGGTTATCTCATAGGGAATAGAAGATAGAATTTAATAACACTCTATGGTAATAATAGAGAATTTGGAAA
Source organism: Paroedura picta (assembly GCF_049243985.1). Taxonomy (NCBI): domain Eukaryota; kingdom Metazoa; phylum Chordata; class Lepidosauria; order Squamata; family Gekkonidae; genus Paroedura; species Paroedura picta. Next base: position 4,468,270 of record NC_135378.1, on the reverse strand, counting down.
AAGCACTAGTTGCTTTGGCTATAGGACCCAAAGAGTTAAATATGTGATTCCCAAGTAACAATCTTGTGATATAATAGGGCTTCTGCTGGTTTGAAGAAACAATACCAAAACAATGTCTGCAACATATGATTAACGTGCGGGATGTTTTCTAACCATATGAAGATGTAAGGTAAAGGTAAAGGTAAAGGTATCCCCTGTGCAAGCACCGAGTCATGTCTGACCCTTGTGGTGACGCCCTCTAGCGTTTTCATGGCAGACTCAATACGGGGTGGTTTGCCAGTGCCTTCCCCAGTCAATATGAAGACGTACGAAGTAGTAATAGTAAAATGTGTTGTTCTCTTATAGTTGCTTTGCCTTTATAACCGTAATTGTTAAATATCTGACATGAAGGCAAATGAAACTATGTCGGAATCTACTACTGGTTGTGTTGGTGTTAAGAAGAGACTCCATCTGCAGCATATGATAAACTTGCTGGAGGTTCTCCTATATATATATGAAGTCATGAGAAGTAATAAAGTTAAAATGTCTTTTGCATGCATGCTATATAAAACTGCATGTTCGCAATGCTTAGCAGATATATTTCCTATTCGTTGTATGGATGTAATCAATGACAAAAAGTGATTTCTTAGCCGAGTACTTCACGTGTCTTTGGCATTCATGCTATATGAATATAGCAGGTATATATCCCATTCGTTGTATGAATGTAATCTATGCCGTAAAGCGATTTCTTAGATAGCAGGTTTTTAAGATTATCTCATAGGCAGAATTTCATGACATAGTAATAACAGGGAATTTGGAAGGAGCACTAGTTGCTTTCCTATATGACCATGTGTTAAATATATAAGTCGTAAGAAACTATTTTAAGGTTATCATACCCAATAGGATAGAATTTCATAATACTATGTAATAGTAACAGAGGAATATAGTAGTATTTCATAATACTAATAATAGAGAATATGGAAATCACTAGTTGCTTTGCCTTTATAACTGTAATTATAAAATATCTGACATATCCTGATGAATGCAAATGAAACTATTTCAGAATCTACTATGGGTATTGTTTGGTTTTATGAAGAGACTCCAACTGCAGCATATGATAAACTTGCTGGAGGTTCTGCTATATATATATGAAGTCATGAGAAGTAATAAATTTAAAATGTGTTTTGCATGCATGCTATCTAAATCTACATGTTCGCAAAGCTTAGCAGGTATATTTCCTATTCGTTGTACGGATGTAATCCATGACATTTGTTGTATGAATGTAATAAATGCCGTAAGGCCATTGCTTAGATAGCAGGTTATTAAGATTATCTCATAGGCAGTAGAATATAGAATTTCATAACACTGTATACTAATAACAGGGAATTTGGAAGGAGCACTAGTCGCTTTCCTATATGACAATAACTGTTAAGTATGTGAGTCGTAAGAAACTATTTTAAGGTTTTCATGCCCAGGAGGATAGAATTTCATAATACTTTTAAATGGAAATACCACTAGTTGGTTTGCCTTTATAACCGTAATTGTTAAATATCTGGCATACCTTGATGAAGGCAAATGAAACTATTTCAGAATCTACTACGAGTATTGTTTGGTTTTATGAAGAGACTCCATCTGCAGCATATGATAAACTTGCTGGAGGGTCTCCTATATATATATGAAGTCATGAGAAGTAATAAAGTTAAAATGTGTTTTGCATTCATGCTATATAAAACTGCATGTTTGCAATGCTTAGCAGGTATATTTCCTAATCGTTGTATGGATGTAATCAATGACATAAAGTGATTTCTTAGTCGAGTACTTCACGTGTCTTTGGCATTCATGCTATATGAATATAGCAGGTATATATCCCATTCGTTGTATGAATGTAATCAATGCCGTAAAGCCATTTCTTAGATAGCAGGTTTTTAAGATTATCTCATAGGCAGTAGAAGATAGAATATCATAACATGGTATAGTAATAACAGGGAATTTGGAAGGAGCACTAGTTGCTTTCCTATATGACCATGTGTTAAATATATAAGTCGTAAGAAACTATTTTAAGGATATCATACCCAGGAGGATAGAATTTCATAATACTTTTAAATAATGACAGAGAATATCGTAGTATTTCATAATACTATGTAATAATAATAGTATTCTCTATTACAGATTGCTTTCTTTGGATGCAATGAATGACATGAAGTAATTTCTTACCCAACAAGTATTTAAGGTTATCTCATAGGGAATAGAAGATAGAATTTAATAACACTCTATGGTTATAATAGAGAATTTGGAAAAAGCACTAGTTGCTTTTGCTATAGGACCCTAAAATGACCCTAAAAATATGTGAGTCCCAAGAAACAATCTTGTGATATGATAGGGCTTCTGCTGGCTTGAAGAAACAGTACCCAAACACTCAGTCCGCAATTTATGATAAACGTGCGGGATGTTTTCTAACCATATGAAGACGTTCGAAGTAGTAATAGTAAAATGTGTTGTTCTCTTATCAATGTTGTTTACATTTCTCATTCACGAATGGGGGTTTTAACGCACATTCAGGGTGGAATGGCGCAGACTAAAATCACCGATAACGCACGGTGCCGGCGGCAACGGGCTGCAGATGCGAGTCACGCCGCCGAAAAAGCCGCGTTAGAGGAATGCGGGAGAAACCGCAGCTTCCGTGACAACCAGGGCCCAATCAGACGCGGCGGCGAACGCACCGCATGCATAATCGGGGAGTTCCGGGTCGAGCGGCAGAGCCAGAATCGAAGCGGCTGCTTGAACACCAAGGCAGGGGAGGGCACCAAAGGGGAAGGGGAGACGAAGGCGGCCGGGGAGCCTATAGGGGAGGGCGACCCGGGGAGTCCCAACCGCGCCGCACAGCGGGGGACAGAGGAAAGCATGGCCCCAACCAGGGACGGCAGAGGAGCCCGGTCTGCAATCTGCCACCCGCCGCGCCACCCAGTCCCCAACCACAAAACACAACGGAGGCGAGGGATGTAAGAAACTATAAAAACTTTATATAAGAAAGGAAACAATACAAAGGGCAAACGGCATCAGGCCAAAACAGGGAACATGAACCGGGAAGAACCAGGGAAGGGAAGGAAAGGGAAGGGCCCGGGAACTGAACAAGGAGACGGGTGAACTGGAAACAGAGGAAAAGGCAGGCAAACAAAAGGGAAATATCCCCCCCACTGTCCAGCGGCAGGGCAGCAGCGGCAGCCTGTGTTGGGCTCACGTGGCCGACGATGGTCCGGCAGCTGTCGGGTCCGTCGAGGCATCCCCTGCAAGGGTGGAAGACAGGGATCCGATGAGAGCGATGGCTGTATCGGAGGGCCCTAGAGGGCCATGACGGCAAGGTGCCGGAGCACGGCCGGGCCACTGGCCCGGGTCCGCACTCACGCCTGTTGCCGCCATACACACCCCCTGCTGCCGTAAAATCCATGTGGGTGCGCCTGCCTCCGCCTACATCAGATCCAGGACATCCACGTGAGGCGGAGGCGGCCCTGGAGTGCCGTCAGCTATGGCTCGCAGAGCCGAAAAGAAGGCGGCGTGGAGCCGCTCAAATTTCTCCCGGCACTGGCGGGGTGTCCAGGAGTATCCGGCGGCCTCTAGGTAGTCTGAGGCCTCCCGGAATACGTCAAAACAATTGACCAGCTGGCGCATGGTCATTAGGCGGCGTGACTGGCCCATGGCCAGGCAGTGGAGCGAGAAGAGCTCCACTGCCCGACACTGCCACCGAGCACCGTCATGCTGCTCCCTCCAGGTGCGCAGCATGGTCAAAAGTGGCCAGCCGCGCCAAGTTCCCGCCCCATCCCACCACGCCCCCGTCATATCCGGCTCAGAGTCTCGCGACGGGACCTCGGACGGCCCCTGACGTTCCCAGGGACACCGGCATCCCCCGGACGCGGTTACGGCGACGAGGAATGCCCATACGCATCCACGTTGCCCCTGCTCCTCGGCCACCACGCCGAGACCCCATTGCCGGCTAGTAGCCCAGTGGCAGTACAGGGAAGCGGCTAGACCGAGAAGGCAGACATGGCAGCGCGCCGTCTGAGAACCCCTGCCCCAGCGCCAGAGGGTCCCCCTGCACAGGTGGACGACTACCCGACGCCCAGCTCCTCGGCAACGGAAAGCACCAGTGAGCAGGGCGGACGGGGTCGTAGCTGGCAGGAGCACGAGTTCGTGGCTCTGCTGGATGTCTGGGGCACCCCCAACATCAAGGAGGCACTGCATGCGTCTCACCGGAACCGGGAGGTCTTTGAGCGTGTGTCCAGTGACCTCCGGGCACGGGGCTTCGTCCGCAGCGCCTTGGAATGTCGGACGAAGACCAAGGCGCTGCGGCAGGAGTACTTTCGTGTCCGGGAGCACAATGACCGCACGGGTGCTGAGCCGGCCACATACCCGCACTACCAGAAGCTGGACGAAATCCTAGGGACGCGGGGCAGTGGGCGGCCACGACGCGTGACACGGAGCCTCAGTGTGCGGCATGTTCCCCAGCAGGCCGGAGTAGTGGAGGCTGAGTGGGCAGGCCGTGGGTGGCCACCGAAGAGACCGTCATCTGCCAGCGGGGCCCTACTGGCGCCACGTGTGTCCCAGAGGCAGCGGAAGGCTCGCGCAGGTACCGCTCCTGTGTGGGTGGACGACTGGGTGGTGGGGTCAGGGCTGAGGCCACGGGCTACCAGCCTACCCCCCATCTTTGCCCCCATCAGGTCCACCTACGGCGACACCGTCGCCTCAGGGGGAGAGCGACCAGGGGGGCCAGACGGACGAGGAGTCGGCCAGAACCCAGGACACCACGGGTATGGGGGGACGCCACGCGAAGGGGGAACGGGTGGAGTGGGATCCGCGGCTACTGGCAGATAGTAGCCCGGTTCCCAGGTGTCAGGGGGCACTGGCGGCATACTGGCCCGGCCCACGCCGCAGCCCATTCTGTTGCCCGCAGGTGCACCGTGGGGGAAGGAGCCGGGCAGGATCCCACCATCCCCATACGCCGCCTCTGAGCCTGAATGCCAGGGGGACGACTCTGCAGGTGCGTATGCCGACGCAGGGTCCCAGGGAGGGGGGAAGACGGGACAGGCGTTGGCCAGCACCCCAACCCTACCTGCCTGCAGGTGACAGTGGCGGGGATTACGACGGCGCAGACGACGGGGAGGGACCAGCCCTGGACCTCGGGGCGCTCTCAGCCAAGGAGCGCCTGGAACGATAGCCGAAGCGGCGGCGCCGCGTGGCGCTCCTGACCACGGTCGGGGAACGCCTCTTGGAGCAGGGGCAGGAGGAGCTGGCCGAGCACCGCCGTTTCGAGACTGCCCTGCTGGAGCTCAGAAGGGTGGGGGAAGCAAGAAATTATGGCCGATCCTGCCGCCTCCCTCGCAACAGCAGCTGGGGCACTGGAACGCATCGCCACGGCCCTAGAGTGGATGGTACCCCTGGGCCTCCTGCCGCCGGCGATAACCCACCGGGCAGGGCACCCGCTGCGACTCCCGTTGCGGTGCTTGTGGAGGACCCGCTCGCCATGGCACAGGGGGTGGAGGAGGGGGAGGGGGAGGGGGAGGGGGATGGAGCACCCGAGGATCCCCCCGCGCGGCGCCGGGAAAGGGGTTGCGGGAGGGCTGCTGCCACGGGCGGGGGGCGCGGGCAGGGCGGCGTCAGCGACGGCTGTAAGCGGCGCGGCACCCAAATCTAATAAATGGCCCTCCCGACAGTGGGTCGGCCCTTCGAGTCATCTGTCATTCGCTGCCGTCATTCACCAGGCACCCCTTCGCGGCCTCCGCTCGAAGATGTATGCCGCCACGGCGTCCCTGACGCGTTGACCCAACTGCCATGTGCGCAGGCGATCCCGGCGAGTAGGCAGCCTCTCCTCCTCGACCTCAATGGTCTCCCTCGGCGGCATTTCCAGACTGAGTTCATGGCCATGTATCTCGCAGATGTTGTGGAGGATGATGCAGGCTATGATCACCGGGGTGACGTTCTCAATTGCGGCCTGCAGGCATGACAGCAGGCATCGCCAGCGCGCTTTCAGGCGGCCGAACGCCCGTTCCACGATGTTGCGTGCACGGCACAGACGGCCATTGAAGTACGCCTCCACCGCATCCCGCGGGGGGGCGTAGGGTTTCATGAGCCACGGGCGTTGGGGGTATGCCCAATCTGCTACTATCAGGGCTGCCACGCGGACGCCATGCATCGTGACGGTGGGGTTCCCTGGGATGTAAGCCCCAGCGTCCATGGCAGCGCGCAGGTAGGACTGCTGGAAGACTAAGGCGTCGTTAAGCTGTGTAGGGCTGTCACTAGCTCCTGGAATGTGCTCCGCGTCATGCGGAAGTTATCGATCCAGTGGTCGTCACTCCAGCTGGCTGTAACATAGTTCTCCCACCAGTCTCGGCTGCGCCGCTTGGCCCAGCGGGCCCTCAGAAAGCGCACTGCGGACAGAGCGTGCCACTGGCGGCTGGCAGCTCGCCTCCTGGACAGTGAGGCCCGACCTGCGCCATGCCTCCATGGCTCGGTGCCCCCTCCGCTGGCGTCGACGGCGATGCTGTTGCCGGCCGGACGTGGACGTGGCAACCATTAGGGCCTGTACACCGCTTATTAGGATAGTCATGGCTGCTGCCGCCTCTGCGGCTGCCGCCACCGCTGCCCTAGACTCCATCTCAGTACTGCAGCTCACGGATACGGCGCTCCTTCCCTCCCCCTCCCTGACCGTTACAACCGGCAGGACTGCGCTTGCGCAGGTTGCTTCCGCCCTTCCAGCCCTTGACCTCCGGCGCAGCGGCCGCTTACCAGCGCAGCGCCGCCCTCGCCTCGCTCCTTGGCGCCGCCCCATGCATAACCGGAGGTCTTCCCCCTCCTATAATAATACTAATATTATACTAATAATACTAATAATAGTATTCTATTGCTTTCTTTGGATGCAATGAATGACATAAAGTAATTTCTTACCCAACAAGTATTTAATGTTATCTCATAGGGAGTAGAAGATAGAATAGGGAGTAGAAGATAGAATTTAAAATAAAGCAATCTGTAATAGAGAATACTATTATTATTACATAGTATTATGAAATACTACGATATTCTCTGTCATTATTTCAAAGTATTATGAAATTCTATCCTCCTGGGTATGAAAACCTTAAAACAGTTTCTTACGACTCACATATTTAAAAGTTATGGTCATATAGGAAACAACTAGTGCTCCTTCCAAATTCCCTGTTATTACTATACAGTGTTATGAAATTCTATTTTCTACTGCCTATGAGATAATCTTAAAAAACTGCTATCTAAGAAATGGCTTTACGGCATGGATTACATTCATACAACGAATGGGATATATACCTGCTATATTCATATAGCATGAATGCCAAAGACACGTGAAGTACTCGGCTAAGAAATCACTATGTCATTGATTATATCGATACAACGAATAGGAAATATACCTGCTAAGCATTGCGAACATGCTGTTTTATTTAGCATGCATGCAAAACACATTTTAACTTTATTACTTCTCATGACTTCATATATATATAGGAGAACCTCCAGCAAGTTTATCATATGCTGCAGATGGAGTCTCTGTAATAGAAAACCAAACAATACCCGTAAAGGTAAAGGTAAAGGTATCATGTCTGACCTTTGGGGTGACGCCCTCTAGCGTTTTCATTGCAGACTCAATACGGGGTGGTTTGCCAGTGCCTTCCCCAGTCATTACCGTTTACCCCCCAGCAAGCTGGGTCCTCATTTTACCGACCTCGGAAGGATGGAAGGCTGAGTCAACCTTGAGCCGGCTGCTGGGATTGAACTCCCAGCCTCATCGGCAAAGCTTTCATACGGCTGCCTTACCACTCTGCGCCACATGAATGACATAAAGTAATTTCTTACCCAACAAGTATTTAAGGTTATCTCATAGGGAGTAGAAGATAGAATTTAATAACACTCTATGGTAATAATAGAGAATTTGGAAAAAGCACTAGTTGCTTTTGCTATAGAACATAGCATATGATAAACTTGCGGGATGTTTTCTGTTATCTATATGAAGACATACGAAATAATAAAGGTAAAACGAGTCGTTCTCTTGTAAATGTGGTTTACATTTCTGATTCACGAACGGGTGACCAACGCGTAGCAGGTATATTGCAATATTCGGTTTATGGATGTAATCAGTGAAAGTAATTCCTTAGGCAATGAATATTTAAGGTTACCATACCCAATAGGATAGAGTTTCATAATACTATGTAATAGTAACATAGTAGTATTTCATAATACTAATAATAGAGAATATGGAAATACCACTAGTTGCTTTGCCTTTATAACTGTAACTGTTAAATATCTGACATACCTTGATGAAGGCAAATGAAACTATTTCACAATCTACTACGGGTATTTTTTGGTTTTCTGAAGAGACTGCAGCATATGATAAATTTGCTGGAGGTTCTCCTATATATATATATATGAAGTCATGAGAAGGAATAAAGTTAAAATGTGTTTTGCATGCATGCTATATAAATCTACATGTTCGCAATGCTTAGCAGGTATATTTCCTATTCGTTGTATGGATGTAATCAATGACAAAAAGTGATTTTTTAGCCGAGTACTCACGTGTCTTTGGCATTCATGCTATATGAATATAGCAGGTATATATCCCATTCATTATATGAATTTCATAATACCTTTAAATAATGACTGAGAATATCGTATTCCATAATACTATGTAATAATAATAGTATTCTCTATTACAGATGAATTCTTTGGATGCAATGAATGACATAAAGTAATTTCTTACCCAACAAGTATTTAAGGTTATCTCATAGGGAGTATAAGATTTAATAACACTCTATGGTAATAATAGAGAATTTGGAAAAAGCACTAGTTGCTTTTGCTATAGGACCCAAAGAGCTAAATATGTGAGTCCCAAGAATCAATCTTGTGATATAATAGGGCTTTTGCTGGCTTGAAGAAACAGTACCCAAACACTCTGTCTGCAACATATGATAGTTACATATCTGACATACCTTGTTGAAGGCAAATGAAACTATGTCGGAATCTACTACGGGTTGTGTTGGTGTTGCAGCCTAACTCCCCCTCTCATCCACAGATCATGGATGGGTTTGGCCGCTAGGGTTCCCCCACTGCATCGGGGCCGTCGATGGCTGCCACATCCCCATCCGTGCCCCCGGGAGGTGCTACGACGAATACGGGAACAGGAAGGGCTTCTGTTCGGTCATTCTCCAGGGGACGGTGGATCACACAGGCCGTTTCATTGATGCGGAGGCAGGCTGGGGTGGTCAGCGGAACGACGCCTTCGTTTTCCAGCAGTCTAACCTACGTGCCGCCATAGACGCCGGGGCGTACGTCCCGGGGAACCCCACCGTCACGATGCAGGGTGTCGGCGTGCCAGCCCTCATAGTTGCTGATGGGGCATACCCCCAACGCCGGTGGCTCATGAAACCCTACGCCCCGCCACGGAACGCGGTGGAGGCGTACTTCAATGGCCGTCTGTGCCGCGCACGCAACATCGTGGAACGGGCATTTGGCCGTCTGAAAGTGCGCTGGCGATGCCTGCTCTCCTGCCTCCAGGCCGCCATAGTGAACATAACCCCGGTGATCATAATCTGCGTCATCCTGCACAACATCTGCGAGGCACACGGCCATGAACCTTTGGAGATGCCGCCCAGGGAGACCCTCGAGGTCAAGGAGGAAGGGCTGCCCAGTCGGCGGGAGCGGCTGTGCACAAGGCAGCAGGGGCAATGCGTCAGGGACGCAGTGGCTGCATACATGTTCGACCGCCGGCCACGAAGGGGCGCCAGGTGAATGAAGGACTTGAGTCACAGGGGAAGGTAAGGGCCACCCTACTGACGAAGGGGCGCCAGGTGAATGAAGGACTTGAGTCACAGGGGAAGGTAAGGGCCACCCTACTGACGGGACGGCCATTTATTTGTCGCCGTTTATAAGTGCCGCAGCCCGCGGACTCCCCGTGGCCGCCGTCGGCCCCCCGTGGCAGCGCCCCTGGTTCGCCCCCATGCACCGTGGCGTGGAGGGGGGCTCTCAACACCATCCATCCCGTTCTCCGCCCCCTCCCCCTGTGCCATGGCAACCGGGGCCTCCACAAGCCCCACAACGGGAACCGCAAGGGGTGGCTCGGCCGGTGGGATGGCGGCGGCAGCGCCAGGGTCGCTATCCATGGGAGTCATCTGCTCCAGGGCTGTCGTGATGCGGTACAAGACCCCTGTTGCTGTCGCGAGGGAGGCAGATGGAACGGCCATCGTCTCCCGGTGCAGGGCCTGGAACTCTGCCCACTCCTGGCGTTCCCGCTCGCCCTCCGCCCTCCCGAGCTCCAGCAGGGTGGTCTGGAAATGGCACCGCTCGTCCAGGTCCTCCTCCCAATGCTCCAGTAGCCGTTCCCCGACAGTGGTGAGGAGCGCGATGCGGCGGCGGCGCCTGCGTTCCCGTTGTAGGCGCTCCTCGGCAGAGAGCGCCCCGAGGTCCAGGGCTGGCCCCTCCCCTTCCTCGCCGTCCCCACCGCCTTCACCTGCATGTGAATAGGTCTGGTGTGCTGGGGAATGAACTTCCCATGGCCCCCCCCTGGCCCTCCGCGCCATGGCACGCACCTGCAGAGTCCTCCCCCTGTCGCTCGGAATCGGAGGCCACGTTCGGGGACACTGGGCTTCTGTCCGGGGCGTCCCCCATGCTGCACCTGCGGGCGACACGAAGGGCGGTTCCTTGGCCTGGGGTGGCAGTCCGCCGTTGGGCCAAGGCACCTGGGGAGCCAGCTGCTGGCCGGCCCTTGACGCGGCTCCCACACCACCCATTCCACCCGTGGTCCCGACCGACTCCTCGTCCTTCTGCCCGTCATGGTCTGTTTCCCCCATGCGATACCGTTGATGGCCCTGGTGGGGTCATAGGCAGGGGGTGGGTTGCCTGCCTGCAGCATAGTCCCCCGCCCCACTGCCCAGGCGGCCACCCACCTGGGAGCATTACCTGGCCATGGCCCCCGCTGCCTAGGGGGCTCACGTGGGGCCGGCGGAGCCCCACCGGCGGATGCCGGTCTCTTCGGTGGCCGTCCCCGGCCCGCCCACTCAGCCTCCACCTCCTCGGACGGCCGGGGAACAAGCCGCACACTGAGGCTCCGTGCCCCCCGTCGCGGCCGCCCACTGCCCCGCGTCCCCAAGATATCGGCCAGCCTCCGGTAGTGCGGGCATGTGGCTGGCTTGGCTCTAGTCGTTATGCTCGCAGACATGGTAGTACTCCTGCCGAAGCGCCTTGGACTTCGTCCGACATTCCAAGGCGCTGCGGACGACCCCTCGTGCCCGGAGGTCCCTGGAGACATGTTCGAACACCTCACGGTTCCTGTGGGACGCATGCAGGGCCTCCTGAATGTCCGGGGTGCCCCAGACTTCCAGCAGAGCCACGACCTCATGCTCCCTCCAGCTACGGCCCCGTCCCCCCTGCTCGCCGGTGCTTGCCGATGCCGACGAGCTAGGGATCGGGTACTCGTCCGACGGGCCAGGGGGCCCCCCGGGCGCGGGGGCAGGGGTCCTTGGACGACGCGCTACCATGGCCTCCCTGCTCGCTGTGGCCGCGTGCTGTCGCACTAACTAGGTGTCCGGCAACGGGGTCTACACGGCGTGGCCAGGGAACACGGGCAGTGTGGCTGGCGATAGGCGCTCCTGGCAGGCATCGGTGCGTCCGGGGGATGCCGGCTTCCCTGGAACGTCAGGGGCAGTCCCGACGCCCCTCGCGATACCCTGGGCCGGACGCCAGGGGGGCCTGGTGGGAAGGGGCGGTACCTGGGCGCGGCTGGTCACTTTCGACCATGCTGCGCACGTGGAGGGAGCGGCGTGACGGAGCCCCCTGGCAATGCCGGGCCGTGGAGCTTTTTTTGCTCCACTGCCTGGCCATGGGCGCGTCACGCCGCCTTATGACTACGGCGCAGCTAGTCAACTGTTTTGACCTCTTCCGTGGGGCCTCGGAATACCTGGAGGCCGCCGGGTACTCCCGGACACCCCGCCAGTGCCGGGAGAAATTCGAACGGCTCAGGGCCACCTTCTTTGTGGCTCTGCGAGACATAGCAGACGGCACTCCAGGGCTGCCTCCGCCACACGCAAACGTCCTCTACCTCACGTGGGCGGAGGCTGGGGCTCCTATATGGATGTTACGGCAGCAGGATGGTGTGTATAGCAGCAACGGGCGACTGTGCGGACCCGGGCCACAAGCCTGGCCGTTCTACGCTGCCTTGCCGTCATGGCCCTGTAGGGACCTCTGGTACCGGCGCCGCTCTCACCGGGTGCCTTTCTTCCCAACTTGCAGGGGGTGCATCAACGGACTGCTGTGCTGCCGGACCCTCCTCGCCGCCCACGTGAGCTTTTGGGGAGTCCGGGGGTCCCATTATTTGCCTCCTAGTTCGCCGCCTGGAAGCTGGACTTTGGGGGTGTTTGGGTGTCCCGTTAGTTGCCTCCCAGTTCGCCCCTCCCCTTGTTTGCTACCCCGGTCCATCTGCCCCCTAGGTCGTCCCCTTTCTTACTGTTTCCCTTCGCGTGTTCTGTTTGCTAGTCCCCCGTGTTTGTACTGTTTTCTACTCATTGCAATTTTTTACACTGTTTTGACTATTTTATAAAGTTTGTATGTTTTACCCACACCCTCGTCTCTGCTGTCGTTTGTGGTTCGGGGAGGGTTCAGGGATTGGTGGGTGGTCGCTGTGGTGGCCTCTGTGCCGTCCCTCATAGGGACATGCTGCCCCTCTCCCCCACTGGAGCTCAGCGCCCCGGCCCATTGCCTCCAGGGCTCCCCTTCTTCCCGTCCCCTTTGGGGATCTCCGGGTGCCTTTCTGTCCCCATTCCCTATGGGTGCCCTCTGGTGTGGCGTTCCAGCAGCCGCTTCGATTCTGGCTCTGCCGCTGAACCTGGAACTCCCCGATTACGCACGCGGCACCTTCGGCGCCACTCCTGATTGGACCCTGGTTGTCAAGGCAGCTGCGGTTTCTTCCGCGTTCCGCTAACGCGACTTTTGCGGTGGCGTGCGTCGAATCTGCAGCCCGTTGCCGCCGGCACCGTGCGTTATCGGTGATTTTAGTCGCCGCCATTTCACCCCGAATGTGCATTAAAACCCCCGTGCATAATGGGTCCAAGTGACCAACGCTTAGCAGGTATATTTACTATTTGGTTTCTGGACGTATTCAGTGACATAAAGTAACTCCTTAACCAATGAGTATTTAAGGTTATTTTACCCAGCAGAAGATAGAATTTCATATTACTATGTAATAATAGCAGAGAACTTGGAAATGCCAGTAGTTGCTTTTGCTATATAACCTTAATAGTTACATATCTGACATACCTTGTTGAAGGCAAATGAAACTATGTCGGAATCTACTACGGGTTGTGTTGGTGTTAAGAAGAGACTCCATCTGCAGCATATGATAAACTTGCGTGATGTTTTCTGCTAACTATATGAAGACATACAAAGTAATAAAGGTAAAACGAGTTGTTCTCTTGTAAATGTAGGTTACATTTCTGATTCACGAAGGGGTGTCTTTAGCATGCATGCTATATGAATCTGCAGGACCGGTCCTGTTCAAGTGACCAACGCTTAGCAGGTATATTGCAATATTCGGTTTATGGATGTAATCAGAGAAAGTAATTCCTTAGGCAATGAATATTTAAGGATATCATACCCAATAGGATAGAATTTCGTAATACTATGTAACAGTAACAGAGAATATAGTAGTATTTCATAATACTAAGTAACAATAATAGAGAATATGGAAATACCACTAGTTGCTTTGCCTTTATAACCGTAATTGTTAAATAACTGACATACCTTGATGAAGGCAAATGAAACTATTTCAGATCTACTACGGGTATTGTTTGGTTTTATGAAGAGACTCCATCTACAGCATATGATAAACTTGCTGGAGGTACTCCTATATATATATATCTGAAGTCATGAGTAGTAATAAATTTAAAATGTGTTTTTCATGCATGCTATATAAAACTGCATGTTCGCAATGCTTAGCAGGTATATTTCCTATTCGTTGTATGGATGTAATCAATGACATAAAGTGATTTCTTAGCCGAGTACTTCACGTGTCTTTGGCATTCATGCTAAATGAATATAGCAGGTATATATCCCATTCGTTGTATGAATGTAATCAATGCCGTAACACTGTATAGTAATAACAGGGAATTTGGAAGGAGCACTAGTTGCTTTCCTATATGACCATAACTGTATAATATGTGAATCGTAAGATTCATACCCAGGAGGATAGAATTTCATAATACTTTTAAATAATGACTGAGAATATCGGAGTATTCCATAATACTATGTAATAATAATAGTATTCTCTATTACAGATTGCTTTATTTGGATGCAATGAAGTAATTTCTTACCCAACAAGTATTTAAGGTTATCTCATAGGGAATAGATGATAGAATTTAATAACACTCTATGGTAATAATAGAGAATTTGGAAAAAGCACTAGTTGCTATACGACCCTAAGAGTTAAATATGTGAGTCCCAAGAAACAATCTTGTGATATGATAGGGCTTGAAGAAACAACACTCTGTCTGCAACATATGATAGACGTGCGGGATCTTTTCTAACCATATGAAGACATACGAAGTAGTAATAGTAAAATGTGTTGTTCTCTTTTAAATGTTGTTTACATTTCTCATTCACGAAAGGGTGTCTTTTGCACGCATGCTCTAGGAATCTGCATGACAGGTGCTGTTAAAGTGACCAACGTTTAGCAGGTATATTTACTATTCGGTTTCTGGACGTAATCAGTGACATAAAGTAACTCCTTAACCAATGAGTATTTAACGTTATTTTACCCAGCAGAAGATAGAATCTCAGAATACTATGTAAAAATAGCAGAGAACTTGGAAATGCCAGTAGTTGCTTTAGCTATATATAACCTTAATAGTTACTTATCTGACATACCCTGTTGAAGGCAAATGAAACTATGTCGGAATCTATTACGGGTTGTGTTGGTGTTAAGAAGAGACTCCATCTGCAGCATATGATAAACTTGCGGGTTTTTTTCTGTTAACTATATGAAGACTTACGAAGTAATAAAGGTAAAACGAGTCGTTCTCTTGTAAATGTAGTTTACATTTCTGATTCACGAACGGGTGTCTTTAGCATGCATGCTATATGAATCTGCAGGACCTGTCCTATTCAAGTGACCAACGCGTAGCAGGTATATTGCAATATTCGGTTTATGGATGTAATCAGCGAAAGTAATTCCTTAGGCAATGAATATTTAAGGTTATCATACCCAATAGGATAGAATTTCATAATACTATGTAATAGTAACATATTATTATTTCATAATACTAATAATAGAGAATATCGAAATACCATTAGTTGCTTTGCCTTTATAACCGTAATTGTTAAATATCTGACATACCTTGATGAAGGCAAATGAAACTATTTCACAATCTACTACGGGTATTTTTTGGTTTTATTAAGAGACTCCATCTGCAGCATATGATAAACTTGCTGGAGGTTCTCCTATATATATATGAAGTCATGAGAAGTAATAAATTTAAAATGTTTTAGTAGTAGGTAGTAGAAGACAGAATTTCTTTGCCTATGAGATAATCTTAAAAACCTGCTATCTAAGAAATGGCTTTACAACATTGATTACATTCATACAACGAATGGAGTGTATACCTGCTATATTCATATAGCATGAATGCCAAAGACACGTGAAGTACTCGGCTAAGAAATCACTTTATGTCATTGATTACATCCATACAAAGAATAGGAAATATACCGGCTAAGCATTGCGAACATGCAGTTTTATATAGCATGCATGCAAAACACATTATTACTTCTCATCATATATATATATAGGAGAACCTCCCGCAAGTTTATCATACGCTGCTGATGGAGTCTCTTCATAAAACCAAACAATATCCGTAGTAGAACTGAAATAGTTTCATTTGCCTTCATCAAGGTATGTCAGATATTTAACAATTACGGTTATAAAGGCAAAGCAATTAGTGGTATTTCCATATTCTCTATTATTATTACCTAGTATCATGAAATACTACTATATTCTCTGTTACTATTGTTGTTGTTATGTGCGAAGTCGTGTCCAACCCATCGCGACCCCATGGACAATGATCTTCCAGGCCTTCCTGTCCTCTACCATTCCCCGGAGTCCATTTAAGTTTGCACCTATTGCTTCAGTGACTCCATCCAGCCACCTCATTCTCTGTCATCCCCTTCTTCTTTTGCCCTCGATCGCTCCCAGCATTAGGCTCCAGGGAGTCCTTCCTTCTCATGAGGTGGCCAAAGTATTTGAGTTTCATCTTCAGGATCTGGCCTTCAAAAAAGCAGTCAGGGCTGATCTCCTCTAGGACTGACCGGTTTGTTCGCCTTGCAGTCCAAGGGACTCGCAAGAGTCTTCTCCAGCACCAGAGTTCAAAAGCCTCAATTCTTTGACGCTCGGCCCTCCTTTGACGCTCGGTCCAACTTTCGCAGCCATATATTGCAACTGGGAATACCATAGCCTTGACTAAACGCACTTTTGTTGGCAGGGTGATGTCTCTGCTTTTTCGGATGCTGTCTAGATTTGCCATAGCTTTCCTCCCCAGGAGCAAGCGTCTTTTAATTTCTTTGCTGCAGTCCCCATCTGCAGTGATCTTGGAGCCCAGGAAAATAAAATCTGTCACTATCTCCATTTCTTCCCCATCTGCCATGAATTGAGAGGGCCGGATGCCATGATCTTTGTTTTCTTGATGTTGAGTTTCAAGCCAACTTTGGCACTCTCCTCCTTCACCCGCATCAACAGGCTCTTTAGTTCCTCTTCACTTTCTGCCATTAGAGTGGTATCATCTGCATATCTGAGGTTGTTGATATTTCTCCCTGCAATCTTGATCCCAATTTGTGACTCCTCTAATCCCGCATTTCTCATGATGTGCTCTGCATACAAGTTAAATAGGCAAGGCGACAGTATACAGCCTTGCTGAACTCCTTTCTCAATTTTGAACCAGTTAGTAATTCCATGTTCAGTTCTCACTGTTGCTAAATTTCTCAAGAGACAAATAAGATGCTCTGGTATTCCCATCTCTAAGAACTTGCCACAATTTGTTGCGCTCCCCACAATCAAAGGCTTTAGCGTAGTCAATGAAGCAGAAGTAGACGTTCTTCTGGTACTCCCTAGCTTTCTCCATGATCCAGCGTATGTTGGCAATTTGATCTCTAGTTCCTCTGGCTCTTCGAAATCCTGCCTGTACTTCTGGAAGTTCTCGGTCCACATATTGCTGGAGCCTAGCTTGTAGGATTTTGAGCATAACTTTGCTAGCATGAGAAATTAGTGCGATGCTGCGGTAGTTTGAACATTCTTTGGCATTGCCATTCTTTGGGATTGGAATGTAAACTGACCTTTTCCAATCCTGTGGCCATTGTTGAGTTTTCCAAATTTGCTGGCATATAGCATTTTTACTGCATCGTCCTTTAAGATTTTGAATAGTTCAACTGGAATGCTGTCACCACCACTAGCTTTATTGTTGCTCAGACTTCCTAAGGCCCATTTGACTTCACATTCCAGGATGTCTGGCTCCAGGTCAGTAACTACCTCATTGTGGTCATCAGGGATGTTAAGCTCGCTCTTGTATAGTTCTTCTGTATAATTTTGCCACCTTTGTTTAATCTCTTCTGCTTCTGTGAGGTCCCTACAATTTTGGTCCCTTATCATACCCATCTTTGCATGAAACGTTCTCTTCATATCTCCAATTTTCTTGAAAAGATCTCTGGTCCTCCCCATTCTATTGTTTTCTTCTATTTGTTTGCTCTGTTCGTTTAAGAAGGCATTCTTATCTCTTCTAGCTTTTCTCTGGAATTCTGCATTCAATTGGGTGTATCTTTCTCTTTCTCCCTTGCCTTTCACTTCCCTTCTCTCCTTAGCTATTTGTAAAGCTTCCTCAGACAGCCATTTTGATTTCTTGCATTTCTTTTTCTTTGGGATGGTTTTAGTTGCTACCTCTTGTACAATGTTGCGAACCTCCGTCCATAGTTCTTCAGGCACTCTGTCTATCAGATCTAATTCCTTAAATCTATTTGTCACCTCTACTGTGTATTCGTTGGGGATATGATTTAGTTCATACCTGAGTGGCCTAGTGGTTTTCCCTACTTTCTTCAATTTAAGCCTACATTTTGCAACAAGAAGCTCATGATCTGAACCACAATCAGCTCCTGGTCTTGTTTTGATTGACTGGATAGAACTTTTCCATCATTGGCTGCCGAGCACATAGTCAATCTGATTTCTGTGTTGACCGTCTGGTGATGTCCATGTGTAGAGTCGTCTCTTGGGTTGTTGGAAAAGAGTGTTTGCTATGACCATTGTATTCTCTTGACAAAATTCTACCAGCCTGTGCCCTGCTCCATTTTGTACTTCAAGGCCAAACTTGCCTGTTATCCCGGTTATCTTTTGGCTTCCTACTTTAGCATTCCAATCCTCCATGATGATAAGCACATCATTTTTTGGCATTGCTTCTAGAAGGTGTTGTAAGGCTTCATAGAACTGATCAACTTCATCCTCTTCAGCAGCAGTGGTTGGGGCGTAGACCTGGATCACTGTGATGTTGAATGGTTTGCCTTGCATTCGAACTGAGATCATTCTGTCATTTTGGGGATTGTATCCCAAGACTGCTTTTCCTACTCTCTTATTGATTATGAAGGCTACTCCATTTCTTCTGCGAGATTCTTGTCCACAGTAGTATACCTGATGGTCATCTGAATTAAATTGACCCATTCCTGTCCATTTTAGTTCACTGATTCCTAAAATGTCGCTGTTCAGTCTTGTCATTTCTTGTTTAACCACGTCCAGCTTGCCTTGATTCATGGATCTGACGTTCCAGGTTCCTATGGAATAGAAATCTTTACAGCATCGGACTGTCTTTTCGCCACCAGTTACTTCCACAACTGAGCGTCCTTTAAGCTTTGGCCCAGCCGCTTCATTCATTCTGGCGCTACTCGTACTAGCCGTCTGCTGATCCCCAGTAGCATATTGGACACCTTCCGACCTGAGGGGCTCATCTTCCGACGTCATAACGTTTTGCCTTTTGGAACTGTCCATAGAGTTTTCATGGCAAAGATACTGGAGTGGTTTGCCATTTCCTTCTCCAGTGGATCACCTTTTGTCAGAGCTCTCAGCTATGACCTGTCCGTCTTGGGTGGCCCTGCACGGTATAGCTCATAGCTTCACTGAACTACGCAAGCCCCCTTGCCACAACAAGGCATCGATCCTTGAAGGGGGATTACTATTACATAGTATTATGAAATTTTATCCTATTCGGAATGATAACCTTAAATATTCATTGCCTAAGGAATTACTTTCACTGATTACATCCATAAACCGAATATTGAAATATACCTGATACGCGTTGGTCACTTGAACACGACCGGTCCTGCAGATTCATATAGCATGCATGCTAAAGACACCCGTTCGTGAATCAGAAATGTAAACTACATTTACAAGAGAACGACTCGTTTTACCTTTATTACTTCGTATGTCATTACTACATAATATTATGAAATTCTATCTTCTGCTGGGTAAAATAACCTTAAATACTCATTGGTTAAGGAGTTACTTTATGTCACTGATTACGTCCAGAAACCGAATAGTAAATATACCTGCTAAGCGTTGGTCACTTGAACAGGACCTGTCATGCAGATTCATATAGCATGCGTGCAAAAGACACCATTTCGTGAATCAGAAATGTAAACAACATTGATAAGAGAACAACACATTTTACTATTGCTACTACGTACGTCTTCATATGGTTAGAAAACATCCCGCATGTTTATCATATGTTGCGGACAGAGTGTTTGGGTACTGTTTCTTCAAGCCAGCAAAAGCCCTATTATATCACAAGATTGATTCTTGGGACTCTCATATTTAGCTCTTTGGGTCCTATAGCAAAAGCAACTAGTGCTTTTTCCAAATTCTCTATTATTACCATAGAGTGTTATTAAATTCTATCTTCTACTCATCTCAAAGCTTAAATACTTGTTGGGTAAGAAATTACTTTATGTCATTCATTGCATCCAAAGAAAGCTATCTGTAATAGAGAATACTATTATTATTACATAGTATTATGGAATACGATATTCTCAGTCATCATTTAAAGGTATTATGAAATTCTATCCTCCTGGGTATGAAAACCTTAATACAGTTTCTTACGACTCACATATTTAACAGTTATGGTCATATAGGAAAGCAACTACTGCTCCTTCCAAATTCTCTGTTATTACTATACAGTGTTATGAAATTCTATTTTCTACTGCCTATGAGATAATCTTAAAAACCTGCTATCTAAGAAATGGCTTTATAGCATTGATTAAATTCATACAATGAATGGGATATATACCTGCTATATTCATATAGCATGAATGCCAAAGACACGTGAGTACTCGGCTAAAAAATCACTTTTTGTCATTGATTACATCCATACAACGAATAGGAAATATACCTGCTAAGCATTGCGAACATGTAGATTTATATCGCATGCATGCAAAACACATTTTAACTTTATTCCTTCTCATGACTTCATATATATATATAGGAGAACCTCCAGCAAGTTTATCATATGCTGCAGATGGAGTCTCTTCAGAAAACCAAAAAATACCCGTAGTAGATTGTGAAATAGTTTCATTTGCCTTCATCATGTCAGATATTTAACAGTTACGGTTATAAAGGCAAAGCAACTAGTGGTATTTCCATATTCTCTATTATTAGTATTATGAAATACTACTATGTTACTATTACATAGTATTATGAAACTCTATCCTATTGGGTATGGTAACCTTAAATATTCATTGTCTAAGGAATTACTTTCACTGATTACATCCATAAACCGAATATTGCAATATACCTGCTAAGCGTTGGTCACTTGAACAGGACAGGTCCTGCAGATTCATATAGCATGCATGCTAAAGACACCCGTTCGTGAATCAGAAATGTAAACTACATTTATAAGAGAACTACTCGTTTTACCTTCATTTACCTTTATTATAAATGTTGTTTATTCTCATTCACGAAAGGGTGTCTTTTGCACGCATGATCTATGAATTTGCATGACAGGTCCTGTTCAAGTGACCAACGCTTAGCAGGTATATTTACTATTCTGTTTCTGGACGTAATCAGTGACATAAAGTAACTCCTTAACCAATGAGTATTTAAGGTTATTTTACCCAGCAGAAGATAGAATTTCAGAATACTATGTAATAATAGCAGAGAACTTGGAAATGCCAGTAGTTGCTTTTGCAATATAACCTTAATAGTTACAAATCTGACATACCTTGCAAATTAAACTATGTCGGAATCTACTACTGGTTGTGTTGGTGTTAAGAAGAGACTCCATCTGTAGCATATGATAAACTTGCTGGAGGTTCTCCTATATATATATGAAGTCATGAGAAGTAATAAAGTTAAAATGTCTTTTGCATGCATGATATATAAAACTGCATGTTCGCAATGCTTAGCAGGTATATTTCCTATTCGTTGTATGGATGTAATCAATGACATAAAGTGATTTCTTAGCCGAGTACTTCACATGGCTTTGGCATTCATGCTATATGAATATAGCAGGTATATATCCCATTCGTTGTATGAATGTAATCAATGCCGTAAAGTGATTTCTTAGATAGCAGGTTTTTAAGATTAACTCATAGGCAGTAGAAGATAGAATTTCATAACACTGTATCCTAATAACATAGTATTATGAAATTCTATACTATTGGGTATGATAACCTTAAATATTCATTGCCTAAGGAATTACTTTCACTGATTACATCCATAAACCGAATAGTAAATATACCTGCTAAGCGTTGGTCACTTGAACAGGACCTGTCATTCAGATTCATAGAGCATGCATGCAAAAGACACCCTTTCGTGAATCAGAAATGTAAACAACGTTTAGAAGAGAACAACACATTTTACTATTACTACTTCGCACGTCTTCATATGGTTAGAAAACATCCCGTACGTTTATCATATGTTGCGGACAGAGTGTTTTGGTATTGTTTCTTCAAGCCAGCAGAAGCCCTATCATATCACAAGATTGTTTCTTGGGACTCACATATTTAACTCTTAGGGTCCTATAGCAAAAGAAACTAGTGCTTTTTCCAAATTCTCTATTATTACCATAGTGTTATTATTACATATTATTATGGAATACGACGATATTCTCTGTCATTATTTAAAGGTATTATGAAATTCTATCCTCCTGGGTCCCCCTTCAAGGATCGCTGCCTTGTTGTGGCAAGGGGGCTTGCGTAGTTCAGTGAAGCTATGAGCTATGCTGTGCAGGGCCACCAAAGACGGACAGGTCATAGCTGAGAGCTCTGACAAAAGGTGATCCACTGGAGAAGGAAATGGCAAACCACTCCAGTATCTTTGCCATGAAAACTCTATGGACAGTTCCAATAGGCATAACGATATGATGCTGGAAGATGAGCCCCTCAGGTCGGAAGGTGTCCAATATGCTACTGGGGATGAGCAGACGGCTAGTACGAGTAGCGCCAGAATGAATGAAGCGGCTGGGCCAAAGCCGAAAGGACGCTCAGTTGTGGAAGTAACTGGTGGCGAAAAGACAGTCCGATGCTGTAAAGATTTTTATTCCATAGGAACCTGGAACGTCAGATCCATGAATCAAGGCAAGCTGGACGTGGTTAAACAAGAAATGACAAGACTGAACATCGACATTTTAGGAATCAGTGAACTAAAATGGACAGGAATGGGTGAATTTAATTCAGATGACCATCAGGTATACTACTGTGGACAAGAATCTCGCAGAAGAAATGGAGTAGCCTTCATAATCAATAAGAGAGTAGGAAAAGCAGTCTTGGGTTACAATCCCCAAAATGACAGAATGATCTCAGTTCGAATCCAAGGCAAACCATTCAACATCACAGTGATCCAGGTCTACGCCCCAACCACTGCTGCTGAAGAGGATGAAGTTGATCAGTTCTATGAAGCCCTACAACACCTTCTAGAAGCAACGCCCAAAAATGATGTGCTTATCATCATGGGGGATTGGAATGCTAAAGTAGGAAGCCAAAAGATAACCGGGATAACAGGCAAGTTTGGCCTTGGAGTACAAAATGAAGCAGGGCACAGGCTGGTAGAATTTTGTCAAGAGAATACAATGGTCATAGCAAACCCTCTTTTCCAGCAACCCAAGAGACGACTCTACACATGGACATCACCAGACGGTCAACACAGAAATCAGATTGACTATGTGCTCTGCAGCCAAAGATGGAAAAGTTCTATCCAGTCAATCAAAACAAGACCAGGAGCTGATTGTGGTTCAGATCATGAGCTTCTTGTTGCAAAATTTAGGCTTAAATTGAAGAAAGTAGGGAAAAGCACTAGGCCACTCAGGTATGAACTAAATCATATCCCTGACGAATACACAGTGGAGGTGACAAATAGATTCAAGGAATTAGATCTGATAGACAGAGTGCCTGAAGAACTATGGACGGAGGTTCGCAACATTGTACAAGAGGTAGCAACTAAAACCATCCCAAAGAAAAAGAAATGCAAGAAATCAAAATGGCTGTCTGAGGAAGCTTTACAAATAGCTAAGGAGAGAAGGGAAGTGAAAGGCAAGGGAGAAAGAGAAAGATACACCCAATTGAATGCAGAATTCCAGAGAAAAGCTAGAAGAGATAAGAATGCCTTCTTAAATGAACAGTGCAAACAAATAGAAGAAAACAATAGAATGGGGAGGACCAGAGATCTTTTCAAGAAAATTGGAGATATGAAGAGAATGTTTCATGCAAAGATGGGTATGATAAGGGACCAAAATGGTAGGGACCTCACAGAAGCAGAAGAGATCAAACAAAGGTGGCAAAATTATACAGAAGAACTATACAAGAGCGAGCTTAACATCCCTGATGACCACAATGGGGTAGTTACTGACCTGGAGCCAGACATCCTGGAATGTGAAGTCAAATGGGCCTTAGGAAGTCTGAGCAACAATAAAGCTAGTGGTAGTGACAGCATTCCAGTTGAACTATTCAAAATCTTAAAGGACGATGCAGTAAAAGTGCTACACTCAATATGCCAGCAAATTTGGAAAACTCAACAATGGCCACAGGATTGGAAAAGGTCAGTTTACATTCCAATCCCAAAGAAGGGCAATGCCAAAGAATGTTCAAACTACCGCACCATCGCACTAATTTCTCATGCTAGCAAAGTTATGCTCAAAATCCTACAAGCTAGGCTCCAGCAACACGTGGACCGAGAACTTCCAGAAGCACAGGCAGGATTTCGAAGAGGCAGAGGAACTAGAGATCAAATTGCCAACATACGCTGGATCATGGAGAAAGCTAGGGAGTACCAGAAGAACGTCTACTTCTGCTTCATTGACTATGTTAAAGCCTTTGATTGTGTGGAGCACAACAAATTGTGGCAAGTTCTTAAAGAGATGGGAATACCAGAACATCTTATTTGTCTCTTGAGAAATTTATATGCAGGTCAAGAAGCAACAGTGAGAACTGAACATGGAATCACTGACGGGTTCAAAATTGAGAAAGGAGTTCGGCAAGGCTGTATACTGTCGCCTTGCCTATTTAACTTGTATGCAGAGCACATCATGAGAAATGCGGGATTAGAGGAGTCACAAATTGGGATCAAGATTGCAGGGAGAAATATCAACAACCTCAGATATGCAGATGATACCACTCTAATGGCAGAAAGTGAAGAGGAACTAAAGAGCCTGTTGATGCGGGTGAAGGAGGAGAGTGCCAAAGTTGGCTTGAAACTCAACATCAAGAAAACAAAGATCATGGCATCCGGCCCTCTCAATTCCTGGCAAATAGAAGGGGAAGAAATGGAGATAGTGACAGATTTTATTTTCCTGGGCTCCAAGATCACTGCAGATGGGGACTGCAGCAAAGAAATTAAAAGACGCTTGCTCCTGGGGAGGAAAGCTATGGCAAATCTAGACAGCATCCTAAAAAGCAGAGACATCACCCTGCCAACAAAAGTGCGTTTAGTCAAGGCTATGGTCTTCCCAGTTGCAATGTATGGCTGCGAAAGTTGGACCATAAGGAAGGCCGAGCGTCAAAGAATTGAGGCTTTTGAACTCTGGTGCTGGAGAAGACTCTTGCGAGTCCCTTGGACTGCAAGGCGAACAAACCAGTCAGTCCTAGAGGAGATCAGCCCTGACTGCTCTTTAGAAGGCCAGATCCTGAAGATGAAACTCAAATATTTTGGCCACCTCATGAGAAGGAAGGACTCCCTGGAGAAGAGCCTAATGCTGGGAGAGATTGAGGGCAAAAGAAGAAGGGGACGACAGAGAATGAGGTGGATGGATGGAGTCACTGAAGCAGTAGGTGCAAACTTAAATGGACTCCGGGGAATGGTAGAGGACAGGAAGGCCTGGAGGATCATTGTCCATGGGGTCGCGATGGGTCGGAAACGACTTCGCACATAACAACAACAATCCTCCTGGGTATGAAAACCTTAAAACAGTTTCTCACGACACATATTTAACAGTTATGTTCATATAGGAAAGCAACTAGTACTCCCTCCAAATTCTCTATTATTACCATAGAGTGTTATTAAATTCTATCTTCTATTCCCAATGAGATAACCTTAAATACTTGTTGGGTAAGAAATTACTTTATGTCATTCAATGCATCCAAAGAAAGCAATCTGTAATAGAGAATACTATTATTATTACATAGTATTATGAAATACTACGATATTCTCTGTCATTATTTAAAAGTATTATGGAATCCATTCCTCGGTATAATGAAATACTTTTTACGACTCACATAACAGTTATGGTCATATAGAAAAGCAATTAGTGCTCCTTCCAAATTCCCTGTTATTAGGATACAGTGTTATGAAATTATATCTTCTACTGCCTATGAGATCATCTTAAAAACCTGCTAAGAAATGGCTTTACGGCATTGATTATATTCATACAACGAATGGGATATATACCTGCTATATTCATATAACATAAGTTATAAGTTTATCATATGCTGCAGATAGAGTCTCTTCAGAAAAACAAACAATACCCGTAGTAGGTCTGAAATAGTTTCATTTCCCTTCATCAAGGCATGTCAGATATTTAACAATTACAGTATATTACGATATTTAACTAGTGGTATTTCCATAATCTCTATTATTATTACTTAGTATTATGAAATACTACTATATTCTCTGTTAATATTACATAGTATTATGAAATTGTATCCTATTGGGTATGATAACCTTAAAATAGTTTCTTACGACTCACATAACAGTTATGGTCATATAGGAAAGCAACTAGAGCTCCTTCCAAATTCCCTGTTATTAGTATACAGTGTTATGAAATTCTATCTTCTACTGCCTATGAGATCATCTTAAAAACCTGCTATCTAAGAAATGGCTTTACGGCATGGATTACATTCATACAACAAATGGGATATATACCTGCTATATTCATATAACATGAATGCCAAAGACACGTGAAGTACTCGGCTAAGATATCACTTTATGTCATTGATTACATCCATACAACGAATAGGAAATATACCTGCTAAGCATTGCGAACATGCAGTTTTATATAGCATGCATGCAAAACACATTTTAAATTTATTACTTCTCATGACTTCATATATATATAGGAGAACCTCCAGCAAGTTTATCATAAGCTGCAGATTGAGTCTCTTCATAAAACCAAACAATACCCTTAGTAGATCTGAAATAGTTTCATTTGCCTTCATCGAGGTCAGATATTTAACAATTACGGTTATAAAGGCAAAGCAACTAGTGGTATTTCCATATTCTCTATTATTATTACTTAGTATTATGAAATACTACTATATTCTCTGTTCCTATTACATAGTATTATGAAATTCTATACTATTGGGTATGATAACCTTAAATATTCATTGCCTAAGGAATTACTTTCACTGATTACATCCATAAACCGAATAGTAAATATACCTGCTAAGCGTTGGTCACTTGAACAGGACCTGTCATGCAGATTCATAGAGCATGCATGCAAAAGACACCCTTTCGTGAATCAGAAATGTAAACAACGTTTAGAAGAGAACAACACATTTTACTATTACTACTTCGCACGTCTTCATATGGTTAGAAAACATCCCGTACGTTTATCATATGTTGCGGACAGAGTGTTTTGGTATTGTTTCTTCAAGCCAGCAGAAGCCCTATCATATCACAAGATTGTTTCTTGAGACTCACATATTTAACTCTTAGGGTCCTATAGCAAAAGAAACTAGTGCTTTTTCCAAATTCTCTATTATTACCATAGTGTTATGAAATTATATCTTCTACTGCGTATGAGATAATCTTAAAAACTATCTAAGAAATGGCTTTACGGCATTGATTACATTCATACAACGAATGGATATACCTGCTATATTCATATAACATGAATGCCAAAGACATGTGAAGTACTCGGCTAAGAAATCACTTTATGTCATTGATTACATCCATACAACGAATAGGAAATATACCTGCTAAGCATTGCGAACATGCAGTTTTATATAGTATGCATGCAAAACACATTTTAAATTTATTACTTCTCATGACTTCATATATATATAGGAGAACCTCCAGCAAGTTTATCATAAGCTGCAGATGGAGTCTCTTCATAAAACCAAACAATACCCTTAGTAGATCTGAAATAGTTTCATTTGCCTTCATCGAGGTATGTCAGATATTTAACAATTACAGTTATAAAGGCAAAGCAACTAGTGGTATTTCCATATTCTCTGTTACTATTACATAGTATTATGAAATTCTATCCTATTGGGTATGATAACCTTAAATATTCTTTGTCTAAGGAATCACTTTATGTCACTGATTAGGTCCAGAAACCGAATAGGAAATATGCTAAGCGTTGGTCACTTGAACAGGACTGGCCCTGCAGATTCATATAGCATGCATGCAAAAGACACCCTTTCGTGAATCAGAAATGTAAACAACATTTACAAGAGAATGACACATTTTACCTGTATTACTTGATATGTCTTCATATGGTTAGAAAACATCCCGCACGTTTATCATATGCTGCAGATGGAGTGTCTTGGTATTGTTTCTTCAAACCAGCAGAAGCCCTATTATATCACAAGATAGTTTCTTGGGACTGACATATTTAGCTTTTAAGGTCATATAACAAAAGCAACTAGTGCTTTTTCCAAATTCTCTATTATTACCATATAGTGTTATGAAATTCTACCTTCTACTACTTATGAGATAACCTTAAATACTTGTTGGATAAAAAATTACTATGTCATTCACTGTATCCAAAGAAAGTAATCAATGTAATATAGAATACTATTATTATTACATATTATTATGGAATATGACTATATTCTCTGTCATTATGTCAAAGTATTATGAAATTCTATCCTACTGGGTATGATAACCTTAAAATAGTTTCTTACGACTCACATATTTAACACTTATTGTCATATAGAAAAGCAACTAGTGCTCCTTCCAAATTCCCTGTTTTTACTATACAGTGTTATGAAATTGTATCTTCTACTTCCTATGAGATAATCTTAAAAACCTGCTATCTAAGAAATGGCTTTATGGCATTGATTATATTCATACAACGAATGGGATATCTATCTGCTATAATCATATAGCATGAATGCCAAAGACACATGAAGTACTCAGCTAAGAAATCATTTTATGTCATTGATTACATACATACAACCAATAGGAAATATACCTGCTAAGCATTGCGCACTTAACAGGACCTTTCGTGCAGATTTATTTAGCATGCTTGCAAAACACATTTTAAATTTATTACTTCTGATGACTTCATATAGTTATCGGAGAACCTCCAGCAAGTTTATCTGCAGATGGTGTCTCTGGGTATTGTTTCTTAAAACTATCACAACCCGTAGTAGATTCCAAAATAGTTTCATTTGCCTTCATCAAGGTATGTCAGATATTTAACAATTACGGTTATATCTGGGAAATATCTGGAGACTTCTGAGGTGGAGCTGGGCGTGGGCGGGTTTGGGGGTAAGGAGGGATTTCATTGGAATAATGCTAGGGAGCCCACCCTCTAAGGCAGCCATTTTCTCCAGGGAATCTGAACTGTCACCTGGAGAAGTGCTATAAAGCCAGGGGCTCCAACCGCCCCACCTGGGGACTGGCACCCCTAGGTATTTTTCCAACTTTAAAATGCTTACTTTGGCAGCTGACACTCCACTCCTGTGAAATTCAAAAGAGATGGCTGTGGCTACCCTAGGGAGTGTTAAATATGGCAGGACACCTGCCTCACAGACAGGCACACTGTCTTCTATAAACAATGTCACCCCTCAACAGTATAGGTTTAAGCGAAAGCCATGACTGCTAAAGTTTACCAAGCCAGACCCCATCAGAAATCTTGCTCTCTACCTTAGGTTACGAAGTACAACTAATTCAGGTGTCTCCTGGCTCAAATCTTGCTCTCCATCTACCCTCACCCCATTGTATTGCTGAATGAGTGGACTGGCTCCATCCTGTTTGGCCAGGGACTCTTGGCCAATTTCTTTGTCTTTCAACATATTCACATTTGGCCCCTCTGCAAGGGGAAATCCCTTTCCCAAATCCTTGCTGCTAGACCCATGGAGACATGATGGCTCTCTTCCTTAGAAACATTAACACCTTTGTTTAAGCCCATCTCCGGACCTGGTCCGGGCATTGTCCAACATCGTGGCCCATGGAAAATCCCATCATGTGCTCATCTGAGTCTTGCCACATAGCCCCCTCCCCAAAACAGTGGTCCCCAACCTGCGGGCCGTGGCCCGGTGCTGGGCCGTGAAGACCATGGTGCCGGGCCGCGGCTCCCTCTCTCCCCCCCCCCGCAGTAAAAAACTTCCCAGGCCGCAAGCTTGTGGCCCGGGAAGCTTCTTACTGCGGGAGGGCGGGGAGAGGGAATCAGGGCTGGGCTGCGCCCGTGCGAGCCGCGCCCATGCATTGCACATGCGCATGGCGCATTCACGCGTGCGCAATGCGCGTGCGTGGCCCAATGCACGGCCGCGGCCCGATGCCCTGCCGGTCCCCAGCCTCAGAAAGGTTGGGGACCACTGCCCTAATAAACCATGGCTTCAGACAGCCACCCTGCTTTCCAACTCGGGACCCATTGGAACCTCCCACGCTAGTTCGTGTTGCTTTCTTCTGACTCTCCATTCTTCAGACAGGTAAATATACCAAGCCTCCTCTTCCACCCTTCTTTCTCTTCTCTATATGACTGTTTGTAGGTGTGTTAGTTATTTTTGTGCTTTTATTATTTTCTTTTCAATAAACTTACTGTTTTACCAACAACAACAACAAGCCTTTAATAATAGCATATAAAAGTACAATGTAAGAAGGGAAAGTGCAAAAGGATCCACTGCTAGTGAGAACAAAGGCAAAGATCATGCTTTAGACATAATACATTCACGATTTCTCATGGCAACATGTAAAAACTTTGCAACTGGTTCAATTATATCAGGGTTCTGGGATGTCAAAAGAAACTGAGTCTTTCGTTCATCCAAATGCAGTTCTCTTTTACACAGCAGTGAGTTAAGAAATTTAGCTCGTATCGAAGAATAAAATGGACAGTGGAAGAAAACGTGTGTAATTGGTTCTATACAGCATTGTCCACAGAGGCACAACCTAGCAGGATCTGTTGAAATCTCCCATATAAAACAGCAGAAGGTAGAGCATTAGTTCTAGCTAACATGAATGCTCTATGCTGTTGTGGGATGATTAGATGGTAGAAGTACGCAGCTAGGGGCTGAGAGCTTGGTGAGATCCCCAAGCTCAATGGCGAACATATGTTTCTAGCTTTACTGCTAAGTTCCTGTAGTTCTATGTCTAACAGTCTGCGTTTAATTGAATTAAATTCAGGCTTTTCAGATATCAGATACAAGGAGTCTAAAGACATCCCTATAGATTTAATTTTCCCCTCAATGTCTTAACCAAGTAGATTAGCGATCCCCAACCTGTGGGCTGCGGACCACATGTGGTCCTTCGACTAATTGGAGGTGGGCCACGAAGGACGCCTTCTCCCCCCCAGCCCTTTACTTCATCCCCCCCGGCCCTTTACAACACACTTCGGGTGTCATTGTCTCCCATCACTCCCAGATGGGACTATCTTGTTGCAGAGAAACAAGCTCAGGGTTCCCATTGATTTGTCATTGTCATGAGTTAAAATTTCCGTGAAAATAAAATGTTCTTTATGTTCATTGTTGTGGCGTGTCTGTATCTTATTTTGAAGGAATGTTTAAACATTACCATAGTGATCAGAGAGCGTTAGGGCAGTGGTTGAGAGTAGAGGAGTAAACTACCCCCTCCCACTGGGCCTCAGTAAAATTGTCAAGCGTTGAGTGGTCCCCGGTGATAAAAAGGTTGGGGACCACTGAAGTAGATGACTCATGTTCTTTACTGTTTTACCATTTACCTACTTGTCTGCCTTGAGGTCCTATGGGTGTAATCTACCTCATATACACAGGCAACGATCCTATAATGCTAGTTAACCCCCCTTGCATAATTTGGCTAATCTCCCCACAACTCAAATACACATTTTATGATACGTATACACGCAATTTGAGTAACAGGAGAGATTGAAACAAGACTCTCCAGAAGCGGAACCCCTTGGACTAGGCCCAGTAGAATAGGGTCTGGAAGCTGAAGCAGGCCCATTCTGCCACAGCAGTTATTTCCCAATTGACTGGAGCTGACCCAGCCAAAGTGCTGAAGGACAGATGACCCAGGTGTAGTCTGCAGGGGCTTTTTACCCACTTCCAATTTGAATGAATCCCCGCAGTCTACACTGAATTCAATTTCCACATTGATTTTGGGCACTATACATTTTCTCTCTGCAACATGCATGATTGATTCATGGTGACCCTACCTTTCCGCTGCGATATCCGGGAGTGGATATAACCCTCAATATTTGAAAGACCACCATGAGTAAATGTGTAGATGGCTCCATTTTGCAAAGTAACAATGCTCTGTGCTTGGGAGCAAAGGAGTCTTCCCTGACTGGCCAGGGCGTCAGTTCAAGGACTTCCTGGTTCCCAGTTGCAAGGCTTCCCTTAAAGTGCTCCAGAAGCCCTAACTTCTCTCAGCAGAGATTTGCCTCTTGGATTTATTCTCCCTCCTCTGCTGTCTCCAGTCCTCTCTCTCCACACCCCTGTTCAAGAAAAGAAAGAGATTCTTGCTGCACTTGCCTTCCCTCTCCATTCTGCTTCCCCAAGCACATGCATAACACTTTCTGTTTCATTGGGGGGGGGGGGATAGAGGAAGACCCGAGTTCAAATCAGAAGCAGTCCCAGTCTGGCATGTTTTTTTTTTTTTTGAAAAATTTCCCATTTCCTCATTACTAGTTAATGGCTCCTTCTATCATTACAACATGATAATCTGCATTGCACAAGAATCTTGTGTGTGTGTCTGTTGAATGATCTTTCTTGTCCATATCTCTATCTCTGAATTTGTATTCACAGATTTGGCCATTAAAAAAAATATATATTGAGAGACCGCCTCTCTGTCTGTACCCCCCAAAGAGCATTATGTTCTGCTACCACCAACTGGTTGAGGATCCCTGGCCCCAAAGAAGCATAGCAAGCCTCAACAGGGGCCAGAGCTTTCTCGATCCTGGCTCCCACCTGGTAGAATGAGCTCCCTGAAGACATTAGGGTCCTTCCTAAACTCCCACCAATTCTGAAAGGCCTGTAAAAGGGCCTCTGCCAGGCATTCAACTGAATCTGATAGACCATTCAGCTGGCCCCCAGACATCACAGACATCTCCACATCCTGAATCTAACTGACCCCTCCTCCATGAGTTAAAAAAGTTCTAGTGCTTTCTTCATTATTATATTATTGTTACGCAATACTGGTTCTTAACATTATTGTTATTATTGTTATTACGGTTATAACGTATTCCCCTATGTTTTATGTAAACCGTCCTGAGTCTTATATGAGGGCGGTATGGAAATATAATTAATAAACCAACAAATAAATGATTAAAAGCTAATGGGATCTCAGACTAGGGTTTTTGCCATCTGGAGCTGCCATTCTTCTTTTCCCTCTTAATAAAACAGTAAGGGGTGTTGGGGTGGGCTCAGTCCATGATGGGGAGGGCCAACAATTGGTCCCTTGGCCCTGGACTGACAAGTGGAGGGGCCAATTGGGACAGACCAAAATTCCATCCAGACAGAGGCAATCTGGAGAAATGGCTGCCAGTCTGCTCCTGAACACCAAAGGGAGAGGAGGTCAGAAGGGCTGCCAAGGGGGGTGAGGCTTGGACAGACTGTGCCAGCCCTTTTCACCCCAAGGCTGTCCTAACTGTCATGTCCAACTGTGAATTGCCTCAGAACCCTGACAGATCTGGCAGGAGGCTGCAGAGTGCGCTCCCTCCCCTCCCTCCCTTCAGGCCTGTTGCGAAGGAGCCTCTGAGAGGCCCTGACTGAGGGGAGGGAGGCATTTTCCTTCAGAGAGCAACGCAGGGGAGCCTGAGGGCATTACTTTTGAGGGAGGGGGGCATTTGGTTGACAGGGAGGCCACAGAAAAGCTTCTTCTCACTTAAAATACTGCTCTGGCCGGGGGTTAGACACAGCCAAGCCATGTGTGTTTCTTCTTTGGAACTCTATGCAGATCTGCCTACTGCACAGCGTTATTCTGCAGACGAATCTGTTTCTTTTGTTTCCTGTTTCATCTGCACAACAACCCTGTGCAGTAGGCCTCATGTCTTTCAATTCAACAACAACAACCTGTTTGGGAGGCCTTAAATGTTTCTTCTCTACTGCAACCCTCTCGAAAGTAGCCCTTTCTGCCTGGGGAGCTGATCTTTATACTCTGCAGGTTAGTTGTAACTCCAGGAACTCTCCAGGCTCCACCTGGAGGTTGGCTACCCCAGAGTTGGAAATATTCCCGGAGGTTTGGAGGTGGGACTTCAAAACTGTACAACGGCTCAGAGTCCAGCCTTCAAAGGAGCCATTTTTTCCTGCAGTTGTGAGGGAGTGGTGCAGGTGTGTCCCTCCTGGGCTACAGGCCATGGCAAGCCCTTACCAACAACAGTTTGTATTCTGGGGCACAGACAGGCAGACCAGCATCAGTCCTGTGAGTCTGGAAAGTGCAGGAAGATCTAAATAAATAAAAAGGTAAAGGTAAAGGGATCCCCTGTGCAAGCACCGGGTCATGTCTGACCCTTGGGGTGACGCCCTCTAGCGTTTTCATGGCAGAATACAGGGTTGTTTGCCAGTGCCTTAGAATCATAGAATCATAGAGTTGGAAGGGGCCATACAGGCCATCTAGTCCAACCCCCTGCTCAACGCAAGATCAGCCCTAAGCATCCTAAAGCATCCAAGAAAAGTGTGTATCCAACCTTTGCTTGAAGACTGCCAGTGAGGGGGCACCCCCTCCTTAGGCAGCCTATTCCACTGCTGAAATACTCTGACTGCGAATTTCCCCCCCCTGATATCTTGCCTATATCATTGTACTTGAAGTTTAAACCCATTACTCTCCTCTGTCCTCTCCTCTGCAGCCAACAGAAACAGCATTCTGCCCTCCTCCAAGGCCCATTATGCACGGCCGCCGAAACGGCGATTTCGGGTCACATGGAAAACGCGGAGGGGGAAGACGCGACGCATACCGGTTATACACGGGGCGGGGCGCGACGGCGGCAAAACCCAGAGTAACCGATTATGCACGCGCCGATCCGGGCGCCACTTCTGGTTGCGCCCCGCTCACCCGGAAGCTGCGCTTTCTTCCGCGTTTCACTGACGCGGCTTTTTCGGCGGCATGCACCGAAGCTGCAGCCGGTTGCAGCCGGCTCCATGCGTTATCCGTGATTTTAGTCGCCGCCATTCCACCCCGAATGTGCGCTAAAACCCCCATGCATAATGGGTCCAAGTGACAACCTTTCAAATACTTAAAGAGGGCTATCATGTCCCCTCTCAACCTCCTTTTCTCCAGGCTGAACATTCCCAAGTCCCTCAACCTATCTTCATAGGGCTTGGTCCCCTGGCCCCAGATCATCTTCGTCACTCTCCTCTGTACCCTTTCAATTTTATCTACGTCCTTCTTGAAGTGAGGCCTCCAGAACTGCACACAGTACTCCAGGTGTGGTCTGACCAGTGCCGTATACAATGGGACTATGACATCTTGTGATTTTGATGTGATGCCCCTGTTGATACAACCCAAAATGGCATTTGCCTTTTTTACTGCTGCATCACACTGCCTGCTCATGTCTAGTTTACAATCCACAAGTACCCCAAGGTCTCGTTCACACACAGTGTTACCTAGAAGCGTATCCCCCATCCAGTAGGCATGCTTTTCATTTTTCTGACCCAGATGCAGAACTTTACACTTATCTTTATTAAATTGCATCTTGTTCTCATTTGCCCATTTTTCCATTGTGTTCAGATCTCGTTGAACTCTGTCTCTATCTTCTGGAGTATTTGCCAGTCTTCCCAATTTGGTGTCATCTGCAAACTTGATGAGTAGTCCCTCCACCCCCTCATCTAGATCATTAATAAATATATTAAAAAGTACCGGGCCGAGCACTGAGTCCTGAGGTACCCCGCTACTCACCTCTCTCCAGTCTGATGAAACACCATTGACAACAACTCTTTGAGTGCGGTTCTCTAACCAATTCCCTATCCACTTAACTATCTGAAAATCCAGATTGCAGTCCTTCAACTTATCCATCAGAACATCTTGGGGAACCTTGTCAAAAGCTTTACTAAAATCCAAGTAAACGACATCAACCGAATTTCCCTGATCCAGCAAACCTGTTACTTGGTCAAAAAAGGAAACCAGGTTGGTCTGGCAGGACCTCTTGGAGACAAATCCATGCTGACTTCCTTGGATCACCAAATTGTCCTTCAGATGTTTGCAGATCACTCCCTTTAATATCTGCTCCATTATCTTCCCCACAACAGAGGTCAGACTCACTGGTCTGTAGTTTCCCGGGTCATCCTTCCTCCCTTTTTTGAAGATCGGAATAACGTTTGCTCTCTTCCAGTCCTCCGGGACATCTCCAGTCCTTAAAGAGGTTCCGAAGGTGATGGACAAGGGCTGTGCAAGTTCTCTGGAAAGTTCTTTGAGCACTCTCGGGTGCATTTCATCCGGCCCAGGGGATTTGAACTCATCCAGTGCAGCTAAATGCCTCTCGACAACCTCTCTATCCATGTTAACCTGCCACTCAGACACTATCCTTTGGCTACGGCCATCTCTAGATGTGCCTAAACACTTTGACCTGTGGGAAAAAACAGATGTAAAATAGGCACTAAGCCTTTCTGCTTTTTCTGCATCCTCCGTTAGAGTTTGTCCATCCACACTCAACAGTGGGCCAATTGCCTCCTTTACGTTTGCTCCTCACATAACTGAAAAATCTTTTCTTGTTCCCTGGCCAATCTTAGCTCACTCTCATCATGGAGATCCCACATCTGGCCGGCACTCCAACAACTTGGCTGGCTCCCAGTTGAATTCCGGATTAAGCTTAAGGTTCTGGTAATCACCCTTAAGGCCATATGCGGTTTGGGCCCAGTGTATCTGAGAGACCGCCTTCCTGCCTATACCCCCCAAAGAGTCTTACACTCTGCCACCTCCAACTGGCTGCGGATCCCTGGCCCCAGAGAAGCGCATCGGACCTCAACAAGGGCCAAAGCCTTCTCGGTCCTGGCCCCCACCTGGTGGAACGAGCTCCCTGAGGATATCAGAGCCCTGCCCGAACTTCCACTGTTCCGCAGGGCCTGCTAGAAGGAGCTCTTCCACCAGGCATTTGCTTGAGGCCAACCGACTCAGAACACCTGCTGGTCCCCCCAGATGCCTGCCCATGAC
This sequence comes from Paroedura picta, assembly GCF_049243985.1. Classification (NCBI taxonomy): domain Eukaryota; kingdom Metazoa; phylum Chordata; class Lepidosauria; order Squamata; family Gekkonidae; genus Paroedura; species Paroedura picta. Next base: position 4,431,504 of record NC_135378.1, on the reverse strand, counting down.
TCTCCCAAAGTTACTGTTAATTGTTATTATATTATAACTAGTAATCAAGCCCGCTGTACCTGGAATACAGCGGGCGCTAGCGGGGCTGCGTGCGGCCCCCGAGTTGGCAGGCCGCAATTCCCGGTGTGGCGGCAGCCTGACGCGTCGGAGGCGCTTTGCGCCTCTCGACGCGTCAGGCTGCCAGCAAGGGAGCACCCGCCAGCCGTGCTGCAAGCAGCTGGAGGATGCTCCCTTGGCGGCGGGGCAGCAATCGGAGAGCCCAATCGGCAGGCGCTTTGCTGGACAGAGCCCGCCCTAACTCCTCCCCCCAAGGCCTTATCACATTATTTAGTCCGCGGCGCCTGTGGCGCCACGGATGGTGTTAAGATTGTGGCTTTGTAATCTTTTGATGTTTTTGAAAGTTGTTTTGATGTTATAGTCTGCATAATGTTTCATGTAAATTATAATGTTCTGTGTAAACCGCCCAGAGCTGCAAAGAAATGTATAGAAATCTAAATAAATAAATAAATCCATCCGAGCATCTCAGCAGTGATTCTTTCTTTCTGCCGGGCCATTCTGTTCTGGAGTGTATGGAACTGTGAGCTGATGTTCTGTTGCTTCTTTAGTCATGCCCCACCTTCATGTCATGTCCCACGTATTGTCCTCCATATTTTTCTCTGGAAGATGTTGCATACCATTGCAACATATGCCTGGAGCTTCTCCAGCACTTGACCTTTCCCCTTGATTAAATATGTAATTGGATACTTTGAGAAATCATCAATAAAAGTTAGAATATATTTGTTCCCTGTTAGGGTCTCTGTCTTTATTGGGCCACATACAATTAGCTCTAGAAGGTGCTATGTCTGGCTTCTCTCATGGCTTTTTCTGATAGTATTTTATTATACCCCACCCCTCCCAGCTTGCTGACTGCTCTTTAACTTGAGTGCATTGTATGAAGTTTCTTTCATAGAATCATAGAATCATAGAGTTGGAAGGGGCCATACAGACCGTCTAGTCCAACCCCCTGCTCAACGCAGGATTAGCCCTAAGCATCCTAAAGCATCCAAGAAAAGTGTGTATCCAACCTTTGCTTGAAGACTGCCAGTGAGGGGGAGCTCATCACCTCCTTAGGCAGCCTATTCCACTGCTGAACTACTCTGACTGTGAAAAATGTTTTCCTGATACCTAGCCTATATCGTTGTACTTAAAATTTAAACCCATTACTGCGTGTCCTCTCCTCTGCAGCCAACAGAAACAGCATTCTGCCCTCCTCCAAGTGACAACCTTTCAAATACTTAAAGAGGGCTATCATGTCCCCTCTCAGCCTCCTTTTCTCCAGGCTGAACATTCCCAAGTCCCTCAACCTATCTTCATAGGGCTTGGTCCCTTGGCCCCAGATCATCTTCGTCGCTCTCCTCTGTACCCTTTCAATTTTATCTATGTCCTTCTTGAAGTGAGGCCTCCAGAACTGCACACAGTACTCCAGGTGTGGTCTGACCAGTGCCGTATACAATGGGACTATGACATCTTGTGATTTTGATGTGATGCCTCTGTTGATACAGCCCCAAATGGCATTTGCCTTTTTTACCACTGCATCACACTGCCTGCTCATGTTTAGAAACATTCAATATTGCACTTAGTTATCTGTATGCCCTTGGTAAAGTTCTGGCTCTAAAGGTGGGCAATAGCATTATTATCTCTCTGTCTATCTGTGCCATAGCCAGGAACATTTCTTATGACTGTAACATTTAGTCAGGTTTTTCTATACAAAGTCTCCTACTGTCCCAGTTGCAATCAATCCCTCTCTTCGCTTGCTGAAGCATTTTTCTCCAAATGATGTCACCATCCCTGTTCTAGCTAGTCCTTTCACTGAAATCAGGTTGCTTGCAAGTTGTGGTACATATAAGCAATCTTTAATGAGAACCCCTGTAATGTGGCCATTTTGAAGCTTGCATTTTAGAAATCCTGAGCCTATCGCTTCTACCATCACAACACTTCTACCTGCCACTCTTAGAGTCTAAAACCTTAAATGAAGATAGAAAAAAAAAGTCCCTGTGTAAACACATGTGTTTTGTACACACACTGAGCAAATGCCATGTCTTACTTTCGGTTGCACGTGCCGATACAAAGCACTTCTTTAAGGGTGGCTGTTTAAAATTCTCCCTTTTTTGTCTGTTTTGGAATTTCTTTTTAGAATCATTACAGTACCTTTTAGAATGCCCTTGTTTTCCACATGTCGCAAATCACCTTGCTTTTTTCTTCTTGGCCAGCAAGGATTTGTATGGTCCGTGTCCCTCTCTGTCCCACCCCCTCTAGACCCTTCATTGGCCATTGGGGGAAGGCAGATCAACATGACCAAATATGTAAGTGGGTGGGGGGCTGGCAATAGAGGAGAAAGGTCTTTGGGGGCTGCAGAATGCCTTGGCCTGATCCTGTAGACACCCAAAGGCCTCCAGTCAGAAACCAAGTGATATTTATCTCATCCTCTTTTCTTCTACATTCACTGTAATGTTTTGTCTTCTAAGAAATGTTCAAGCTTAGCCTATTTTTTAATCTTTGAAAATTAGTGTGAAACCACTTGCAACTTTAATTCCCATCTCCTTTAACTGAACACCACCATTTTAAATTTCAGCTGCTCACCAAGGACCCTGACTGCCGGGTTTCCAGCCTTTCTGATATACAGAGTTCCCCCTACTTGGCCGATATGAATTGGGGTGCTGTTCTTGAGAAATCCCTTGTCCCAGGATTCCTGCCAAATGTGAGTCCATATTCCAGTTCATAGATATGATGGTGCCACTTCCTCTCTCCCGTCTCTGGGGCTGGGGATTATTATTATTATTATTATTATTATATTTCCCGCCTCTCCCAACAGGCTCGAGGCGGGTCACAACAACTAACCCCATTAAAATTCCCATTAAAACATCAATCTACAATCATGACGGCTAAAAATCCCATCCCTCCCCCAATTATCAAAGAGGTGAAGAGGAAAGGATAGGGGAGTAGCGTACACTCCAACTCCTGGGGTGGGAGCGATGTCCCCGATTCGCTGACCCCAGCTTCAACCATAGACCTGGTGGAAGAGCTCTGTTTTACAGGCCCTGCAGAAAGCTGACAAATCCCGCAGCTGCAGGGCCCGCAGATCACCCGGGATGTATTTTAGGGCCCCTTCTGTTGGTGTGTAAAGGAGAGGGTGGCCGGACAACCGAAGGGCCAGGAAGAGACACCCTTCAAATGCAGTCCTGAGTGTGGCGGGAAAGTGCTTGTGCGCCAGAGCAAGGGAGGCATCCGGTTTCCCTCTCAGAAGGCAGGCAGGGCAGGGCATGACTCGCCCAAAGTGAAGGGCCCTTCCCTCACTAGTGCTTTTCCACCCCAAATAGCTGTTGCTGGATAATTTTTTGTTCAAGGGAGCTCCTGCATGACTCCCAGGACAAAAGCAGTTCAAGGCCATGTGACCTCCAGGACTGTTACAGTTGCCAACATCCAGGTGGAGCCTAGAGATCTCCTGGGATTACAGCAGATTCCCAGGCTACAAAAATCATTTAATCTGGAGCAAGAGGTTCAGAGAGGGGCTCTAAGCAGCTGTTTATTAAACCAGGAAGCCCCACTTAGCAGCATTCTGGATCCAACAGGTTCGGCACTTCCCAGGGACCTTTTCAAGATTAAAGCAGCTCTATTCTGCTCAGGATGTGAACTGCACTGCAAAATTTGAAGAGGGTTAAGCACTGTATTGTCAAACTAGTTTTACATCAAAGTCAATGAAACTGGAACTATATTTTTTCATAAGAAAAATTATTTTTTTAATCCTGCACCCTGGGTAGTCAGCGGTCTGTCAGGAAGCAGTTTGCACAGTGGTTTACTGCAGTGGTCCCCAACCTTTTTATCACTGGGGACCACTCAACGCTTCACAATTTTACTGAGGCCCACTGCCCTAATGCTCTCTAACTCTGGTCGCTATGCTAATGTTTAAACATCCCTTCAAAATAAGATACAGACACGCCACAACAATGAACATAAGGAACATTTTATTTTCATGGAAATTTTAACTCAAGACAATGACAAATCAATGGGAACCCTGAGTTTGTTTCTCTGCAACGAGATAGTCCCATGTGTGCCTGCCGGATCGTGGATGAAGTAAAGGGGGGGAAGGCGTCCTTCACGGCCCACCTCCAGTTAGTCGACGGACCACACGTGGGTCCGGTTTGGGACCGGGTTACTGGGACCGGTTTGCTTAGCACTCCTCAGAGGTTTTACCTCTTGCATCTCTTCTACGTGAATTCTACGTTAGCAATGACTGGGCCAAATGGATTGTCTGGTAGCCAGGCAAGAGACATTGCCTACCTCTGCATCCATGTTCCTTAGAGGTCTCCCATCTAGACTCTGTTGGCCAAGTTCTGTGACAAGTGTATGATTGGCCACACAGTTTGGGACTCCTAGCAGATTTCTGAAAAAGAAAGATTGGATGTTCTCTAATTTATTATTAAATGCATCCATCCATATTGGGATTGCATAAAGTACCTGAGGAATTATTTTGGCATTGTAGATTTTAATGGCTGCTTGAAGGTTTTTGTTGCCTTTTTGATGATAAAACTTGGCTAAAAGGGACAACTGGCCTTTTGCAGATTTGATTGTTTTTTCTCTATGGTTGGCCCAGCTGTTATTATAAGTAAAGTTTATGCCTCAATACTTGTAGTGATTGACCTGTTCTAAATGTTTACCATTTATTATCCAGGGAAACTTATATCGGGTCTTTGCAAATACCATGATCTTCGTTTTTTCAAAGTTTATTTTTAGTTGATTGTCACTACAGTAATCTCCGAATGACCGGAGATAGCGTATAAGGCCAACTCGAGTTCTAGATAAGATAATTGTGTCATCTGCATATAAAAGAAGTGGAGTGGGTCTTTTGCCAAGAATGGGGGGATGACCATTAATTTGTCAAAATAGAAGGGTAAGTCACTTAAGAAAAGGTTAAATAACTGAGGGGCAAGGATGCAACCTTGTTTCACTCCTATGCCTATTTGGATTTTTGGTGTTAAATTTCCCTCAGCAGAATATTTGACTTGGCAGTGGTTGTTATGATGTTTTAATAGAAAGAGTAGATGCTGGTCTATGTCTAGATTGTTTAATTTTATCCAGAGTTTCTCTCTGGAAACTGAATCAAAGGCTGCTTTTAAATCAATAAAGGCAACAAATAATTTGCCCCTCTTAGGTTTGGTGTATTTCTGACTTTAAAAAGCTAAAACAGTACAATGATCTAAGGTAGTATATCCCTTCCTAAACCCTATTTGCTCTGGCCCTATGATGTAATTGTTGGATGTACAGTTTATAAGTTTAGTGGCCAGATATTTTGCAAAAAGCTTACCTACGGCTGACAATAAACTGATGGGGCGGTAGTTATTCAGAAGGTCAATTTTTCCTTTTTTATATATTGGGGTTATGATGGAATTTAGCCATGAATCTGGGATTAGTCCTGTTTGGTTGCTTTTTGTAAACCGATGTGCTAGAGGCACAGCCCACTGGTTAGCACAATGAATAATCAAGTCTGGAGGGATCCCATCTGGACCGGATGACTTATGAGGTTTTAGAGATTTTATCAGTTCAGAAATCTCAGCAGGTTCAACGTTTGGCCAACAGGGAAAGGAAGATTGTCCAACGGACAGTTGAGGGTCTAGTGAAGACGGTAATGTGAACAATGTGGAAAAATGGTCCATCCATTTGGAAGCTGGAATAGGACATACGGTTTTATTTTACTTGTTTGTTAAGGCATTGGTCACAGTTCTTCAGAATATCCGGTTATCAGATGAATTTAGTGCTTTGTTTAATGATTCCCAGTTTCTGTTGTGGAATTCGGATTTTTTTTTTTTACAACAAGAGACTGGTATTTGGCTTTAGCTCTGAGCTAGTGGGATTGGTTATCAAGAGATCTTGATTTATTGAATAGCATGCAATAGTGCCTTAATAGTTTCTTTTCCAGTAAGCATTCTTTATCAAACCAAGTAGGGGTTGGGATGTTCTTATTGGGAGGTTTTGATAGGTGATAAAAAAGCCCAATTACTGACTCATAGAGTTGCAAAATAGAATTAATGGAGTCTGCTGTAAGGAGCTTATGTCCCAAATCTTGCATTTGGGGGGAATTTATCACTTGCTCAATCTGAGGGATCAAGATTGGAGCCCAAGTTAATTTTCTAAAATTCAGGGGATAGTCTAAAGTTACAGAGTCTGAATAGAGGTCTATCAAGTCTATCTTAACTGAGAGAATTAGAGGCATGTGGTCACTTTCTGTTCAACTGCCAACTAGAAAGTTGCTGATCCGACTGACAAGGGACCAGGAGACACAAACGAAATTGATGATGCTATTACCTCTAGTTGAAAGATGAGTATACTCATTTGAGTTTCGGAATTTTTTTAGAGCCATTTAGAATTTTTAAATTCATATCAGAGCACAATTTGATAAAATTTGTGCTCGCCCTGTTGGATTTTGGGTCTATTCCATGATAATCTATTATTGATTCCTATTGGATGTGAATTTGTTAGGTGCTTGGTTCCTAGTCTAGCATTGAAATCTTGATTAAGTGCTAATTCAGCCTGTGGATGGTCTCTTTTGAGGGTTGCAATATAATGTGTCACCTCTTCCCAGTTTAAATACCCTTCAGTAGCCTCCAAGATTGGGGGAATATAGACGTTAACTAATCTTAGTTAGTTAATGCCAAATACTTGGATTGGCATTAATTAAGAGAGTTTGGGCATATGGGGGGGCATCACCTAAATATGATATTGTTTCTTTAAGATTTGTTTTCACAAGGAAGCAGAGGCCCATTCGGTTTCTGCCTCTTCCTTGTGATGCCAGGGCTGGGGTGCAAAAATTGTAGTATCCTTGTAAATGGACTTCACCTAGAACCGAAGTTTCCTGGAGGAGAATTATATCATAGGATTGGAGGAATGAACAAAAGTCAGTGTCTCCCCTCTTACAATGCCATCCTGCAATGTTCGAAGCCAGTATTTGAAGGGTTGAGAATGAAGGTCTGAATTCTAGTCAGTTTGAGTCAATTACTAGAGTAGTTGAGTGAATAGAGGAACTTCCAGGTTGAATATCTGTTGCCAATGTTTCAATAGAATTGAGAGTGGTATCTAGAACTACAGATCCATTTTTGACAGAATTTAATTTACACTGGGTGAACGTGTTAGAATGGTGTTAGAATTAGTTACAGTCACCTCTATACTATTATGTGTGTCAGTTAGATCAGTGGTCCCCAACCAAGCTTGCGGCCCGGGAAGCTTCTTACTGCGGGAGGGCGGGGAGAGGGAATCAGGGCCGGGCCATGCCCGCGCAGCACGGGCCGCGCATGCGCAAATGTGCCATGCGCGGCCGAAATCGACTGCGCATGGCGCATGCGCGGCCCGTGAGGGCACGGCCCGGTGTGCGGGCGCGGCCCGAGGGCGCGGCCCAATGTGCGGGCGTGGCCCGCGCAGGCACGGTCCGATGCCCTGCCGGTCCCCAGCCTCAGAAAGGTTGGGGACCACTGAGTTAGATCAATTAACTCAATTAGTGGGAGATCTTGCTCCATTTGAATTGATGGAGTTAGGGAAGGGATAGGTAAGTGAGGTTTAATTAGGTTTGACAGTTTGTTACTTAAATTATTTAGTTCGGTTATTATATTACTTTGGAATTCAGGAGAAAGCAGGGGAAAGGTGGACAACACATTTTCCTCTAGGGAATTATCACACAAACGGAGTTCTTTATTTCCAGAATCCAAGAGTACTTTTAGAAGATTCTGTTCAAAGTTGGGCATTTCTTCCCTAGTATTTGCTGTTTTTTCCTGATGGGAGCTTTGATGTTGGGGTCCATTGGGTTCCTTCAAGTTCCTAGCTCTCTTATTGTAGTAATCTGTCTTTTAAAAGGATGTCAACAGTGGGAAAGTAAAGAGGTTTAAATATACTCTTGAAGGAATTATTCCCTTGGATTGGAGGTAGCTACGCCGATTTAACAGCAGGGATGGGAGTTTGGTCCCCCTAAAGCTTAAAATTACTCTTTCTGAAGTTTTAGAAATATTTAAAATTTCATAGGAGATCAAGTCAATCTGATTAATACTTAGTCCTAGCAACAGGGTCAGGTGTTTTTTAATTTGGTGATTTGATAGCCAAGGAGGGAGAATATTTCTGTATTTAAAGATTGATAAACAGATTTTAGTCCGTTGAAGAACTAATATTTGCTGTTGCTTATTTGTATCGGATTCCTTATAATGATTTGTGGTGGCATTAACTTCTTTACTCCCAATTGAAGCATTCCTGTGAGAGGATTCATGGGTGGTTAATAAGTTTTTGTTTATCTGCGCTAGTTTTGCATCAATATCCTTCATCCCTGTAAAATTTAAGTCAACAGTTCTTGCCACCAGCTTTAAAATCAATTCACAGTTATTATTTACTGAGTCACCCAATATAGGCTCAATACCTAGTAGAGAATGCTAGCATCCCTACGCTGCAGAGCCAAAGACCGAGGTATACTTGAAACAATTTCATTTCATAGAGGTATTGAAGTACCAATTCATTTACAAGTGAGAGGAACAATCACTGAGGAAAATTTCCCTTGAAAGTGGGAGATATCTAGAAATCCGTTTTGGTTTGATCCTGCAGTAAAGCCCCACAGAAAGAAGAAACCTTTTATTTTATTTTATTTATTCTGTATAAAGTTGGCAAACATTGCTAGTAGCCTTGGGATAGGTTTTTCTTTCTTTTTGGTTGTATCCATTGAAAATAAGCAACCACTTTTTTTTAAAAAAAGCTCTGATATCAGAATCCAGCTGTCCTTTAAGAAAGTTAGTCACATGACTTATTACCAAACTTTGATTGTTCCCAGTTGTACTTTCTGTTCAGTTTTCTTTCTTTTTTTTAATTTTCATCATCTGGTTTTTAAAGAATGTCCACCTACAGCAGTGCCTGGAAACAGTGAGGAAAGAATTCTTCATATTCAACAGAGAAAAGTAAGCATCATATAACACTGATATGATCTTTGCTCAGTCTCACACTTCTTTCTCATTTGTTTAAAATACTTATCAGCCCCATGTTAATCCAGACAACTTGGACCCATGGCAGATGACTGATTAAAAAGCATACAAATCACCAAGAGACCCTCTGTAATTAGAAGCCTGCAATAAAAACAATGTTTCAGCTTGTAGTCGAGGGAGACACCAGGTAAGCATCATGGGGAAGATGAAAAATGCCACCACTGAAAATGCCCTGTCTCTGGCTGCCGGCTGCCTCAGCTCAGCCTGGAACAATGATGGGAACTGGTGGCTGGACAGCATGAGAGAAAGTAGGGCCAAAGGAAGGGGAACAGATCTTCTAGTGAGAGGAGGATTTCCCCACCCCATTAAACAGGGACTTAGCTCTGACAAGTGCAGAGATCCTGGGTCAGGTGTATGGGAGACCCTACTAAAAACTCAAGACAATTATTGGCGTTTGAAAAGAAGGGGTTGGGTACTGGAAAGAGTGCATCAGCCTTCTGGAAACTAAAAGAGCCAGAGAATACCTCCCGGGAGAAAAACTGGAACAAAAGCTTCTCAGTATCTATCTATCTATCTATCTATCTATCTATCTATCTATCTATCTATCTATCTATCTATCTATCTATCTATCTATCTATCTATCTATCTATCTATCTATCCATCTATCCATCTATCCATCCATCCATCCATCCATCCATCCATCCATCCATCCATCCGCCCTCCCCGGAGGCTCAGGGCAGTTTACATGGCACATAAGAACAATACATGAAACAGTCTATAACATATGAATAACCAAACAATAATATGAATAACTAATAGTTATAACAATATAATAGTATAAACAATGCAACAGTGCATTGCAACGGGGAAAAAAAGGTCCAAGATAGCAGACCTCCTAGTTCCCCTCTCTACTTTCTGGGAGATGAAGCTGTCAACAAGACAAGTTAAGAAATTTTGTATTTGTATTTTTAGCAGAGTTGGTCTTCCAACAGATATCTAGGTAACTGAAATCACCCATAACCATTGTTTCCCCCCTATTTGAGAATTGTGTAATTTGGTCTAGGAGTATCTCATCCAAGTTCTTTGACCACCTTGGTAAAGGTAAAGGTATCCCTTGTGCAAGCACCGAGTCATGTCTGACCCTTGGGGTGACGCCCTCTAGCATTTTCATGGCAGACTCAATACGGGGTGGTTTGCCAGTGCCTTCCCCAGTCATTACCATTTACCCCCAAGCAAGCTGGGTACTCATTTTACCGACCTCGGAAGGATGGAAGGCTGAGTCAACCTTGAGCCGGCTGCTGGGATTGAACTCCCAGCCTCATGGGCAAAGCTTTCAGACAGCTGCTTTACCACTCTGCGCCACAAGAGGCTCTGGTCTATAGTAGACCCCCAGAATAATACCATTCTCCTTTCCTACTCCTTTTATAGTAGCCTACCCAAATACACTCAAATGAACTTTCATGTTCAGGTACCTGTATTTCTTAACATATATTGCTACTCCTCCCCCCTTCTTTACTTGTCTGTCCCTTCTGAATAGATTATACCCCTCAATTCTAGTATTCCAATTGTGAGTATTATCCCACCAAGTTTCTGTGACTCCTATTAGGTCATAGCCTCCTTCCTCTATTAGGACTACTAGTTCCTCCTGCTTGTTTCCCATACTCTGTGCATTAGTCTATTATTATTATTATTATTATTATTATTATTATTATTATTATTATTATTATTATTATTAAATTTTTAGACCGCCCTTCTCCCAATAGGTCTCAGGGCGGTTTACAACATAAATAGTTAAAACACAAGAAAATCCCCATAAAAACCCCAATTAACATCAGCAAAAGTTACATATAACATATAGCGGCGGTGGTCACAATTCTGATCTTAGTTCAGCCTGGTGGAGAGAATAATATTCAGAAGAGGGTGGCACCAATACAATAGATCTAACAATGATCTCGATATTAGAGAACTCAATATTGGAGGGGATCCTCTGATGGATTAGTGGGAGAGCTGCCCTGGCCTCAACCATATGCCTGGCGGAAGAGCTCCATCTTACAGGCCATGCGGAAAGCTGGTAGATCCTGCAGGGCCCTTAGCTCTTCTGGGAGCTCATTCCACCAGGTTGGGGCCAGGACCGAAAAGGCCCTGGCCCGGGTCGAGGCCAGGCGAACATCCCGTGGGCCCGGGACAACCAGTAAATTCATACCCGCAGAGCGGAGTACCCTGCGGGGGGCATAAGCAACCAAGCGGTCCCGCAGGTAGACGGGACCCAGGCCGCGTATAGCCTTAAAGGTCAATACCAATATCTTGAATCTGATTCGGAAACAGACTGGTAACCAGTGCAGATAACGAAGCACCGGCTGAATGTGGGCCCTCAAAGGTGTTCTAGTGAGGACCCTGGCAGCCGCATTTTGGACCAGCTGTAACGTCCGAGTCAAAGACAAGGGAAGGCCCGCGTAGAGCGAGTTATAGAAGTCTAATCTGGAAGTGACCGTTGCATGGATCACTGTGGCCAGGTGTTCCGAGGACAGGTAGGGCGCTAGTAGCCGGGCTTGGCGAAGATGGAAAAATGCCGTCCGAACTACATTGGTGACCTGAGCCTCCATAGAGAGGGAGGCATCAAATGTCACTCCCAAATTCCTGGCAACTTGTGCAGGTGTTAATTGCACCCCATTCAGGCATGGGAGGTGCGCTTCCTGGTCCTGCCCTCTTCTGCCCAGCCACAGGACCTCCATCTTGGAGGGGTTGAGTTTCAGGCGACTATGCCTGAGCCATCCAGCTACCGCTTCTGGCAAATGTATCCGGGGTGGAGTCCGGCCGGCCGTCCATTAGGAAGTAGAGCTGGGTGTCATCCGCATATTGGTGGCAACCCAGCCCATAGCCCCGGACCAGCTGGGCTAGAGGGCGCATATAGATGTTAAAAAGTGTGGGAGAGAGTATCGCCCCCTGCGGAACCCCACAAGGGAGCTCACAAGGGCTCGACATACTCTCCCCCATCGCAACCCTCTGCGTCCGGTTCTGGAGAAAGGAGACCAGCCATTGAAGCGCAGTCCCCCTTATTCCAGCTCCGGTGAGGCGGTGTACCAATAACTCGTGGTCGACCACATCAAATGCGGCCGACAGGTCTAGAAGCACGAGAATGGCGGAGCCGCCCCAATCCAGCTGGCGCCGGATATCATCCATGAGGGCGACCAGCACGGTCTCCACCCCGTGGCCAGGGTGGAAGCCAGACTGGTATGGGTCGAGGGCCGAAGTTTCATCCAAGAAACCTATGAGTTGGTCCGCTGCGGCCCGCTCTATCACCTTACCCAAAAACGCCAAGTGTGAAACTGGGCGGTAACTGGCAGGGTTCCGTGGGTCCAATGATGGCTTTTTCAGTAAGGGGCGTACCACTGCTTCCTTGAGCCCCTTGGGAAACTCTCCAGATGTTAAGGAGAGGTTGACAATCTCCCTCAAGGGGCCTCCTATCCGCTGGTCGCCCGATTTGAGCAACCAGGACGGACAGGGATCCAAGGGGCAAGTGGTCGCCCTCACTGAACCCAGTAACTTGTCCACTTCGGTTACAGAGAGCTGCCTGAAGCCATCAAACACTAACCCCCTTGACGGCCACGGAGCTTCCAGTTCACTAACTGTATCAATCGTGGCAGGTAGGTCATGGCGGAGCGACAGGACTTTGCCCGCAAAATAGCTCGATAATGCCACACAGCTCAATTCCAATTCCCTTATCGTTTGTCGCCCTTCTTCGAGGGCAGTAAGTGATCTAATTACCTTAAATAATTGTGCTGGGCGACAGCTTGCGGACGCGATTTCTGCGGTGTAGAAGTCTCGTTTCGCCGCTTTCACCGCATTCTCATACGCCTTCATAAGCGTGCAATGAGATGTCCTTGTAGCTTCGTCACGAGTCTTCCTCCACACTCGCTCAAGCCGTCTCACTTCCTTCTTCCTCTCCTGAAGCTCCTGGGAGTACCATGGAGCCTGTTTGAGGCGAAGGCGGAGAGGGCGCCTAGGAACAATCTTGTCAATGGCGGCCATAAGGCGGGACTGCCAGTCCTCCACCAAGGCCGTCAACGAGGTGCCGGAGGGCATCGGGTCCCGCAGGGCATTCAGGAATCTTTCAGATTCCATGAGTCTCCGCGAGTGGACTAGAATACGTCCGTCACCCAAACGGAGAGGGGGTGGTATCCTCAGTCGAGCCTTCAGGGCATGGTGGTCTGACCATGGAACGATGTTATTCGCCACCAGATCTACCGCTACACCTGCACCAAATCGACCGATTCCCACCCAAGACCGACACACTCAATCCCCGGAATTGTTGGCGCAGGAGAAGGTAGGAGAAGGTCTCTCTGACTAGAATTGCCACCCCCCTCCCCTCCCATGGAGCCGGGGTTGATGCAGGACGGAAAACCCAAGCGGTGCCAGATCTTTCAAGGCGACGGTCTTGCCTTCGCGCACCCAGCTTTCCGTCACGCAAGCCAGGTCAGCCTCATGCCTTACGAAGTAATCCTGCAGGGTTGAGGACTTGTTGTTTATTGACCTGGCATTGCATAGGATCAACACCGGTTCCACCCTAGCCCTCTCCCCCATGAACCTGGGGATGGGATGAAGATTTGAAGGGCAACGTCCATATCGACCAGGCCATCGTCCGTGGAAATTCCACGGTCGGGGCCTTCTTGGACCTACGTACGTCGTTGCCCCCCTATTATTGAATCTCCTCCCACCGCTATGTTTGCCTTGGCCCAGAAGAACTGGAATTATAGTCCCGGGCCGGATCCCCATCTCAATAGCCACACTCTCTTCCCTAGGCCACCATGTAGGGCAGTCCTTCATCTAACGATCTAATAGCTCTCTAAAAACCTCCCATCCCAATCCGTCCCATCCCAAACCCTCCCTCAAAAACCCTCCCTCAAAACCCACCCTCGACTAACTACAGCTATACTAGTCCCACCCACTAGCTATCCAGGGTGTTATACCGAGGATCCAGCTGAGTACCCAGCTGCTCTCCTCTGGCCGTCCACCCCTACCTAACACTCTGGAAAAATAAAATCCTGTCCCCCAACTGAATAGAACTTAGTCAGAGCAGTTCTGTCAACATCCAGGAGGTGGCGCAGGGGGGTAGCTTGAGACAGTCTCCTTCTTCTCCTACTCTTCGGATGTTGCACTTTGTAGCAATGTCATAATTTATCCTTTGTGTGCCCCATGGTTTTGGCTTTTGAACTTCCTTATAAGCTAGTAGTTCCCTGCTTACGTGCCGTTCCTTGTAGCTTTGCAGTCTTCCCATCTTCAGTTCTTGCCATCACACCAGGTTCTGAATTTACATCTCGCTCCCCCTTTGGATTTAGTTTAAAGCCCTCTTCACCAGGTGTCCAAGGGTTCTCCCAAAAATGCTTTTTTCATCCCTTGTAAGGTGCATACCATCTCCTGATAGTAGAGTTGGTTCTTATATACCGCTCTTCTCTACCCAGAGGAGTCTCAAAGCGGCTGACAATTGCCTTCCCTTTCCTCTCCGTGTTAGGTGGGCAAGGCTGAGAGAGCCCTGATATCACTGTTTGGGCAGAACAGCTCTATTAGTGCTGTGGCGAGCCCAAGGTTCCCCAGCTGACTGCATGTGGAGGAGGAGTGGTGATTCAAACCCAGCTTGCCAGATTAGAAGTTGGCTCTCCTAACCACTACACCAAGCTGTCAGTTGCACTTAAAGTTGTATGTTTATCTACTGGGGAAACATTTTGAGGTATTTAGACAGCGTGCAAATTTACAATGCAAAACTAACTTTTAAACCAGAGCCAAATAGCTTGCCAGCCTCCCCGTTTGTTGCTGCAGTAGCTACAGTGCTGCTGGCCACTACACCCCTCTGCCATTGCACTCCATCTGTTCTGTCAGCATTTATCTTTCTCCTGGGAGAAGGAACTACTGTGGGAGAGCAGGGAGCCGGGGAGGAGAAACAGGACTGCTTATCATCGGCAGTCCAGATCCCGCTGTCCCATTTCAACTCTGGATTTTCCATTTAACATTCATTAAATCTGTTATATTTTCCAAATACATATAATACAAATGCTATTCTACCTCAGGAATGTCATAAACTTCCTCTTCCCCAGCCCGCATAGTATATACATTCTATCTTGTGCTGTTCCAGCAAAAACTTCTACACATCATTTTGTGTTTTCATCCCCCCCCCCACAAACACACACAAACACAGAAACAAACACAAAAGCACACATCTCCTAGCAGGTCCAGTCTTAACTATAATTGTCCAGAGCCCTGTCTAGGGGAGGGGGGGTAGCCAGTGTGGTATAGTGGTTAAGAGTGGCAGCCTCTAATCTGGATAACTGGGTATGATTCCTCATCCCTCCGCCACATGCAGCCTGCTGGGTGACCATGGGACAGTCACAGTTCTCTGAGAGCTCTCTCAGCCCTAACTAACTCACAGGGTGTGAGAGAAAAGTTAGGTTGTTGTAACCTGCTCTGAGACTCCTTTGTGTAGTAAAAAGCTGGGTATAAAAAAAATACTACCAGAGGAAAAAAAATACTACCACTTTTCAGGGTTTTTCTGTGCAGACAGAAATTGGGGGTGAGGGGACAGAAACATGTGCAAATATTTACTTTCCTGTCAAACCTAAACTTTGTCCTGGGCACCAGGTGGGAGGCAAGTCCCACTAGTAGAGTGCCCAGTAACGCCCAGACTGTGTGGGTGTTTTGTTTCTTTCTCAGGCTCAGACAGGAAGAACAAAGTGGGAAGATGGATGGTGTGGATACCAGAGAGACACTTCCAACTCATGGCAAACTTCCAAGATGGACACAACAACAACAATGTTCTAGGACGTAGCTGTACACGGGGCTGCTGCAGCTGGTCACAACCGTGACCAACAGACAGTTGAGTGACCCAAACGGCTGCCAGAACCAGCTCCTTTGCGCATGCCCCAAGGCATCTCTCCAGCCCCCCTCTCAGCAACAGTGGTTCTAGACTGCAAATCTTTGAAAAGCAAAAGGGTCAGGATCTTGACTTCTACACTGTCCTGCCAGTCTTCATGCCTGAACAGGGACAGAATGTTGATATTTTAGCCTTTTTTCTGCAACAAAACTTGAAAGAAGGCCACCTGCAATTGTCACCAAACACCTTTCTCCATCCAACACCAGAGGAAATAGTCTGTCTACATGAATTACAAGAAGCAACCTAGTTTGAAATCTGGACCTTGCCAAGTTCAGAAGTGTCTGCCTATCATGGAGATATCATGCCACCATGCTAAACTGAAGGATTGCAGTCCCATGAACTGTATCAGAGCAGAATGGTAGCCAAATTTCAGGTGATGGACAAGGATACCATCATGTTCAGAGCTGCCGATCATCCATAGTCTGATTGCAATGAGAAGAAATGACAAGCCAGTGAACAAGATCAGCAATGGTTCTTTCTAATATCCTCACAATCATTAAAGGGTCTATAGAGAGCAGCATCTTTGCGTCCGGTTTCTGAGACTTGGCCTGAGACCTGAGCTGAACCTGCCCAGAGCTTTTCCCCCCCTGCTTTCGATCCTGCTGAATTCAGATAGATTTGAACCCGAGTCTTTGTGGTCTCCCCCCCCCCCCGCCCCAGCTTTAAACAAAACCCCATCTGCACGAGACTGCGAGTGGGCAAGCAAGTGGGTGGCTGGGGGTGGGCGGGTGGGGGGAAGCCGAAACGAGTGGAAACGAGGACCCCTGATTTCATCCAGAATTAAGAAAACTGATTCCCATGCTGATCTCTCAGCGTCTACTACCTCACAGGGGCTGAATCTGCAAGCAGGTGGGTGGGCAGGTGAATGAACAGGCGGGGGTGTCATTCAGAGAAGCAGAGACGAGACAGCAGCAGCCTCTCACAGAATGTGGTAAATCTCTGCTGCAAGAACTGTGGATTCTGGAGCACAGTCACCTTAAACATTTAAAAAAATAAATCTTGCAGCCAGGATCTAGGAATTCTATGAACTGGTTCTCAGCCAATCAGTTACACACTGCCTTGTTACAGTGCTGGAGCCACGAGGCAGCAACAAATTATTTCAGAATCACAGAAACCTTTACTAAAATCCAAGTAAACGACATCAACCGAATTTCCACGGTCCAGCAAGCCTGTTCTCTGGCCAATCTTAGCTCACTCTCAGCTTTGGCCTTTCTGATGACTGATCTACAGTGCCTAGTAACCTGTGGGTACTCTTCTTTAGAGCTCTGTCTTTCCCTCCATTTCCTGAACATTTCGCTTTTCTTTCTTAATTCTTCCTAAAGTTCTCTGTTCATCCAAATAGGCTTCTTAGTGTTTTCGTCTTTCTCTGATAGTCATGGATTGAGTATGCAATAACTCTTTTTTGAGTAGCGCCCACCCTTCACATGCTCCCTTCCCTTCCCTGAACCTCTTGGCCAACGAGAGGATGTGGATGCTGCACTTTGTGAGCAGCTTGGGAAAATATCCAAGCGGCAGGACCTTGTAATAATGGGTGACTTCAATTTCCCAGATGTGTGCTGGGAAACAAACTCCGCAAAGCGTCCTCAGTCATGCAACTTTCTGACCTGCCGCTGACAATTTCATTTATCAAATGGTAGATGAACTCACAAGATGTTCAGCCATGCTGGACTTAATACTGGCCAACAGGCAAGAGTTGGTGGATGGTGTGAAGGAGTGCGGTTCTCTAACCAATTCTCTATCCAGATTGCAGTCCTTCAATTTATCCATCAGAACATCATGGGGAACCTTTTCAAAAGCTTTGCTAAAATCCAAGTAAACGCCATCAACCGAATTTCCACGATCCAGCAAACCTGTTATTCGGTCAAAAAAGGAAACCAGGTTGGTCTGGCAGGACCTGTTGGAGACAAATCCATGCTGACTTTCTTGGATCACCAAATTGTCCTCCAGATGTTTGCAGATCGCTCCCTTTAATATCTGCTCCATTATCTTCCCCACAACAGAGGTCAGAGAGGTCTTGTCAGACCAACTTGGTTTCCTTTTTTGACCGAATAACAGGTTTGCTGGATTGTGGAAATTTGGTTGATGCCGTTTACTTGGATTTTAGTAAAGCTTTTGATAAGGTTGTTTCTGATAAGGTTGTTTCAGATGTTTCTGATGGATAAATTGAAGGACTACAATCTGGATTTTCAGATAGTTAGGTGGATAGGGAATTGGTTAGACAACCGCACTCAAAGAGTTGTTAATGGTGTTTCATCAGACTGGAGGGAGGTGAGTAGCGGGGTACCTCAGGGCTCGGTGCTCGGTCCGGAACTTTTTAACATATTTATTAATGATCTAGATGAGGGGGTGGAGGGACTACTCATCAAGTTTGCAGATGACACCAAATTGGGAGGACTGGCAAATACTTCAGAAGATAGAGTTCCACGAGATCTGAACACAATGGAAAAATGGGCAAATGGGCAAGATGCAATTTAATAAAGATAAGTGTAAAGTTCTGCATCTGGGTCAGAAAAATGAAAGCATGCCTACTGGATGGGGGATACGCTTCTAGGTAACACTGTGTGTGAACGAGACCTTGGGGTACTTGTGGATTGTAAACTAAACATGAGCAGGCAGTGTGATGCAGCGGTAAAAAAGGCAAATGCCATTTTGGGCTGTATCAACAGGGGCATCACATCAAAATTACAAGATGTCATAGTCCCATTGTATACGGCACTGGTCAGACCACACCTGAAGTACTGTGTGCTGTTCTGGAGGCCTCTCTTCAAGAAGAACGTAGATAAAATTGAAAGGGTACAGAGGAGAGCGACAAGGATGATCTGGGGCCATTTCCTATTAGGCCATAGCCCCCTTCCTCTAGTACGACTACTATTTCCTCCTGCTTGTTTCCCATACTCTGTGCATTAGTATAGAGACATTGAAGTCCATCCTTTGTGTCCCTCAGTTTTGGTTTTTGAGCTTCCTTGTAAGCTAGTAGTTCCCTGCTTATGTAACATTCCCTGTAGATTTGAGATCTTCAAGCAAAGGTTGGACACACCTTTGGACTCTGACCTTGGCTTTCCCTTTGTCAGGATCAGTCCCTGCTCTCTGCCATGCTTGCCTTTCAGTGAACCTAAGTAACTCCATCTTAAGATGCTGTGCCTTGTTAGAAGTGTTCCCCTGTAGCCAGCCTGTAGTTTTCCTTTGATTCCCCCTTTCTTTGATCCTTGCATATTCACACTGCTTAGTCTCCCCACTGTGAAACAATGTTGCCTAGTTCCTGTAAACATCTTATCAGCTAGCCTGAGGCGCCGGCCTGACCAAGGCCGTGCTAACTTCAACACCTTGGCAGGAAGCCTGGGATGGCATCTGGATGCGGGATTCCCCCTTCCCCTGGGAACACTCGGGTTTGGATGGAAGAATTGTATTGATAACTGCTTACTGTCCTGGTATCGAACAGTCTTGACTTCAAATGTTATAGTGACCAGATCTAATTCCAATTAAAGCTTTCTTCTTTTACATAAAACATTTTTGAACATTCACATAGAACACTATTATAGAAGTTTGTGAGTTTTGTTGGCGCTTGACACCCTTGACTATTCTTTGCCTTGCCTTTTACTCTGCTTGCTTTGATTCCTAATGACTTGGACTGGACTTTGACTTTGCTCTGGTGTGGACTCCAACTAGGCTGTGCAGCCCAGGCACCTCCTGCACAGCTGCCACTGGGTGTGGCCAGCCAGGGCAGCATACAATCCTTGTAAAAAGAACAGAAATGGCGGCAGACTGCTCTGTGGCCTCTGTCACAGGCAGCTTAAGGGCTGGAGAATCGTTCTCTGCTGATTAGCAATGAGCCTTTTTGGAGCTCCGGAGCCTTCCAAAGCTCTTCGAAGGAGAATTTTGCAAGGTTTCTGCACCTTGCATGATTCTGCCTGTCAGGATTGTTAGAAAACCCTGTCATAAATTAGCCTGAGTTGTTAAAAGTGAAACTATGTTGATGTAGCCATTATCTCTGAATGTTCCTTTCCTTGAGGCCTCTCGGCTGGGCCAGCTTCTGGTAACCATAACACCTTATCTAAGCCTGAAGACAGCCAAGGACATGTGAAAGTAACACTGTTTTTAATTGTATCTGTCTCCTCTTCCTTCCTCCCCTCCCTTGGGAACTTTCAAGTTTTGGGCGGGAGAATTGTATTGATAAGGAGAAGCAAATCTGTCCTCAGACAGATTTGACTTCTCTAGTCTAGGTGTATGAAGTATTTCTCAATAAAACTTTCTATTTCAAAGAAGTTGGTTGTGAGTCCTTTCAACGTCTGACACTGCCAAAAGTATTTACATTTAGCCCCTGTCTGGATAGAGAGCTCTGTTAGCAGGGTAAATAAGACATAGATATGCACATGCTGTATTTTAGGATAAAGGAGATAAAAGGATTTATTTATGGAATGACATACTGTGATAGTGCAGAGGAGAGATAGGGACAGGCGTCCACCTACATGGATACCTAAGAAGAAAGAGACAGGAGAGCTGAGAAGAAGGAGGATATTGTCCTAAGAGTAGCAATTTAGGGACAGACAAGAAAGCTTAATAGGATAGAAAGGTCCTGAACTCTCTGACCTATCTAACAGTTTTCTTGCTGCCCCATTTAGGGTCTTCTTCTTCTTCTCTTCGTACACCAGACATTTTCTATTCCAACAAGCTCACCCTAAGGTGAACTGCTCAAGCAGTCATCTTCCCCGCCTCCAGCCTGGAGCAAAGCTTCTTAAACTGTGGATTGCAAACCCATATAGGGTCGTGTAACTGAATGTGGGGGTTGCAAATCCTGGTGACTTCCAGCCAGTATGGAAGGGGAGCAACAGCTACTATATTAAGGGAAAAGCCCTGCTGTGCTTGCATGTCTGGTTCTCACTCATTCCTTCCCACATTCTGCTGCCTGATTTGGTTCATGAGCTGTTTGCAGATTTGCCTCAGAGCTCCCATTCTGTTCTGCTGCTGGTTTCTTCCTACACCCCCAGGCTTCCATGCCACACCTGACTTCATTAGAGTGCTTGTGGTAGTGTTAGTTTTGGAGGAGGGTGGGAGGGGGACAGGGAAGATCTACACTGGAGAGCCTGCAGGAATTTGCCTTCATCTCCTTCTCCCTCCTGCTGTTCTCTAATAGGGCTGAATAGCCTGGGATCCTCTGTGCAGAGTTACTCACGAGGAGTGGAACAGAAGGTGTTCTCTTTTGCCTGCAACCCTGAAAGGGTCAAGCAGGCTAAGCTGCTTCGTAGAAAGTCTGAGCAAGTTTGTGGGGAAGAGAGACTAAGGAGGGATTCAGATCTGCAACAGGAGAAAAAGAAGATTTTTTCATGAGTAAGTGGGGGTAAGCTTTTCAGTCCTGGAAGATAGAAATGCAGCTATAGTGTGCTTTCCCCCACCATTTTTGATAGTATTATATTATATTATATTATATTATATTATATTATATTATATTATATTATATTATATTATATTATATTATATTATATTATATTATATTATATTAATTAAATTTATATTAATAATTTTATATATTGGTCGACTGAAGATGGCGCCATAAAAAGCTGGACTTCTGTTCAGCTCTTCAGCCATGCCGAGGGTCAGGAGCTTCTGCACCTGGCTTACCTGAGCAGATACGCAAATCTGCTCGCCGGTCGCCCCAGGAACCGTAAACGGCATCCTGAGGGTCCTACAGATCCGTGGGGAGGTAGGGGGACCGAACTCCCCGGATTAATAGCGGCGTGTGCTCAAGGTCACGATGGCGTCCTTGTCGCAAGCAACTTTACAAGCTTGAAACGACCAGCTGACCCTACATTCTTCCCAGACCATCTTTTACCAGATTGACAGAAGCGCTGACAGAAGCTGGAGTCTGCAACAGTAAGAATTGAAAGCTTTCTGGCTCTTCCCTTTCTTTTTCCACAAGATCTTCCCCCCCCCCCCCTCAACCAATTTACAAGTGAATTCCCTCTTTCGCCGAGTGAGAGACTCCCAGCTAATTATACCCACTAACCAAATAAAGAAAGAACTTTGAAGTTTTGTTGAAAAAAGTTCAGTGGGGGTAACTGACTTGATACGGAGATCGACAAACTGATAATTTGGGATTGCCCGTGCTCCCGCGAGACCGTACGAGACTTTCTGTTTCTAATTTGTGACTGCCTGGAACTATGGAGAAATTAACTAAGGCACAGCTTTTCCATTTGTTATGCGAAGGGAACTTAAAGATACTGAAAGCAGTCAATAAGCTGGAAAAGGAAATCCGTGGGATTAAGGGGGAGCTTTTGGACGGAGCCGACGGCCCGGAGAGAACAGCTGATACAGCTTTGCCAATAATAAATCAAACGAAAACTCAATGTTTGGAAGTTAATCAACAGGAGAGGGAGAGAGCCAGAGATGTAAAAACCCAAAGTACCTTTGAAGAACCTGGGAAAACAGATTCAAGGAAGGAAAGCACCGAAAACCTGGAAGTCTATTCAGAGCAGGAAATGATTTGGATCAGCAAAATAAAAAGAGTCTATTCAAAAGCGACAGCAACCAGGAAGCTATCAGGAGATATTCCTGTGCGACCAGAGGAAGAGATCCAGATTGATAAAGTATTCAGAGCCAACTCAAAGGCGACTGGCAGCAAGAATCAAGTAAGAGATTTCTCTGGCCCTGACAGAAGGACAATCAGAAACACCCTACTATGGAAAAAAACACAATTTCATTTTCTGCGACCACCTGAAGGATGAGTTGAACAATGGAGTATTCTCCTGGCTTCCTGTGGGAAAGACAGCAGCAGTAACTTTTAGGACAGGACCAATATATGAAGGGAACTGACTTTATATCATCTAAGACAATAATAGAATATATCCTTATAATAGATTATACTCTCATATGTATCAACAACTACTTTGCTAAGAAAGATGGTAATAACTCCTAGATCAGGATTAATATGCGATGGGAATTGAATATGTATGTCAATATGTATGCTAAGTGAGCCTCTTGTGGCGCAGAGTGGTAAGGCAGCCGCCTGAAAGCTTTGCCCATGAGGTTGGGAGTTCGATCCCAGCAGCCGGCTCAAGGTTGACTCAGCCTTCCATCCTTCCGAGGTCGGTAAAATGAGTACCCAGCTTGCTGGGGGGTAAACGGTCATGACTGGGGAAGGCACTGGCAAACCACCCCGTATTGAGTCTGCCATGAAAACGCTAGAGGGCGTCACCCCAAGGGTCAGACATGACTCGGTGCTTGCACAGGGGATACCTTTACCTTATGTATGCTAAAAGAGGATGACAAACCATACTTCATAGGCATTAACAAGACGGCAGTAGTAACTCTTGGGTCAGGGCCAATTTATGAAGGGGACTGACCTAATATCATTTAAGATAATAACAGAATGTATTCTTATAACAGATCATACTCTCATATGTATTAACAATCACTTGGCTAAGAAAAATGGTAAAAACTTCTAGATTAGGAATAATATGTGATGGGAACTGAATATGTATGTTAAAAGAGATGGCAAACCATATCAGCTGGTCGCTTTTTCTTCTCAATTTTTCTGTAAATGCTTTATATAATAATAAATAACAAAATTATAAAAAAAATTATATTTATATTAATTGAAATCAATAACTATTCACTTGGAGTACTATGTTCAGTTTTGGGCACCAGAGTTGAAGAGGGATGTAGACAAGCTGGAGTGTGCCCAGAGGAGGGCAACAAAGATGGTGAGGGGTTTGGAGACCAAAACGTATGAAGAAAGGTTGGGGGAACTTGGCCTGTTTAGCCTAGAGAGGAGACAACCGAGAGGGGATCTGATAACCATCTTCAAGTATTTAAAAGGCTGCCATATAGAGCAGCGGTTCTCAACCTTTTTGGGCCACGACCCCAACTTTGGTGGTGGCAGCAGTGGCGTGCATGCAAGCAGCAGACGCACAGGTGTGCACACGCACAAAAGTGCACAATAATCAAGGCAGCTGCCACCTCCACCCACAAGAAGGGGTGACTTAGACACGCACTGGGCAGTTTCCCCAGAGAGGATCAGCCAGGAAAGGAGATGCGGTGGTGGCTCACGCGGGCTGCATGGTCTCTCTCGCCTCCTTCTGCTGCCTGCAGACCTCCTGGCCATCAGAGAGGGCAAGGCCTGCACCAGTGGGTGGACAGGGGACAGCCATCCCAATCCACCGTGCTGGCTCTTCTTGTCCGCAAACTTGGGCAATTTGGGCTCCTCCTCACCGCCTACCCTGCCTGCCATTGGTTTGCTTCTATGTGGGGCTTAACGGGGAGGTGGGGAGCAGCAGGTTTGTCAGGCAAGCTCACCCAGAGGCGCGCGCAGGCATACTGCCCACCACTTGCTACTGCCACGGCCGCTACGGCAGCCACCAACCTGGTGACCCTGCAGAAGGGGCCAGGGGACCCCACTTGGAGTCCCAACCCGCAGATTGAGAACCACTGATATAGAGGATGGAGCAGAATTGAGGGACAGACCAGAACCAGTGGGATGAAATTAATACAAAAGAAATTCTGTCTCAACATCCAGAAGAAGTTCCTGACAGTTCTAGCGGTTTCTCAGTAGAACAGGCTTCCTCGGGAGGTGGTGGGTTCTCCATCTTTGGTGATTTTTAAACAGAGGCTAGACAGGGACGGAAAGGGGGGAGAGGACAAATGACAAAGAAAAAACTAACAGAACATATACTAAAATTAGAAATTAGCTGTTAGTGAAGGGAATGGTAGGGTTCATAAGGCCACTTAACAAACTGACTCTCCCCCCCCCCCCAGTGCAGAATCTTGCTTACCACTTTTGATTTCTGGGGATGTGGTTGTACAGCTGCTAATGTGTGAACATCTGTTTTCTTGGAATTAGATCATGATTCTGCAGTAAGTCAATTCCTAATAAACCCCCACCCACCCAGGGAGGGATGGTTTTAAAAACTGTAGCCTCCCCTATTCTAGTTAAGAGAGAAGCATATCTTCATGACTGGAAGTCTGCTGAGAGGTAGAACACAGAACATCAGTTATGGCTCTGTCCTCTTTGTTCAGCAAGGGCCTACACTGAGGTTATGGCGGAGGCTACTGATTGTGAGAATGGGGCCTATGCGGGACCCTAGGTGGCTTGTACATATGCCCTCATGTGGAAGCAAACCCATCGGCACCCCCCAACACGCCCAAAAGAAATACTAAGTAGCGCCCCAAAGGGAAGGATTGAATCCCTTCTGGGCTCCCCTGAAGGTGGCTCACAAGGTCAAATGACCACCCAGGAAGCTGCCTTGCACACAAACGCTGCTGTGTCTCTCGAACTCAGGCTGGGCGCTGACTGGGGGTGGCCCGCTCTGGGGTCACTCCCTGACACCTGGACCTTTTAACTAGAGAAGCAGGCCACTGAATATGGGGCTTCCTCTGTGCCAGGCAAGCACTCTTCCCAGGCCACAGTGCCTCCTCTGTCGTGTTGAGGGTGGGACAGTTACCAGAAGCTCTTCAGTTCAAACTTTATTTTGGGGAATGGAGGTAAACAAAAGGCCCATACTCTCAGCCTCCCCCCCCCAAAAAAAAATTAACTTCCTGTTTGCTTTGAACACTGACTGGGTTGGGCAGTCTCATGGCAAATTCAACCGACCTATGGATGACTGCTTGCCCTCCCCCTCCAACTTAACCCCTCCAGCAGAAGACCTCGCCCATCTCCTCACCCGGTCAGCTTGTTGCCAGTCCTGTTCAGGGTTTTAACATCCTTCCAGCAGGCAAAGCTCTTCCTGTTTCCCTCCAGACCTGACTCAGCAACACATGCTGCAGAGGGAATCTTGGGGGGGGGGGGGAATTCAACTTTCTCTCTTACAGTTTCCCCCAGAAAACAAAATTACCACAGGGGGATAGAGCCAGGTGGGCGGCTATGATAGTCCGAAACAACAGAACCATTAGGCCTCTCTTCTGGACCCTGATGAGGCTTGAGTATTTGGAATTTATTGTGTATGGTCATAGGCCATGACAACAGTAAACATTAGCAATATAAAATGTGTATAAGATATACAATATAAAACACACAATTCAGATTAAAACAAAGATACCAGACAAATTCTTGTAAAGAACAATGTAAATGAAACCAGCAAGAATCTCATGGTTTAATGAAGTTGATATACCTGCTGAGTATTTGTGTCCAAAACTTTTTTTCTAGAATCATAGAGTTGGAAGGGACCTCCAGGGTCATCTAGCCCAACCCCCTGCACTATGCAGGACACTCACAACTACCTACCCACCCACGGTCACCCCAGTTTCATGCCCAAGTGATCCACCTACCAAAAATCTCCAAAACCCAATCTGGCCTGGAGGAAATTCACCTACCATCCCACACTGAAGATCAGCAATTCCTTGGGTATCCAAGGAATGGTCACAAGAGTCAAACACTGGCACATCCCTTCCTGCCCACCTGCTCACAATCTGCCTAATATCAGCATTTATGTGAGATGACTATTTAGCCTTTGCTTAAAAACTTCCAAAGAAGGAGAACTCATCACCTCCAAAGCTTGTTCCACCGAGGAACCACTCCAACTATCAGGAAGTTCTTCCGGATGTTTAGCTGAAAATTATTTTGAATTAATTTCAACCTGCTGATTCTGGTCCACCCCTCTGGGGCAACAGAAAAGAACTCTGCTCCATCTTCTATATGAAAGCCCTTCCAGTATTTGAAGATGGTAATCATATCACCTCTTAGTCGCCTTCTCTCCAGGCTAAACAGACCAAGCTCCCTCAACCTTTCCTCATACAAGATGGTCTCCAAACCCCTCCCCATCTTTGTAGCCCTCCTCTGGACATGCTCTAGTTTGGCCTCTGCTTCTGGATATACTGAACCACTTACTTGGGACACAGACACTCACCAGTGCCCCCCGCCCCCCGTTGCCTTTCTGATGGCAGCAATCCACCCACAGGGAGGAAGTGTTTCTCATAGAGGAGGAGGGAGAGCAGGCACCCAACATCTTCAGGAACCAAGTCAAGGAACAAGCTCACTGTTTCTATATCTTAAGAAAACAAATCTAATTCTTTGAGTTGAAGGTAAATTTAACAGGGTCCAAAAAAGTGAGAGCTTCCTACGTACAAGCTCCAAACAGTGCACTCTCTCAGGGGAAACGCCCTCTATGGCATACTTAATCTGTTAATCCTTCCACATTTCACTTATCCATCTTCAGATGGCTCAACTTCTTTGAGTTTAGAAAGCTGGTCTTCTTCTTTGAGGAAGTATCCATGGATAAAGGAGGATCCCGGAAAACAAAGGTCTCCTCTTCTGTGTCTGGGAACTCAATAACCTCCACGGGGCTGGCTGCGTCAAGCAGAAGGTGCTCAGGAAAATATGCTGGATGGAAGACTAAGGCTTTTTCCAGAAGGGCCAGCTGGTTTTGCTTCAGCACACTGAATTCAGAAAGGTAAAAGAAACATTTCAAACATCATGGACAGAATCCAGGAGGTGAATCGACACGGCACAAATCGTGTTACTTGCAAATCAGGATGTTTGTTATTAAATGTGGTGTAACCTGAGTTGATGTAGCAGCCAGAATTTGGCACCAGGATGACCTGAGAGACTTGGATTCAAATCCTCCTCTGCCATAAAGCTCACTGGAGTGAACTGAGCCAGGCACTCGTTCTAAGAGCAATCCCCCTTATAGGGTTGTTGTGATCAAAAAGTGAGGAAGGGGAGGGCTCTGTATGCTGCCCTGAGCTCCTTGAAGGAAGAGTAGCAAGAGAAAAGGTGACATAAGTCGCTAATGACATAAGGTGACATAAGAGAAAAGGTGACATAAGAGCTAATATATTAGATTCGTTTTATTGATTAAGGGTCTACTTTACAAGTACCAACCTGTGTTGGTGGGCATGAGACTGGAGTCTTAATATGTAATTGTAACTGAATAGTTGTAAGGTGGGAAAGAGTGGCTTCAAATGGAAAAGCAGGGGTCAAGAGGGACCCCCTCCAGGCTTTCCCCCCACCATCTCTCCTCTAAGATCCTTTTCTTCTAGCAGGTCTCAAAGACTGGAAAGAAGTTTGCTTAGGGACAAAGGAGCTCAAGAAGGGGGGCTGCAGGAGCTAGAAGGGCTGGCCAATGCTTCCATGGTGTGAAATTGGTTCTGTTGAGTTGTGCTGCTGGGCACTATTTCACCGGTTCTACTGCCCCCGTAATGCCCCCTTCCTCTTGCTCAAATGGTGTTTCTGAACTTGCCATCAGTCCTCTTAAGCTGGCACTTGCCACAAGGGCACAGGGTTTTATTCCTGGGCAATAGGACAGGGCACTGGGGCTGAATCTGCACAGAGCTTTTATTCCAATCCCAGGTTGATTCAGTCCTTGCCATCTACAATGAATGCGATTTCCATTTTGATTTTGGGCAACTTAAATTTTTCATCTACAACAAGCATGATTGATCCAGAGTGACCCTACCTTTCCCCCACGATATCCTGGAGTGAATATAACCCTTGATATTTGAAAAATGGGCACGAGTAAGCATGCACTGTCTGCTTTCCCTAAAATGTTACTGAGCCTGCAACGCTGTAAAAAAAGCCCTGATTAGCCAGAGTGCCAGTTCCTGGTTCTGAGGTTGCAAGGCTTCCCTTAAAGGGGAAGCCCTAAC
The DNA here is from genome assembly GCF_049243985.1 of Paroedura picta. Taxonomy (NCBI): domain Eukaryota; kingdom Metazoa; phylum Chordata; class Lepidosauria; order Squamata; family Gekkonidae; genus Paroedura; species Paroedura picta. The sequence continues at coordinate 4,403,028 of NC_135378.1, read as the reverse complement.
TTCTCTCAGCAGAGATTTATTCCCCCTCCTCTGCTGTCTCCAATTCTCTCCCTCCTCTTCAAGAAAAGAAAGAAAGAGACTTCCCTAATCATGTGCAGAATACTTTTCTGTTTCAAGGGGGGGGGGGGATAAAGGAAGACCCAACTTCAAATATATCTGAATTCAGGAGGATCCACAACAGAATAAACAAAGTAAGTACAGAATCAGCCTGGTTCTGCTGTCCTTGCAGGAATCCCCCCTTGCCCCCGATTCCACTTCACAGATTTGCAGATATCACCTTAGTCCTGTGTTTGCACTGCCACAGTGGCACTGGTTCTGCTGCTTGCCTGGCAAAATGCCCCTCCCCCCTCCACATGCACTTCATTTTCTACTGCAGAGATTCTCTGGGACAATCTGCTGGGCTTGTGGTCCTATGCTCCTTCCCCCCTTGGAAGCAATGGAGGCATCTTCTTTGGGTGCCCACAGATTGGAACCCCTATTCCACTCTTTTTGAAACTTGGGGGTTTATTTATTTTTAAATGTATAGACTGCTACTCTCGGCCCAGCCAGTTCATGGTGGTTTACATTAAAAATAGAAAACCATTAAAACCCGATAAAATTAATACAGTCAAGACAATTTGGTGGCAGCAACAGTCAATACCCAACTCTCCCCTGTGGAGTCTCAACTCTTCTGCTCATAGTCACAGTGCCAGAACAGATTACCTCAGGTGATGTTTGCTGCAACCTGGTGGAAGAGCTCTGTCAGGGCCCTCAGGAGCTAGTTCTTCCGGGCAGGGGCCAGGGTGAGAGGAGAGGCTCCAGCAGGTAGTCTGCATATTCGGTGCCTCTACCTCAACCTCCCCCCCCCAACTAATGAACATGACCCAGGATATATTTGCCATTGATTTTAATGGTCTCCATAGGATATAATTGAGGATTCCTGAATATTACTAAATACCAATATCGGAATGACTTGGGAATATCAGGAAATAACTGATGTTTTTAGGTCCGATATACCCAAATCTGGAAAATAAAAGCAATGTTTTTTCTTGCATGCCCCTAACCTCTCTGTGAATCTGTGTAATCCCCTTTTAAAGCCTTTTTAAACACTCATGACCATCACCAGCTCCTCTGGCAGTGAATTTCCCAGCTTCCATATGATATATGCCCTAGAACAAAATTCATATAATTAAATCCTGGCTTTTGCATCTCATTTCCAAAGCAGGAAAGAAGCTTTTCCAGACCTTAGACCACTGTAGAGAGAATTCATTTCCCCCAAGTTGGCATTTATCATCTTTTGTTTCAGTTTGACTTCGAAGGTTTTCCATGACTGTTGGTGCCTCCTGAGGGAAAATCAGAGGAGAGGAACATGTTCCATACATTCACAGCGATAAACAGAGAAAGACCTTATTGATAAATAATTGTAATAGCAACGGAGATTCATCCCCCCTGAGAACAAAATTACAGGAGTGTTGATCATCCCCCCTCCCCCAACTTCCCTGCTGAGCCGTTCACTTTCTCCTCACATGTTGAGTGAGATGGAGGTCCCAGGCACAGGGGAATGGACAAAGCACAGCATCTCGGCAGAGGGAAAGGCCAATGGGAAGACTCTGGAGATGGGTCAGGACACAGCGGGCAGGTGCCTTCCCCCTCAAACAGGACGTGGCAGATTGGTGTGCCCTGATCTGGATGTTGCATCTGGGTTCGGAAACTAAGAGAGCCAGTGTGGTGTGGTGGCTAAGAACGGCCGTCTCCAATCTAAAGAACCGGGTTTGATTCTCCACTCCTCCTCCACAGGCAGCCAGCTGGGTGACCCTGGGCCAGTCACAGTTCTCATAGAACTCCCTAAGCCCACCTGTCTCACAGGGAAGGCAATTGTAAGCTGCTTTGAGACTCATTTGGGGAGTAAAAAGCGGGGTACCAAAGACAGCTCTTCTCAGCTCTTTTCTATTTGGGCGGGAGATAACCCAGTGAATCCAAGGTTGCCACAAAGAAGCAGGCAATGGCAGCCACCTCTGCTCTTCTCTCGCCTGGAAAACCTGAAGGCAACCAGGCAGCACTTCCCACTGCCAACACCAAAAGTAACTCTGTCAGTAGACTTCCACCCTGCAGTAAGAATATATTATCAATTCAAATCCCTGTCCCCCTTAGAAAAGGGTATCTTTACCCAGTATACTCCTTCCTTGTCTTCTTCTGTTGCTAACAGCTCTACATTTGGCCCCACATTCTTTTAAAGCACCTGGAATTTCCTGTGCAAAACACCGTCCAGTCCTCTTTTACCTCTTCTGACAGTGGCTGGCTTCCTCCCCTTGGCTTTCCCTTTTCAGGATGGCTTCAGATTTTTTATTGGGGATCAAACCCAGGATAGAAAGGAGCTCCTTTGGCGAATGTGTTGGTAGAAGCAAGTGCACGAGTCTCTCCAATGTCCCCATAGGCACAAGAGTCAATTGCGTTAAACAGGAGGCTAACTTGAGCTCCTACAATAAAATAGACAATAATGGCAATAAATCCTGCAAAACCAAGATGCATTTGTAAAACTGCACAGTGGAGGGAGGCCGATGTAATGAAAACATGGAAAATACAAGCAGTTCTTTTTTTACACAGGGACCTGGACAGTCCAGGTTAGCCTGGTCACATAAAATCTCAGAAATGAGGCAGGGTCAATCCCAGCTAATATTTGGATGGGAGACCACCAAGGAAGTCCAGTATCATCCCACAGAGGCAGCAAGCCACCTCTGAATGTATCTTGCCTTGAAAACCTTATAGGGTCACCATAAATCAGCTGTGACTTGATGGCAAAAAACAATAGGGCCATACTGTCATTAAATGGTTTTGTATATAGTGCAGCTTACTTGGGGTTCCTACTATGAAATCTGTGCATCGCATAATAAGTCATGTTTAAATGCTTATGCTCTGACTCAGATTTCTGCTTTTTTAGACTCCTAAACTCCAATCAGGAAATCCTTCCAGGGCCATTGAGAATGCCCAGGGTGTCATGAAACTCTGGTTGAGAAAGCCTGAGCTAGAGGCTATGCTATTATTTTGGGAGTGTTTTCCCCCCACAGTTTTTGTCTGATTTTCAGATTTGTTTTCTGCAAACCTGGGGCTTTTCTTAGGTTTGTAGTCTGTTTTTGGCCCCAATCTCCAGATTTAAGTATCTACAGATGAGTCAACATTGAGAATTAGATATACTGATATAGGGCAGTGAGCCACAAACTTTTTGAGCCTGTGGACACCTTTGGACACAACTACAAAATGGCCTGCACAGGGGAGGAAGAGATGTCCACAAAATGTCAAGGACCTAGAACGTGCATAACTCTAAATTTGGGGGGAGAAGTCAGTAAAATGCAAATTTTACTTGACCAAAATTGCATCTGCTAACTCATGCCCAGTGCAATTATTTAGGATAGTTTGATCTTTTACCACCAAAGGGCACCAAAATAATAAGCAACTGGACATCAGCTGTGAGGCATTTGCGAGCCACTTTGCAGACAAAATGTTGAAACTCCACCACAACCTCCCTCCAACTTTGCAGACAGTGAACTAGAGGCCCCTTGGCCGTCTCTGGAGAGTACATTGAGTAACTTCAGACGACTCACGCTGACCGAAGTGGACAAGATGTTAAAGGCAGCAAAGCTAGCCACTGCTCCTTAAACCCATACCCATCATGGCTCCTAAAAACAACTGATAGAAGAGTAGTGCCCCCCCCTTCCAGGAGACAATCAATTTCTTCCTGTTGACAGGAGAATTCCCAGAAGGGTTAAAAGAAGCAGTGGTTTGCTCACTGCTCAAAAAACCATCTTTGGACCCGCGACAGCCTTCCAACTACCGCCCCATCTCGCACTTAGCATTTCTAGGGGAGATGCTTGAAAAGACAGTTGCGGACCAACTGTCAGCATTCTTGGAAGAAGCTTTGGTCCTAGACCCATCCCAGTCAGGTGTCCGGCCTGGCCATGGGGTAGAGACAGCGCTAGTCGCCCTGAGGGATGACCTCCATCGCCAGTTGCACAAGGGCAGGGCAGCGCTGCTTGTATTATTAGACTTCTCAGCAGCATTCAACATGGTCGATCATGAGCTTCTAGCTCACTGCCTTCCCAATGCCAGAATCAGGGGAACTGCCCTCTGGTGGCTGATCTCCTTCCTCCGGGATCACGGACAAAAGGTAACACTAGGAGAAAGAACATCAAGCTGTCACCAACTGGCATGTGGAGTCCCTCAAGGGACAGTTCTCTCGCTAATTCTATTCAATATCTTTATGCACCCTCTTGCTCAACTGGTGTGGAGTTTTGGGCTGGATTGCCACCAATATGTGGATGACCCAGCTCTTCCTCCTGATGGATGGCCATCAGGACTCTCCCCCAAGACTCTCCCAGCTGTATTGTTCTGTTTTATGTGAACCGCTCTGAGCCTTTGAGGAGGGTGGTATATAAAATAAATAAATAAATAAATAAATTAATTAAATTACTCTTCAACATTTCAGGCAAAATCACTGTTTAACAGGATGCCTTTTAAAATGAACAGACTGTTTCAAAATATTTCTTGCATACACCTTCAGTCACATAGTGAAGATCCTTATGGTGTGGGGACAGCTGATGACAAAATATGTGGGTTTTTTAAAAGTAAAAAACAACCTGCATAGCCAACAGCCAGTCAGAAGCCTTCCGGGCCAAAGCTCCACCTGGCCCTGCCTGTTGCCTGAAAACACTCCTTAAGGTTAAAAAAAAATGGGCATATCCTTACCTTGGAATAAAGTGTCAAAAGGGTATCCATTTCTATGTTCTCCAGACAATTTTCAAGGACCACTAGATTATGCTGCACTTCTCTTAAACTAAAGTTTAAAAAAGCCACAATAAAAAAGTCAAAATATATCCTTCATGGGAGGCCTGTAAGATTTGCCCCAGTGATTTCTAGACTCTAAACCAGAGGCTTTCAACAAATGCCACCCACCAAATCAGTGGGTTATGCTCTAGCATTCTTTTCCACTTCCAAATTTATAGTTGCAGTGAAGGAGCAAGAGACAATCTACTATTACGGTTCATTGCTCAGCATAAGTTTCTCCTCCCATTACTCAAAAGGTGGGATCGCTGGCCATAGCTTGGTTAGCAATGGAAAATATCAAAAACATTTCCTGCTGCCAATGGGCAATGGGTAGTTCATAGCTGATGTTTTGATACTTCCTTTGGCCAGCTACTCAATTTGTTGATTAGTCCAAATATCACAACCAATCAGCCTCCAATCACTGAATTTGATTTCCATTTTGATTTTGGGCACTTTTAATTTTCCCTCTGCAACATGATTGATTTGTGGTGACCCTACCTTCCCCCCGCGATATCCTGGAGTGGATATAAGCCTTGGTATTTCAAAAACATGAGTAAATGTGCAGATTTTTGCTTTTTTCGAATTAACTCACTGCTCTGTGCTGGAGCAAAGTAGTCTTCCCTGATTAGCCAGGGTGTCAGTTCAAAGACTTTCTTGTTCCCATTTGCAAGGCTTCCCTTAGAGTGACTGCGCTCCAGAAGCCCTGATTTCTCTCAGCAAATATTTGCCTCTTATTTCCCTCTCCTCTGCTGTCTCCAATCCTCTCCTTCTCCTTTTCTGAAGAAAAGAAAGAGACTTCTGTTGCAATTAGCACCCCTCCCTATTCTGAGTTTCCCCAATCAAGTGCAGAACACTTTCTGTTTCAATTGAGGGAGGAGGGAAATAGAGGAAGATCTTTCAAATCGATCTGAATTCATCAGGATCCACAATGGAAAAAACAAAGTAAGTGCAGAATCAGCTCTGGGCTTCGGGTCCTTCTTTCACTCACTTTAATTTCAGCTTCCCTTTTCTTTATTTAGATAGTGTAATTTCTAGGTCTTCTGCCCAAGTCCTTCCCAGCCTTAGGTTATCTACTGATACCTTAGCCAAAAGATGTGGACACACTATCAAGTCCACTTCTGCTGATTTTGGCAAATAATAAAACAATCCCATGTCTGATGAGTGTCAATGAAGGTGGTACCAATGAAACTGGCCCTGAGAGAGAGAGAGAGAGAGAGAGAGAGAGAGAGAGAGAGACAGGGAGCCTCACCTTTGTCTGTGCAGGCACACCAATTGCTTGTGCTGAGTCAGTGCTTGCTGTAGGAGTACAGACACTGGTCCACCTGGATGCAATTTCTCAGTGGTGTTAGCAATGCCCACTTGATCAGAACTCCACCTCTTCATGTTCATCAGAAAAAACTGTCGTTGAGCTAACTCTTGATCCAGCAACTCATCCTCCATCTTTTTTTCCACCTCCTCAATTTCCTTTATTTTCAAAGAAAAGGACATCATGAGCACCGCCTCAGCAACACAAACGAATAGAAAAGGAAGCCTGATTCCCCACCCTTCAAAATGACTCAGCTGAAGTCAGGGAACACACATTCTTCTGCTTGCAAAATGCACCACTTTCTGGAAGGGGATTTGAGGGCTTTTTGTTTTTGTTTTGTTTTTTTGGTAGGGAGCAGGGTCTTCAAAGTAAGTGCTCCACTTTCTACAACACATTGTGAATGACCTGCCCTCCACAATGGCAGAGCTAACTGACTGCAAACCAATATTAGTGATAGGGATTAGGAAAATGGTTATTTTAAAAAGGAAAATGGTGACACTGCAACCAACCACGAACTAGTGTTGTTACTTACCCGGCTGCTCTGTTCTACAATCTTGGTCCAATTGGAGTTGGTTGGGGTCTGCAATGTGTTCAGTTCTTCCAGAAGCAAAGTGCATAATTGTACGACAGCTGTGTAAAACTCCAACGTCTCTGGTATTTTTGCAGTCTTTAGGAACTGCAGAGAAACAATGCGTTCCCCAATTTTATTCTCCAGAGCCTGCAGCTGACCTGATCTTTCCAGCTGTAGTTCGCTGAGAATCTAGAACAGAAAAAAAAACACACCAGATTTCAGATTATAGCAAGGCTGACAAAATCCTGTCAGATTCAGGTGAGTAGCAGTGTCGGTCTGAAGCAACAGAGCAGAGTTTGAGTCCAGCGGCACAAGTTACCCATTATACCCAAAATTAAACTTGGTTGGTCTTAAGGGTGCCACTGGACCCAGAAATTCCTGTCAAGTATGCCAAGAAACTGAAAATATTCATGTAGCTGCTACTGAACTGCGATTTTGGGAAAGGTAACCCAAATTTTTGTAAATGTTTCAAAGTTTCCTCCCTAAATACTCTGTCTGGCCTCAAGTATGCTGGCGCCTGGGAGGCAGCTGTCCTTGGATATGGCCGGAGAACTGTACAGTGATCTGGGTGGCCCATCTCAGTGACAAACTCTCTACCAGAGCATTGCTCCTCAGGACCAAAACGCACAAAATACATACATTTTAAAAATATACAAAAGAAAATGTACAATTAGTTAAACATATTTAAAACATTTTAAAATTACACATCTACTCTTGCCTTTAATAGTGCTCTTATGGGAAGTGTGTGTGTGTGTGTGTGTGTGTGGGGTGAGCCACTTAATTTAACCCTCACTGAGGAGAACTGTCTGGTGGCTAGAGGCAGCAGTTAGCTGTTACTGGAGATCTCAACCACAGGCCCAGTGGAGCAGCAGTTCCTGAAGAATTGTCCCAGGCCCTGTGGGGTCCTGATCTCTGGTGGCAGAGCGTTCCACCAGGCCAGTGCTCTTGATGAGGCCAATCTGACCACCCTGGGCCAGGGATCCTAAGTAGATTCTGATGACCAGATCTACACAGATGTCTCATGAGCAATGAGGCTGCAGGTCCTCCTGGATGCGAAAGAGCTATATGTGTGAGTGTGTGTGTGTGTGTGTGTGTGTGGGGCAAGTGGTGCCCCTTGAGTGACAGAGGAGGATTCCCTTTTCAGTGCTGGGATGGGGGGAGAGACTGGGCTTGGGGGACATTTGGTCACCTTCTGCCTGCCAACTCCCCCCCCCCCGCCATGTAGGGGCTGTGCTAGCTCCTCTGCCTGGCTCCCTGGCATGTGTGGCCATCATGCTCACACAGCTTTCTGGCCTCACCCACAGAGGTCAGCACTCCCTTACCGTCTCTTGAAGGATCTGGGCTTCTGGGGGGTTCACAGGGGAATATTCTACTTTGCAAAGAGCAAATAACCAAAAACATTACTATGTCACAGAAATATCAGTCAAAGCCAGATTGATGGTTAAGTGCCCTCCAATCTGAAGAGCTGGGTTTGATTCCCCACTCCTCCTCCACAAGCAGCCAGCTGGGTGACCTTGGGCTAGTCACAATCCTGTTAGAGCTGTTCTCACAGACCAGTTCTATCAGATCTCTCTCAGTGTCATGTACCTCACAGGGTGTCTGTTGTGGGGAGAGGAAAGGAAGGCAAATGTAGGCCACTTTGAGACTCCAAGTCATGAAAAACAGGGTATATAAACTAACTTTTCTTTGTATGTTTTATAATGCAAGAGGCCCTTAGATTTCAATTTAATTCTTTGTTCCTCTGCAATTTCTCAACCTGCACTCTTTTCAGTCCACTTGATACACAAATCCTGCAAAACATCTTTCCCTCTGAACTGGTGCAGTTCCCACATCTGACTGCCCATGGGAAGAGGTGGGTGGCATTCTGGGCTTTGATTTATGAAGTTCTCGTTGTCCCATCTACAGAAGAATAACAGCCTTCTGGCAAACCCACTGTAGTCCTGTCCTTGCCTGCTCCATAATTAATCTCTGGCAGTCCCTTCTCCCTGAGGATAATCCAGGGTTTGGGTCTGCAATTCTGCATGTGGCTCAGCTGCAGGTGGGGCCAGTAAAGACTGGTAAAGAGCCATTTTCAGCATTCCTTTGGCCCTCCCACATTTTGGTGCTAAAAGCAAATCCTTGGAACAGGAAAAAGGAAAATTATTTGAAAGGGAAAAGACAAGTGAGAAACAATTTGATCTTAAACCATAAAAGTTTTCTTTGTGAGCATGTAACGCAATAAGCAGAGTGATAATTTTCTACATCAAGAAGAGTTGGTTCTTATATGCCGCTTTTCTCTACCTGAAGGAGTCTCAAAGCAGCTTACATTCGCCTTGCCTTTCCTCTCCCCACAACAGACACCCTGTGAGGGAGGTGAGGCTGAGAGGCCCCTGATATTACTGAGGAAGAAGAAGAGTTGGCCATTGCATGGATCACAGAAGAGTGACCGTTGCATGGATCACAGTGGCTAGGTGTTCCGAAGACAGGTAGGGGCACTAGTAGCCGGGCCTGGTGAAGATGAAAAAAAGCTGTCTGGGTTACTTTCGTGACTTGAGCCTCCATAGACTGGGAGGCATCAAAAGTCACTCCCAAGTTCCTGACCACTGGTGTAGATGTTAATTGTACACCATTCAGGCATGGGAGGCGCACTTCCTGGTCCTGCCCTCTTCTGCCCAGCCACAGGACCTCCGTCTTGGAGGGGTCTTGGAGTCTCAAAGTGGCTTACAGTTGCCTTCCCTTTCCTCTCCCCACAACAGACACCCTGTGAGGGAGGGGAGGCTGAGAGAGCCCTGAGATTACTGAGGAAGAAGAAGAGTTGGTTCTTATATGCCACTTTTCTTTACCCGAAGGAGTCTCAAAGGGGCTTCCATTCGCCTTCCCTTTCCTCTCCCCACAACAGACACCCTGTGAGGGAGGTGAGGCTGAGAGGCCCCTGATATTACTGAGGAAGAAGAAGAGTTGGCCATTGCATGGATCACAGAAGAGTGACCGTTGCATGGATCACAGTGGCTAGGTGTTCCGAAGACAGGTAGGGGCACTAGTAGCCGGGCCTGGTGAAGATGAAAAAAAGCTGTCTGGGTTACTTTCGTGACTTGAGCCTCCATAGACTGGGAGGCATCAAAAGTCACTCCCAAGTTCCTGACCACTGGTGTAGATGTTAATTGTACACCATTCAGGCATGGGAGGCGCACTTCCTGGTCCTGCCCTCTTCTGCCCAGCCACAGGACCTCCGTCTTGGAGGGGTCTTGGAGTCTCAAAGTGGCTTACAGTTGCCTTCCCTTTCCTCTCCCCACAACAGACACCCTGTGAGGGAGGGGAGGCTGAGAGAGCCCTGAGATTACTGAGGAAGAAGAAGAGTTGGTTCTTATATGCCACTTTTCTTTACCCGAAGGAGTCTCAAAGGGGCTTCCATTTGCCTTCCCTTTCCTCTCCCCACAACAGACACCCTGTGAGGGAGGTGAGGCTGAGAGGCCCCTGATATTACTGAGTAAGAAGAAGAGTTGGTTCTTAGATGCCGCTTTTCTCTAACCAAAGGAGTCTCAAAGTGGCTTACAGTCGCCTTCCCTTTCCTCTCCCCAGCACAGACACCCTGTGAGGGAAGTGGGGCTGAGAGAGCTGGCTGTGGAGGGGGAGGGGGGAATCAAACCCAGGTCTCCAACTCAGAAGATGTAGCTCTTAACCACTCCACTAAGCTGGTTTTCAGACTGTCAAAAATTGCCACTGCTGACTATATTTCAAGTCACCATGGTGGGCATTGGGAAAAGTTTTCAATTAGCAATAATCATACCTCGGACTAACCTACCATGCTGCTACTGCCATGACTTCTCTTCCTATTCAACAAATCAACTCCTTTTTGCTATGATTAGCCCATTTACTAAAACAGTAAAAAAGACAATATACTGTTGGTACTATACATCGTTCCATGTAATTTGTATTATATAATGTTCAATGTAAACCGTCCAGAGCTGCAAAGAAATGGGCGGTATAAAATTCTAAATAAATAAAATAAATAAATAAATAAATAAATAAATAAATATGCCAAAAGCATCGAAACTGAACATGTGCGCTTATTCTGCTGTCTGTTCTTCAGAGGGCTTCTCTCGCCTTGAAGATCTTATGAGGCTGCGACTTGAGAGCCCTTTCCACCCCCACCCCCATGCTCGCTTGGCTCTGCTTTGCACAGAAACCTCAGCTGGGTCACAGCCAAATATTCTCTGCACCATGCAGACATTTAGGAAAGACTCTTTTGTGACAGCAGATCCTCAAGATTACAGATCATGGCAGTTGCAGGTGTGCGTTCTTCGCCCGGCCCAGGCCGACAGACTTCTTGGACCCAACATCCCTGTACCATCCCTGTGACCAGACTCAAGCCCAGGTTCACAGCCTCTACCCCAAGTACAGGGTGACAGTCTCAATAAAGGAACACGAAGGTTTGTGCCAGAACTTCTGTTATGGCTCCCGGCCTTCTGCTTTGGAGGCGGCTGCTGGGGAAACTGAGCACAGCCCTTGATTGCCATCACCTTGTTCTCATATTGCTCTGTGACAGATTCCTCATAGATGTGAATCTTTTTCTCTAAAGATGTCTTTAGATTATCTATCTTATTTTGACTCCTCATTTTTCTTCTGCCTTCAGGCTCTTGCTGAAAGAAAAGGGGAAGGGGAGGAGAAGAAGTCAGTTCTCAACATCCAAGTCAGAGTTACGGCTATTATTACTTTAACACACATCTCCTCAAAAGCAAGAAGTAACACATTTAGAGAGAGCCAGCTCAGTATAGTGGTTAGGAGTGCAGACTTCTAATCTGGCGAGCCGGGTTCAATTCCCTGCTCTCTCGCGTGCAGCCAGTTTGGTGACCTTGGGCTCACTATGGCACTGAGAAAACTGTTCTGACCAAGCAGGAATCTCAGGGCTCTCTCAGCCTCACCCACCTCACAGGGTGTCTGCTGTGGGGAGAGGAAAGGGAAGGCGACTGTAAGCCGCTTTGAGCCTCCTTTGGGTAGAGAAAAGTGGCATATAAGAACCAACTCTTCCTCTTCCTCAGTAATTTCAGGGCTCTCTCAGCCTCACCCACCTCACAGGGTGTCTGTTGTGGGGAGAGGAAAGGGAAGGCAAATGGAAGCCGCTTTGAGACTCCTTCTCAAAGTGGCTGGATGGCTCAGGCAGAGTCGCCTGAAACTCAACCCCTCCAAGACGGAGGTCCTGTGGCTGGGCAGAAGAGGGCAGGACCAGGAAGTGCGCCTCCCATGCCTGAATGGTGTACAATTAACATCTACACCAGTGGTCAGGAACTTGGGAGTGACTGTTGATGCCTCCCTGTCTATGGAGGCTCAAGACACGAAAGTAGCCCAGCTGGCTTTTTTTCATCTTCGCCAGGCCCGGCTACTAGCGACCTACATGTCCTCGGAACACCTAGCCACCCGAGAGTGCTCAAAGACCTCTCGGGTGCATTTCATGATAGCCCTCTTTAGGTATTTGAAAGGTTGTCACTTTGAGGAGGGCAGGATGCTGTTTCCGTTGGCTGCAGAGGAAAGGACACGCAGTAATGGATTTAAACTACAAGTATAACGATATAGGCTAGATATCAGGAAACAAATTTTCACAGTTAGAGTAGTTCAGCAATGTTGAGCAGGGGTTGGACTAGATGGCCTGTATGACCACTTCCTATTCTATGACTCCAATTCCAAAGAAGGGCAATGCCAAATGTTAAAACTACCATACCATTGCATTCATTTCTCATGCTAGCAAAGTTATGCTCAAAATCCTACAAGCTAGGCTCCAGCAATATGCGGACTGAGAACTTCCAGAAGTCCAGGCACGATTTCTAAGAGGCAGAAGAACTAGAGATCAAATTGCCAACATACTCTAGATTGTGGAGAAAGTTAGGGAGTCCCAGAAAAACATCTACTTCTACTTTGTTGACTATGCTAAAGCCTTTGATTGTGTGGAACACAACAAATTGTGGCAAGTTCTTAAAGAGATGGGAATACCAGAGCATCTTATCTGACTCTTGCGAAACCTATATGCAGGTCAAGAAGCAACAGTGAGAACCGAGCATGGAATCACTGATACTGTTTAAGTATTTGAAAGGTTGTCATTTGGAGTAGGGCAGGATGGTGTTCCCATTGGCTGCAGAAGAAAGGACACGCAGTAATGGGTTTAAACTACAAGTACAACAATATAGGCTAGATATCAGGAAAAAATTTTCACAGTCCGAGTAGTTCAGCAGTGGAATAGGCTGCCTAAGGAGGTGGTGAGCTCCCCCTCACTGGCACTCTTCAAGCAAAGGTTGGATACACACTTCTCTTGGATGCTTTAGGATGCTTTGGGCTGATCCTGCATTGAGCAGGGGGTTGGACTAGATGGCCTGTATGGCCCCTTCTAACTCTATGATTCTGTGATTCTATGATTGGTTCAAGATTGAGAAAGGAGTTCAAGAAGGCTGTATACTCTCGCCTTGCCTATTTAACTTGTATGCGGAGCACAGCATGAGAAAGGCGGAGTTAGATGAGTCACAAATTGGGATTGATATTGCAGGGAGAAATATCAACAATCTCAGATATGTAGATGATACCACTCGAATGGCAGAAAGTGCAAAGGAACTAAACAGCCTGTTGATGCGGGTGAAGGAGGAGAGTGCAAAAGTTGACTTGAAACTCAACATCAAGAAAACAAAGATCATGGCATCCGGCCCTCTCAATTCCTGGCAAATAGATGGGGAAGAAATGGAGGTAGTGACAGATTTTATTTTCCTGGGCTCCAAGATCACTGCAGATGGGGACTGCAGCAAAGAAATTAAAAGACGCTTGCTCCTGGGGGGGAAAGCTATGGCAAACCTAGACAGCATCCTAAAAAGCAGAGGCATCACCCTGCCAACACAAGTGTGTCTAGTCAAGGCTATGGTCTTCCCAGTTGCAATGTATGGCTGTGAAAGTTGGACCATAAGGAAGGCCGAGCGTCAAAGAATTGAGGCTTTTGAACTCTGGTGCTGGAGAAGACTCTTGCGAGTCCCTTGGACTGCAAGGCGAACAAACTGGTCAGTCCTAGAGGAGATCAGCCCTGACTGCTCTTTAGAAGGCCAGATCCTGAAGATGAAACTCCAATACTTTGGCCACCTCATGAGAAGGACTCCCTGGAGAAGAGCCTCATGCTGGGAGCGATTGAGGGCAAAAGAAGAAGGGGATGACAGAGAATGAAGTGGCTGGATGGAGTCACTGAAGTAGTTGGTGCAAACTTAAATGGACTCCGGGGAATGGTAGAGGACAGGAAGGCCTGGACGATCATTGTCCATAGGCTCACGATGTGTTGGACACGACTTTGCAGCTTACAACAACAACAACAAGTATGTTAAAAACAGCCCATGTGACATAGATGTGACATAAAGGATGATTTAGTATAACATAACTTCTTATCCTCAATTGCTAAATTACAAATTGAACAATTGCTACACTTTTAATATGTGCCTGATGAAGAGTTGAAAAGATCTAGGAGTCTTAGTAGACCATACATTGAACATGAGTCAGCAGTGTGACTCAGTGGCTAAAAAGGCAAATGGGATTTTGGATACTCAAATGGAATATTGTGACCAGATCATGGGAGGTGATGGTACCGCTGTACTCTGCTCTGGTTCGCCTCACTTGGAGTATTGTGTTCAGTTTTGGGCACCCCAGTTGAAGAGGGATGTTGACAAAATGGAGCGTGTCCAGATGAGGGCAACAAAGATGGTGAGGGGTTTGGAGACCAAGATGTATGAAGAAAGATTGGGGGAACTTGGTCAGTTTAGCCTAGAGAGGAGACGACTGAGAGGGGATCTGATAAGCATTTAAAAGGGTGCCATGTGGAGGGACAGAGGGACAGACCAGAACGAATAGGATGAAATTAATTCAAAAGAAATTCCATCTAAACATCTGGAAGTAGTTCCTGAGAGTTAGAGCGGTTTCTCAGTGGAACAGGCTTCCTTGGGAGGTTGATTCTATGCAGGCAAAGGGGTGGCAGGTTACAGTACATGATCAATTGGGATGTGAGTCTCCTGCATAGTGCAGGGGGTTGTACTAGATGACCCATGAGGTCCCTTCCCACTCTATTATTCTATGACTATGTTTAAGGCCCGCTGTAGCCCAAATACAGCGGGCACTAACAGGCAGGTGACTGGGTGCAGGAAGGCCCCCCTGGCCCCCCTCCCCTCTGGCCCCCTTCCAACCAGGCTGGGGGCCCCCTCCCACCCCCCCTCGAGGCCCCGGCTTCATCCCGGGGAAAGGAGTAGGACCCCTATAAAGGGGTCTCCTACGCGGCAGGCCTGATCCTTTCCCCGGGACAAAGCCTTTCCTCTCCCCCTCCCTCCCCTCCAAAGCCCGCCGTGTTGAAGCCTCCCCCCCCCCTGAGTTCCTGGCTTCTGTGCGGCGAAAACAGCAGGGCCGCCGTGTCTCTGACATGGTAGGCTTGCTCCTTTTGCTGCTCAGAAGCCTTCCCCCCCCCCCCCCCCCCGATGTGCTGGGTTCAGCGGCGGGAAAGGAGCAGGGTTGCCACGTCTTTGACATGACGGCCCTGCTCCTTTCCTGATGGCGAAGGCTCTTCCCCCAGCCTCCTCACCTCCCAGACTGACACTCGGAGAGGCCAATCAGGAGTCACTTTGTGGCTCCTGATTGGCCCCTTCGAGTTTTTATCCTGGACTCACCCCACCCCTTTCTCCTCCCACATTGCTTTTACCGTTTTATTACTACCGTTCCCATGGAGCGGTTTACCGACTCTATTATTCTATTATTCTAAATATGAATAAAACAATATTTTTCCAATATTGCATGCATAAAACATGGACTACTGAGTTACAATAAGGGGGACAATGGTGTATCAAGGTGGAGGCTCCTGTAAAAATGCATTAGCTCAGATCTTCCTGGTGGCCAGAGTGAAAAGTGCCACCCTATATGAAATATAGGGGTCGACATCTGATAACAGATAGGTGACTTTAAAATCAGAAATAGGGTGTGAGTTTGGTAATAATTTGGCAATAATTTGCCCCTGGGTTTGGAGTATAGGGGACAAGCAAAAACATAGTGGGGCAGGTCCTCCACAGATGGATTTCCACATATACACAGGTGTTGGGCTGTGGGTATTCGGAGATATCACCCAGAAAGGATGGCTGATGGCATCATTTCAAACCACAAAGATGTTAGGGCCATTCTAAGATTACGTGTTGTTATGTTTACCAAATATGATGCTCTAGAGTGGTCTTTTTAAATTGTTTTATACCATGGGGCTGATTGTGATAG
The DNA here is from genome assembly GCF_049243985.1 of Paroedura picta. NCBI lineage: Eukaryota > Metazoa > Chordata > Lepidosauria > Squamata > Gekkonidae > Paroedura > Paroedura picta. The sequence goes on along the minus strand of NC_135378.1, from coordinate 4,387,114 downwards.
CTGAATTGAAGAGTGATCAATCAGTGAGTCAGCTTTGAGCGTACATCAGAGATATTGATGAGCCTCTTGTGGCGCAGAGTGGTAAGGCAGCCGTCTGAAAGCTTTGCCCATTGAGGCTGGGAGTTCGATCCCAGCAGCCGGCTCAAGGTTGACTCAGCCTTCCATCCTTCCGAGGTCGGTAAAATGAGTACCCAGCTTGTTGCTGGGGGGTAAACGGTGATGACTGGGGAAGGCACTGGCAAACCACCCCGTATTGAGTCTGCCATGAAAACGCTAGAGGGCGTCACCCCAAGGGTCAGACATGACTCGGTGCTTGCACAGGGGATACCTTTACCTTTACCTTTACAGAGATATTGGCTGATGTATGCAATAAGTCATCTGGTATGGTATAGCGTGAAAGAATGGAGCTAAAAAAATCAGACCAAGACCTGTCTTTGCTCAATAGGAGCTTAAAGGGCTCATGGGAATTGTAGTCCATGAACATCTGGAGGACCACAGGTTGACTACCCCTGGCTTAAAGAATCTAATTTGGTTGTGATGTCTTTCTTCCAAGATTTCAGAATAGCTAAGAGGGCACAGGCTTTGGGTGAGGGAAAACCAAGCTCTGCTCTCATCAGGGCTGCAGGAGACCCTTTTGGAAGAGCCAGGATACGTCTGAAGAAAAAGTTCTGAATGGGCTCCAAGCTATTAATTATTTGTTCTTTCCAGCCCCAGATGTCAGTGCCCTATAGTAGGTGAGGAATGACCTTGGCTGCAAAGAGCTTTAGAGCTGGGTCAACTAGAAACCCTCCCCTGGTGTAATAAAATCTCAGAATGGCTCCAATGATTTTTAGACCAGAGGCCTTTATAGTTGCAAGGTGGGCATTCCAGTTTAGGGTCTCACTGTAAGTGATTCCAAGATATTTAAATGTACTGCACTGTTCTATAGGAATATTAAAAATATATACCGTATTTGCCGGCGTATAAGACGACTGGGTGTATAAGACGACCCCCCAACATTTCCGCTCAAAATATAGAGTTTGTTACATTACATTACAGTACTATGGGTCACTATGGGCAGCTATGTCTATCCCAACTGAAGTGCACCCGGCGTATAGGACGACCCCCCCACTTGGAGGCATGTTTTTCAGGGGGGGAAAGTAGTCTTATACGCCAGCAAATACTGTATTAAAAATTAATTAACTCCCACCCATTCAGGAAACCTTTCCAGGGTGTTCCACAAAACCCAGGTTGAGACAGCCTGGCTTAAGGGTGTGAAGCGGGGAACAGACAAAGAGGCTGTGAACCAAAGAGGGGCTTGGAGTCTGGGGCAGGCCCACCTGGCTTCTCAGTGCTTGCGTCTGCTGAGCTATCTTCTGCAGGGCCAGTTCTCGCCACTCATGCTGGTAAACCTGGAGCAACACCCTGGCCCGGACCTTTGGGAAAGCCAGACTGCAATCCATCTGGGAAAAGCAGCCGTGGAACTCTTGCTTGATCTGGAGCAATTCTGCTTCAGAGAGAGAGAGAGAGCAGCCAAGCAGCTTCCTGTCAAGAAAACATCAAAGAAAGACATTCCTCAGTGTGTCCTTAGAGGTCCTGAACATCCACCCGTAGAAAAAACTGGAGAGAACCTGTATGATTAGAAAATGTGTGACAATCTGATTGGTTTTAATGAGAAGGTAGCACTTTGCTGTTTGGGGATGACTATTCTAACAGACCCACAAGATTCCTGGAACTCTTGATTTCACAATGAATAGTCTGCATAAATATACCTTTTCACTATTGGACTTTGTTGTCAAGCGCAAATAGTTCACATCGGACTCAACACCAAATCACTGAAAAGCGTACTTCAAAATTTTAAAACATTTCTTCTGTTTGTTAGATTCCAATTATTTCTCCCACTCGAACAACACAAGGCTAATTTGATAAAAGCCATCTCTATCATGGCTACAGGATCCAGCTTGCTGTTAGGGCACTCAAGTGTGCAACCAGGAAAGGTGGCAGATGGTGAGGGCTCTCAGTGGCTCTTTCATCTGCAAGGTCAGAGGTTGTGTTGTGCCCACTGCCTCAAACTCTGGAACATGACCAATTGAAACTGAGGGCTGACTCATGCACAACACAGTCCACCAGAAAGGCACATGGCCACCCAAGTATTCAGCATCACACCTGTGCTGGAAGCTCTGCCTGGGTGGGCCTGATTCAGATTGGGACCACAGTACACAGTGGGGCTCTAGCCATTCCTGTTGCACTGCTCCCATAACCCAGAAAGGCACCATTCATCCCCACCCAAACCACTGCCCCCATCCAAATCATGCCCCTGCAAATGGGATTCCCAGCAAGGGACTCCATGGCTGCCTGCTGACTGCCTCTGTTGATGGTCCACAACTTCCAAGTGGACTCTATAATACGTGAACTGGGCCCAGGTCTTTTCAAGGAATTTGACAGATCAGATAACACAAGGCCTTGTATTTGGCACATGCTAAATGTAACGCAGATAGACCTCAGATATACTTAATGCAGAACTACATTTTAGAGAATAAAACCCAGTTTTACTAGCTTATCCTTCCTTTCTTATTGTTGTATGTGATTTTTTTACAAAGACCATTATAGGCAGAAATACAACTGTCCTACCTTAAAATGAAGGAGATCTGTAGGGCTACTTGTTGGCTCTCATGGCCTTGAAGGACGGTGCCCTGTAGCCAACCATAAAATGATGTTTGTCATTTCCCCTCTACATCAGGATTAATCTCCGGGCAGATGAAATGACACACAATGACATTTCATGTCTGATGCAGGGACAGGGCGGAAGGACATGAGCTCAGAGACCCCTCAGGCTTCAGCCCAACTCTGCATCCCAACTCTGATTGTGCACAAACGCCCGCTTTTCTCAGCTGCCTCCTCTGGGCATGGTGCTTTGTGCTGAATACCCCAGTTTGATCAGGCTACCTTTACCACAACATCAGAATGCATGCCTGCTCCACACAAGATGGATCTTCTTAGGATTGCCGGGGGTTAATTTTAGGGAGCTTCTCGGGGGTGGTAAACTCCTGGAGCCTGGAGAGGGCTTGAACCTTCATTAGGAGACAATACCACAGAGTCCAACCTCCAAGGCATCCAGGGAAACTGAGCTCTGTAGTCTGGAGATGAGCTGTAATTCTGAGAGATTCACAGGTCTCACTAGAGCAGTGGTCCCCAACCTTTTTATCACCAGGGACCAGTCAATGCTTGACAATTTTACTGGGGCCAAGGGAAGTCGCCACCACTGCTTGAGCCCCTCCTCCACTTGCTTTCCTGCCGGCACCCCTGACTTCCCGCCTCCCACTGGGGGCGCTGCCAGCAGCAGCTGCGCAGTGCCCTGCCAAGGGGGAGCCCCAGCCATGGCGGCTGCTGGAGAGCACCAAAGGTGAGCTGGCGGCAGAGTGGCAGGGCAGCCCCCGAGGCAGCAGCCAGAGAGGAAGACAAGGGGGAGCTGCGGCCCGGTACCAACTGATCCACGGACTGGATCCCAGTCCCCGGACCAGGGGTTGGGGACCACTGCACTAGAGCCTCTAAACCTCAGTCTCATTCCAGTTCAGAATCACAGACTGTATGAAGTAAAGCAAGTCCATAGGAAGGGAGTTCAGGAGACTCCACTCAGGGGTAGCAATCTGGCAGAGCTGTTGTAAGCAGTATGCAATGTGATACATCACCAGTCAAAGCACTATATAAATGCTATATTATTAGTCATGGAGATGGAGATTACTATGGATTGCACAAATACATGCATTCGTTCCCTGCAGTCCAGGTCTCACAGAACCAAGGCTTTTAATAACAGACTACAGCAACCAATCCTTTAAAACAACTACCCTTGAAGCTAACTTCACAATGTGTGTTAATGTTAAAACTACCTAAGGACACCGAAACAGGACAGGACAAAGGGAACAGCACCATCACTCCAGAGACAGCAGAAACCAACAAACAAGGAGGAGGAACAAGCAGGCCAAGACACAGCCCAGAGCTTGTATGAAAGTCAGATGAAAGTCTGTTGCCTGCACTCCAGCACCCTTAGAGAGAAAGCACATGCTTAGAGCAGAGCTTCAGGCTAAAAGGAGAAGGGCTTGTCTCATGGCTAGACAACAGTGACACAAGTGATGAGGATTTGTTGCAGGATTAAGTCTGAACAGCTGGCATTTAACTATGAAGTCTCTTGAAGGAAACTGTTACATGTGGATGCAATGGCAGATAAGGTGCAATTTTGATTGAATATAGAAAGCCTTAACTTTTTGAACTGGACTATTGTGCTTACCTGAATTCTGGAATCCTGAACCTCAAACTGAAATGACTTTATAACTTGTTTCTTCCCCTGGCTTTGGTTATTTGAAAGAATGGTGAAGGTTGCTGCCATTGGATACCTGCACCTGGTCATATAAGGCTTTGTGCATATTAAAGTATCTACTGAGAGGTATATTTTATTGGCCTTTGAGGTGCCACTGGAATCAAACTGTGTTCTATTGTTTCAGACCAACAAGGCTTTTAAAAAAACGAACAAAGGCACAGTACAGTTTGTGAGCCCGGGAAGATGCTGTGGAAGAATAATACCAAAATTAAGACCATAGATCTGTAAAGCAAATGTAAGATTTCTCCTTCTAAGGAGAGAAAACCAATACAAGGGCCAGGGCAAAGACTTACAAGAATACTAACTGTTCCCAGTCCCTTAATTTCTTCTGTTCTCTAATCCGGTTCAGAAGCTCTTTGCTCAATGTGTCTCTCTTACTCTGAAGCAACCTTTCAGCAGCCATTATTTTCCCTTGAACTTCTTTCTCCAGCCATTGCGTAGTCTCAGCCAACTCCCTTTGATGCTCCTCCATTGCTTGGTGCAAATACAGTTTTGGCACACTGAGTTTTAACAGTTCTTGAACAACATATCCATAGTGAATATGTCTGATCTCCTCACTCGCTCTCTCGGTCAGATGCTGTCTGAGCATGAAGAATTTTTCTTTGGCTTCATTATCAAGTTTTTCAGTGAGTTCCTCTACTCCAATGAAGCGCTCCACCAGCATCTTTTGCCACTGGGCCAGGTAATGGGCCAGGTCTTCAGGGCTTCTGAAAACTTCCTTGGGACATGTCTCTGGCAGTTGTTCTTCTTTCTGTGAGTGAATGAATGAATGAAATAAAATAAAGCCCTCCTAATTGCTTTACATAGCTGGTAGAAAGCCAGGAGGGTGGGAGGTTTTGGGATCTCCTCAGGCAGGGCATTCCATAAGGCCACAATAAAAAGGCACAGGTATAGGCAGCTGTTGATTTAACAAGAAATATATTCCATGATCTTGATTATAACAAATAAATACCTTTTCAGGAAAACAAAGGATTTGTATCAGTTTATTCATTCAATTTCCCCTCAGCAGCTAAGAACTGCTTGCATCTTATTAACAGGGAGGAGCTGTAGCTTAGTGTCAGAGCATCTAATTGGCATGCAAAATGTCCGAGGTTCAGTCCCCAGTATCTCCAGTTAAAACCTCTGGCAGAGGGTAGTATGAAAGGCCTCTGCCTGAGATCTTGGAGAGCTGCTGGCAGTCTAAGCAGACAGTATTGACGTGGATGGGCACAAGCGTCTGATTCAGCACAAAGCACTTTCCAGCATTCTGAGGGCCATTCCGCACCTCTAAAAACATAATATTAAGCAACCACAATTGCTTAACGCTATTTAAAAACGCGCCCCCCCCCACACCATTTCTCACCTCCTCCTCCTCGCTCTTTCGCTTTCTTCTCCCACTTTCCCACACTGCCAGGCACTCCGCACAGCTGATTAAAATGGCTGCGGAGAGGGACTTGCAATGCCCGCAAGTCTCCCCCTGCCTGTCCATCAGGACAGCTAGCCAATCAGCTTTCTCCTAGCTTTAAAGGGAAAGTGATTTTTTTTTAAAGTAAAACTTCTCCATTGCTATGCCTATGCATATAATCATAGATGCATAGTGCATAATTTAGTGCCAGCCCATTTTGGAAGTTGGACATTTGAAGATGAACAGAAGTATTTTTTTCCCAAATTCTTTTGGGGTGGCGGGGTTAAGAGGGGTTAAGAGGCATGCTTTGTGTGCCAGCTGGTAGGTGGGAATGTTTTTTGTTCTGCCTCTATGGACGAACACGTATTTGTTGCTCCAGGCAGCTTGCTATAAAGAGAAAAAAAAGCCCCATTCCAGGGAGAAGGGAAAGAGAGGTGGGCATGAGGGCAGGTGCTGGAGACAGAGATCACACTACTTCTGGCCACTAGTTGTTGCTGGTTGCTCTCCTCCTGCTCACGCAACATAGTTGGTGGAATTCACTTTATGCGAGTCCCCAATTACTGCTTTAAAATGGAGAATGTAGCTGTTTGCTGCTGGAACGCTGGATGCCAACGATGTCATGTAAAACATCCCCCCAAAAAGGGTAAGCCCCGAGTTTCCCATCCAGGGACAAACCTTCAGCAGCAGACTGGAAGGGCTGCTTTATTATCTCACCTCTCAGCCTTTCCTCATCCAAGAGGCCTGTGGCTGTAGAGATCACCAAAGGGAAGATGAGCCTGATATGCCCATTCCAACCAATTTGCACTCAGCAATTTTGTCAGTGTCCCGCTTTATTTGCTTTGATATTGTGATGCTCTTTGCCTGCTTAAAGCCCCTCAAGGAGAATGAGCCGCCATGGAAGAACACACTTTCCCCAGCCTAATCAGCACAGCAGTGGTGAGCACCAGACACAATGAGCAGAGCCCGGTCTACATATGAGCTTCCTATCCCTTAAGCAGGGGTGGCCAAACTGTGGCTTGCCAAACGTCCATGGCAAGGGCTCATGAGAAGTGCAGTCCACGAACATCTGGGGAGCCACTGTTTGGCCACCCCTGAAGCAGAGGGGAAAGTGCAGAGCCTGAACTCACTGGGAAAACCTTTCCACAGACTTAGGGCAACTGCTTGGAAGGGAGGAGCAAATGCCAATATTCCCTGGCCTGTTATTGGAGGTCCAAACCGGTTTGCTTCACAGACCAACTGCTGAGTGCCTATTTTTGCCACAACACTATCTCTTCAGGTAGGTCGACAGCAGAAGAAAGTTTCAATCCAGCTGCACATTGAAGACCAACCAAGTTTTATCCTGGGAAAAGGCTTTCATGAGCACACAGAATAAATCTTGGTCTTCAAGGTGCCCTTAGCTTAAACTTTGTCTTGTATTTATTCATTTCTCCTCAACAGGGCCCAGAGCTGTTCTCCTCTCCACCCTCTTTTCCCTCACAACAGCCCTGGCTTGCAAAAAGCACAGACCCTAGGTCACCACACAGGAAGCTTCCACCAGGGTCTTCCAGACCTGTGTTCAGCTCTCTGGCCACCTCACTGGGCATATGTCAAAGTTCCTTACCACTCATACACCAGACTACATACTGGTGCTGTATCTGTCTTGTGTGCCAGCCCTGCCTTGGGGGCTCCTCTCCCTGCTGTCAGGCTAAATTGAGACAAGGACAATGCGGAGTCTTACCCAGGACTGGCTCCAGACCACGAAGAGATCAGTGTGTGATCTGCTCCTGGCCCTTCCACCTGCAGGCACTGCAGCTCCGCCCGCCTGCCCACCCCAGCAACATTCCATGGGCCCTGCATTTTAGTCTTCAAGCTGCCCCTGGATTTGGGAATACTCTCCATAAAGGGCTCCACTTCCTTCTAGCTAGTCTAGTTGGTTCGTATGGGCTGAACGTGTCAAAGCCCCTCCCCCTTCCTCTTTTCTCTTTCTTTGCCTTATTTTTTTCTTCCTTGATAGAATGAGTTTATAAGCCTGCAATTCATTTCTGTTTCTTGTCCGCAGACCACCAGCCTGGGTTTTAAGCATCTAAAAGAAAATATATTATTCTTGAATTAGCAGCTCCCTGAAAAATGTTGAGACCTCCTTGCCAAGTATGCACAGCAAGGAACTTTTCCAAGATTGCAGGAGGCCACCCCTAAGTCCAGCTCAGAGTCCTTCACATCCAATTGCTACAACTTGAGAGGGGGGGTTGGAGCAGAATCCCGGAGCACAAGGCCTAGCAAATCCCGAGGCTTCATACTGCCCACCAAGTCTGTACATTTCTTTCCCCTTTTCCTGCCTGCCTGGCTTCCAGTTTGCCAATAGATTCATGCAAGTGGATAGCACAACCAGAAAACCTTCCTTCACCCAGATGTGTCCCTCTTGCTTTCATCCTTGTATTTATTTATTTTCATTATTCATATTCTGCCTTTCTCACTGGGAATCACTGTGGATTGCACAATAAATATCAACGCAGCCAGCATTGTAATAGCAATGCAATAGGACTGGGATTACAGAAACAAAGCACAAGCGTTAGACATAGTACAGCTGACTTACGGCAACCCTCAAGATAAAGAGACTTCCAGAGGGGGTTTGCCCTTGCCTGCCTCTGTGTAGCAACCCTAGATTTCCTTGGAAGTCTACCATCCAAATCCTAACTAGGGTTGATCCTGTTAAACCTCTGAGATCTGACAAGATCAGAAAAGATCCAGCCAGGGGGAGAAAATGGCATTGCCTAAGCAGAAAAGGCAGGGGGAGCTAGATAAGCTATGGTGCACCTTCCATGAAGCAGCTTCTGAACCATTCTGGGACCATATAGTTTCCTCACCCCTCAGTTCAGTTCAGTTCGCTGAGTTATAACTCCCTGCGAGGAGGAGGAGACAGTATCTTAAATTTAAATTTTATCTTAAAATTAAATTTTATAATTTTGATTTATTTCTATCCTATGCTTAATTTGTTTTTTATTATATTGTACTTGAACTCTGCTGTGATCCAACCTGAGCCATCAAAGAAGGGCAGAAGATAAATGTAAAATTAAATTACATTTAAAATATTTTCCTGAACAGTCTAGCTTTGCACAGCTTGTGGAATGCCAAGGACATGGGAGCCTTCCGGAACTCTGCAGGCCGGTCATGACAGAAAAGGCCCTTGCCTGGGCAACTGCTGATCATTTGCAGCACCCCAGCTGGGCTGCCTGGGCCTGGCAAAACCTGAAGCCACCAGGAGGCAAGTCTGAGCTGTACTGGAGTCTGGATTCTGCTCATGAAGGGCTCGTGCCAGGCATCCCTCCTGCAGCCCACGTTGGAAGGGAGGAAGCAACTGGCAGCAGCAACAGGGGCCTCATCTGCCAAGCCTGAGTGCCTGAGCACAGCTTGCTCCTGGGGTGTCTGGGGAATAGAATTCACAAAGCTTCCTGGCTCCACCCATCAAACTGGGGGGATTCTTCTCATATTCATTGTTCTGTGGGTTTTTCCAAGGGAAAATCCACTTTAGATCATTGTTTGCTTTTAGCATCTTTAGCCACAAAATACATGAGCCTCGGAACAAAAAAACTATTCGTTGCATTCATGGATGTGAAAAATGCCTTTGACTCAGTCCCAAGGGAGGCCCTTTGGGAAAAACTGAAGCATCTTAATATTGACCCACGCTTACTGTTTCTACTCAGGAAACTCCATACTGGCACTGCATGTCAAGTTAAATATTCTGCTCAGGGCCACTTAACTGCCAAAGTGCTGGTTACGAAAGGAGTAGAACAAGGCTGTGTTCTTGCCCCACGTCTTTTTAATTTGTATTTGTCTGACTTGGTCCAGAATTTTGATCAGATCAATGGGCACCCTCCAAAGGCTGGCTCCTGTGCAATACCCCTGTTATCATATGCAGATGACACAGCCATCCTCTCGTACTCAAGAGTTGGTCTTATAAGATTTCTTAAGTGTTTTTACTCATACTGTCAGCGCAATTCTTTACTGATCAATTTCTTGAAATCTAAAATTCTAGTTTTTTCTAAGAGTTGGACTCCAAGGAAATGGATGTTGGGTAGCAAGACGATTGACCAAGTAAAAATTTTTAGTTACTTAGGCATTACATTCAGTTATAACCTTAGAATCATAGAATCATAGAATTGGAAGGGGCCATACAGGCCATCTAATCTAACCCCCTGCTCAACGCAGGATTAGCCCTAAGCATCCTAAAGCATCCAAGAAAAGTGTGTATCCAACCTTTGCTTGAAGACTTCCAGTGAGGGGGCGCTCACCACCTCCTTAGGCAGCCTATTCCACTGCTGAACTACTCTGACTGTGAAAAACTTTTTCCTGATATCTAGCCTATATCGTTGTACTTGAAGTTTAAACCCATTACTGCGTGTCCTTTCCTCTGCAGCCAGCAGAAACAGCATCCTGCCCTCCTCCAAGTGACAACCTTTCAAATACTTAAAGAGGGCTATCATGTCCCCTCTCAACCTCCTTTTCTCCAGGCTGAACATTCCCAAGTCCCTCAACCTATCTTCATAGGGCTTGGTCCCTTGGCCCCAGATCATCTTCGTCGCTCTCCTCTGTACCCTTTCAATTTTATCTACGTCCTTCTTGAAGTGAGGCCTCCAGAACTGCACACAGTACTCCAGGTGTGGTCTGACCAGTGCCGTATACAATGGGACTATGACATCTTGTGATTTTGATGTGATGCCTCTGTTGATACAGCCCAAAATGGCATTTGCCTTTTTTACTGCTGCATCACACTGCCTGCTCATGTTTAGTTTACAATCCACAAGTACCCCAAGGTCTCGTTCACACACAGTGCTACCTAGAAGCGTATCCCCCATCCAGTAGGCATGCTTTTCATTTTTCTGACCCAGATGCAGAATGGTCTAGACCTTAAATGGTCTACCCACCGGGACCGGTCTTTGTACCCATATGGTGCTCACCTATGTGTGCTGTGTGCTGAGCTTGGCCAACATTTTTTAGAAACCAAGGCTTGGCTGATAATTTTTAAATTTTGGCTTAAGATACTTTTCAGTCGCATAGCTTACTCTTTTACTTAAAGATGGACCCACAATGCAGCTCATGGTTTCTCAGTATTGAAACTAAAATTGTAGAACTTGGATTTTCAACAGATTTTTTCCTTATGTTTAATGAGTCTGAAATTTTTAAATTTTTGAAACAAAGATTAGTGGCGGCCGAACAGTCCAAAATGTTTCCAGCACAACCCTGTGTATGTTCTCCTGCTGCTCTGGGGATTCAATTAAATCGAGGGGAAATTGTTAATTATTTTTATAATCTTACTAGTCCAGCCCTTCAGAGTTTTCATGCTGGCAAGAATGAGTTGTCTTCCCTCAAGTGTCCTTGCAGGAAGATACCAGCATGTCCCAAGGAGGGAAAGATTGTGTCCGTGTTCTGCAAACTGTCCCGATTCAACCTCACATATTATTTTAGATTGTGAACTTCATGTGAGTCTTTGCAGAAAACTTCTGGATCCTCTACTTTGTCCCAGAGGTCTAGTAAATGATGAAGCTACACTCCAGTTTCTGCTTAATGATCTTTCAGCAGAGACCACATTGTGTATAGCTGAATCTTTAATGGCTGTTTATCGAGCTAGAATTAAGATGTTTTAATCAGTTGATTTTACTGTATTTTAGTCTATAATATTAGCTTATTTTACTCTATTATAATTTTACCCTGCTTGGCTGTACTTGCCTCTTATTGTTATGCCAATATCTTAACACAAGCCCTTGGAAGGCGGGCTGTGTCCGGGATGAGGAAGGGTGCCGATGGGCCCCTTCCTCCGGACAGACTATCGGAGGGACCAATCGGCAGGTGTGAAGCCTGACGCCGCAGGAGGCACAAAGTGCCTCCCGCCACGTCAGGCCGCCGGCCAGGGAGCCCCCGGCAGCCGCACGCTAGCGACAACGGAGCTCTGAAAGACAAGCGGCCGCAATCGAAGATGGCCGCCGAGGACCTGCCTAGGAGCTGAGGACGCCCCGCCGCTGTCGCCCGCCCTCGACGACGCCTCCTCTATAAGTTGCGCTTCCTTCCCGCCCGCTGCCCTGTCCTTCCCTCTGCCCCCACATTCTAGCACCCATTGTATTTGGGTTACAATGGGCTCTTTTCCTAGTATATATATATTACCTTTTGCAACATTTCTTGTTGCCTTCTGGCTATCAGTTCTTGGTGAAGTTTTTGCTTCTCCTCCTTTACAATATGAACAAACTTCTGTTGAACAGAGCGAAGTTCATCTTGAGCTGCGTTCAGGACCCCCCCAAAATGATTTTCAGCCAAACAACAACCCCTGCAAGGATGGTGAAAAAATATTTTATTATTTGTTATTTTAAAATGAGGGTTCAGGTCAACTTACAACATTGAATACAAACAAGAATTAAAACATTACAAACCAGTTTACATTCAAACCAGGACCTTTCACCTTCTCTCCACAGGAGGGAAGGGGGAACAAAGTACTGTAATGTCACACCCAGCTGGTGTCCAGAGGTTGCCTGTGCAGGAAAGTTAGGAATTGATGAGGCCCCGTGGCCTTCAACCACAGACCCATGAGGGACATGCACCTGAGCCACCTGGCTGTCTCTTGTTCCTGCTGACCATGGGCTGTTCATACCTGCTGAATAATGTACTTTCAATCCATTTTCAATGAACTTTGCAGCTGGATTTTACTGTGGGAAATGCCAGAATCTACTTGCAAATGATCACTGCTTTGGGTAGAAAGTACATTATTCAGCAGGTGTGAAAGGGCCTCATTACTCAGGACTGCCTTTGTGCTCCAGTGGTGATTCTGTGGACTGTGGCTGAAGTGTCCAAAGGCACAGGAGTACCACTGGAGCACAAGAGCAGGCAGGCCCATTTGCAGGACCGGTGCCCAGAATGCCAGCCCTGTTTGCTTTCTCTCCAAGCTTGGGGGCCGGGAGGGAGAAGGCTGTGCCAGCCCCACACTCAATACTAAACCCAGCTCTATCCAGTCTGGGAGTCACACTGGGGGGGGGGGGAACTAAGAGGGGTCGCCAGTGTCGGCACAGGGACTATTTTACCTATTTATCTCCATGCTAAGGAATCTCCAAATGGCTTATGTTCACTTTCCCCTTCCTCTCCACACAACAGGCACCTTGGGAGGCAGGTGGGTCTGAGGAAGCTCTGAGTATGAGTGACCCAAGGTCACCAAGTAGGCTACCTGGAGAGGAGGCAAGGAGAATCAGACATGCTCATACAGGTGCTATAACAATCAAACAAATAAAATAAGAGTCCGCTGCTCTTAACCATGTCATTCTGGCTCACTGCCTCTTATCAAGAGTTCTGTCACTTCTGTCCATGCAAATTCCACTTAAGGAGAACAGAAGGTTGTTCTATTCTGCTTTCTTTGGCTAATCGAGTCCCTAAGCGGCTTACCATCACATCTCCTTCCCCTCCCCACAAGAGACACCTTGACCTTTTCTGCACCAGGAATATACCCTGACTCACCACTCGTACAGTGGAGGCGCTAATTCCTGCTTCTGTATGTCATATTCTTTTCAATCTTGCCTATCAGGAGAAGAGGAATGCATTGGGAGAGGAAGATAATGGAGGTGAATCAATGGCTGCGTAGTTGGTGCTGGCAGGAGAGATTTGGTTTCTGGGACCATGGGATAGGCTTTCTTGAGGAAGGCCTACTAGCACCTGATGGACTGCACTTATCGAAGTTGGGGAAGAATGTGTTTGGCAGGAACCTGGGGAGATTCATCAGGAGAGCTTTAAACTGAAGCCACAAGGGGAAGGAGACGTTCAACATAGGGAGTGTAAGGAAGGAGACCGATCGGGGGCAGCCCAACCAGGAATGCCAGCTCATAAGGAACCAAAAGTAAAAGGATTCAGATGCCTTTATACTAACGCCCGAAGCATGGGCAAGAAGAAGGAAGAGATGGAATTTCTCATGACTGAATGTAACGGTGGATGGATATGAACTGTTCAGAAAAAACAGAATAGATTGAAGAGGTGGAGGAGTGGCACTGTATGTGAGGAAAGGGCTTACCTGTCAGGAAATTCTAGTGAAGGAGAGTATATCTACAGTGGAAAGCATCTGGGTGAAAATAAGCGAGGGGAAAACAAACAGTGTGGTGTTTGGTGTCTGCTACCGATCGCCTGACCAACGAGAGGATGTGGATGCTGCACTTTGTGAGCAGCTTAAGAAAATATCCAAGCGGCAGGACCTTGTCATCATAGGTGACTTCAATTTCCCAGATGTGTGCTGGGAAACAAACTCTGCAAAGTATCCTCAGTCATGCAACTTTTTGACCTGCCTGGCTGACAATTTTATTTATCAAATGGTAGAGGAACCCGCAAGAGTTTCAGCCATACTGGACTTAATACTGACCAACAGGCAAGAGTTGGTGGATGAGGTGAAGGAGGTGGGGACCCTAGGGGGAAGTGACCATGTCCTTTTGAGATGGGGAGGCAAGGAAGCTTGTAGCCAGACGCGGATGTTGGACTTTCGTAAGGCAAACATTTTTATAAACTCAGAGACATGATGAGTGTCATACCATAAACGAGAATGCTGGAAGGGAAGGGAGCATGTGAAGGGTGGGCGCTACTCAAACAAGAGTTATTGCATGCTCAATCCATGACTATCCCAGAAAGACCAAAACACTGCAGGAGCTCTAAGAAGCCTATTTGGATGAACACAAAACTTCAAGAGGAACTAAGAAAGAAAAGGAAAATGTTCTGGAAATGGAGGGAAGGGCAGAGCTCTAAAGAAGAGTACCTACAGGTTATTAGGCACTGTAGATCAATCATCAGAAAGGCCAAAGCTGAGAGTGAGCTAAGATTGGCCAGGGAAGCCCACTGTAACAAGAAAAGATTTTTCAGTTATGTGAGGAGCAAATGTAAAGTAAAGGAGGCAATAGGCCCACTATTGGGTGCGGATGGACAAACTCTAATGGAGGATGCAGAGAAAGCAGAAAGGCTCAGCACCTATTTTACATCTGTTTTTTTCCCACAGGTCAAAGGGTTTAGGCACAGAGATGGCCATAGCCAAGAGACAGTGTCTGGGTGGCAGGATGACATGGACTGAGAGGTTGTTGAGAGGCATTTAGCTGCACTGGATGAGTTCAAATCCCCTGGGCCGGATGAAATGCACCCAAGAGTGCTCAAAGAACTTTCCGGAGAACTTGCAGAACCCTTGTCCATCATCTTAGGGACTTCTTTAAGGACTGGAGATGTCCCGGAGGACTGGAAGAGAGCAAACATTTGATCTTCAAAAAAGGGAGGAAGGATGATCCGGGAAACTACAGACCAGTGAGTCTGACCTCTGTTGTGGGGAAGATAATGGAGCAGATATTAAAGAGAGCGATCTGCAAACATCTGGAGGACAATTTGGTGATCCAAGAAAGTCAGAATGGATTTGTCTCCAACAGGTCCTGTCAGACCAACCTGGTTTCCTTTTTTGACCAAGTGACAGGTTTGCTGGATCGTGGAAATTCGGTTGATGTCGTTTACTTGGATTTTAGTAAAGCTTTTGATAAGGTTCCCCATGATGTTCTGATGGATAAATTGAAGGACTGCAATCTGGATAGGGAATTGGTTAGAGAACCGCACTCCTTCACGCCATCCACCAACTCTTGCCTGTTGGCCAGTATTAAGTCCAGCATGGCTGAACATCTTGTGGGTTCATCTACCATTTGATAAATGAAATTGTCAGCGGCAGGTCAGAAAGTTGCATGACTGAGGACGCTTTGCAGAGTTTTTCCCCCAGCACACATCTGGGAAATTGAAGTCACCCATTATTACAAGGTCCTGCCGCTTGGATATTTTCCCAAGCTGCTCACAAAGTGCAGCATCCACATCCTCTTGTTGGTCAAGAGGTTCAGGGAAGGGAAGGGAGCATGTGAAGGGTGGGCGCTACTCAAAAAAGAGTTATTGCATACTCAATCTATGACTATCAAAGAAAGATAAAAAAACACTGCAGGAGCTCTAAGAAGCCTATTTGGATGAACAGAGAACTTCAAGAAGAATTAAGAAAGAAAAGCGAAATGTTCAGGAAATGGAAGGACAGAGCTCTAAAGAAGAGCACCCACAGGTTACTAGGCACTGTAGATCCATCATCAGAAAGGCCAAAGCTGAGAGTGAGCTAAGATTGGCCAGAGAAGCCCACTGTAACAAGAAAAAAATGTTCAGTTATGTGAGGAGGAAACGTAAAGGAAAGGAGGCAATAGGCCCACTGTTGGGTGCAGATGGACAAACACTAAGAGAGGATGCAGAGAAAGCAGAAAGGCTCACCGCCTATTTTACATCTGTTTTTTCCCACAGGTCAAAGGGTTTAGGCACATCTAGAGATGGCAGTAGCCAAGGGATAGTGTCTGGGTGGCAGGTTGACATGGACAGAGAGTTTGTCGAGAGGCATTTAGCTGTACTGGATGAGTTCAAATCCCCTGGGCCAGATGAAATGCACCCGATAGTGCTCAAAGAACTTTCCGGAGAACTTGCACAGCCCTTGTCCATCATCTTCAGGACCTCTTTAAGGACTGGAGATGTCCCGGAGGACTGGAAGAGAGCAAATTTTATTCTGATCTTCAAAAAAGGGAGGAAGGATAACCCGGGAAACTACAGACCAGTGAGTCTGACCTCTGTTGTGGGGAAGATAATGGAGCAGATATTAAAGGGAGCGATCTGCAAACATCTGGAGGACAATTTGGTGATCCAAGGAAGTCAGCATGGATTTGTCTCCAACAGGTCCTGTCAGACCAACCTGGTTTCCTTTTTTGACCGAATAACAGGTTTGCTGGATTGTGGAAATTCGGTTGATGTAGTTTACTTGGGATTTAGTAAAGCTTTCGATAAGGTTCCCTATGATGTTTCTGATGGATAAATTGAAGGACTGCAATCTGGATTTTCAGATATTTAGGTGGATAGGGAATTGGTTAGAGAACCGCACTCAAAGAGTTGTTGTCAATGGTGTTTCATCAGACTGGAGGGAGGTGAGTAGGGGGTACCTCAGGGCTCGATGCTCGGTCCGGTACTTTTTAACATATTTATTAATGATCTAGATGAGGGGGTGGAGGGACTGCTCATCAAGTTTGCAGATGACACCAAATTGGGAGGACTGGCAAATACTCCAGAAGATAGAGACAGAGTTAAACGAGATCTGAACACAATGGAAAAATGGGCAAATGAGAACAAGAGGCAATTTAATAAAGATAAGTGTAAAGTTCTGCATCTGGGTCAGAAAAATGAAAAGCATTCCTACTGGATGGGGGATACGCTTCTAAGTAACACTGTGTGTGAACGAGACCTTGGGGTACTTGTGGATTGTAAACAAAACATGAGCAGGCAGTGTGATGCAGCGGTAAAAAAGGCAAATGCTATTTTGGGCTGTATCAACAGAGGCATCACATCAAAATCACAAGATGTCATAGTCCCATTGTATACGGCACTGGTCAGACCACACCTGGAGTTCTGTGTGCAATTCTGGAGGCCTCACTTCAAGAAGGACATAGATAAAATTGAAATGGGACAGAGGAGAGCGATGAGGATGATCTGGGGCCAAGGGACCAAGCCCTATAAAGATAGGTTGAGGGACTTGGGAATGTTCAGCCTGGAGAAAAGGAGGTTGAGAGGGGACATGATAGCCCTCTTTAAGTATTTGAAAGGTTGTCATTTGGAGGAGGGCAGGATGCTGTTCCCATTGGCTGCAGAGGAAAGGACACGCAGTAATGGGTTTAAACTACAAGTACAACGATATAGGCTAGATATCAGGAAAAACATTTTCACATTCAGAGTAGTTCAGCAGTGGAATAGGCTGCCTAAGGAGGTGGTGAGCTCCCCCTCACTGGCAGTCTTCAAGTAAAGGTTGGATAAACACTTTTCTTGGATGCTTTAGGATGCTTTGGGCTGATCCTTTGTTATCATAGAATCATAGAGTTGGAAGGGGCCATACAGGCCATCTAGTCCAACCCCCTGCTCAACGCAGGATTAGCCCTAAGCATCCTAAAGCATCCAAGAAAAGTGTGTTGTTGAGCAGGGGGTTGGACTAGATGGCCTGTATGGCCCCTTCCAACTCTATGATTCTATGTCCAGGACCATCCCAGGCCTGGCCCGACTCAGGCCCTTTTTTGTCCCGTAGCAAAGGAACACAGATCCATGTTCCCTTTTTTGCTCCAGGCATCAGCAGGTCCTATGTTGGGCCTAGGCTGTGCAGCTGTGGAAGAGTTGGGCTGTTCTGGCCCAGCCTCTCCACATCCACACCCAAGTACAGCATCCTAGAAGGGACAAAAAAATGCCCCAGCTGGCAAGGCCCACGGTGCCCCAAAGGACAGCAGAATCCCACCATCCCGGCTGCCGTGCAGGACAAACCCAGGACGGGTGGGTGTAGCAGGCCAAATGTTCCCTCATGCGGTGTCAGGAAGAGGCAGGGCAACCTGTCTCGAGGCAAAAACTGGGTGGCAGTATGGAGAAACGCCTCCCTTGCAGTAAAAGTCCTTGTGAGGCAGGTGGAGCTGAGAGAGAGTATGAGAGGACTGTGACTAGCTCAAGGTCTCCCAGCAGGCTTCCTGTTGAGGAGGAGGAGTGAGGAATCAAACCTCCCAGTTCTCCAGATTGCAGTCCACCACTCTTAACCTTTATGCCATGCTGAGCCTCATGCTGGGAAAGGTGTTGAGAATCCTCTGGATCCCTGCTGGCAAGTGCTAAATGGTTCAGGCTACGGGGAGCAGGAGAGCACCCACATTTCTAGCATGAACAGTGGCAGGCAGTGATAATTCACCATTACCAGAGCTGTAGGATTATTTGCAGCATGTGAGCTGCAGGCTACAGCCTACAGTCTTCCTTCTTTTTTGCCACTGCCCAAAATATGAGTTCAGACTCATTTACAGGTTTCCCTATGATGGGATTTAAAACTTCTCCTTTCTCCATTGAGATTAGGAAGGCATTCTGTGAATTTGCCTCAAGAAGAAGAAGAAGAAGAAGAAGAAGAAGAAGAAGAAGAAGAAGAAGAAGAAGAGTTGGTTCTTATATGCCACTTTTCCCTACCCGAAGGAGGCTCAAAGCGGCTTATAGTCGCCTTCCCATTCCTCTCCCCACAACAGACACCCTGTGGGGTGGGTGAGGCTGAGAGAGCCCTGATATCACTGCCTGGTCAGAACAGTTTTATCAGTGCCGTGTCGAGCCCAAGATCACTCAGCTGGTTGCATGTGGGGGAGCGCAGAATCGAACCTGGCATGCCAGATTAGAAGTCAGCACTCCTAACCACTACACCAAACTGGCTCCCAAAAGGTTGCTCCTTGTTGTGAGTGTCCTGCATAGTGCGGGGGTTGGACTAGATGACCCTGGAGGGCCCTTCCAGCTCTGTGATTCTATGACCCTAAGTTCTGGATCCTGGCCTGCATTATAGGCCATGGGCTTTTCTTGAGGGTTTTTTGGGGGGTCTGTCAGGTAAGCTGTGGAGAAATCTGGGTGATCAAATTGGAGTGGATGTGTGCCACCCCATGTATCCACAATGAGGAATTTGTGAGAGAAGGATCTGAAGCCCTACTTGCAGAGCTGTGGGAACCAGCAGCTCTGCCTTTTCCCTCATTGGAATCTCTATGTGTGGGAGGGTTGGCTGGCTGCTTAGATACATGGCTGACATGGGGCACAGGTCAGGAGGACAGGTGACTGCTGCTCTACCCGCAAGGATCACTGGTAAGTTCTCAGCTCCTTGAATCTGGGCTTGCCTTTTTTCTTCTCCATGCTGAGGGAGCACAGGACTTGCTTCACCTCCCCAGCAATGAGCCAGTGCCTGGGTTTTGCTTTGTCTGACCATCATTGCCAGCCAATAAGGTCACTGTAATTATCATAGCATTCTACAATGCATGGTAACATGTGCAGGACAAAAAGATCTAGGTGAGCTCATTTTCTTGCATCTCTCCTGCTGTCTTGCATCACAGATACCCGTACTGGTTTCCTTGACATAGCTCCTAAACATAAAGCCATTTTATTATCTGTACTCTGAGCAGGCAGGAAAGCCTTTATCCCTCTCCTTTCTCTTTAGGAGACTGCCGAGATTTGCCCTTCATTATACAGGTTGCCGTTCTGTGGGATAACTGGCCATGTCTTTCTCTGCTTTACGTACATTTTGTGTCTATTGAGAGTTTGTTTATTTTTACAATCTTTCCATCAAAGTATTTTATCATCCTTATCTGTCGACTGATGGCATGACTTCACACCAAAAGTCTAATGAGCTCTGCAGGTGGCTGAAGGACACTCTTCTTCAACCTGCCACATCCATCAGGGTTGCTGAGATGGTGCTTGCTTGTGGGTGGCTCTGATGAGCTCTGCTCTGCTCTGCTCTGCTCTATAGGCACTGTACCAGAACCTCCCCAGCAACAACGGGACAACCTTTGCCCTATGTAATGGCTGTGTAGTCCTGGGGTCCTCAAGAGGAAACTGAGAAAGGGAGTAACCTTCGCACACGGGTCAGAACTCCCCAGACTGGTCTGCTCCAAAAGCAAGAAGACGGCCCACTCTTTCCAGGCTTAGAGAGGTAGAGTCCTGCTGCAGCATGCAGGAGGCCAGCCAGCCCTGGAGGCAGCACAGCTGGGCTTCTATTTGCTTCCTTTTCACAAGAATCCAATGTTTTTCCAAAGCAAAATTTAAAGCATCTTCAGGTGGGTCACAGTGTTGATCTGAAGCAACAGAATAAAGTCTGAGTCCAGGGGCACCTTTAAGACCAACCAAATTTAATTCTGGGGATAAGTTCAAAAGCTTCTCCCCAGAATGAAACATGGTTGGTCTTAAAGGTCCCTGGACTCAGACTTTGTTTTAAAACCCCTTGCTGATCATTAATTTTTGCCTTAGAAAAACCACTCCCCTGTCCCTCCCCACATACCACAACACAGTCAACCAATTACCGTTCCACTTTCTTAATGAACATGGCAATCCCATTTGTTGTGAGGTCCCACAGGGAGGTCATCTGGGAATCCACTAACTGAATCATTTGAAGGAGGGATTCCCTGTGAGAAAATATTTTACTCAGATGGTAGTTTTTACGAGCTTGTAAAAGATCCAACCGCTCTTCAATGTCTCCCTGCAGAGAAAAATACATACAAATACATCCAATTAACTCTTTATGATAGCTAACTGTAATGCCTCGGAACGAGTGGGACTTAAATGGCTGCATTAATAAAATTAGATAGCCTTAAAAAAACTAAACAATAAATTTAATTCTCATGTATGCATTTAAAAATCAGATGATTCAGCTTCATTTCAGAAGCTGTAACAAATGAGAGAAGATATCTGCTGCAGGAAGTGGGGGCAGCTACAAGCACAGACAGCTTCAAGGGAGGATGGATAAACACCTGGAGCAGAGGTCCCTCAATGGCTGTGAGCCCCAAGGCATGGATGGAACACTCTGACGTTCTGTCTTCTTGGTGCTTGGGGTGGGAGCACTTTTGGAGTTCTGGCCCTACTGGTGGACCTCCTGGTGGCACCTGACTTTTGGCCACTGTGCAACATGGAGTCATGAACTGGATGGTCCAACATGGCTTCTCCTATGTTCTCATGTACATTTCATTAGTGGTCTTCAAACTATATGATGGGAATCTTAGTGAGAATATCAATGCTGGAAAGCAAGCATCCCTGAAAGCCAGATAGGCCTCCTTCTACCAGTCTCCCCAAAACACGCAACCATGGAGAGTGAAGGACACAAACCCCATTCACATGAAGGCAGCTGAGAGGGGGCAACTCACTGACCAGGAAGTCCCATAAATGGAATTTCCTTCGTGGACACTCCAACCCCCCCCCCTTCCCCAATCAACAACCCTTGGAGGGCTGTGGTAGCTTGTAAGGATTCCCTAGCCACAGGTCAAGGCAAAAAGGATTTCCTTAAGGGAAAAACATGATCTTACTATAAAGTCTGTGTCCCATGGCAGTTTTGAGACCAACTAAGTTTTATTCCTGCTATAAGCTTTCAGGTGCACACGTACTTCTCCTCTCAGCCAACTCAGGCAAAAGGCATAGAATTTGCCGAGGAAGGAGGTCTACGAGAAGAGCTGTATTTTTTGTACTCTGCTTTTACTTCCTGAAGGAGTCTCAAAGTGTCTTACACTTGCCTACCCTTCTTCTCCCCACAACAGACCCCCTGTTAGATAGGTGGGGCTGAGTGAGAGAACTGTGACTGGGCACCCAGCTGGCTGCATGTGGAGGAGTGGGGATCAAACCAAGCTCACCAGATTACAGGCCACCGCTCTTAACCATGACACCATGCTGGCTCTCTCAGTATTCTCCCCCCTCCTTCTGTCCCTCTGCCCTCCAGGCAGTGTTGATCCTGGGGGAAGCCTCAGTCTTCCCTTGGACTCCTTGCCCGAGGATCCAGACTGAGAGGGGCGTAACCATGAACACGGGCCTCTCACTCACTTTACTGCAGCTGTGGACATAGCAGCTATATAACCAGGCAGAGCAGAGTATTCATACAATACCTGGATTTTAGAGTAATTCTCAACAAGAGATCTGGCTGCTTCTAGCTTCAGCTCTCCTTTACAGATCATATTTTTTATCTGAGTGAAAAAGATGTTATGGATCTCATTTCTCTTGGCACAGGCCAGTTCTCTGAAAGTCCCAGCAAAGTACTCTTCTTGCTTCACCAGGAGAAGCCTCTTGTGATGGAGCTGCTCCAGGTGATGAAGTCTTTCCAGGAGGGCTCTGCATTCAGCAGCGGGCTGCGGAAGGAAGCAGCCCGTTAGAGCCAGCCTGTTCAGCACCCAGCCCTTCCAGTCAGAGCCTGGAGACACCAGAGTCATGGCACACATCCCAGCTCAAGCACAGGCAAGTATCTGCACAGAACTAGCTTCCTCTCCATTAAAGAAACATTTGCCTGGACCCCCATCATTGTGCCGTTTAAGGTCCACCTCATAAACAATGTGAGGCAAACTCCTGCTGGATGTATACAGCTCATCCCAGTTGCCTGACAGTGTCACCCATGTCCACAGTTCTTATTCTGTCCTTAAAATGCCTTAGGAGTACAATTGAACTTAGAAATTGTGATTTCTGTGGAGATCTTAAACATGCATTAAAATGACAGAAGTTATTATTTACTTAAGGCACACGTGTGATGTAACCAGGAGATCCTAAGCTTGTCTGGCAGCCAGGCAAAAGATGTTTGGAGGGGGTTTGCCATCGCCTTCCTCTGCGTCAAGTTGCCTTTCCAAGGGCTAGCCAGGGCCGACCCTGCTTAGCTTCCCAGATAGGAAGAGATCAGGCTTGCCTGGGCTTTCCAGGAGGGAACAGGGACAATGAAGAGCAAACCTCTGCTTAGAGAAACAGCCAAGGACATGTGTACACTAAGGCTGAAAAATTGGTGGATTTGGCTTTCCATCACTGCCTTGAATTCACCTCATCCTTCCCTGTCTCTGAAATAAATGAGAACTAGATGCCAGCTGACCAGTCTAATAAAGTACAGTGACTGGCATATTTGCCAACTCAGTTTGAAATTGACTGTGTTTATTTTTCCCCCAGAGGAATCTTTGGGAGGAAGGCTAATTTAAGCCCACTGGCACCTTTAAAACCAACAAGGTTTTATTCAAGATATATAAGCTTTTACCCCCCTTCAAGGATCGCTGCCTTGCCATGGCAAGGGGGCTTGCGTAGCACAGTGAAGCTATGTGCTATGCCATGCAGGGCCACCCAAGACAGACAGGTCATAGCTGAGAGCTCTGACAAAAGGTGATCCACTGGAGAAGGAAATGGCAAACCACTCCAGTATCTTTCCCATGAAAACCCAATGGACAAGCTGAAAAGGCAAAACGATATGATGCCGGAAGATGAGCCCCTCAGGTCGGAAGGTGTCCAATATGCTACTGGGGATGAGCAGACGGCTAGTACGAGTAGCGCCAGAATGAATGAAGCAACTAAGCCAAAGCCGAAAGGATGCTCAGTTGTGGAAGTACCTGGTGGCGAAAAGACAGTCCGATGCTGTAAAGATTTTTATTCCATAGGAACCTGGAACGTCAAGATCCATGAATCAAGTCAAGCTGGACGTGGTTAAACAAGAAATGACAAGACTGAACATCGACATTTTAGGAATCAGTGAACTCAAATGGACAGGAATGGGTGAATTTAATTCAGATGACCATCAGGTATACTACTGTGGACACAAATCTCGCAGAAGAAATGGAGTAGCCTTCATAATCAATAAGAGAGTAGGAAAAGCAGTCTTGGGATACAATCCACAAAATGACGGAATGATCTCAGTTCAAATCCAAGGCAAACCATTCAACATCACAGTAATCCAGGTTTATGCCCCAACCACTGCTGCTGAAGAGGATGAAGTTGACCAGTTCTATGAAGCCCTACAACACCTTCTAGAAGCAACATCAAAAAATGATGTGCTTATCATCATGGGGGATTGGAATGCTAAAGTAGGAAGCCAAAAGATAACCGGGATTACAGGCAAGTTTGGCCTTGGAGTACAAAATGAAGCAGGGCACAGGCTGGTAGAATTTTGTCAAGAGAATACAATGGTCATAGCAAACACTCTTTTCCAACAACCCAAGAGATGACTCTACACATGTACATCACCAGACGGTCAACACAGAAATCAATGTGCTCTGCAGCCAAAGATAGAGAAGTTCTATACAGTCAGTAAAAACAAGACCAGGAGCCGATTGTGGTTCAGATCATCAGCTTCTTGTTGCAAAATTCAGGCTTAAATTGAAGAAAGTAGGGAAAAGCACTAGGCCACTCAGGTATGAACTAAATCATATCCCTGACGAATATACAGTCGAGGTGGCAAATAGATTTAAGGAATTAGATCTGATAGACAGAGTGCCTGAAGAACTATGGACGGAGGTTCGCAACATTGTACAAGAGGTAGCAACTAAAACCATCCCAAAGAAAAAGAATTGCAAGAAATCAAAATGGCTGTCTGAGGAAGCTTTACAAATAGCTAAGGAGAGAAGGGAATTGAAAGGCAAGGGAGAAAGAGAAAGATACACCCAATTGAATGCAGAATTCCAGAGAAAAGCTAGAAGAGATAAGAATGCCTTCTTGAATGAACAGTGCAAACAAATAGAAGAAAACAATAGAATGTGGAGGACCAGAGATTTTATCAAGAAAATTCGAGATATGAAGAGAACGTTTCAGGCAAAGATGGGTATGATAAGGGACCAATATGGTAGGGACCTCACAGAAGCAGATAAGATTAAAAAAGGTGGCAAAATTATACAAATCAAGTCAGATTTTATTGCATGTAGCCGTAAGCCATTAAAATACAAAAGGAAAATATAAAAGGATTTAAAACATTTCAAATCAGTAATAAAAACAATGTGCAATCTCAGACAACAATCACTTAACATCATAAAAACATTTCCAGGCTACATATGTCCACCTATCCTATACCTCCTCTAGGTACTTGCTCTCTGCAGCACCACTCTGGCCCTTATTTTCTTTGCTGCAAGGGCAAATAATGACATTTTGTTAGAAACAAATGAATTAGTATCTGCTAACAAAAAACACAAGTTTTTCCTGGTCAGATTTATCATTTAGCCCATCTAGTAGGCCAGCTAGAAATTTGGCCCTAGGATCTGTATACAACGGGCAATTGTGAATGTAATGTGGGAGATCCTCCAGGACTAAAGCTCCACAAATACAGAAGCATTGATCTTTTGGTGTTTTATGGTATCGCCCACTCAGTACTGCTGTTGGCATTGTTTGAAATCGCATGGAGGTAAAAGCTACTCTGAGACTATGAGTTGAAAGATAGACTATATAGGAAGATCTCAAATGGTTTGTTTTGAATAATTTGTACCAGGGTGAACTTTTAAATTGCAGGATTAATGATCTATCAATCAAGGCATCTGAGATAAATACCCAGTCTCTGAGTTGGTTATTATCTCCTGAAGAGTTTAATAGGTCATCTGGGATGGAATAACGTGACAAAATGTTATTTAAAAGTCTGGAGCGAGAAGGATCTTTGGCCAACAAAAGCTTAAAAGATTGTTCACTAAGTGAATTTGAACTTGATGTTCCATGCTTCCATTTCTTCCATACTTTTACAATGGCCAAATGTATGCGAGCCCTAATTGAGGGCAGGCCAGTTTCTGCTCTTAAGCTGCTGATGTCCCCTTTGGAAGGACTAAGATGTGCCTGAGAAAAAGATTTTGAATAGTTTCTAAGCTGGTAATAATATCTTCCTTCCAACCCCAGATTTCAGCAGCGTACAAGAGGTGAGGAACGACCTTGCTAGTAAATAGTTTCAAGGCTGGGTCTATAAGATGTCCTCCCTTTGTGTAGTAGAATCTCAGAATAGACCCAACTAACCTCAGTGCAGAGGACTTGATGGTTTCTAGGTGTGCATTCCAATTCAGGATCTCTTTAAATGTGACTCCCAGATATTTAAAAGAGCTACATTGTACGATAGGGTGCCCGTGTATACTCCAGTGTGATTTTTTGGGTCTTTTTCTAAATACAATTACTTTTGTCTTCTCATAATTAATGTTGAGTGACTCCTCCTTGCAGTATGCACCTAGTTCTTGCAACAGCCTTCTTAGTCCTATTTTAGTAAAACAAATTAGGGCCATGTCATCAGCATACAATAAAATGGAGATTTTTTGTTGGCCAAGAGATGGTGGAAAAAAATGGGGACCGGAAAGCCTCTTAACTATGTTGTTTATATACAGATTGAGTAGGAGGGGAGCCAATACACAACCCTGTTTGACTCCTTTATTTGTTGGAATTCTGTTAGTCAAAGATCCTGATGTTCCTACCCATTTGGGCATGTGTGTCTGTATGTAACTCACGTAATAAAGAGAGTAGCTGTCTGTCAATGTCTGTTCCTGCTAACTTTGACCATAAGTGGTTTCTATCAATGGAGTCAAAAGCTGCCGCCAGGTCAACAAATGCTACATATGATTTTGTTGGGCCATTTATACCAGAAAAGGCTAGTTGACATAAGGTTTGGCAGTGATTAACTGTACTAAGACCTTTTCTAAAACCTGCTTGTTGGGGATGTATAACCTGATTTTCATTCACCCAGTCTTCCGGTTTAGGTAGCAAAAACTTGCTATACAATTTTGCTGATATATCCAACAGGCTTATTGGTCTGTAATTTTGTGGATCTGTTCTGTCACCTTTCTTAAAAATAGGGACAATAATACTCAACTTCCATCTAGATGGCATTAGACCCAATTCATTTATTTGTGTAAAAACTTTGGCTAGCATGTGTAGTGAAATAGTAGCTTAAAGTCTTGTTCCTGAAACTTTGGTTCAGGCTTTGGCCCTGCAAAATCTTTAGTGGGCCTTCTGAGAAAGTCTTTGCTCTCATAGTGTAGGAATGTAGTGCCAATTAGTTGCACCTGTGCCCTTGAGAAGCTTCACACTATTCGCACTTACTGATAAGACAATTGGCTTCAGTTGTTTCCAATTAACTTGTTGTGAGAAATGGGCCTTGAGTGAGATGGGTCGACATTACATCATCTGATTTAGGATTGGCTCATCTAACTTGACATTAGTAACCCTACTGTATAGGGTATATTGTATAGATATATTGTATAACGTTTTTGTTTTCTCACTGCCAGTATATAATTATATGTGTGCACCTTAATAAATATCAACTTATTTTTTAGAACTGTGTCATTTGATTCTGAGACAAGCTAAGATGAAGCCTAGCCCGCCCAACGTGCCATACTACCAACTAAGCCTTTTGATTGTGGGACTTGTCCCTGAACAGGGTCAATCTCCCTGGTAATTCCCTGATAGGCTTCAAGACTGCCTCTGGGTCTTGGACGCCTAGGGACCCGTTCAGAGGTGGTGGCAGACTACCAGCCAAGGAGGATAGACTATCTGCCATCTTGGGTTTTGTAACTGTTTTGTCTTCTTGTGTGCCACCCTGTTCTCTAAAGTCTGCGGACTTGGCTTTGGGGAACTGGGGTTTGACCACATGGTGGCTGAGCTGTGGGATCTCCTTAGCTTGTTTAAAGTCTTTTTGAACTCTGTGCACATTGCTAGTTGTATACGGCAGTGGTTTGTTGTTTTGGACTAGTCAGTCAGGATGGCTGAGAGTTTTGACCCTGAGCTGGAAACTCTGCAGACCATGGATGAATGGAATATTGCAGAGGACACTGTTCAGACCCCTTTGCATATCGAGGAACCGGTGGTGGCACCTCATCCCCGGCTTTCAGAGACTGAAAGGGAGTTTATGCGGAAATGGGTTGAATTGCAAGAAGCTGAGGAACGCTCCAGAGAGCTTCGTGCTTCACTTCAGGATGGAATTGCAGCCGAGGAAGATTTACAGTGCCGACATGCAGACCATTGTTATGGCACCAGCTGGGACTCAGGCGAGCGTCTGAAAAGAGCTCCACCATCCAAGGACTTGAGACAGTTGGGCACTGACTTTGCATGGGACTCTTGCCCAGTGGTGCGTTCTAAAGTTTGCCCTGCTCCACGGATGTTTGCAGAGGTGAGAGAGGCCAGAAGACCTAACACGCCTGTAGAAGCGCTTTCCCGGCCTGCGAATCCTTTTGTGGAGGTGAAGAAAGCAGCCAGTCTTCCTGACACTTACCCTTCGGCCTCTTATCAGCGGAGAAGCCCCGTTGCCATGGACGATCGCAGAGAGCCTGAAGAAAGGTATTCGCCTCCCCCTCTTAGAGACAATCCTCTTCGCTATATTAACCCTAAGATGTTTCCAAAGTATGAAGAAGGTATGGATGTTCTTGCCTATTTTTCTAACTTTGAACAGCAATGTCAACTGTTTTATGTCCCTAAGAGGCATTACCTGACTCTTTTGAGATCTTTGGTGACTGGTGTATTGTCTGACATGATGGGGCAATTACCAGGGCAAGATGTCATGAATTATGACAAGTACAAGACTTTGGTTTTCCAGAGATTTGCCCGTGATGGTGAGACTTATAGACGTGCTTTCCGGGCAGTGGACCATGCTTTGTGGCTTTCTAATCTTCCGGGAGTTGCTGCAAAAATGCAACAGAATCTTGAGTACTGGGTTTCAGTAGAGAAAGCTGAAGGTTATGAAGGACTGAAGCAGTTAGTTCTGATAGAACAATTTCAGAGACTCCTGCCTGCTGAATTAGCCGCTCTAGTGGCAGACCAACATCCTAAGACTGTGGATGAGGCAGCTGCTCTGGCAGAGAAATTTAAGGCAAACCGTGCGCATCTGCGGAACAAGACAGCATCTAGTGACGGTGCCAGTTCTTTTGAAAAGTCATCTTCTTCTGTTCCTGCTTCATAGACTGCCAGCAAACCCTCTACTGGCGGAAATGTGAGTAAACCAAAGACTTTTTCTCCTGACTCTCA
Source organism: Paroedura picta (assembly GCF_049243985.1). Lineage (NCBI taxonomy): Eukaryota > Metazoa > Chordata > Lepidosauria > Squamata > Gekkonidae > Paroedura > Paroedura picta. The sequence goes on along the minus strand of NC_135378.1, from coordinate 4,358,117 downwards.
GAAACCTGCTGTGCCTACAAAGTTGGAAGGTGGAACTCCTGCCGCGGAGGTTAAACCCAGCCTAGCCCCTTCCTCTGGCTTGTGCTTTTATTGCAAAAAAGCGGGACATGTAAAAGCTTCCTGTCCGCTTTTGCTTGCTAAGAAACGACAAACCTCGACCCCTAGTGCGGTCAGAGTTCTGTCTCAACCAGAGAATTGGGAATCAGATGGACATGCTGCTCCTGTTGTGACTACTGCTTCTGAGACTGTGATTGCTCGTGTTGGAGTTTCTGCCGTTCCCAACTCCAGTTCTGCTGCACCCCAGCCTGTTAATGCTCCTGCACATGTTAATTGGGCCAATTCGGAATTTTCCACACCTGGGACCATCAATCAGATGTTGGTGGAAGGATGGAGAAACACGGGGGCAGATTTGACTTCAGTGAGCAGAGATCTTATTAAGCCTGGCCAAACTCAGGCTGCTGTCTTCACTATTAATCCTTTCGGCAAGCAGTCTCTCAAGATGCCAACTGCTATTGTGGATGTTGAGTACCAACAATACAAGGGCCAGAGTCTTGTTTTAATTCATGGACCTGAGGACTGTAAATTCCCATGTCTTGTGGGGAATGATTTGGCGTACTTGGCATATTGTGCAAAAATAACAAACAGACCCCCTGAGAGGCTTCGTTATTTTGCCTCTGTAGAGACTCAAACTGACTGTGTTGAACCAACTCCAGTTGAAAACTGTCTTTTGCCTTTGACTGCAAGTGAAGTTTTGGTGTCTGAAGAGTTAACTCCCCCTTCAACCCCTCCTGCTAGTGGCGGAGAAAGTGAAACCGCTTTTTGCGATTTGGAAACTTTACAGGCTTTTCGTCAAGCACAGAAGTCTGATGCTTCCTTGCAAGCCTGCCTTGAGAATGCAATTACTTCAGCCGCTTCCTGTGAGACTGATTTGCAATATGTGATCAAAAATAATCTGCTTTATCGTCAATACATGCCAAAGAAAAGACCTGCGGAAAGTGGTCCTGTTTTACATCTTGTGGTTCCAGAGAAGTTTCAGTCTAAAGTCCTGGATTTAGCCCACAATGGACTTTCGGGACATTTGGGTGTCCAAAAGACTCTTGAAAAGATCAGCAGACTCTTCTACTGGCCTTCTGTCTTCAAAAGTGTTCGTGAGTTTGTTAAGACTTGTGACATTTGTCAGCTCATGGGTCATGATCAGGATGCTCCACCAATGACTTTACAAAGTGTCCCTATGACTTCTCAGGTTTTCGAGAAATGGGGAATGGACTTGGTGGGCCCTTTGAAACGTACTAAGGGTGGGAAACAATATGTCTTTTGTATTGTAGACCATGTAACCCGATTTGCATTTTGCCAGCCTATCCCGAACACTTCAGCCAATACTTTGGTTAAAGCTTTGATAAATGCATTGAGTGTACTAGGAGTTCCTAAGGTTATTGTTTCAGACTTGGGTTCCAACATGATGGCTGAACTCACTCAAAAGCTATTTGAAATTGCAAAAATTAATCACTTGACCAGTATTGCATATTGTAAATTGTCTAATGCTCTTACAGAACGTCTCCAGAAAACTCTTGTTCAAATGCTAAGGAAATATGCTTTAGAGCATCAGTCCAGTTGGGATCTGGACCTCCCTCTGGTTGTAGCTGCGTATAATGATGCTTATGAGAGAAGTTTGGGTTTTGCTCCAAACCAGTTGGTCTATGGCAGACATCTGAACACTGGCCTTGTTAAAAAGTGGTTGGGAAGGTGACCAGTCACCCTGTAAATCTATCTCTGTAGCAACCTACTTTGACAACTTGCGTAAAACTCTGTCTGATGTGTGGCAAACTGCCCAAGAGAATCTTGAAGTGGCCAGATTGGAACAAAAGGAGTACTATGATAAAAAAGCTGTGGAAAAATCTTTTGCTCCTGGTGATAAAGTATTGCTGTTGAGGCCTGAGCGACCTCACAAACTGGCTCCTAAATGGGTGGGACCAGGGACTGTGGTTAAGCAACTGAGCACTGTAAGATATTTGATTGATTGTCCTGATGTACATCCTAAGCCAAGGGAATATCATGTGAATTCCTTGAGAGCTTTCTATGAGAGAACTGTTAACATTTTGACCTTGGGGATTGATTCTGAAAATGCTCCTGACACTCCTGTAGATTTGTTGGAGGATTTTAAAAATCCTGGTCACATCTCTGATGTGCTGTGCTATCCCCATCTTTCTGAAACACAGGCTGAAGAACTGTACAATGTGCTCCTGCCTTTCCAGCAAGTGTTTGATGCCAAGCCTGGTAGAACTCACTTGGCAAAGCATGATTTTCAAACTGGTTCTGCTCCTCCTGTTACCTGCCAGCCTTACAGGGTTAGTGAAGCCCATGGCCTAGACATTGCCAAAGAGTTAAATGAGATGTTAGATCTCGATGTCATTGAACCAAGTTCTTCTTCTTGGTCTGCTCCAGTCGTCCTAAAAAGGACGGTGGTGTTAGATTCTGTGTGGATTATAGAAAGTTGAATGCTGTTACTACACCTGATGTGTTTCCTTTACCTAGAGTTGACACCCTGATTGAATTATTAGGCAGAGCAGAGTACATAACTGTTTTTGATCTGACAAAAGGTTATTGGCAAATTCCTTTATCTAAGGAAGCCTCTTTGAAATCTGCATTCATCACACACATGGGTTGGTATCAGTTTAAAGTTCTTCCTTTTGGTTTAAGAAATGCTCCTGCGTGTTTCCAATGTTTGATTAACACTCTGATTAATGACATGTCTACATTTTGCTATGCATACCTTGATATGCAGATGATACCACTCTAATGGTAGAAAGTGAAGAGGAACTAAAGAGCCTATTGATGCGGGTGAAGGAGGAGAGTGCAAAAGTTGGCTTGAAACTCAACATCAAGAAAACGAAGATCATGGCATCCGGCCCTCTCAATTCCTGGCAAATAGATGGGGACTGCAGCAAAGAAATTAAAAGATGCTTGCTCCTGGGGAGGAAAGCTATGGCAAATCTAGACAGCATCCTAAAAAGCAGAGACATCACCCTGCCAACACAAGTGCGTTTAGTCAAAGCTATGGTATTCCCAGTTGCAATGTATGGCTGTGAAAGTTGGACCATAAGGAAGGCTGAGCGTCAAAGAATTGAGGCTTTTGAACTCTGGTGCTGGAGAAGAGTCTTGTGAGTCTCTTGGACTGCAAGGCGAACAAACCGGTCAGTCCTAGAGGAGATCAGCCCTGCTCCTTAGAATGCCAGATCCTGAAGATGAAACTCAACTACTTTGGCCACCTCATGAGAAGGGAGGACTCCCTGGAGAAGAGCCTAATGCTGGGAGCCATCGAGGGCAAAAGAAGAAGGGGACGACAGAGAATAAGGTGGCTGGATGGAGTCACTGAAGCAGTCAGTGAGAACTTAAATGGACTCCGGGGAACGGTAGAGGACAGGAAGCCCTGGAGGATCATTGTCCATGGGGTCGCGATGGGTCGGACACGACTTCGTACCTAACAACAACATTTGTTACTTCAAAATGAGGGTTCAGGTCAGCTTACAACATTTAATACAAACAAGAATTAAAACATTACAATGACTTCGCACCTAACAACAACAATAAGCTTTTATGTCCCTGGCCTGTGTCCTTCTCAACCAACAGTGCAGGGAAAGGACAGTTCCTAGGAACCTTAAAAAAAACTGTTTGTTGGCTTTTTCACTATTTCAGCAGAGCTGCAGTTTGTATTCTGGACTTTCAATCCACTGCCCGCTTTTAAGGAAAAACTTCCCCTCACTGAGCATACTTTTTACATGTTTCTGCAAAGCAACCTGCTTGGCTTGAAAGCTGACCATGGACACCGCCAAACCTGATTTAAATTCTGGGTTCAAGAAGAATTTCTTGGGAAATTTGTCCCTAATCAAGACCGCACAGCAAGTTTAACAAAAATGTATTCCAAACCACGTATTTACCACCAGCAGCCCCCCTCCAAGGTGCTTCTGTACCCCAGGTACCTTTTCATTGGCCTTCTTCAACAGTTCCTTGGCTTCTCTGCTTCCTGCTCTCTCTCTGTGGTGTTGAGCCTCAGCTGCCTTCCTGTTCTCCAGACTGCACTCAGCTGTCAGGGCCACCATCTTCCTGTTGTACTCTTCTTGAAGCTCCCTCTCCATGGTGAAGAACTGCTTCCTGAAGGCCATATCCATCCTTTTCTCCACAAGAGGGGAGAGCCCGTAAGTTGCAATCATGTTTTTCACTAACAGTGCAATCGCTTCTTGGGAAATCTGCATTCGACAGTCCTCCAAATCTCTATCTGCATGGGTCAAGTTTGCTATCTCAAAGCTGTAAAATGGAATTAGGATGTTAAGAATGATTGTTTGGATTACTTCAATGCACTCTATGCGGGGCTCTCCTTGAAAACAACCCAGAAACTACAATTGGTCTAGACTGTAGCAGCCCAACTACTGTCAGGGGCTGGCTGCCAGAAACCTAGGTTTTAAAACAGCTACGCTAACTCCCAGTCTGTTTCTTCACTGAGTTCAAGGTGCTGGTCATGGCTTTTAAAGACCTTCATGACCTGGGACCCACATATTTGAAAGACTATATCATTATGCCTGGTGGACAAGCTCCCTTTTACAGGCCCTGTAGAATTGTGGGAGTTCAGGAAAGGCCCTGATCTCTTTGGGGAGCTCATTCCACCAGGTGGGGGCCAGGACAGAAAAGACTCTGGCCCTAGCTGAGGCTCGACATACTTCTTTGGTGCCAGGGATCACCAGCCAGTTGGTGGTGGCAGAGCATAGAGCTCTTTGCGGGGGGGAGGGGTGTAGGCAGAGAGGCAGTTTCTCAGCTACACTGGATCTAGGCCTTGAAGGTGATTACCAAAACCTTAAGCCTGATCCAGAGTTCAACTGGGAGCCAGTGTAGTTGCTGGAGGGCAGGTTGGATGTGGACTTCCCACGGTGTATTTGTGAGGATCTAGGCTGCAGCACTCTAGTCTAGAGATGACCATCACATGGATCACTGTGGCTAAGTGTTCCAGGGCCAAGTAGGACACTACTAGCTTGGTTTGGCCTGCTGCGCTACTTTCATGACCTTGGGCCTCCATGGAGAGGGAGGGAGGCATTGAGGATCACACGTAGGTTTCTGGCGGAGTGAGCTACTGATAGCTGCACCCTGGCGAGGTTAAGGTAGGTGCGCTTCCTCATTTAGACCCTTCCTGCCCAGCCATAGGACCTCCATCTTTGAAGGGCTGAGCTTCAGATAACTCTGCTTGAGCCACCTGATCACAGCTTCCAGGCATCTGGCTAAGGATTCAGGGGGAGAATCAGGGCTGCACTGCCCCATTTTTTATTCCCTGCTTCATGGCACAAAAAAGCATATAAAGGTAGAAAAAGGCTTACTCTTGCAAGGATTGAAGCATGTTCTCCGACTCTTCAAAAAACATGATGTCAATAATGTGGTCATTCAATAAGATGTCCTCGTGGTTGGTGCTGCCCAAATTCAGGTGGGAATGTTCCTGTTTATAATCTGGGGAGGAGTCTTGTTCTGCCTCCTGAATTCCATGTTTAGATCATGCCATATGGTTTGGGAAATAGGATAAAATATTGTTGTCAAACAGCAAAAATTACAGATCACAATAATGATATACGAGCATCTCAAGATAAATAGATCATATCCCTCTTCAGTCCCACCCCTCTTCATTGTTCCTTTAAAGTTTGGAACTTTTTGGTCACTGTTATTATTTCTTGGAAATGACTGAGTAATTTGGTTTATTTGCTGCTGCTGTGCTTTAATTAATAACATCAATATTAATTATTTAATCTGTAACCCTAATTTTATCCAGGCTTTGTCCTTCAACAATGCAATGAAACTGACATTTGTTGAAGCCATCCTGTATTTCAACTATCATCCATGTTTCAAAATCTAACCACCGTTAAAACAAACTATTGTACCTTGACACGACTCACAATAATGGGTTTAAATTATGGGCAGAAAGGTATTGACTGGATATTAGGAAATCATTCTTTTACAGTCAGAGTAGTTCAGCAGAGGAATCAGCGGGTGAGGTGGTGAGTCTTCAAGCAGCAGCTGGGCAAACACTTCTCAAGGATGCTTTAGTCAGATTCTGCACTGAACAGGGAGTGAGACTAGATGTCCTCTGTGGCTCCTTCCAATTCTATTTTTCTGTGATTCTATAAAATGTCCTTATGGCGCAGAGTGGTAAGCGGCAGAAATGCAGTCTGAAGCTGTCTGCCCCCTGAGGCTGGGAGTTCGATCCCAGCAGCCAGCTCAAGGTTGACTCAGCCTTCTATCCTTCTGAGGTCAGTAAAATGAGTACCCAGCTTGCTGGGGGGTAAACGGTAATGACTGGCAAACCACCCCGTATTGAGTCTGCCATGAAAACGCTGGAGGGCGTCACCCCAAGGGTCAGACGTGACTCGGTGCTTGCACAGGGGATACCTTTACCTTTACCTTTAAATTCTCAGTACATTTTCAAGGCTATTTTTTAGTGCTTCAGTGATGAGCTTTGGTGGCCTTTGGGGTCAGTTGATGTTGTTGGAGTGGGATGTATTTGTCTATTTTTTGGTTAGGGGAGGGGCTGTGGCAATTCATCTTGACCTGCGGAAGGGCTCAGCTAAAAGAACCAGGCAGGAGATGATGGGAAAGGTTGATACTGGGGAGTCCTGCCAGTCTGAGTAAATGATACCAACCCTGATGGACTGGAGGGGGTGGGGGGTCTAATTCAGTATAAGGCAACTTCATTGGTATTGCTTTCATCTCTTGATTACTTATGGGGTTAATGTTTAGAATTTCAGTTTGAATGTTTTCTACTTTATTGTTCATTTTTAATTGTGTATTTTAACTTTGTAAGACAGCTGGGTAGGTTTGTTTGTAGAAAGGGGGAGAGAGATAAATGTAGTAAGTAACTGAATTACTCCACCTGGTGCTCCCTCAGAACTCGCCGGATTCTATAGGCAGTCCGCAAAATCATACTGGTCAGCACAAAAGAAACAATAAAAGCAGCAAAGAATCCCAAAGCATGGGTGCCATGACTCAGCAATATCTGAAAAGAAAAGCAACACACATTACTGTGGCACCTGCATTAACATGGGGAGAACCAGAACAGGAACAAGAGCAAAAAGTCTGCAAAAAAGACGTCATGTTTTGAGTTTCTGCATGTGTCACTGTTTTCCTCATGGAAGAGCCACTATAGTGTTTTTGATTTTGCATGCACTTACCCCTCATAGCGGCAAGTGTGCCTTTTCCATGTCATTTCCGTGCAGTATTTAAACATACCTTTACTACAACTTTTCCTTTATGACGGAGGATTCCTTTTTTTACATTCATAAATGTTACTGTGGTTTTGGTCTCCTTCCCTGTGCCACTGTATACCAATGAGTGAATGGACAGCCCCTAGTCCCTCGACCACCAATGGGAGCTCAAGGTCCCAGCTGCTGATTCTCTGGTGAACGAGGTGGGCTGCCTTCACTATAGGGAAGTAGAGCCTCTGACTGCATAGAATCACGAGGACTACAAAACTGTAGCTTTTCTGTAGAACTGTAGGACACAGGTAATTAATTATGTGCAGCGGCAGTCAACCTCTGAGCAGTGACCATGGCGGGGGCTGTTGTTTGACAGTTTATCTGGCTACCAAAGTGGAGGGGTCTTCCCTGTGCTGCCTTCTGTGGGCTCAGCGAATGTCTGTAATGCCGGTTACCTCTTGAAGGAGAATGAGGAAACAGACTATGGGTGGGGGCTCCCATTTTTGACTGGCTCACCAGTGATTTAAAAAAAAACTTCATGGGTATGTGTGGTGGGAAACTGTGGTTTGATGTGGTCCATCCTGCCCATTCTCTATGGGGAGAACTATACCTCAGAGGGGGAAAAGTGGTACTGTTGGCATTCAAAAAGCTGTGTGCCTCCAAAGAAATTTCTTGTTGAAGTCTCTATGCTCATGAACTATATTTCCCATAAGGCCCTGCCAGTACCATGTGCCAAAATGGCACTCAGACATTTAAACTGACCATAGCCTAACAATGAGCATCTAGCACAATGGAGGAAATATCCCTCCCACTTAAAGATTTGCTGTCATAACTGTTTCAAATGCATAATCATTTGCTATCTTCTATTCTGGTGTGCAAAAAACACAATGGGGTATCAGAGCACAGACATAAATGGGAACATTTTTAAAAAGGACAATTTTAAAGGGTCAATGAACTGACTTTGGTGAAAAGTGGTACATCCATAATACCCCAATGAATACAAAATGAGGGGAATATCTTCTGCCTGCTTTGGTACACCCACAAAGCAGTGCTAATAAAGTTGAGAATCTCCAAGATGGTGATACAAATAAACCAAAGCAAGCACTGCATACAAAGAAACAAATTTATGGATGCTTTAGGATGCTTTGGGCTGATCCTGTGTTGAACAGGGAATTGGACTAGATGGCCTGTATGGCCCCTTCCAAATCTATGATTCTATAAAATTAAGGGTTACAAGAAATTTGGCCAATTTAGTGCACATCAGCAAGGTGACCCCATTATTCATAGAATCGTAGGAAAATGGAAGGTACCTCCTGGGTCATCTAGTCCAACCCTCTGCACTATGCAGGACATTTACAATTGCTCATCTACTATAACCTGCCATCTCCTTGAACCTTCACAGAATCAGCCTCTCCATCAGATGGCTAACCAGCCATTTCATAGAATCATAGAGTTGGAAGGGGCCATAGAGGCCATCTAGTCCAACCCCCTGGTCAACACAGGATCAGCCCAAAGCATCCTAAAGCATCCAAGAAAAGCGTGTATCCAACCTTTGCTGGAAGATTGCCAGTAAGGGGGAGCTCACCACCTCCTTAGGCAGCCTATTCCACTGCTGAACTACTCTGACTGTGAACATTTTTTTCCTGATATCTAGCCTATATCGTTGTACTTGTAGTTTAAACCCATTACAGATTGCTGCCTTTAATATCGGCTCCATTATCTTCCCCACAACAGAGGTAAGACTCATTGGTCTGTAGTATCCCGAGTCATCCTTCCTCCCTTTTTTGAAGATCGGAATAACCTTTGCTTTCTTCCAGTCCTCCGGGACATCTCCAGTCCTTAAAGAAGTCCTGAAGATGATGGACAAGGGTTCTGCAAGTTCTCCGGAAAGTTCTTTGAGCACTCTCGGATGCATTTCATCCGGCCCTGGGGATTTGAACTGATCCAGTGCAGTTAAATGCCTCTCGACAACCTCTCTATCCATGTCAACCTGCCACCCAGACACTATCCCTTGGCTACTGCCATCTCTAGATGTGCCTAAACCCTTTGACCTGTGGGAAAAAACAGATGTAAAATAGGCGCTGAGCCTTTCTGCTTTCTCTGCATCCTCCGTTAGAGTTTGTCCATCTGCACCCAACAGTGGGCCTATTGCCTCCTTTACTTTACGTTCCTCACATAACTGAAAATTTTTTTCTTGTTAAATACTCTTGTTAAATTTTTTCTTGTTAAATTTTTTCTTGTTTTAAATATTCGAAGATGGTTATCAGATCCTCTACTCATCTCCTCTCCAGGCTAAACAGACCAAGCTCCCCGAACCTTTCCTCATATGTCTTGGTCTCCAAACCCCTTGCCATCTTTGTTGCCCTTCTCTGGACACACTCCAGTTTCTTTATATCTTTTTTCAGTTGTGGTGCGCAAAACTTAACATAGTACTCCAAGTGAAGCCGAACCAGAGCAGAGTAAAGCGGTACCATGACCTCACATGATCTCGACACGATACTCCGTTCGATACAGCCCAAAATCTCATTTCTTTTTTTAGCCACCGAGTCACACTGCTGACTCATGTTCAGTGTATGGTCTACTAAGACTCCTAGATCTTTTTCACACATACTACTGCCAAGACAATTTTCCCACATCCTTCATTGATGTAAATAGTTTTTCTGACCTAAATGCAGAACTTTACATTTTTAGCTATTGAACTTAATTTTATTCAGTTGAGCCCACTTCTCGAGCCTATCAAGATCATCCTGTATTCTGATACTGTCTTCTGTTGTGTTTGCTACTCCTCCCAATTTAGTATCATTTGCAAATTTAATAAGTACCTGCTCTAATCCCTCATCCAAATCATTTATAAATATGTTGAACAACACAGGCCCCAGGTCACACTTCTCCAAGAGGATGCTGAACCCTTTGGATATGATCTGTCACCTAGTTATTGATCCACCTGACAAAATAAGCATCCATACTGCATTTTACCAACTTGTTATCAAAAATATCATGTGGAACCTTATCATAGAATCATAGAATAATAGAGAATAATAGGATAATCATAGAAGGGACCTCTTGGGTCATATAGTCAAAAGCTTTACTGAAATCTAGATAAACTATGTCCACAGCAATCCCCTGATCACTTTCTCAAAAAAAGACATAAGGTTGGTCTGACATGACTTGTTCTTGCAAAACCCATGCTGAGTCTTAGAAATCACTGCTGTCTGTTCCAGCTGCTCAAGGACTGACTGTTTGATGATTTGTTCCAAAATTTTGCCAGCTACAGACGTCAAACTGAATTCTCTTTTTTCTCTTCCTTGTAGATGGGGACAACATTCACTCGCCTCCAATCATCTGGCACCTCACCTCTTCTCCAAGAAGTATCAAAAATAATGGACGTTCAGAAATTACATCTGCAAGTTCTTTTAGTGCCCTTGGATGCAATTCATCTGGCCCAGAAGACTTTTTCATTTAAAGAAACTAGATGTTCATAGACTGCCCCCACAGTGATCCTAGGCCATTTAAGCTACTAACTAATGATTGTAGGGAGAGTGTTAGAAAAGCTAAAGCTCAATATAGGCTAGAAGAAGAAGAAGAGTTGGTTCTTACATGCCGCTTTTCCCTACCCGAAGGAGGCTCAAAGCGGCTTACAGTCGCCTTCCCATTCCTCTCCCCACAACAGACACCCTGTGGGGTGGGTGAGGCTGAGAGAGCCCTGATATCGCTGCTCCGTCAGAACAGTTTTATCAGTGCCGTGGCGAGCCCAAGGTCACCCAGCTGGTTGCATGTGGGGGAGTGCAGAATCGAACCCGGCATGCCAGATTAGAAGTCCACACTCCTAACCACGACACCAAACTGGCAAGAAGTGCTAAACAGAGTAAAAAAAGGCTTCTTTAGTTATATTTCCCTTTATACTTCCCTTTGCAGAAGACCATTCCCATCCCCCCTGATGTGATACGTTTTTGCCACATTGAACACTATTTCCCTTACAAGAGAAGACTGAGGAGAAATAGGAATTAACCAGTTCAGCCCTCTCTTCATCATCTGCTATAAATTCACTTTCTTTTCTTCACAGTGGTCCCACAGAGTCCCTACTCTTTTTCTTACTTGAAATAAGCCTTTTTTGCTCTGTTTAGCACTTCTTGCTAGCCTAAGCTCACATTGAGCTTTAGCTTTTCTAATACTCTCCCTACAATCATTGGTTAGTTGCTTAAATTCCACACGCCTGGTTTGAATAGGGCAATTTTCCCTAATCAACTCCATTCAAGAAAGACTGGCAGGAACAGAGGTCAAATGGGGGAGTGATGAAGATAACTGTAGATAGGAACACTGCAGATTTAAAGGGAAAGGCACATATGCAGGGAACTATTAACTTACAGGAAAGTTCAAAAACTAAAAGCCTGGTGTACTCGTATGAATGACTGAGTTGTCTCTACACTAATGGGAAACAAGCAGGAAGAACTAGAAGTCCTAATAAAGGAAGGAGACTATGAACTAAAAGGCATTATAGAAACCTGGTGGGATAACACAACTGGAATAATAGGATTGAGGGGTCCAATTTATTTAAAAGGGACACACAAATAAAGAGGGGGGACTAGCACTATATGTTAACAATAAATATACCTGTGAGGAAATATATGTGTCTAAGCATGAGAGGTCAGCTGAGAGTCTTGGGGTAAAAATAAAAGGAGTAGGTAATAATAGTGGTATTATGGTAGGGGGTCTGTTATAGACTGCGAGGGCAGGCAGAGGACTTGAGATGCTCCTAAACCAGATTACAAATTTCTCAGAGAGATGGGACTTAGTGGTCATGGGAGATTTTAATTGCCCAAATATCAGTTGGAAGACCAGCTCTGCTAAAAAAGTCTAATAAATTTTTAAAAAAATATTTTATTTATTTTTATTGTATATGAAGCGCTTACAGAAAGATGAAAAGAAAAAGAAACAACCAGCTAGCAAAATAATTGTTGATACATGTGAGAGTATAGTCTGTTATTATCTTTAAAAGTACATATTCAGTTCCCATCGCATATTAGTTCTAATCTAAAAGTTACTGCTGTCTTTCTTAGCAAAGTAACTGTTGATACATATGAGAATATAATCTGTTATTATCTTAAGTAATATATAGTCAGTTCCCATCGTATGTTGGCCCTAACCTAAAAGTTGCTGCAGTCTTTCCTAAGAAAGACCAGGTAATTGCTCCACTGTTCGTCACATTCTTCAGGTGGTCACAAAAGATGGAATTGTGCTCTTTTCCATGATGTATCTGCTGGCAGGTCTTGAAATATTTGTGCTTCTTGATCCACCAAACTCAGTGGCGTCGCCTGATGCTTTTTGGGTAGAGTATTTCTTTCAGCCTTACTGTCAGGGCCCACAAAGATGTCTCTTGGTTGTTTCTTGCGTGCAGTCACCTTTGAATAGACTCTGTATACTTTGTAAATCCGAATCTCTTCTTCCTCTTAACAAATTCTTAAGCTCTTTCTTTTGTTTGTTTTAACGAGTGTATTTAGCCTGCTTGCCTCCCGTCTGAAGAAAGAATTCCCTTGTAAATTGGTTAGGGGGGGCTAGTGCCTGGCTTTAAAGAAGAGGAAAACAAACAGAGAACTCACAGCCTTTGCGTTGTTGATTCGTCAGACTTTGGCTGGAAACAGATAATCTGGGAAGAATGCAGGATTTTATGCGGCTGGTCGTTTCAAGCTTAGAAAATTGTTTACGACATTATGGCCCTGAGCACAGGCAGCGGGGATCCGGACAACTTAGTCTCCGCAGATCTGTAGGACCCTCAGGATGTAGATCTGTAGACCCTCAGGATCTGTAGATCCTCAGGATGTAGACCCGCAGATCTGTAGGACCCTCCTGGTTCCTGGGGCGACCAGTGAGCGAGATTCACACATCCTGCTCAGGTCTGCCAGGTGCTTCTGCTTGGATCCGGACAACTTAGTCTCCGCAGATCTGTAGGACCCTCAGGATGTAGATCTGTAGACCCTCAGGATCTGTAGACCCTCAGGATGTAGACCCGCAGATCTGTAGGACCCTCCTGGTTCCTGGGGCGACCAGTGAGCGAGATTCACACATCCTGCTCAGGTCTGCCAGGTGCTTCTGCTTGGCTCGGGAGCTCGTTACGGAACGGGCTAGCATGCCACCATCTTCAGTCATCTCCTCAAAAAGTCTAATAAATTCTTGACTGGTCTTGCTGATAACTTCATTGCCCACAAAGTGGAAGGGGCAACCTTAGACTTGACTATTACCAATAGAGAAGAACTGGTTGACAAGGTATAGAATCATAGAATCATAGAGTTGGAAGGGGCCATACAGGCCATCTAGTCCAACCCCCTGCTCAACGCAGGATTAGCCCTAAGCATCCTAAAGCATCCAAGAAAAGTGTGTATCCAACCTTTGCTTGAAGACTGCCAGTGAGGGGGAGCTCACCACCTCCTTAGGCAGCCTATTCCACTGCTGAACTATGACTGTGAACATTTTTTTACTGATATCTAGCCTATATCGTTGTACTTGAAGTTTAAACCCATTACTGCGTGTCCTCTCCTCTGCAGCCAACAGAAACAGCATCCTGCCCTCCTCCAAGTGACAACCTTTCAAATACTTAAAGAGGGCTATCATGTCCCCTCTCAACCTCCTTTTCTCCAGGCTGAACATTCCCAAGTCCCTCAACCTATCTTCATAGGGCTTGGTCCCTTGGCCCCAGATCATCTTTGTCGCTCTCCTCTGTACCCTTTCAATTTTATCTACGTCCTTCTTGAAGTGAGGCCTCCAGAACTGCACACAGTACTCCAAGTGTGGTCTGACCAGTGCCATATACAATGGGACTATGACAGCTTGTGATTTTGATGTGATGCCTCTGTTGATACAGCCCAAAATGGCATTTGCCTTTTTTACCGCTGCATCACACTGCCTGCTCATGTTTAGTTTACAATCCACAAGTACCCCAAGGTCTCATTCACACACAGTGTTACCTAGAAGCGTATCCCCCATCCAGTAGGCATGCTTTTCATTTTTCTGACCCAGATGCAGAACTTTACACTTATCTTTATTAAATTGCATCTTGTTCTCATTTGCCCATTTTTCCATTGTGTACAGATCTCGTTGAACTCTGTCTCTATCTTCCGGAGTATTTGCCAGTCCTCCCAATTTGGTGTCATCTGCAAACTTGATGAGTAGTCCCTCCACCCCCTCATCTAGATCATTAATAAATATGTTAAAAAGTACCGGGCCCAGCACTGAGCCCTGAGGTACCCCGCTACTCACCAGTCTGATGAAAAACCATTGACAACAACTCTTTGAGTGCGGTTCTCTAACCTATTCCCTATCCACCTGACTATCTGAAAATCCAGATTGCAGTCCTTCAATTTATCCATTGGAACATCATGGGGAACCTTGTCAAAAGCTTTACTAAAATCCAAGTAAATGACATCAACCGAATTTCCCCGATCCAGCAAACCTGTTACTTGGTCAAAAAAGGAAACCAGGTTGGTCTGGCAGGACCTGTTGGAGACAAATCCATGCTGACTTCCTTGGATCACCAAATTGTCCTCCAGATATTTGCAGATCACTCCCTTTAATATCTGCTCCATTATCTTCCCCACAACAGAGGTCAGACTCACTGGTCTGTAGTTTCCCGGGTCATCCTTCCTCCCTTTTTTGAAGAACGGAATAACATTTGCTCTCTTCCAGTCCTCCGGGACATCTCCAGTCCTTAAAGAGGTTCCGAAGATGATGGACAAGGGCTGTGCAAATTCTCTGGAAAGTTCTTTGAGTACTCTCGGGTGCATTTCATCCGGACCAGGGGATTTGAACTCATCCAGTGCAGCTAAATGCCTCTCGACAACCTCTCTATCCATGTTAACCTGCCACCCAGACACTGTCCTTTGGCTATGGCCATCTCTAGATGTGCCTAAACCCTTTGACCTGTGGGAAAAAACAGATATAAAATAGGCACTAAGCCTTTCTGCTTTCTCTGCATCTTCCGTTAGAGTTTGTCCATCCGCACCCAACAGTGGGCCTATTGCCTCCTGTACTTTACGTTTGCTCCTCACATAACTGAAAAATCTTTTCTTGTTACAATGGGCTTCCCTGGCCAATCTTAGCTCACTCTCAGCTTTGGCCTTTCTGATGATTGATCTACAGTGCCTAGTAACGTGTAGGTACTCTTCTTTAGAGCTCTGTCCTTCCCTCCATTTCCTGAACATTTTCCTTTTCTTGTTCCTCTTGAAGTTCTCTGTTCATCCAAATAGGCTTCTTAGAGCTCCTGCAGTGTTTTCGTCTTTCTGGGATAGTCATTGATTGAGCATGCAATAGCTCCTGTTTGAGTAGCACCCACCCTTCACATGCTCCCTTCCCTTCCAGCATTCTCGTCCATGGTATGACACTCATCATGTCTCTGAGTTTATTAAAGTTTGCCCTACGAAAATCCAACATCTGCGTCTGGCTACAAGCTTCCTTGGCTCCCCATCTCAAAAGGAATTCTATGAGGACATGGTCACTTCCCCCTGTGTCCCCACCTCCTTCACCTCATCCACCAACTCTTGCCTGTTGGTCAGTATTAAGTCCAGTATTGCTGAACCTCTTGTGGGCTCATCTACCATTTGATAAATGAAATTGTCAGCCAGGCAGGTCAGAAACTTGCATGACTGAGGACCCTTCGCAGAGTTTGTTTCCCAGCACACATCTGGGAAATTGAAGTCACCCATGATAACAAGGTCCTGCCGCTTGGATATTTTCTCTAGCTGCTCACAAAATGCAGCATCCACATCCTCTCAGTCAGGCGGTCGGTAGCAGACACCAACCACCACACTGTTTGTTTTCCCCTCGCTTATTTTCAAGGTGTGGGTACACTTGGTAGTAGTGACCATGTGATTTTGGACTTTATGATCTTGGAGAAGAGAAAAGCTGTACGTAGTCACAGATGCAGGCTGGACATCAGAAGAGTAAATTTTAACAAACTTAAAGTAATGTGGGATAGAATCCCGTGGTCAGAAAAACTTAAAGGAATGGAATTCCAAGAAAGTTTTTGGGATGCTGTCTAGATTTGCCATAGCTTTCCTCCCCAGGAGCAAGCGTCTTTTAATTTCTTTGCTGCAGTCCCATTTGCAGTGATCTTGGAGCCCAGGAAAATAAAATCTGTCACTATCTCCATTTCTTCCCCATCTATTTGCCAGGAATTGAGAGGTCCGGATGCCATGATCTTTGTTTTCTTGATGTTGAGTTTCAAGCCAACTTTTGCACTCTCCTCCTTCACCCGCATCAACAGGCTCTTTAGTTCCTCTTCACTTTTTGCCATTAGAGTGGTATCATCTGCATATCTGAGGTTGTTGATATTTCTCCCTGCAATCTTGATCCCAATTTGTGACTCCTCTAATCCCGCCTTTCTCATGATGTGCTCCGCATACAAGTTAAATAGGCAAGGCGACAGTATACAGCCTTGCCAAACTCCTTTCTCAATATGAACCAATCAGTGATTCCATTTTCGGTTCTCACTGTTGCTTTTTGACCTGCATATAGGTTTCTCAAGAGTCAGATAAGATACTCCGGTATTCCCATCTCTTGAAGAACTTGCCACAATTTGTTGTGCTCCACACAATCATAGGCATAGTCAATGAAGCTGAAGTAGATGTTCTTCTGGAACTCTCTAGCTTTCTCCATGATCCAGCATATGTTGGCAATTTGATCTCTAGTTCCTCTGCCTCTTCGAAATCCTGCCTGTACTTCTGGAAGTTCTCGGTCCACATATTGCTGGAGCCTAGCTTTTAAGATTTTGAGCATAACATTGCTAGCATGAGAAATGAGTGCAATGGTGCGGTAGTTAGAACATTCTTTGGCATTGCCCTTCTTTGGGATTGGAATGTAAACTGACCTTTTCTAATCCTGTGGCCATTGTTGAGTTTTCCAAATTTGCTGGCATATTAAGTGTAGCATTTTACTGCATCGTCTTTTAAGATTTTGGAATGCTGTCACCACCACTAGCTTTACTGTTGCTCAGACTTCCTAAGGCCCATTTGACTTCACATTCCAGGTTGTCTGGCTCCAGGTCAGTAACTACCGCATCGTGGTTAAGCTCACTCTTGTATAGTTCCTCTATATAACTTTTTTTTAAAATCTCTTCTGCTTCTGTGAGGTCCCTACCATTCTGTGAGGTCCCAACAGAGAATGAGGTGGCTGGATGGAGTAACTGAAGCAGTAGGTGCAAATTTAAATGGACTCCGGGGAATGGTAGAGGACAGGAAGGCCTGGAGGATCATTGTCCATGGGGTCGCGATAAGTCGGTCACGACTTCACACCTAACAACAACAACAATTTGGATTTTCACATAGGTGGATAGGGAATTGGTTAGAGAACCGCACAAAGAATTGATGTCAATGGTGTTTCATCAGAATGGAGGGAGGTGAATTGCGGGGTACTTCAGTGCTTGGTGCTCAGTCTGGTACTTTTTAACATATTTATTAATGATCTAGATGAGGGGGTGGAGGGACTACTCATCAAGTTTGCAGATGACACCAGATTGGGAGGACTGGCAAATACTCCAGCTTTTGGGCTGTATCAACAGGGGCATCACATCAAAATCACAAGATGTCAAAATCCCATTGTATACGGCATTGGTCAGACCACACCTGGAGTACGGTGTGTTGTTCTGGAGGCCTCACTTCAAGAAGGACGTAGATAAAATTGAAAGGGTACAGAGGAGAGCGACGAGGATGATCTGGGGCCAAGGGACCAAGCCCTATGAAGATAGGTTGAAGGACTTGGAAATGTTCAGCCTGGAGAAAAGGAGGTTGAGAGGGGACATGATAGCCCTCTTTAAGTATTTGAAAGGTTGTCATTTGGAGGAGAGCAGGATGCTGTTTCTGTTGGCTGCAGAGGAAAGGACATGCAGTAATGGGTTTAAATTACAAGTACAACGATATAGGCTAGATATCAGGAAAAAGATTTTTCACATCACAGTAGTTCAGCAGTGGAATAGGCTGCCTAAGGAGTTGGTGAGCTCCCCCTCACTGACAGCGTTCAAGGAAAGATTGGATACACACTTTTCTTGGATGCTTTAGGATACTTGGGGCGGATCCTGTGTTGAGCAGGGGGTTGGACTAGATAGCCTGTATTGTTGTTGTTATGTGCGAAGTCGTGTCCGACCCATCGCGACCCCATGGACAATGATCCTCCAGGCCTTCCTGTCCTCTACCATTCCCCGGAGTCCATTTAAGTTTGCACCTACTGCTTCAGTGACTCCATCCAGCCACCTCATTCTCTGTCGTCCCCTTCTTCTTTTGCCCTCGATCGCTCCCAGCATTAGGCTCTTCTCCAGGGAGTGCTTCCTTCTCATGAGGTGGCCAAAGTATTTGAGTTTCATCTTCAGGATCTGGCCTTCTAAGGAGCAGTCAGGGCTGATCTCCTCTAGGACTGACCGGTTTGTTCGCCTTGCAGTCCAAGGGACTCGCAAGAGTCTTCTCCAGCACCAGAGTTCAAAAGCCTCAATTCTTTGACGCTCGGCCTTCCTTATGGTCCAACTTTCGCAGCCATACATTGCAACTGGGAATACCATAGCCTTGACTAAACGCACTTTGGTTGGCAGGGTGATGCCTCTGGTTTTTAGGATGCTGTCTAGATTTGCCATAGCTTTCCTCCCCAGGAGCAAGCGTCTTTTAATTTCTTTGCTGCAGTCCCCATCTGCAGTGATCTTGGAGCCCAGGAAAATAAAATCTGTCACTATCTCCATTTCTTCCCCATCTATTTGCCAGGAATTGAGCGGGCCGGATGCCATGATCTTTGTTTTCTTGATGTTGAGTTTCAAGCCAACTTTTGCACTCTCCTCCTTCACCCGCATCAACAGGCTCTTTAGTTCCTCTTCACTTTCTGCCATTAGAGTGGTATCATCTGCATATCTGAGGTTGTTGATATTTCTCCCTGCAATCTTGATCCCAATTTGTGACTCCTCTAATCCCGCATTTCTCATGATGTGCTCTGCATACAAGTTAAATAGGCAAGGCGACAGTATACAGCCTTGCCGAACTCCTTTCTCAATTTTGAACCAGTCAGTGATTCCATGTTCAGTTCTCACTGTTGCTTCTTGACCTGCATATAAATTTCTCAAGAGACAAATAAGATGCTCTGGTATTCCCATCTCTTTAAGAACTTGCCACAATTTGTTGTGCTCCACACAATCAAAGGCTTTAGCATAGTCAATGAAGCAGAAGTAGACGTTCTTCTGGTACTCCCTTCTGGAAGTTCTCGGTCCACATATTGCTGGAGCCTAGCTTGTAGGATTTTGAGCATAACTTTGCTAGCATGAGAAATTAGTGCAATGGTGCGGTAGTTTGAACATTCTTTGGCATTGCCCTTCTTTGGGATTGGAATGTAAACTGACCTTTTCCAATCCTGTGGCCATTGTTGAGTTTTCCAAATTTGCTGGCATATTGAGTGTAGCAGTTTTACTGCATCGATTTTTGAATAGTTCAACTGGAATGCTGTCACCACCACTAGCTTTATTGTTGCTCAGACTTCCTAAGGCCCATTTGACTTCACATTCCAGGATGTCTGGCTCCAGGTCAGTAACTACCCCACTGTGATCATCAGGTACGTTAAGCTCGCTCTTGTATAGTTGTTCTGTATAATTTTGCCACCTTTGTTTAATCTCTTCTGCTTCTGTGAAGTCCCTACCATTTTGGTCCCTTATCATACCCAACTTTGCATGAAACGTTCTCTTCATATCTCCAATTTTCTTGAAAAGATCTCTGGTCCTCCCCATTCTATTGTTTTCTTCTATTTGTTTCACTGTTCATTTAAGAAGGCATTCTTATCTCTTCTAGCTTTTCTCTGGAATTCTGCATTCAATTGGGTGTATCTTTCTCTTTCTCCCTTGCCTTTCACTTCCCTTCTCTCCTTAGCTATTTGTAAAGCTTCCTCAGACAGCCATTTTGATTTCTTGCATATCCTTTTCTTTGGGATGGTTTTAGTTGCTACCTCTTGTACAATGTCGCGAACCTCCGTCCATAGTTCTTCAGGCACTCTGTCTATCAGATCTAATTCCTTAAATCTATTTGTCACCTCTACTGTGTATTCGTCTGGGATATGATTTAGTTCATACCTGAGTGGCCTAGTGCTTTTCCCTACTTTCTTCAATTTAAGCCTAAATTTTGCAACAAGAAGCTCATGATCTTAGCCACAATCAGCTCCTGGTCTTGTTTTTATTGACTGGATAGAACTTTTCCATCTTTGGCTGCAGAGCACATAGTCAATCTGATTTCTGTGTTGACCGTCTGGTGATGTCCATGTGTAGAGTCGTCTCTTGGGTTGTTGGAAAAGAGTGTTTGCTATGACCATTGTATTCTCTTGACAAAATTCTACCAGCCTGTGCCCTGCTTCATTTTGTACTCCAAGGCCAAACTTGCCTATTATCCCGGTTATCTTTTGGCTTCCTACTTTAGCATTCCAATCCCCCATGATGATAAGCACATCATTTTTTGGTGTTGCTTCTAGAAGGTGTTGTAGGGCTTCATAGAACTGGTCAACTTCATCCTCTTCAGCAGCAGTGGTTGGGGCATAAACCTGGATCACTGTGATGTTGAATGGTTTGCCTTGGATTTGAACTGAGATCATTCCGTCATTTTGTGGATTGTATCCCAAGACTGCTTTTCCTACTCTCTTATTGATTATGAAGGCTACTCCATTTCTTCTGCGAGATTCTTGTCCACAGTAGTATACCTGATGGTCATCTGAATTAAATTCACCCATTCCTGTCCATTTGAGTTCACTGATTCCTAAAATGTCGATGTTCAGTCTTGTCATTTCTTGTTTGACCACGTCCAGCTTACCTTGATTCATGGATCTGACGTTCCAGGTTCCTATGGAATAAAAATCTTTACAGCATCGGACTGTCTTTTCGCCACCAGTTACTTCCACAACTGAGCGTCCTTTCGGCTTTGGCCCAGTCGCTTCATTCATTCTGGCGCTACTCGTACTAGCCGTCTGCTCATCCCCAGTAGCACATTGGACACCTTCTGACCTGAGGGGCTCATCTTCCGGCGTCATATCGTTATGCCTATTGGAACTGTCCATAGAGTTTTCATGCCAAAGATACTGGAGTGGTTTGCCATTTCCTTCTCCAGTGGATCACCTTTTGTCAGAGCTCTCAGCTATGACCTGTCCGTCTTGGGTGGCCCTGCACGGTATAGCTCATAGCTTCACTGAACTACGCAAGCCCCCTTGCCACAACAAGGCAGCGATCCTTGAAGGGGGAGATAGCCTGTATGGCCCCTTCCAATTCTATGATTCTGTGATTCTGAATAACAATGGCGAGATCTAAGCCTGGGGAGCCCAGATTCACAGTTCAGTTCATACACCAGTTCCCTTTGAAGTGACTTAACCAGGACCAGCCTCAGTTTCAGCAAGAATAAAACACCAACATAGCCAGTAACCTTTCCAGAATAAATGTGAGTTTTGTTTTCCTCTGTGATAACCCGCCACCATCTGAATCTGAACATATAAATAAAACGGGAAGAGGGTGTTGGGAGGAGTTGGGACTCCTCGCCTACCAATCAGGTAGGGAGTCACAACTGTCCCATCCCTTATTGGATGTCTGTCGAACTAACAGCCAATCAGGAAGGATGTCCTGCTGCTGGCAGATATGGGTCAGATTGCCTTTATTGGCATAAAATGGCAAAGCATAAAACTAAAACAATTCCAGTTATAGATTCCTTCATGGAAAGATTTTCATTTAAAATTGCCAGCAAAGACTTAGCTACTTTTACAATTATTGCTGAGTCCCTCACAGTTAATATCATTTTAATCCAATGTTTCTCATCAACACAAAAGGATCTCAGTTTCATCAAATAATTAACTAAAGACACACCAATAGTATGTTGTATAATATGTCAGGGACACTACAAACAGTATCTCTCCTGAGGGGGGATCTTCAAAAATTGACTTCGGGTGAAATTTGGGGGAAAGATGTTTACGCGAGCTAATAGAAATGCTCTTCTTAATGGGTGTGCTACCAAAATTTGGAGATACAAGGGCATGGCTTTGTATGTTAAAGGAATATCCCAGAAACTGGGAGAACATACGTTGTTATTACAGGTTCCTAAAACCTGAGCATCCTGATCTTCTAATTTCTGTGATATTGATTTTAGAATCATAGAATCATAGAATCATAGCCCGCTCCTACATATCTATACATTTCTTTTATTATTATGGTCATAGACCAGCAAAATCAAAACTATTTCAGTTACAGAAATAATATGGCTAAAACATGGTTTTACTCATAAAATAGCATTATGTTACTTAGACTATGAGTCTGCTAAAATACAATTTAAAACTAAATGGAAATATAGGTAATTTTTCTAATTGCTCTCAGGGTCTGTTAAGTTTTAGTCAACTTCCGCCTTTTGCCCGCTTCTGCTTTGACTGTCCATGGCCAAGACTGGCTGGTCCACTCAGGGAAGGGCTGGAGTCTAAACGGGATGCTGAGAGAGGCTACGCTGCAACTATGATTTTCTTCCCCTTGGCAGCAGGTGTTAGGAAGCTCCCCTCGCTGTCCTGGCTTCTCAGGCAGCCAGCAGAAGGCCACATGCACACTTCTTGCCTGCCATGCCCTCCTGGACTCACCCGGGCACTGGGAAGGCTGCTGCATATTCTCCCCCCACCCTGACACCCCCGCAGACCCCCACCTGTGGCTCCTCACCCACTTTTTGGGCGAACTTTGCCACTGTGTCCTCCTCCCGGCTCTCCCCGCTCTGGCAGGGAGGGGGGCTGCCTCCCCCTTCCTGCCCGCTTTTAAGAGGGCATAACTACTAGTTTTACATACCCTTGAAACTGAAACCTGAACTTAACTGGGAAGGTCTGGATGAGCCACAACAGGAATTCCCTCCATCCACAAAACTACCATAAACTAACAAAGAGAAGAAAGGAAAGTGCTTGCGGGAGAAAGGGGAGTTCCTTACCTTTGTCTTCTTTTCTCCTCTTATTTTTAATGATGCTGTCAGTGGATCAAACTGAGAATTGTTCTGAAAACAGGGATGAAAAAGAAAAGATAAATGTATCAGTTGTTTTCAGTCAGCATAGTCTAACTTGACACCCAGATCATCTTTTCAGAAGAGGGTCATCCCATTTCTCCCCTCATAAAATGATGCAAATTTCAGACAAAGGCAGAATTCAATAGCTAAATGGAAAAATTATTTATATATTATTTCTTAAACTTTTATACCTCCATTCCCTTAGGCTCATGGCGGTTTACAAGATAAAATTGCAATAAAACCTATAGTTAAAGCCAGGGGTAGTCAAACCGCGGCCCTCCAGATGTCCATGGACTACAATTCCCAGGAGCCCTTGCCAGCATTCACCAGCGAATGCTGGCAAGGGCTCCTGGGAATTGTAGTCCATGGACATCTGGAGGGCCGCAGTTTGACTACCCCTGGTTAAAGCCATTAAAACCAATCTACACTATCAACATTATCAACGTTAGGCAACAGGCGAGCACTAACTAACCCCCCCCCCAAACCGCCCCACGTTAGGGACATCAGGTGAGGCAATCAGATAATTCAGATGAACCCAGGGAGCCCTGATCTAATGTCGGGACCACCCGCCCTGGCCTCAACCATATGCCTGGCGGAGGAGCTCCATCTTGCAGGCCCTGCAGAAAGCTGTTAACTCCGGCAGGGCCCTTAGCTCTTCCTGGAGCTCATTCCACCAGGTTGGGGCCAGGGCCGAAAAAGCCCTGGCCCGGGTTCAGACCAGGCAAACATCCTGAGGGCCCGGAACCACCAGTAGGTTTGCACCTGCAGAGCGAAGGGCCCTGCGGGGGGCATAAGCAACCAAGCGGTCCCGTAGGTAGGCAGGACCCAGGCCGCGTGTAGCCTTAAAGGTTAAAACCAAAACCTTGAACTTGATCCGGAAACAAATTGGCAACCAGTGCAGATGTTGGAGTACCAGCTGAATGTGGGCCCTCCAAAATACCAGATCATAGCCACACCAAGCATATACTTCCAAAGAAGCAACAAGGAGATACCACCAGCTATAAATAAGGGTGTTGCAAACCAAAGGGAGAGTGACCAAAGGGCTCTTGAAAGCTGCAGGACCCCCTCCCATGAGAGAGCTGCCTCAGACTGTAGCTACTGGAGGCTTCTCTGTTTCTCTTAGGGCCGTCTTATCCCTGCATGACTTAGCAGTCAACACCCGAGACATGAAAGACAAGCACGACTGAAGGCAGCAACCAAGGCCGAAATCTTCAGGTCACCATGCAATGGTTAATTTATATTCAGATTAGAAGTTGATATACATGCATTTCAAACCTTTTTATCCCTCCTTCCTTCAAAAGTAATGTGACAAAGATTTGAAATGCAGAAAAATAGAGCCAGAAGGGATCTCAAGGGTCATCTAGTTCAATTGCCTGCACCCATCCCTCACACACCCCAGACACCACCTGATCTATGCCCAGAGAAAGGCAAAACACCCCCAGGATCCCCGGAGAAAATTTCCTTCCTGACTACAAAGTGGCAACTGGCATTATCTTGGGCAGGCAAGCAAGGGCCACAAGAGCCAAGTACTGCTACTCCTTTCCTGCCCTCTCTGCCTAAAAGTCATACAATCAATATTTCCGTCAGATGTCATCTAGCCTCTGCTTAAAAACCTTCAAAAGAGCCTGCCACCTCCCAAGGAAAGGCTGTTCCACTGAGGAGCCCCTAGTGTATACATTTGACCTCTGAAATACCACCTTACTTGTTTCTACCACCTCTTAAACAGATGATCCTGCCAGTACAGCAGTTACACAGCCACAGCGAGGAATATTTGTACTCAGACTATATTCCTGATGAATGCTTCCTAAGTGCAGAACTTCCAAATATCCAGCAAGCTCTGTGGCAGAATAGGAAATTGGAGCAGGGTTCCCCTTGGCCTCATCTGATACTCTAACTTAGCGGTCCCCAACCGCTGGTCCGGGGACCAGTATCGGTCCATGGATCAGTCAGTACCGGGCCACAGGTCCTCCTCCCCAACTGCTGCCTCGGGGGCTGCCCTGCCACTCTGCTGCCAGCTCACCTTTAGCATTCTCCAGCGGCCACCATGACTGGGGCTCCCCCTCGGTGTGGCACTGTGCAGCTGCTGCTGGCAGCACCCCCCAGTGGGCGGCAGGAAGTCAGGGGCATCGGCAGGAAAGCAAGTGGAGCAGAGGCTCAGGCAGTGGCGATGTCCTTTGACAAAAGACTACCCCCCCCCCCCCGGGCCTCAGTAAAATTGTCAAGTGTTGACTGGTCCCTGGTGATAAAAAGATTGGGGACCACTGCTCTAACTCCTACGCCACGCCCATACAGAACTGTACATAACAATTAGTATATTGAAAAAAGGGAAATACCAGCGATGATCGGAAAGTCAGTCTAGCAGGCAGAATTAACACTCCAGCATTGCCTGATTCCTCCTCATTAACCACGGCAACGTAGTCCAGTAAATAATGTTCCCCAACTGAAAGTAAAGGGAAGGAAAGGTGTGTGAAAATGCTCATATACTTTTGTCCCCACATACCCTCTAAGACTCCATCTTAGATACAGAACCCCTTTAAGACCAACAAAGACCAACAAAATGCATGCACATAAAAGTTTACACCCAGAATTAAACTTTGTTGGTCTTAAAGGTGCCACAGGACTCAAACCTTGTTCTATTGCAGTGGTTCTCAACCATCCTCATGCCGCAACCCCAACTGTGGCGGAGGCGGTGTGCACATGCACGAGGGTCCGCAGCAATCATCAACATTACGACCCCGCAGGAAGGGGCCAGGTGACCCCAAATGCGGTCGGGACCCCAAGGTTGAGAACCACTGTTCTACTGCATACACAAGAAAGCTTACAGTCAGATTTAAACTTTGTTGGTCTTAAATATGCCACTGGATTCAACTGTTATGCACAGCTCCTATTCTATTGTTCTATTGCTTCAAACCAACACAGCGACCCACCAAAATCTATCTTGGATATAGAGAAGAAATAATCTGCTGATACACAATAACACCAAAGTCATGTTTGGTGTAGAGACAGTTTGGTGTAGTGGTTAGGAGTGCGGACTTCTAATCTAGCATGCTGGGTTTGATTCTGCACTCCCCCACATGCAGCCAGCTGGGTGACCTTGGGGTGCCACGGCACTGATAAAACTGTTCTGACAAGCAGTAATATCAGGGCTCTCTCAGCCTCACCCACCTCACAGGGTGTCTGTTGTGGGGAGAGGAATGGGAAGGTGACTGTAAGCTGCTTTGAGCCTCCTTTGGGTAGAGAAAACCAACCTTCACGCAGTGCCCCTTGCACGTGACAGATGGGATTCTCACAAATGTTTGTGTGGACTGAGCAGTGTCTGGCAGCAACTGGAAGGTGATATGATCACCTTCTTCAAATACTTGAGGGGCTGCCATATAGAAGATGGATCAGAGTTGTTTTCTCTTGCCCCAGCACCTTGGGCCAGGACCAATGGGTTTAAATTAATTCAAAAGAATTTTTGGCTAAACATCTGGAAGAAGTTCCTGACAGAACAAACTCAGTGGAACCTCGGGAGGTGGTGGGTTCTCCTTCCTTGGAAGTTTTTAAGCAGAGGCTAGAGAGTCATCAGCCAGAAATGCTGATTCTATGAACTTAGGCAGATTGTAAGTGGGTGGGCAGGAAGGGATGTGCCAGTGTTTGTCTCTTGTGGCCCTTCCTTGCATACTCAGGGAATTGCTAATTGCTGCTGTGGGTAGGTGAATTTCCTCCAGGCCAGACTGGATTCTGGAGATTTTGGGGATGAGGGTCATTTTGCCATGAAACTGGGGTCACCGTGAGTGAGCAGGTAGTTGTGAGTTACTGCATTGTGCAGGGGTTTGAACTAGATGACCCTGGAAGTCCCTTCCAACCCTATGATTCTCAATGTTCTAAGGTATTGAAGCCAAATTACATGTCTGGCTGGGAATCCAAAATCAGATCCCCAAAGGAGTCGTTCAGCTGTAAAAACTGTCAGGCAGGGGAGGAGTGAAATCCCAACTGAGACAGTCATGCTGTGTAACTGTTAAATTCTTCCCCCTCACATCTAGAACTGTTGACTCAAAAGGCTCCCCCACCCCCAAAACCAATACTATAGCTGTAACCGTAAAACATTTACTGCATTAGCCATGCGCCATCACAATCATGCCTACTACATCATGCCTGGTACATAATCCATATATAATTAAATATTTATATAAATATATATATTGATAGCTCTTTTCTACTAGTACCAACATGGCAACCCATCTTGATCTCCATTCCATTGGGAGGGGGGGAATGCACGTACCATGCAAAATTTGCATTCTGAATGTCTGAAAGCCATCAGCTGTCTGATTACCCTTTGCTCCTTGAACATGGAGACCTGTGATGTTATCTACTAAAACAAGGTCCGTGACATTGAATGCAGGCTGGGTGTTTGTGTTGTTAATCAGGAGTTTCACATAAGTGCTTTGAGGTTCGTGGTCAGTTTGAACCTGCAGAATAAAACCAATGGAAATATTAGCCAACAGCCCTTAACATTAGATTAAAACAACAATGCACAAAGTTCCAAGCAACTTTCCTCTGGTATTGTTTTCATGAAAAGAAGCCATTAGAAGCTGCAGTCTGGGGATGGGGTGGGCTTTAATTCATTTTCTCTTTCCCAAGCTACTTTTCTTCCAGAGGGGAATGTATTTCTACCTGCTTATATGGAGATAAGCAGCTTGAAAAGAGCAATTCTGAGACGGGGTGAGCTAACAGCAAAAGAGGCATCAGCCCTTTTCTGCATTTGCCTCCCAACAGCAGTGGTTTCTTTCCATTTAAGGGGGGTGGACCACTGGGGAAAAGTTGCACAAAAGTCTGCCTAATATGCAGCTCACACAATTCAGTTCTGGCATGGAATGAGTCAATGATCATTGCTGTTTTTCTGAGGGCATTTGGAGCAACTCATAAATATTACCAACTCCCATTTCAAAATCTCAAGATGATTTTAATCTCCATGACAGCAAGCCGTTGCATGGGAAACTGAATAACAGAAAGCCATCCGTCATGTAATGTGAATGTAAGAGAACAGCACATGCAGAGACAGGACTGAATGAATACGAGCAGTGGAACATCCCAGAGAGGCACAATTCAGCAGAACAGCCTTGCTAATCAGGCAGAACACTGACAGCCAGAGGGACAGGCAGGCTCACAATGGACTCCCTTCTGTGTTGCTCCATTTCATTGTCTAGATTGGGAAAGGCACGGGATACAAAATCTTACAATGCAGATTCTGGCCCTGGACCTGAATGTTAATAAATGTTTCTTTGTGTGAATGTGTGTTTTATTTCTGATTCAGCACAACCATTTGGGGACCCATTTTGAGAAAATACTGTTCGGTGCAGAGTTACTTTCTGGCTGACCATCCTGGAGGAAGAGGATAAAGTCCCCACTTTCCCTCTGTACTGGCCCCTCCCCTACCAAGCTCTTCTTCTATTGATTCCTATTATACTGAAAACAGCACACAACTCTGCACTGGAGACCACTGAATGTTTGCCAGGGGTATGTTATTACAATTAGCCAGAACTAAAGATAACTTGCTTTATTTTTTGAGGTGTTTAAAGGTCAAAGTAAAGGTATCCCCTGTGCAAGCACTGGGTCATGTCTGACCCTTGGGGTGACGCCCTCTAGCGTTTTCATGGCAGACTCAATACGGGGTGGTTTGCCAGTGCCTTCCCCAGTCATTACCGTTTACCCCCCAGCAGCAAGATGGGTACTCATATTACCGACCTCGGAAGGATGGAAGGCTGAGTCAACCTTGAGCCGGCTTCTGGGATTGAACTCCCAGCCTCATGGGCAGACAGCTTCAGACTGCATGACTGCTGCCTTAACACTCTGCGCCACAAGAGGCTCTATTTGAGGTGTTTACTTGATGTTAAAGCTTTATAGAAGCCATTAGTATTCAGACCACGATTTTATAGCTGGGCACAGCCTCTCTAATTGTGGCTGTCTGAGAAAATCCTCCTTGTGCCCAAACAATTCCACCACAAAGCAGAGGTTCAACAGAATGCTGCAGCTGGAACAGTGGCCAGCATCCTTGTAAATTGCCGGAACTTTGTGGTAATAGGAAACAAAAATACACACACCCTCTTCTGTAACGATTCCTGATTTAGCAGTTCAGTTATCTTATTTTCTAACATTGGTACCAGTATGTTCAATTGATGAGGGTGATAAAGAGCCTCTAATAACCCTCTGAGGAAGCACCTAAGGAGGGGAGCTCTGATGCATGAAAGCTTGAGCTGGAATGAATGCTGTTAGCCTTCAAGGTGCTATTGGATTTGTCTGTTTCCCTGGCTTTTAATATGCTTCCCCACATCAGAAGGTCCTAGATGGGAGTGTAGACCTCTAGACAAGCTTCTGGTCCTTAAACCTTTGAATAATTGAACATCTAATAAAGAAGTGTGGTCCATCATCTGCCGATACCTAAATCTGAGGATTGGGGCCAAAGTTACACTAAGCAGAATTTCCTACAAACTTGTGAAACTCTCCAGGTTTGCAGAAAAATCTGAAATGTTAAAAAATACATTGGGGGTTAAATTTTAAAAATGTTGTTTCTGCATGCAGACGTCATTCGCTTGCCAGCTGCTGCCACTGAGCTTAATGTGGCGTGCTGGGGCCTGGAGTCTTGGCAACGAAGGAGATATGGGTCCCCCCCCACATGGTGAGCCTTTTGCCCTCCCTTGCAATTGCTACATTTAGATCATATGTATTCTCCAAGTGGTCTAAAACAAAGATTTAACCAGTGACATTTCCATGTCACCAAGTACATCAACTAAAGTACATCAACTAAAGTACATCAACTTAAGGTTACATTACAGTGCTTAAAGTTTTGATTAACTTATTGGTTGGGCAACAAAATCAGAGTCCAGTGGCACCTTTAAGACCAACAAAGATTTATTCAAGGTGTGAGCTTTCGAGTGCAAGGACCCTTCCTCAGACTATGAACGACCATCATGACAGTTGAAATGTAAAGCAAAAGTTAATTCTGTTAAATTCTGTGTCACAACATCCAAATACAGCTATATGATAATTATTTGCCAAAACAGCAAATCAGTACCCTCAAATTCAGTTGCAGTTGACAAAAACATATAAAACTGTCTATGTAAGAGATCAACGGATCCCACCCCACCATTTGCTTCTGACCCCATCCGTCTCTATCCAAGTGTGAAACAGTCCTGCAAGTAAATGCAACCCACTTGAATCTATTCTTATTGGTTGGGGTTTATATATTTTTACTAGTAGTTAAGCCCATTTTAAAAGTGGGGCAGGAAGGGGGCGGCAGGCATGACCTCTCCCAGCATCCCATTCAGACTCCAGCCCTTCCCTGAGTGGAATGGCCAGTCTTGGCCATGGATGGCACAAAGTGGGAGTGAATTGAGGGCAGCAGAGGTGGCACAGAGCGCAGGCAGCCATCCTGCAGTCCTGCTGCTGACGGGCAGGAGCAGGGCAAGAGCAGAGTGGCCGGGGGGGGATGGGAAGAGCAGCAGGGCCGTTAGCAGACCCTGCAAGGACACCTGTTACACAGTAATTCCCAGGCGGGGTGTCCAGGTAAGGGCTGTAGTCACTAGTTGTGGAGAGAGGGCAGGCAGCAGGGGTATAGCAGACTTCTCAGCCCCCAGTAGTGCCAAATGCGCCCACCGCTGGCAAAGGCAGCAGATGGGCTTCCCAGGTCCCAGTAGCAGCAAGGGGGCTGGTGGCAGGAGTGCAACCTTGGCAGGGAAGGCAGGCAGCCTTCTGAGCAGGCAGCAGTAGTGAGGAGCCAGCCATGGCCTTAGCGGTGTGCCAGCCCTCTGACTGGCCCTTCCTGGGTCCCACTTACCAGGCTGGCACTTCTTCCATATTGTGCCCTCTCGCACAACTGGTACGGAAGTTTGGGCTGGGTTGTCATCAATATGCAGATGACACCCAGCTCCTCCTCCTGATGGATGGCCGCCCTGACTCTCCCCCAGAAGCATTAGCCAGCTGCCTGGAAGCAATGATGGGATGGCTCAAGCAGAGTCGCCTGAAGCTCAATCCTTCAAAGACGGAGGTCCTGTGGCTGGGTAGGAAGGGCCCATGTGAGGAAGCGCGTCTGCCTGTCCTGGATGGTGTGCAGCTCTCTATGGCTCATTCCGCCAGGAACCTGGGCGTGATCCTGGATGTTTCCCTCACAATGGAAACCCAGATCACAAAGGTAGCGCAGCTGGCTTTTTACCATCTCCGCCAAGCCAAGCTACTAGGTGGCGCCAGAACACCTAGCCACAGTGATCCATGCGATGGTCACCTCTAGGCTGGACTTCTGTAACTCACTCTACGCAGGCATGCCCTTAGCCTTGACCGGAAACTACAGCTGATCCAAAATGCAGCGGCCAGGATGTTCACTGCAACACTGTGGAGGTCCCACATCCGGCCCATTCTCCACCAACTGCAGTGGTTGCCAGTTGAATTTCGGATCAGACTAAAGGTTCTGGTAATTACCTTCAAGGCCATATGCAGTCAGGGCCCAACGTACCAGAGGGACCGCCTTCCTGCCTATGCCCCCAAAAGAGCTCTACGCTCCACCAACAACAACCGGCTGATGGTTCGTGCCCCTAAAGAAGTCCGCCTGGCCTCGACCAGGGCCAGAGCATTCTCTGTTCTGGCTCTCACCTGGTGGAATGAGCTCCTGGAGGAGATCAGGGCCCTAATGAAGCTAAAACAGTTCTGCAGGGCCTGCAAAAGGGAGCGCTTCCACCAGGCATTTGGTTAAGACCAGGCACAACCAACAGTGACTGAAGGGCCCCTGCTCCCCTCCCACTCAGAAATCCACCAGAGTGCTCTGGACCTGTTTGCACTGTTGCATTGTTTACACTGTTTATATTGTTACAACTGTTGTTGTTATGTGCGAAGTCGTGTCTGACCCATCGCGACCCCATGGACAATGATCCTCCAGGCCTTCCTGTCCTCTACCATTCCCTGGAGTCCATTTAAGTTTGCACCTACTGCTTCAGTGACTCCATCCATCCACCTCATTCTCTGTCGTCCCCTTCTTCTTTTGCCCTCGATCGCTCCCAGCATTAGGCTCTTCTCCAGGGAGTCCTTCCTTCTCATGAGGTGGCCAAAGTATTTGAGTTTCATCTTCAGGATCTGGCCTTCTAAAGAGCAGTCAGGGCTGATCTCCTCTAGGACTGACCGGTTTGTTCTCCTTGCAGTCCAAGGGACTCGCAAGAGTCTTCTCCAGCACCAGAGTTCAAAAGCCTCAATTCTTTGACGCTCGGCCTTCCTTATGGTCCAACTTTCGCAGCCATACATTGCAACTGGATTGTTACAACTATCAGTTATTAATATTATATTGTACAGTTATTCATATGTTATGGATTGTTTCTTGTATTGTTTATACGTTTTAGGTAAATCGCCCTGAGCCTCTGAGGAGGACAGTATATAAATATATTATAAATAAAATAAGAAATAAGAAGTTGGAGGGGGATGCGGCCAGGGGCAGGACATCCTTCCTGAATGGCCACTCATTGGACAGATGGTCAATCATGGATGGGACAGCCGGGACAGCCTACCTCATTGATAGCCAATGAGTCCCAATTCCTTCCATCACCCTCTTCCCTTTTTTATTTATGTGTTTAGATAAAAGGGGGCATATGGCTGAAACAATTTTTCAAAAATTTGGATTTCATGGCTTTGGGAAGATTCTTTCAAACTTACCACTGCACATTTCTGAAAAGTGATTCCATGCAGAGAAGATGTTGCAATTCTTGACAAACCTTCATGCTGCACAGGAAAAATAACAGTCTCATTTCAATTTAAATGTATTTATTTATTATATTTATATGCCGCCCTCCCTGAAGACTCAGGGAGGTCCACATAAAACAGAACCGATACAATAATACAGTGATAACAGCAAGCAACATTGTACAACAACAGAAAAATATGAACATTAAATTAATGCATTGTGATAGCTCACTGGGTTGGGTAGAACTGTAAAGGGAGGCTCAGGGAAAGAGCCCATGGGAAGTGGTGGTTCAGGACTTCAACCTAATGCCTGGTGGAGGAGCTCCCTTTTTTAGGCCCTGCGGAACTGTTCAAGTTCCGTTAGGGCCCTGATCTCCTCCGGGAGCTCGTTCCACCAGGTGGGGGCCAGGATAGAGAAAGCTCTGGTCCTGGTTGAGGTCAAACGGGCTTCTTTGGGACCAGGGATCACCAGGAATTTGGACATGCTGGAGCGTAAGGCTCTTTGGGGGGGTGTAGGCAGAGAGGCAATCCCTCACGTACACTCAGGAATATGTCACTGAATGGCAGTTCCTCTGATACCGGCATTGGTGAGCTGGTGAGCTAAAAGCTCATGATCGACCATGTCGAATGCTGCTGATAGTAATACAAGCAGCGATGACCTGCCCCAGTCCAGCTGGTGGCAAAGGTCATCCATCAGGGTGACTAGTGCTGTCATGGCCAGGCTGGAAACCTGACTGGGATGGGTCTAGGACCAAAGCTTCTTCCAAGCTGACAGTTGATCTACAACAGCCTTTTCAAGCATGTTCCCCAGAAACGCTAAGTGTGAGACAGGGAGGTAGTTGGAAGAGGAAAGGTTGATTGTCTCCTGGAGGAGGGAAACTATTCTTCTATCTGTTGTTTTTAGTAGCCATGATGGACATGGGTCTAAGGAGCAAGTGGTTGGCTTCGCTGCTTTTAGCATTTTGGCCACTTCGGTGTAAGTTGTCTGAAGTTACTCAATGTACTCTCCAAAGACAGCCAAGGGGCCTCTAGTTCACTTTCTGTCTCTAAAGTTGGGGAGAGGTCATGGTGGAGTGTCGAGATTTTGTCTGCAGAGTGACTCACAAATGCTCGCAGATTGACACAGTTGATGTCCAATTGGTTATTATTTTATAGAATCATAGAATTACAGAATCATAGAGTTGGAAGGGGCCACACAGGCCATCTAGTCCAACCCCCTGCTCAACGCAGGATTAGCCCTAAGCATCCTAAAGCATCCAAGAAAAGTGTGTATCCAGCTTTGCTTGAAGACTGCCAGTGAGGGGGAGCTCACCACCTCCTTAGGTATCCTATTCCTATTTTGACACCCTTTCTCTAGGGCAGTAAGAGATTGAACTATCCTAAATAACTGCGCTGGGCATGAATTAGCAGATGTGATTTCAGTCAAGTAAAATTTGCATTTTACTGACTTCACCCCATCTCATAGGCTCTTAATTGCATTTTATAAGATGTTCTCACAACTTCCTCCCGAGTCTTCCTCAAGCCTCATTCTAGTCATCTCAGTTCCTGTTTCTTGTTGTGGAGCTCCTCGGTGTACCAAGGGGCCTGCTTGAGACAGGGACAGAGAGGACGTTGAGGGGCTATCTTGTCAATGGCGGCCAGCATTCTGTCATACCAGTTGCTGACCAGACCATTTAGAGAAGTGTTGGGAGGCACTGGGTCCCGCAGAGCATTCAGTAATCTAATTGGATCCGTAAGTCTCCATGGGTGACCTAAAATCTGCTCAGCGCCCAACTGAGGAGGGGGTGGAAGCCTTAGCTGGTCCTTCAGGGTATAGCGGTCTGACCATGAAACGGGCTTGGCCGCACTGAAAATTAGGTCCAGGGTGTGACTTGCTTGATGAGCCCTAGTGTTGCCATGGCTGACACCAGGTCTAGCCCATTTCTAGAGGGTGGCAGCTCGGCACGGACATTAAAGTCCCCCAGAATTAAGAGTCTGGGGAACAGTAGTGTTCAGGCAACTACTTCCTCCAGCATGACTAGCAGGACGTCTGGAGGTGCATTGGGTGCACGGTACACCACGCTCTTGGTTGAGTCCCACCCGAGGCCTACACATTCAATTCCTGGTATTGACAGCACAAAAAGAGCTATGAAGGAGAAATCTTCATATTAGGATTGCTACCTCTCCTCCCTGCCCCACGCTGATGGAGGACAGAGAACCCGGCAGGGGCGTTACACAGTATCAGGGTCAGAGGCGGGTTGTTCACCTTTGCCTCTACCCTAGTGTCCCAAGGGATGGGACGGAGGTTGGAAAGGACCCGAGCGTGTCTGTATCTCAAGACCCTTTGCTTGTCCCACTTCCTCCCATCGCTATCTCTGCTTCTTCCCCTCAGTATTGGGATCCCTGATTTCCTTGGCCCTCCCATTGTTATCTCTCCCTCCTTTATAGCTGGTATATGTGATGTGTGTAAGATGTACATATTTGTGTAGTTGGATTGTATTGGTTTGTCTATTCTGTTTCCACGTGTGTCTCAGTAGGTGCCTTATCTTGTTTGTTGCTTGTTCTGCTAGGATTTTCCATGAACCTTGGTTCTGTCCTTGGTGTGTGGTTTCTGTTGTGTTTGGTGGGATATATATCTTTGGATAGTCTCAATTACTTCATATGGCATCTCAGGGCTCTGACACACAAAATAATAAATTTTACCGTCTTTAAAGGTTAAGTTATCCCCTGTGCAAGCACCGAGTCATGTCTGACCCTTGGGGTGATGCCCTCTAGCATTTTCATGGCAGACTCGATACGGGGTGGTTTGCCAGTACCTTCCCCAGTCATTACCATTTACCCCCCAGCAGCAAGCTGGGTACTCATTTTACCGACCTCAGAAGGATGGAAAGCTGAGTCATCCTTGAGCCAGCTGCTAGGATCGAACTCCAAGCCTCATGGGCAGAGCTTCAGACAGCATTTCTGACACCACTCTGCGCCACAAGAGGCTCTTTTACAGTCTTTATTAAGCCTTTATTAAGGTAAAAAGACCTGATAGCCCAGAGTGACCTGATTTCATCAGATCTTCTAAGCTAAGGTTTGGCCCTGGTAAATGGTTGGATGGGAGACCATCAATGAAGAGCAGGGTCCCTGCACAGATAGCAAACCACCTTTAACATTTGCTGTGTTCATTTTATTTATTTATTTATTTATGTTTGTACTTGTATACCACCGCTCCCAGCAAGCTGGCTCGCAGAGGTTCACAAAAATAATATAAACAAATACCCAATAAAAACCTCATGATATTAATAATAATCCTAAAAACAATCCCCTTTATAATAATCCTAAAAAACAATCCCCTTATGGCAACCCTATGTGGTTGCCATAAGTTGGCTGCATCGTGACAGCACTTTCCGCCACCACCAGGGGGCCATGAGACTCCTGCTTAATTTGCCCAACAGAGTGTGGGAGCTAACCCTGCATCCTGTGTGCACCTCTACGCTCTACTGTCCTGTCAGCCCAGCTTCCTTTCTCTCAAGACTGGAGGAGGATTGATGCTCAGGTTACTCTATATAAATGGCCCACAGAATGCCTGCTTCCCTAACATGCTTCTGTTAATATTTCAGAGGACAATGCATATGAATAGTGATGGGGACACGGACTGGGGGGGGGGCAGGCCCAATTCACGGCCCTTGCAGCTGCTTGAAGGGTGCCAAGTTGGGGAGAGGTCATGGTGGGAAGCCAGGCTCTCTGAGAAAAGGCCAGCTCTGCTTGGGAGTGAGGAGAAAAATAATTAAATCCTCCTGGATTGTGGAGTGAAGAAAAGAAAAATAGTGAAATCCTTCTGGATTGGGGGGGGGGGGAGAAAGGGGTTCAGGAGCCGATTTCCAGAGACAACAGGCCAGTTACTTTTCTTTCCTGAGGTAAAAGCTACAATTGTTACTCTGCCTGTTCCTTTAAAAAATTCTAGATGTCCTTTTTTTGTAGTTCAATAAATCCACTATTTTTAGGTTTGGGGGTCTATTGCTTCTGTGATTCTGTGAGGTGACTAAATCAAGAAGAGCTCTTCCATGCCATCCCACAGCAGGCTAGGCCAAAGGAGCAATACATAGAAATAAAGACAACCATTTAGATTTTCCCAGGAGTGGGTAAACTTCTCCTGGCTAAAGAACAGGGTCTTACTGGTGGCAGCAGCCAGACAGGTGGAAGTGAGAGGGACCAGAGGTGGCAACCAGTGGCAACCCCAGTTCACCACAGTCTCAGAAGTGCCTTTTCTGCCATATATTTAGTCAGT
The DNA here is from genome assembly GCF_049243985.1 of Paroedura picta. Classification (NCBI taxonomy): domain Eukaryota; kingdom Metazoa; phylum Chordata; class Lepidosauria; order Squamata; family Gekkonidae; genus Paroedura; species Paroedura picta. Next base: position 4,320,939 of record NC_135378.1, on the reverse strand, counting down.
TAATTAAATACACACAGATATCTTCCCAGTGTTCTGGGAAGGACTAGCCAGTGTTCTAGATAAGAACATTTTGATTCCACTCTGCTGCATTTGTTCAGACTTTTGAAGTTCTCCCACTCAATGGAGGAGTCCAATGTGAGGGGGTGTGGGAATGGGGCTCTGACTGCCTGGGAAAGCTGATGTTGTCAGAACCAAGTTGTGGAAAAGTACTGATCTGGTTCACTGGCCTGCTTTCAAATATATCAATCTTTTGCACCAAGTCAAGGATTCGTTTATTGAGCAATCTGCAGAAACCTCACAAAATGACAGTCTTTCAAGTGCTGGAAGATGGGTATTTGTTTATGTCAGAAAACTTGTATCTCAACTCTGTTAATCATTTTAACAAAAAAGTCAGTTCACTACACAAATCAGAACAATCAAACCAGTTATAAAAGGCAACTGCGCAAGTAAAATGAAAAGTATAACTATTAAATAGAATCAGCAATACAAAAGGTCCTAAGAAACAAATGGATTTTCCTAAAGCACTTGTGAGTGTTGGCCTGTCCTGTGAGCCCTCCCGCCTTACCAGGGTGCCCTATCGACTGGGGGATGAAGAGGAGGGGCCCCAAGCCAAGCCCCACTTATCAGCAGCTCCAGGGTCACCCGCATCAGCCACTGCCACTCCAAGCCAAGGAGAGCCCCCCCCCAAAAAAAAGAATCCCAGGCTCGAGAAGGGGCAATCTGTTCTGCCAGCCATAAGCACCAGATGAGGGGGGGGCTGAGGATGATGCTGTGAGCCCCGCACTGAGGAAAGAGACCAGGGGCCGCAATAGCGGCAATACCTTATGCCGGGCTCATCCTGGGCAGCAAACTCAGCATCCGGAAAAGGCACAAGCCAGGATACGTGCTATTTGTGTGCTCGGAGGTGGGTCCAGGGAAGGATGATAAGGGAGAGAGAGGTGCAAGTTGGGGAGGAACTGGGACCTGGGAGGAGTGATGTTAACTAGCCCAAGCACAGGGAGGGAGGGAAGAGGGATAGTATGTCTGCTGAACCCACCCCATTCTGAGACTTAGCCTCTGATTCCAGCCATTTCAGCTGAACCCACACATGCACCTGACGATGGTGGTGAGCCGTGCCAAACTGAGCGATACCCTGGACCCTGACACAGGCAGAGCACCGAAATTTAGGGAGCCAGTAATCTGACTTACCTGACTCACAAAAGGCATGTGGATCAGGGCCCTGAGTGACCACTTCAGCTCCTGGGCAGGATCCAGCACTGAGGCCCAGGTGGCAGAGCCCTTCCCTGGCTACAGCTCCCTAACTTGGCTTAAAGCTCTGACGGCCTGGGAAAGCCACAGCAGGTTTGGTTCTCTGGAGTTACAGGCTGCAACAAAATTAGCAGTTCCACCACAGTGGCTGTCACATGACAGACAGCCAGACCCTAGATAAAACAAGCAGCAATCTTTAACTGACCTCTTGATGGCTAGCAGAGGCCTGGCGCTTGAACTTCTTTGTCCAGGACCCCAAAGCCAAGGAGGAACGGCCGAGAGGTCCATCTGAGGCTGCAGAAGTGAAAAGCAATCCATGGCCTTTGCTTCGTCCCCTGACCACTGGTGTTCTGACAACTAAAAAAAATCAAAGAAAAACGCAAGGTGTGTTTTCAGATAAGTACTAGACACCTTTCAGTTGACGGCATTTCACTTCGCCCATCAAATACCAGAGATGTGGCCAGCAAGAGTGTCAGTCCAGGGCACTCTCACCACCAAAGATGCTTTGCCACCTAGAATCAGCCCCATCCTGCCCAGCACCCACTTCTTGGGCATTTGACACAGGAACAAAGGCCAGAGCCATTCCCCAGCTGGGCCCACTTTTGGGCTTCCACAAGGGCCAAGCTGAGGGAGGCACCAGCATTGCTGCATGGTGCATGATTTCACAAGCCCTGACTGGGACAGTCTCTACTCTGAACTCCCAGCTGTGGAGGATTTGGTGAGGGTGATGCCCTCGCCTTGCAAAACAATGCATGAAACCTCCTGAGACACACTCTTCGACCAGATTACCAAGTTCTCAGAGAGACGGGACCTAGTGGTCATGGGAGATTTCAATTACCCAGATATCTGTTGGAAGACCAGCTCTGCTAAAAATGAAAAATCCAGTAAATTCTTGACGTGTTGGGGACAACACAGAAAGCGGAAGGGGCAACTAGGGTGTCTGCTATTTTAGACTTGATTATTACCAATAGGGAAGAACTGGTTGACGAGGCAAAAGTTGTTGTGTGCTTGGTGGTAGTGACCATGTGATTTTGGACTTTATGAAGTTGGGGAAAATAAAAGCTGCATGTATTTACGCATACTGGCTGGACATCAAGAGAGAAAATGTTAACAAACTTAAAGTTCTATAGAAGTTCTACAATGTTTGATGTAAACCGCCCAGAACCGTAGGGAAGGGCAGTATAGAAATATAAATAAATAAACAAACAAACAAATATATCTTTATCCAATGTTCTCTTAATATTTGTGAAACAGCCCTGGGGGTAGAGAGTGTCCTGGCTGTCCGAGATGGAATAGGACCAATCAGGGTGCGGCCAGCAAAGCTTTAAATGACCTCTTGATGGTTAGCATCCTGATTGGCTTTCCCCCTCCAGCTCCGACACTCCCTCCTTGCCTACTAACAGCGCCGCCACAGCCTCCAGACAGAGCTTTGTGGCTAAAGGGAAGTTGCCGCTGGGTCGGGTCGGGTCGGGTCGGGTCGGGGGGGGGGGCGGCAACAGGGCTTTACAGCCGAAGGGACTCTGCTGGTGGGATGGAGCTCTATGATTATAGAATCATAGAATCATAGAGTTGGAAGGGGCCATACAGGCCATCTAGTCCAACCCCCTGCTCAACGCAGGACTAGCCCTAAGCATCCTAAAGCATCCAAGAAAAGTGTGTATCCAACCTTTGCTTGAAGACTGCCAGTGAGGGGGAGCTCACCACCTCCTTAGGCAGCCTATTCCACTGCTGAACTACTCTGACTGTGAAAAACTTTTTCCTGATATCTAGCCTATATCGTTGTACTTGAAGTTTAAACCCATTACTGCGTGTCCTCTCCTCTGCAGCCAGCAGAAACAGCATCCTGCCCTCCTCCAAGTGACAACCTTTCAAATACTTAAAGAGGGCTATCATGTCCCCTCTCAACCTCCTTTTCTCCAGGCTGAACATTCCCAAGTCCCTCAACCTATCTTCATAGGGCTTGGTCCCTTGGCCCCAGATCATCTTTGTCGCTCTCCTCTGTACCCTTTCAATTTTATCTACGTCCTTCTTGAAGTGAGGCCTCCAGAACTGCACACAGTACTCCAGGTGTGGTCTGACCAGTGCCGTATACAATGGGACTATGGCATCTTGTGATTTTGATGTGATGCCCCTGTTTATACAGCCCAAAATGGCATTTGCCTTTTTTACCGCTGCATCACACTGCCTGCTCATGTTTAGTTTACAGTCCACAAGTACCCCAAGGTCTCGTTCACACACAGTGCGTATCCCCCATCCAGTAGGCATGCTTTTCATTTTTCTGACCCAGATGCAGAACTTTACACTTATCTTTATTAAATTGCATCTTGTTCTCATTTGCCCATTTTTCCATTGTGTTCAGATCTCGTTGAATTCTGTCTCTATCTTCCGGAGTATTTGCCAGTCCTCCCAATTTGGTGTCATCTGCAAACTTGATAAGTAGTCCCTCCACCCCCTCATCTAGTCTAGATCATTAATAAATATGTTAAAAAGTACCGGGCCGAGCACCGAGCCCTGAGGTACCCCGCTACTCACCTCTCTCCAGTCTGATGAAACACCATTTCAACAACTCTTTGAGTGCGGTTCTCTAACCAATTCCCTATCCACCTAACTATCTGAAAATCCAGATTGCAGTCCTTCAACTTATCCATCAGAACATCATGGGGAACCTTGTCAAAAGCTTTACTAAAATCCAAGTAAATGACATCAACCGAATTTCCCCGATCCAGCAAACCTGTTACTTGGTCAAAAAAGGAAACCAGGTTGGTCTGGCAGGACCTGTTGGAGACAAATCCATGCTGACTTCCTTGGATCACCAAATTGTCCTCCAGATGTTTGCAGATCGCTCCCTTTAATATCTGCTCCATTAACTTCCCCACAACAGAGGTCAGACTCACTGGTCTGTCTAAGATTTCTCTTCATCTGTAATCCCTGAATGACAGTAGAACTAGGAAGAGCATATGGCAGCCAGTCTGACAAAAAAAGAATAGTATAAAAGAGTGGAATGGTCGTTTAAACGGGTTAAGAGGGTCAGAGTGTTGGTCCTGAGTTCAAATTGCCACTCGTACCATGAAATCTGTTTGGGTGACCATGGGCCAGTCACACACCCTCCACCTAGCCTATTTTGAGGATAAAGGGGAAGAGAGGAGAACACTTTGGGTCCCTACTGAGAAGAAAGGTGGGGTGCAAATGGAGTAAATAAAATAAAGGTTAGCACTTACCTGTGTTGCCAAAACATTTCCTTGATGTTAGAATTCGAAACTTATCGGGAGCACCCTGAAACACACACCACATTTGATTAGGTATGCTTGGATTTCCTCCTCAAATCAATGTGCACAATCAGTGTTTGTGCTGCTGTGTAATTTTTCCGGACTCCAGACTGCTAACAACACACACTAGCTTCTACATCTCCTTGGCCAATGTCCTTAAGTGCTCTCTCTCCTCCTGACTGGGACTTGCATGTGCAAACAGTGCCTGCCAGGCTTACTGGGCCAGGGCAGTTCACACAGAGGCATTTAGTTCTGGGAAGACTGTTGTTAGGTGCGAAGTTGTGTCCGACCCATTGCGACCCCATGGACATTGATCCCAATGGACAAGTTCTGGGAAGACTAGAATGGTCCTAATAATTCAATGAATCGTATGTCTCCATCACCAAATGCCATAGTGCAGGGGTAGTCAACCTGTGGTCCTCCAGAGGTTCATGGACTACAATTCCCATGGGAATTGTAGTCCATGAACCTCTGGAGGACCACAGGTTGACTACCCCTGCCATAGTGAACAGCACGGACTCCTTTGCTGGACCACTTTCACCCAAGGGACTGACTCTGACCTCTTTGGGCCTCCACTGCTGGGTTGGGGAAAGCAGTGGTGCTGGGGGGAGCCTGAGGAAGAGCCTGGGACGGATCCTGTCCAGGGTGGCAGGGGCTCTGCTCCCAGAGGTGGTTCCTGGTCAAGCGGGAGAGCAGTAAAGGTCCTGTCCAGCCCTCTAAACCTGCAGGATGGTGGGCGCTGGAGAGCCACAAGGGTTCTGGGGCTGGAGGTAGGTGGGAGCAGCCAGCGCTGGCCTTGAGGGGCAGCACAAGGGGCTCCTGCTCAGGGATGAACAGGCCCAGCAGCTCTCACGTCTTGGCGGCCCAGTGGCCACGGCTCCCGGGGAGCGACTGTTCTCGCGGGGGGGCACCGGCAGGGACCTTCGCCTGCGGGCAGCCGGGCCTCCGCGCCATCGCCGGGCTCGACGGGTCCGAGGAGGGCTGGGGGCGGGGGTCCAGGGGCTCTGGGAGCTGCAGGGGGGAGGATTGGGCCCGCCTCCGCCGTCCCACGGGGAGGAGGAGGCCCTCCGCGGCGAGGAAGGGACACCCCCACTGGCCGAGGGAGAGGGAGACGCGCTGGGCGGCCTGCCGGGAGGGACGCGCCACTCGCTCGCTCGCTCACTCACCAGCTCCGCGCCCACAGCCGCGGGGCAGCCGGGCTCGGGCCGGGGGGCAGCAGGGGAAGGGGCCGGGCCCCGAGGCGCCCGCCCCGCCCTCCCCCGCTCCAGTTCCAGATCCCGCCCGAAGGGACCCGCCGCCGCCGCCGCCGCCGCCAACAGGAGCAGCGGAAGCAGCGGGGGGAGCGGAGCGGCCGGCCCGACGGGCGCTCGGCAGCAGGCGCCCGAGCAGCACAGCGGCCAGCGCAGGGCCATCGCCCCGCCCCGCCCCGCCCCGCCCGCGCGAAGTTTCCGGGAAGAAGCAGTCGCCCGCTAAGCCCGGCCCGCCCGGCCCCCCCTGGACGGGCAGCGGGAGGCGGCTCCGCGGCTGGACGGCTCTCCTTCCTTTCCCGCGCGGGGCATGGCCGAGGCCAACTGGGCGCTGCCGCCGTCGGGGCGGTGCGGCGCGGAGGTGGAGCTGCGGCTGTGGGCGCGCCTCTGGCAGCCGTCGGCGGGCCTGCTGACGCTGGCTGTGCTGCTGGGGGTCGCGCTGGGGGGCGGCGCCGCGGCCCTGCTCCGGCCTCGCCGGCCCCGACGCCAGGTACCCTCGTCCGAAGGCCCCGGCGCTCCTCCCTCCGGGTAGCCGAGGGGGCCGGCGGGCGGCGGGGCGGGGACTGGGTCGCTGGCCCTGCGGACCACACGCGCTGACCTCCTCCTCCTCCTCCTCAAAAGGAGCCGGAGAAGAAGTGGGTGTTTATACCCCGCTTTCCCTGCCCGCTGCAAGGAGGGAGGCTCTCGGCACTTACTGCCTCCGTATCAACGCGTTGTATTTATATAGGTTCCATTTCTTTAGAATTATAGTTGGTAGCCACTCTCTCGTGGGACTCAGGGCGGTTTGCTGCAGAGGTATAAAACATATAAAACCAGGAGTACAAAATATAAATTTAAATTAATACATTGCTATGCTGTTAAGAACAGATATTGAACAATTGCCCACTCTCCTATTGTGCGAGAGAAAGAGGGGGCCCTGAAAATATTGTATGTAGAGCTGGTCAGTGGGTTCTGACAGGGAGGCCAGTAGATTCGGTGGGTTTTTAGGTCTTGCCCATCAGCCTGGTGGAACAACCCTGCGGAAGGGCCGCAGACAGTGGAAGACGGCAGCTGAATGATGGTTTTAGAGGGTGATCTCCATGGCTCTCTTCTTCAGGCTGCACCCCCAAACCCCCCAGGTATTTCACAACATGGAGCTGGCAACCCTTCACGAGAGGATCCACTCTGAGTAAGGACTAGGGGCTGCTAGACCACACAGATGAGCAAAGGGGTGTTACAGAGCTGGGAAACAGGCTACGATGACTGATTCAAGAACCGTGTGCATTTAGAAGCAGCATGCATATTGAGGAGTCCACTTTTTACATAATTTGGCAAACTGGCCAGTTTATCAGTAGAATTCCAGTAATGATACTTAAAAGTGTTTTGGATGAAGTCTGTTGAACTGTCTTGCTGTTGGAACTAAAAATAATCATCTTGTCCCAGGGATTTCAGAAGGAGGACTCCCGCAGACTGGTTGAAGGCCATCACTCTGCAGCTCAGAAACATCAACATGAACATGATTCCTTACCAGCTATGAAAGAAACAGAACTGCAGACAGCCACAGAAAAGGTATTGGGCCGTTAGCCTAGAGGTGGTGCTGTCTGACACTTGCCTAGAGGTGTCTGACACTTGGGGCCATTCCGCGCAACAGGCAATGTTGCTATGTTGTTGTTATGTGCGAAGTCGTGTCCGACCCATCGCGACCCCATGGACAATGATCCTCCAGGCCTTCCTGCCCTCTACCATTCCCCGGAGTCCATTTAAGTTTGCACCTACTGCTTCAGTGACTCCATCCATCCACCTCATTCTCTGTCGTCCCCTTCTTCTTTTGCCCTCGATCGCTCCCAGCATTAGGCTCTTCTCCAGGGAGTCCTTCCTTCTCATGAGGTGGCCAAAATATTTGAGTTTCATCTTCAGGATCTGGCCTTCTAAAGAGCAGTCAGGGCTGATCTCCTCTAGGACTGACCGGTTTGTTCGCCTTGCAGTCCAAGGGACTCGCAAGAGTCTTCTCCAGCACCAGAGTTCAAAAGCCTCAATTCTTTGACGCTCGGCCTTCCTTATGGTCCAACTTTCACAGCCATACATTGCAACTGGGAAGACCATAGCCTTGACTAAACGCACTTTTGTTGGCAGGGTGATATCTCTGCTTTTTAGGATGCTCTCTAGATTTGCCATAGCTTTCCTCCCCAGGAGCAAGCGTCTTTTAATTTCTTTGCTGCAGTCCCCATCTGCACTGATCTTGGAGCCCAGGAAAATAAAATCTGTCACTATCTCCATTTCTTCCCCTTCTATTTGCCAGGAATTGAGAGGGCCGGATGCCATGATCTTTGTTTTCTTGATGTTGAGTTTCAAGCCAACTTTTGCACTCTCCTACTTCACCCGCATCAACAGGCTCTTTAGTTCCTCTTCACTTTCTGCCATTAGAGTGGTATCATCTGCATATCTGAGGTTGTTGATATTTCTCCCTGCAATCTTGATCCCAATTTGTGACTCCTCTAATCCCGCATTTCTCATGATGTGCTCTGCATACAAGTTAAATAGGCAAGGCGACAGTATACAGCCTTGCCGAACTCCTTTCTCAATTTTGAACCAGTCAGTGATTCCATGTTCAGTTCTCACTGTTGCTTCTTGACCTGCATATAAATTTCTCAAGAGACAAATAAGATGCTCTGGTATTCCCATCTCTTTAAGAACTTGCCACAATTTGTTGTGCTCCACACAATCAAAGGCTTTAGCATAGTCAATGAAGCAGAAGTAGACGTTCTTCTGGTACTCCCTAGCTTTCTCCATGATCCAGCGTATGTTGGCAATTTGATCTCTAGTTCCTCTGCCTCTTCGAAATCCTGCCTGTACTTCTGGAAGTTCTCGGTCCACATATTGCTGGAGCCTAGCTTGTAGGATTTTGAGCATAACTTTGCTAGCATGAGAAATTAGTGCAATGGTGCGGTAGTTTGAACATTCTTTGGCATTGCCCTTCTTTGGGATTGGAATGTAAACTGACCTTTTCCAATCCTGTGGCCATTGTTGAGTTTTCCAAATTTGCTGGCATATTGAGTGTAGCACTTTTACTGCATCGTCCTTCAAGATTTTGAATAGTTCAACTGGAATGCTGTCACCACCACTAGCTTTATTGTTGCTCAGACTTCCTAAGGCCCATTTGACTTCACATTCCAGGATGTCTGGCTCCAGGTCAGTAACTACCCCATTGTGGTCATCAGGGATGTTAAGCTCGCTCTTGTATAGTTCTTCTGTATAATTTTGCCACCTTTGTTTAATCTCTTCTGCTTCTGTGAGGTCCCTACCATTTTGGTCCCTTATCATACCCATCTTTGCATGAAACGTTCTCTTAATATCTCCAATTTTCTTGAAAAGATCTCTGGTCCTCCCGATTCTATTGTTTTCTTCTATTTGTTTGCACTGTTCATTTAAGAAGGCATTCTTATCTCTTCTAGCTTTTCTCTGGAATTCTGCATTCAATTGGGTGTATCTTTCTCTTTCTCCCTTGCCTTTCACTTCCCTTCTCTCCTTAGCTATTTGTAAAGCTTCCTCAGACAGCCATTTTGATTTCTTGCATTTCTTTTTCTTTGGGATGGTTTTAGTCGCTACCTCTTGTACAATGTTGCGAACCTCCGTCCATAGTTCTTCAGGCACTCTGTCTATCAGATCTAATTCCTTAAATCTATTTGTCACCTCCACTGTGTATTCGTCGGGGATATGATTTAGTTCATACCTGAGTGGCCTAGTGCTTTTCCCTACTCTCTTCAATTTAAGCCTAAATTTTACAACAAGAAGCTCATGATCTGAACCACAATCAGCTCCTGGTCTTGTTTTTATTGACTGGATAGAACTTTTCCATCTTTGGCTGCAGAGCACATAGTCAATCTGATTTCTGTGTTGACCGTCTGGTGATGTCCATGTGTAGAGTCGTCTCTTGGGTTATTGGAAAAGAGTGTTTGCTATGACCATTGTATTCTCTTGACAAAATTCTACCAGCCTGTGCCCTGCTTCATTTTGTATTCCAAGGCCAAACTTGCCTGTTATCCCGGTTATCTTTTGGCTTCCTACTTTAGCATTCCAATCCCCCATGATGATAAGCACATCATTTTTGGGCGTTGCTTCTAGAAGGTGTTGTAGGGCTTCATAGAACTGATCAACTTCATCCTCTTCAGCAGCAGTGGTTGGGGCGTAGACCTGGATCACTGTGATGTTGAATGGTTTGCCTTGGATTCGAACTGAGATCATTCTGTCATTTTGGGGATTGTATCCCAAGACTGCTTTTCCTACTCTCTTATTGATTATGAAGGCTACTCCATTTCTTCTGCGAGATTCTTGTCCACAGTAGTATACCTGATGGTCATCTGAATTAAATTCACCCATTCCTGTCCATTTTAGTTCACTGATTCCTAAAATGTCGATGTTCAGTCTTCTCATTTCTTGTTTAACCACGTCCAGCTTGCCTTGATTCATGGATCTGACGTTCCAGGTTCCTATGGAATAAAAATCTTTACAGCATCGGACTGTCTTTTCGCCACCAGTTACTTCCACAACTGAGCGTCCTTTCGGCTTTGGCCCAGCCGCTTCATTCATTCTGGCGCTACTCGTACTAGCCGTCTGCTCATCCCCAGTAGCAGATTGGACACCTTCCGACCTGAGGGGCTCATCTTCCAGCGTCATATCGTTATGCCTCTTGGAACTGTCCATAGAGTTTTCATGGCAAAGATAGTGGAGTGGTTTGCCATTTCCTTCTCCAGTGGATCACCTTTTGTCAGAGCTCTCAGCTATGACCTGTCCGTCTTGGGTGGCCCTGCACGGCATAGCTCATAGCTTCACTGAACTACGCAAGCCCCCTTGCCACAACAAGGCAGCGATCCTTGAAGGGGGAATGTTGCTATATCTGTGTGCTATTGAAAAGTGCTGCAATCAAAAGCGGCAGGTCTCGTTAATGCACACAGCCGTTTCTATCGAAAAAAAAGGCTCTTTCACTAGCGCTGTTCTTGTAACGCACAAGTTTCCGGTCTTGCCGAAATTGCAACAAAGGAGGCGATATTTTTCCGCGCTTCCTTCCACCCTTGGCTGTCAATCAAACAAAACAGCCAGTTAACTGTTGTGTTCGTGCTTCCCTTTAAAAACTTTTTAAAAAACCCGAAAGCACCTGTAGCAACGCATATTTGTTCATTCAATGTATCAGAAAGACCTTTTTCACTGGCGTGGGAGCTAGCGCTTAATCGTTTACACGTTCTTAAAAAAATCCCCCCCCCCCCCGGTGCAATTTCTGGCCGAAATTACGGGCAGTGTCGAACAGGGGGCTGTATTGTGCTTGGAAACTTTACAGACAATTGCTTGTGGAGGGATTTCAGCTGAACAAGCATCGCTTATTCGTTGCTTTTGCTTGTTTAAGGGGGGGGGAAATGGCCAGAAGCTCGGGTGCAAGAGATTAGGGAGGGACATGCTTTCTACCGCTGCACTGAGAATGCACATGTCTTTTTTGGATGTGTTGCAGGTTGTTCTCAAGAGTCTAGCGGTTTTTCTAGGGGGAATCCACTTTTGTGGATTCCACTTTTGTGGATTCCACTGAGGCAATCTAGTCCCAGCCCCTGCTCAGTCTAAAGTAAGGGTTTCCATTCCCCCTGGGGCAGTGGAAGGATCCAGGAGGGCGGAGAGGAATTTGGGGGGGGGGCAGTAAAGGGGCAGTAAAGGGGCACAGTCTGTCTCTTCCTGCTGCGGCTGCATTTTCTTAGGAAGAGATGTTCCAAGGTGGCTTGCCATTGCCTGCCTCTGGGTAGTAGCGACCCTGGACTTCCTCGTTGGTCTCCCATCCCGGTGGTCACCAGGGTCACCCCTGCTTAGCTTCCTGAAGAAAACGACCTCTTCAGAGGGTGGGCTGGATGGGTTCATATTACTGCAGGCTCTGTCCTTTCCAGGCTCTACCATATCTCCAGGAATTTCTTAACCCAGCATTGGCAACCCATCCCCAAATGTCTCCATCTTCAGGAGGCTGGAAAGGCCTTCTGTTTGCTCCTGGCCAGGGGATTTTCCATTACTTGCTTCTCTCTCTCCCCTTCCCCCCACCCACCCACCCATGAGAACCCAAAGTGGCTTTTTACAAATGACATTTACAAAGAACTTATATATTTTCCCCAGACTAAACTGTGGCCATTGCACAACAACCAAAAAAGAAGTGTAGGTTTTGAATTTGCAGTAGACCTGGGGTGGGAGAGGCACCAGGGATGTGATCAGGGAGCCAAGGGGGAACCAGTGGTCTAAAGCAAGGGTAGTCAACCTGTGGTCCTCCAGAGGTTCATGGACTACAATTCCCATGAGCCCCTGCCATGAACGTCTGGAGGACCACAGGTTGACTACCCCTGGTCTAAAGCATCCCTGGCAAGTGTTTGTCCAGCCACTGCTTGAAGACTGCTGGTAAGGGGCAGCTCACCACATCTCAGGCAGCTGACTACCACTGGACCAGTCTGTAAAAAAATAAAATAACTGTCTTTCATAGTTGCAGTGTTGATTTTACTTTCTCTTACTCTTCTTTCTAGTGCTTTTTGACAATCACTCCTCTTCTCCCTGCCTTTGGGCTTCCTCTATGCATGTGGCTGTGCCTCCTCTGGTAACTGGCTTGTCATTGACTGGCCAACTGCCCTTATGTAGTACTTCATGCGGATGCTAGTTCTCATCCTGAGAAGTCTCATCCATCTCAAGCAGGCAGTGTTGGGCCATTAACTGTGCCTTTTAATTCACAGCTCGCTTCTAAACCACTGCTTGCGTTGTTCTACAAGTGTCTCTGGTGAGCTGACAGCCTGATGATATTTAGCCTGTGCCATGCTGGATGGTGGGGGTGGGCTGCAAGGCTGAGATGCTTCTGCAGGCGTTTCCAGCTGTGAGTTGTGAGCAGTTTGCCCTTCCATCTCACCGTGTTGGGATTCTGCCTGGGCTGTTCAGCTCTTCTCCTGCGGGGTCTCCACTGGCCTGAGGCTGCCCATGACATTAATTCCATCTGCACTGGCAGCCATTTTATAGCTGTATCCACCACACTTGATCAGAACTCCAAATTGCCTACAGGCTTTAAAATGTTGGGGATTCCTGGTATGGTTAACTCTCAAAGAAGAGTTAGAAAAATGTTTTGGGGCATTAAAGACTCTGGCAGGACTCAGAATCAGACTCATATCTAATCTAGTACGCAGCCTGGTAGCTTGTGATCTCAGGCCTTATGCGCCTGAGACTGGCAGGTGGTGTGGATTGGACAGGCCTTTGGGCTTTGCTTGGTCAACAGAGTAGGACCTTCTATTTGATGCTCTTCTGGGTCTAGCCCAACTTTGAAGTCCTTGAGTTGAGTTCTGCAGTTGTATCTGGTTGTTGACATTCCCAGACTGAGGGCCTTTTCGCACAGGGATCTTTGTTGCAAATTGTTTGCGGAATGAAAAATCGCCATTTAAAATAGTGGAATTCGTCGTTATGCATACCTGCCTTTGTAGTGGAATCAGTTGCGTTTTTTAGCGTTTCCCACAGGCTTCCGGTCTCGGCAGAAATCGCTAGAAAGGAAGCGCTATTGCCAAGCTCGTCCCGCCCCTGGCCGTCAAGCAGCCAACGGGCAGCCATTAGCATGCTCCCAAACAGCCCCTTTCCCTTTAAGAAAGGTTTAAAAAAAAAAAAAAAACGACCCATAGCAATGAATCTAGGTAGATTCGTTGCTACGGAGAGACCCATCCAGCTGCCTAATGTGAGCTGTCGTTTGATTGTATGATCGTTTGCACGCTGCCTCGAGTGATAAAAAAAAAAAATCCCCCCCCCCTCTCACGGGCCCGATTTTCGGCTGAATTTATTTGTAAAAAATAAAGGGACTTTATTTCAGCAAACGGGCTTTTCAGTGGTTTGTGCTTAGTGACTAAAGGTGAAGGACTGAAGCCAGGGAAGCCTCTAAACAGAAAGAGGCTCGCCGGTGCGTTTATCCCCGCTCGCTCGGAGAAAAAAAAATGGCGATCGCTTCGCCGGAAGTTTGGAGGAGAGAGCCAGGGGGAGGGACTTTGAAGAACCAGCAACAATGGTAACGCACAGGTCTTTAGCGCTACTGTTGCAGATTGGTTGCAGGAGTGTATCGCTATCCGGAGGGTGAATCCACTTTTCTGGATTCCCCTGAAAGCGCCACAACGAAGCGCTTTTTGCTGATTGGTTTCAGGATTGTTGCAGATTGTCTACGACGTCGTGGGTTATGGCAAATTAGTAGCGTTTCCAAATAGCAACCATTGTGCTACTTTGAAGCCGTGCGAAATGGCCCTGACTCTGACAGGGAATGAGAGGGAATTACTAGAGTGTTTCCTATTATCTCTGCCACAGCGTTACATGTCTCAGAGCCTGTGCTGCCACTAGGTACAAGCAATATTTCCTGAGGTTCTCAGAGGACTTACAAATGGAAACTAGCAAGCTTTGTCATGCATAGAGTCCTGCATAGTGCAGGGGGTTGGACTAGATGACCCATGAGGTCCCTTCCAACTCTATTATTCTATGATTTGGTTGTCCTATCCACATTTGTTAGAATGTGTTCTATTTCCTTGTAGGAAGACCAGTCTCCTTTGCATGCTGATGTGACAGGATTTGCACTGAAAGCGAAAGTCATCTATCCGATCAACCAAAAATTTAGGGTAAATCTCTTGAATTGTTTTATGAAAAGAAAAAGTTGACTTATTAACATAAAAGAGGCCTGGGAAGATTAGTGATAACATGCATGCAATTTCATTTTGGTAACCCTGTTTGTAGTAAGTTGACATTTGCTTTGTAAAGTGGCCTGTCTACACGTGGCCATCCCAAGAGTCACAATAGCACAGGAGTATGATAGGACAGTGTTGCTGCCATGGCCAGTGAAAACTCATCCCCCATGTGGAAGAACAATGGACAGCTGGAACATCCCGCTTCCCTCCCTGACTTGGCCCTGGCAAGGCTTGTGCAAAAGTGCCTCCCTCGACCCCCAGCAGAAGCTGAGGCTGCAAGTGGTGTGGAAAGCCATTGCTCAGCTACCCCGAAGAGCCACCAAAGGGCGGCTTCCTCCCATGGCCTTATCAGCCGTAAAAGGCAGCAGGTCTCCTTTGTGGGACTCTGAAGCAAGCCCTCTACCAAGTTTGCTATGGGGGAAAGGAAAGATTTAAAATTCCTTTCCCCTCCATTCTTTATCCTCCCCTGCTTTTTGTGTTGAGTTCCTTATTATCCGTCAAACTGTGGAAGGAAATCTCTCCCCCCACAGTGCTTCTTCCCTCTCATGTTGGACTTCCTTTTCCCTGAACTCTCCCCATTGATTGCAGTGGCATCTGCACCAAACCTCTTTGCTGCAGAAACCCTTTTCAAGCCGTGGCCCCACATGGAGGTGAGGGGTGAGCATTAGGCTTGTTTTCAGTCAAAGAGACAAGGAGTTTAAGATTAAACAGACGTCCATTCTGAACAAATTTCCTATGGATTTGATGTTGCTTTTGATTAAAATTGTTCATAAAGACCAATTCCACACCAGGAATTTGCCCCCTGGACAGCCTCTCGTCGCTCACAGATTTTAATGCTGCATCCACATGATGTTGGCAGCAACCCATGGTTGTGCACGGGCTGGTGCAAGTTTTAGGCAGATTTGCTTTGAGATGAGGGAAATCACAAAATCACAATTTGCCACTTCTTGCCAGGCTGCAATCTGGGGCACAAACAGGCAAGCCTGTGTGGAGGGAGAAATGCACGACAGTCTTGGTAGCATTTTGCCTGCCCTTGCACCCGCTCTCCCCTCTCCATTTCTGGATCGAGAATTTAGCAATTTTGCTGCGGGACTGCAGAGCTGCGTGCCCTCAATAAAAATAAAATGTTCTCATTGTGCTCGGTAATTTTGGGATCGAGCACTCAAAACACAGTCCTGTGTGTGTTTTCTGGCACTGGGATATTAACGGGGAAAGGAGGGTGGGGCATGTGATGAAACAGCCATCTCCGTATTCGCTTTGTGTCCATGCTCTGTGTTTTAAATCTTTACTGTGATCACACAATCATCGGGGTCCAGGTACTATGGCCAGCCTATTACAAATGTACCGGAAAATAAAGAGAATCCCGAAAAGAGATCTAAGGGAATGTATCATTGTTGTGATGTGATTCTACAGCAACGCAAAAGTGTAAGTTGTTTTTTAAAACAAATTGGTTATGTGGCATTTCCCCATAGCAACACAGAAGAGCTTTTGGGGTTTCTTTAAATTAATTTTGAGGCTCTGAGGGGAGGAAGTTTGAGTCCCCAAAACAACAGCTGTGAAGGGATTGGTGGCTTGTCTTGATTAACAAGCCAAGGTGCGGGGAAAGAAGTTTGGGTTGTTCTCTCTTCTGGCCTCTCCGCTGCTTCGCCGGGAGGCAAAAAACATGGCAGAGGTCCCCCGTCAGGAAGCTTGCAAATGCATGGCTTTGCTCCAAAAATAGAGGTCATCACTGGAAGGCCAGCAACAGGGCAGAAAGAGCGAGGCCCTCATAAGAACAAGAAGAGTCCTGCTGGATCAGAACAATAATCCACCTAGTCCAAAATCTGGTCTCACACACTGGCCAAACAGTTCCTCTGGACAGCCAACACTAGGGCATAAGAGTGACCATGACCATAAGAGTGACCATGGCTAGTAGCTACTTATAGACCAATTCTCCATGAATCTCTCTAATCTTCATCTTTGAATGATGAAATCCATTTCCCAGAAAATGAGACAAAAAAATACCATGTTATAAAGGATTTGGGGTGAAGGATTTGGGGTGAAACCTTAACTGATCAATGCTGTCTGTCTGCTCTACCCACAGCCCTTGGCTGATGGTTCCTCCAATCCCTCTCTGCACGAAGGTGGAAAGCAGCCGTCCATTCTCCCCCATCAGGTCCTTGAAGGGTCCTCCTCAAGCAGCTTTGGGTCCCTCAGCCAGGGAGCCAAAGAGGACGGTGCCTCCTCCACCACACTTCCCTCTGCAGCCAGTGATGACAGATACCAGGATCAAACCTTCCTCAAAGTGACTTCTTTTGCTGAACTGCTGACCTGTGAAACGTAAGAGAAGCACATGTGGGTTTTCAGCTGTTCTGGTTGAAGTTCTGCTCTGACCAAAAAGACTGTACTGTTGGGAAGAAGAAGACTGTACTGCTGGTTCTTATATGCCACTTTTCTCTACCCAAAGGAGTCTCAAAGTGGCTTACATTCATCTTCCCATTCCTCTCCCCACAACAGACCCCCTGTGAGGGAGGGGAGGCTGAGAGAGCCCTGATATTACTGAAGAAGAAGAAGAGTTGGTTCTTATATGCTGCTTTTCTCTACCCAGAGGAGTCTCAAAGTGGCTTCCAATCGTCTTCCCTTTCCTCTTCCCACAATAGACACCCTGTGAGGTGGGTGAAGCTGAGAGAGCCCTGACATTACTGCTTGGTCAGAACAGCTTTATCAATGCTGTGGTGAGCCCAAGGTCACCCCGCTGGCTGCATGTGGAGGAGGAGCAGGAAATCAAACCCAGCTTGCCAGATTAGAAGTCTGCACTCCTAACCACTACACCAAGCTGAAAGCATTTGAACCACATGTAGAGAGAGAGAGAGAGAGAGAGAGAGAGAGAGAGAGAGAGAGAGACTCCAGCTCCTATGGAAAATAATTCCATAGGACAGCACCAAGGAAAATAATTCTAAAAACATTGAAATACCATATTGTAGGATGATTATCAAAAGCTGGGTTGGTGAGCAGTAACTTCCCTGTTATCCCAATAGATTAAAAAGGAACATATGCCCCGTTTTCTTTTGGCTGATAGAGCTGTTCAGGTTGATAGTTTGGCTACTGTGTTAGAGTTCAAATAAAGGAGAACCACTCACTTCCAAAGTTCTCAATCTAAGGTCCAAAAGGGCTTATATTCTAAAGTGCTTGCAACTTCATATACCTTTCACACCTTTTAGTATGTAGAGAACAAGAGCTTGGTCCATATGCAGAGTGCAGGGAAAAGAAAAAGGAAAAAACTTTTCCCAAGGAGTGGTAACAAGATTAATGTATGTTGGAAAAGCTCAAGTCCTCTACTGGCTTGCTGTTCACAGGGTAAGTCCTCGTCAGGACAAGGGGCTGAAATCTGTCCATTCCTGCTTGCTTCAGTGTAAAAAGGTAGTCTTTTACCTGGTTGCCTTGGGACACACATAAAATTTCCTCTTAGCACCCAAAATAGGAGTCACCAATTGGAATATAACATACAATGACACACATACAATTTGCAAAACAATAAGTCGTTTGGACATCTCAGAATTCAGTATAAGGTATATTTGCCATCTGGCCAGCAGCTCTAATAAAAACCAAAACTTTTTAAAGAGGATGATGAAACTTTTTAAAGAGCATGATGAAATAAATTTTCAATATTCATCAATACAGGCAGGGTCAGAAAAACTAAATTAAATGTTGGTCAATTAGTAACATCTTCAACATCTATATATTGTTTCATGTGTTCTCCCTACTGGAAGAATTAGAGTGTTATGGGTGGGAATGGCCCTCTTGTGTCTTCCAAAGAAATAGGATACTGTTTTACAGCCACTGAAGTTTGACTTCCTTTCTATTAACAACCCTACCCTCTTTTGATGGGGTCCCATCTTTATATATATTGGCAAACATATATAGTCTAATCTGGAAGTGACCATTGCATGGATCACTGTGGCCAGGTGGTCGGAGGACAGATAGGGCGCTAGTTGCTGCACTTGGCGCAGATGGAAAATACCAAAAGGCCTACTTTGATGACCTGAACCTCCATGGAAAGGAAGGTATCAAAGGTCACTCCTAAGTCCATGGCAACAGGTGCAGGAGATAACTGCACACCGTTCAGGCAGAGAAGTCACGCTTCCTGATCCTGCCCTCTTCTACCCAATCCCAGGACCTTCATATTGGAGGAGTTGAGTTTCAGACAACCCTGCCTGAGCCATCCAGCCACCGCTTCCAAACAACTGGGAGTGTATCCAGGGAGGAATCTGGCCGGCCGTCCATTAGGAGGTAGAACTGGGTGTTGTCCGCATATTGGTGACAACCCAGGCCATAGCCCTGGACCAGCTGGCCTAGACGGCACACATAAATGTTAAAAAACGTGGGGAAGAGTATTGCCCCTTGCAGCTCCCCACAAAGGAGCTCATCCCCCACAGCCACCCTCTGTGTCCAGTTGCAGAGAAAGGAGACCAGCCATTGAAGCGCAGTCCCCCTGATTCTGTTCCTGGTGAGGTGGTGGGCCAATAACTCGTGGTCAACCACATCAAATGCAGATCTAAAAGCACAAGATGGCTGGACCACCTCAATCTAGCTAGTGCCAGATATTATCCATTAACTGCAGTCTCCACCTGTGGCCAGGGCGGAAGCCAAACTGATGTGGATCAAGGGCTGAAGTTTCCTCCAAGAATGTTAGGATCTGGTCCGCTGTGGCCAGCTCCACCACCTTATCCAGAAACACAAGATGTGAGACTGGGCAGTAGTTGGCAGGGTCCCGCGGGTACAGCGATGGCTTTTTTCAGTGAAGGGCGTACCACAGCCTCTTTAAGCTCTTCGGAAAACTCTCCAGATGTTGAGAGGTTAACAATGTCCCTCAGGGGCCACTTATCCGCTGATTGCCCAACTTGAGCAACCAAGATCCAGGGATCCAGGGGGCACATGGTCGCTCTTGCTGGCCCCAGCAACTTGTCCAGTTAATGAGAGCTGTCTGAAGCCATCAAACATTAACCCCCGTGATGGCCTTGGAGCTTCCAGTTCACAAACTGTATCAATCATGGCAGGTAGGTCATGGTGGAGTGACAGAACTTTGTCCCCAAAATAGTTTGATAAAGCCACACAGCTCAAGTCCAATTCCCTTATCATTTTATGCCCTTCCTTGAGGGCAGTAAGAGACATAATTACTGTAAACAATTGAACCGGGCGAGAACTTGCGGACGCAATTTCAGCGGCATAAAAGCCTTGTTGCCATTTTCACCGCATTCTCATATGCTTTCATAAATGTACTATGAGATGTCCTTGTCGCCTCGTCACGAATTTTCTTCCAGACTCGCTCAAGCCGTCTCACTTCCTTCTTCCTCTCCAGAAACTCCTGGGTACACCATGGAGTCTGAGGCGAAGATGGAAAGGGCACCTAGGAGCAATCTTGTCAATAGGGGCTGTTAGGTGGATCTGCCAGTCCTCCGCCAAGGCCGTTAACAAGATTCCAGAGGGCATCAGGTCCCATAGAGCTTTCAGGAATCTCTTGGAATCCATAAGTCTCTGCAGGCAGACCAAAATATGTCCGTCAACGGGGTTGGGGACTTTGTATCTGTAGTTGAGCCTTCAGGGCATGGTGGTCTGACCATGACTGCCCCCCCCCCGGACCTACGTATTTCATTGCTCCCCTATTATTGAAACTCCTCCCACCGCTATAGTTGCCTTGGCCCAGATCCGCATCCCTTCCCTTTATCTCCTCTCCCATACATCTGACCCTGCTCTGTTGTTCCCTGAGCGCAGACCATACCTAACTAAACTAACCGATAACTGTCTAAACTAACCACCATCACAATATTTGCCTCCGGCTTTAAATCGAGTCTCTGAGGAGCTGGAATGAGCCTGCCTAATGGAGCTCTACGCTCTGCCCTAACTTCTCCTTAATGGTAGTACACCTGCCATCTGCCACTGGCTTCTTACCCTTAGGAATTTCTCCTTTCCAAGGCCCAGCAGTCTATTGTCATTCCTCCCAAATTCTTCCAGATTTTGGGACTGCACAGGCACCCTGACCTTGCATCTATCTTTGCCCACTCTCTGGCAAGACACATCACTTTTACATCCGTCTTCCAAACTCTCTATTATCTTGGGCCAGTGAGAATTCAACCTAAGCCTTGGCTTAGTCCCATGGATGTCTGCACTGGCACAGTTCAGGGCCAACTTCATAGCTCTGTCCCTATCACTTAAGTCCAGGCATATTTCTCCATTTATCCTGCCAGTTACTCAAATCTAACAGGTCTCTATCAGTCTATAGAGAGATCCTGGCTATTTCAATGAACAACCCTATTTTACCGTAACACTATGAGTGGGGAAAATCTTTTTTCATTACTCACCCATTTATTTCATGATACAACAACTCATGCAAGGGCTCAGAGTTGCGGGTGTCGAACTTGGAGCGTGGAGGGCGGAAGGAAGGAAGGGGAGGTGAATGGCGTGTGTGTGTGTTTAAAACATTCCAATCATTTTGAAAATGGAATACCAGAGGTACAAGTCGATTCGCTTTCACCTCTTAAAAAATTTCCTTGCTTTCAGAGCTGCATTTCATTTGACTGCTTCAAGGCATGATCTGTATACAATCCCAATTTATTTTTGTCCCTTTAAGATCTTTTTATATTCACACACTGATTCTTTATGTGCCTTTTAAATAGAGCAACAATAATTTAAAACAGCGGTCCACAAGCTTCTGCTTGCCGCGGACCGCTGCGGAGTGGTGAGTGGAGAGGGCGGCCCGGGCGGCAAACGCACATGCTGGCGGCCGCAGCTTCCCCTCCCGGCCCCTCCATGCCGCGAGCAATTCGGCCGCTAAAGCAGCCGATTAGCTTGTGGCTCGGCAGGCTTCTCTTCCCTCCCCTCCCGAAGCGAGAAGCTTGACGGGCCACGAGCTAATCGGCCGCTTTGGCCGCTTTGGCGGCCGATTTGCTCACGGCCTGGCGAGCTTCTCGCTTCGGGGGGGAGGGAAGACGGAACCGCAGCCCGGCGCCAGGCCGCGGCCAGCGGTTTGGGGACCACTGATTTAAAACACATGGCAATCTCAAAACCGAGCCAGTTCATGAGGACAGTAATTGCTGTACATTTCCTGACAGCATAATCTGAGGGGTCGGCTGGCAAACTCATTAGTAAACAACAAGACCAAGTTATGAGATTTCTTAACCTTTTCATGCATATAAGCATTTCTGCTTAGTAACCTTAGCTCAACATTGTGATCAAGAGAGCAACCTTGTGGCCAAATTATACCATAGCAAAGAATGGCTTTTCTTAAGAGAATCAGTGTTTCTTTCCTTTCCAGGGGCTCTCATAGTGGGCTCTCTCTTGAGGTCACATTCCCACACAGGGAATCTCTCATGTGGCTAATGCCTTTCCATCTAAGGGGGGAGACTGATAACATCACTTGTTTATTCAGACTTTCAGACATGCAAACAAAATAGAAAAGGGGTTATTTGCAGAGTTCGAAAGGCAGAATCACACACATTCAACCTCTGGGTAGCTCTCCTGCCCATTGACAGCACTGTTTTTAGCAGGCCCCTGGACAGAGCGGACGTGCTGCTTTCCTTAACTGCTCTGATCCCCCAGGAAAGGTTCTTACACGTGCCAGGCAGCAGTAGCTGCCAAGCCTTGCTCTAAATCCTCCCAAGATAATTTCTCCCTTTCTTTAATGGATTCACCCGCTAAAGAGGAGGATCCTGTGCTCAGGCCATGAAAAGTTTTCCGTAGGGGCAGCTTTGCTTTTGTATCAGGGAGGAGTTGGTCCAGGGGCCAAAAATCACATCTCCAGACAGAAATGTCTGGGATGACTTCGATTGAGATAGCTTCTCTATGCAGTTGCTTTTTTAAATGGTTAATCTGACAGCCAGAAGCTGAATGGATTGTCAAGGGTTTCAGAGCTAGGCAATATTATTTAACTAAGGGCCAAGCCCATTGAATTCAGGAATACAACAGGTGCTAGATTGGGTGGGGTGGAAGAACTCTGTGGATGGCCTCTCCCTCCCTCCAGGACCTGGAAAGGCTACAGGCTGGAGGCCCCTGGGAAGGGAACTCACCAGCAGGGGCAGCTCTCATGCAGCAGGGATCTGCAGCCCCTGAGCCTTGGAGGGATATGGAAGGAGGTGGGGGATGGAAGGCAATTGGCTGGCTGCTGGCAGACAGGCAAGCCGGTTGGAGGAGGAGGCACTCAGGGGAGGGACAGTCACCCTGAGTGGGTGTTAAGAGCTGAGTGGCACTTAAGCCATGAGACATGCTCCTCCTCCAAAGCCTTACCAAAAATATATTGTGTGCAACACATAATGTTGACTGGTTTCTTTTTAAAAATTCAGTGTATATGCAATATTGCATAGATCTTAATGAGATGTCTTTTGGGTGTTTTAGATTTGATGTGAAAATGTGCTTATATAGCCTCTTTTTGAGGCATCTCCAACTGATGGACATGGAACTAAGGAAGCAGAAACATGTGGTAGGTGCCCAGAAAATTTAGAATCCTAGAATCTTAGACCCATACAGGCCCTCCAGTCTAATCTACTCATATTTCTTCAGTCATTTTAAAAGTAGCATTCTTTCTCTTATTCCTTTTTGGGATTGATTGAAAGACTGGAGTGGATCATAGGGACCATATTCCCCCCAGTCTTGTTGCATTTACACTGGCTACCAGTTTGCTTCCAGATGCTATTTGACCTTTAATGCCCTGTGTACCTTGGAGCCAGCTAACTTAAGGACTGCCTTCTCTGAAATGAACCCACATTATTTCTGGTCAATTGAGGAGGTCCTGCTTCAGAGGAACCTGCCATATGAGGCTAGATGGGTGGCATCCTTCTCAGTCATGGTACCAAAACTCTGCTACTCTCTTATTTATATTTATTTATTTATATTTATTATATTTTTATATAAATATAATCTCTTCTAGGGAGATTTGTCCACCTTCAGCTGTTGTTGTCTTCTGCCAACGGGATAAGACTTATTTTGCTTTGTTTGGCATACTCCCAACAACTTCTGTTGGCTTTTCCCTCTGTTTTTGTGTGTTTGTAGGTCTATGTGTTTTTATTGGATTGTTTAAATATTTTACATTTTACATATCTTTAAACCGCCCACGGCGCCACGGGCGCCGCAGACTAAATAAAGCTGTAAGGGCTGGTGGGGAGGAGTTAGGGTGGGCTCTTTCCGGGATAAAAACTTGGAGGAGCGAACCAGGAGCCGCAAAGCGGCTCCTGATTCGCTCCTCTGAGTGGCACTCCAGGGCCAAGTGTCCAATTCGCTGTTGGACACTTGGCCCGTCTCCCGAACGCCGCACCACAGACTCCACTCCTCCCGAGCCGCCATCCTGCCCAGATAGCCGCCAGGGAGGAGGCTCGCCCCATGCCGCTAGCCTCGGGGAAAATTCCTTCCCCTCCACCAAGCCACTGCCCTTCCCCAATGGCCCACTTCCTCCCCTTGCCGCCCTCACACTCACGCAATAGCCGCCGAGAACAGCCACCACGCTGGCTGGCCTTCCTCATCCCTTCGCCGCCACGCTCAGCCACACCGGTCCCTGCTTCCACCGTCTGCGGACCTCTACCCGCCCTTCGCCGCCGCTGCCACGCCCAAGGGCCGCCATCGATGCTTCGACGCTGACGCTGGACTCCTCGATCTTCGTCGACGCCCCCCGACCAGCCACCAACCTCTCAGATGCCCGCCGACACTACGAGGCCTCCGCCAAGCCGCTCCACGCCAACTGGCGCTTCCACAGATCTCTGCCGGCCTCTCCATCGCGCCACGGTAAAACAGTCTGCCGCGTCGCCGCTCTGCCGGCCGCGTGCCACAAAATGGCCGCCCGATCCCCTCCGTGCCTCCTTCACACCGCAGGTCTCCTCGACAAGGTCAGTGCCACCCCACTCCACTGGCCCAGCCCTGCTGCGCCACCACCACGGCCCAGGCCCATCTTCAGGCTGCATCCCCGCCCACACACAACCCTTAATGAGTCGCCGGGGGAGGGGCAGGGGGAGTCGCCGGGGGAGGGAGAACCCTTCTAGCGCCCATTTTATTGCTATATAAAATGGGCTTTGATTCTAGTATAACATAAAATAACAGAAAGGTAAGGGGATGAGAAGTAGAACCCGGGAGATGGAAATGGAATCAAAGGGAAGACAAGAGGGGATGGAAAGGGGAAATTATTGCTCTCACTTATAGTCTACATTATGAGCAGCTAACTAGAACTTATTCAGAGCAAATTTTAGAAGTGAGTCCAAAAGATTTCCATTTTTTGTAGCTGGGAGATCTGATTATAGTCTTCCTCTAGCTGAGGGTGCAATTCAGGGGCTGTGGAGATGGCAAGACATCTCTGGATGTTGACTTTGGAAACACCCACGTACAGCCCTGGCAAGATAGAATCATAGAATCATAGAGTTGGAAGGGGCCATACAGGCCATCTAGTCCAACCCCCTGCTCAACGCAGGATCAGCCCTAACCATCCTAAAGCATCAAAGAAAAGTGTGTATCGAACCTTTGCTTGAAGACTGCCAGTGAATGGGAGCTCACCACATCCTTAGGCAGCCTATTCCACTGCTGAACTTCTCTGACTGTGAAAATTTTTTTCCTGATATCTAGCCTATATCACTGTACTTAAAGCTTAAACCCATTACTGCGTGTCCTCTCCTCTGCAGCCAACAGAAACAACATCCTGCCCTCCTCCAAGTGACAATCTTTCAAATACTTAAAGTGGGCTATCATGTCCCCTCTCAACCTCCTTTTCTCCAGGCTGAACATTCCCAAGTCCCTCAACCTATCTTCATAGGGCTTGGTCCCTTGGCCCCAGATCATCTTCATTGCTCTCCTCTGTACCCTTTCAATTTTATCTACGTCCTTCTTGAAGTAAGGCCTCCAGAACTGCTCACAGTACTCCAGGTGTGGTCTGACCAGTGCCGTATACAATGGGACTATGACATCTTGTGATTTTGATGTGATGCCCCTGTTGATACAGCCCAAAATAGCATTTGCCTTTTTTACCGCTGCATCACACTGCCTGCTCATGTTTTGTTTACAATCCACAAGTACCCCAAGGTCTCGTTCACACACAGTGTTACCTAGAAGCGTATCCCCCATCCAGTAGGCATGCTTTTCATTTTTCTGACCCAGATGCAGAACTTTACACTTATCTTTATTAAATTGCATCTTGTTCTCATTTGCCCATTTTTCCATTGTGTTCAGATCTCGTTGAATTCTGTCTCTATCTTCAGGAGTATTTGCCAGTCCTCCCAATTTGGTGTCATCTGCAAACTTGATGAGTAGTCCCTCCACTCCCTCACCTAGATCATTAATAAATATGTTAAAAAGTACCGGGCCGAGCCCCGAGCCCTGAGGTACCCCGCTACTCATCTCGCTCCAGTCTGATGAAACACCATTGACAACAAATCGTTGAGTGCGGTTCTCTAACCAATTCCCTATCCACTTAACTATCTGAAAATCCAGATTGCAGTCCTTCAACTTATCCATCAGAACATCATGGGGAACCTTGTCAAAAGCTTTACTAAAATCCAAGTAAATGGCATCAACCGAATTTCCACGATCCAGCAAACCTGTTACTTGGTCAAAAAAGGAAACCAGGTTGGTCTGGCAGGACCTGTTGGAGACAAATCCATGCTGACTTCCTTGGATCACCAAATTGTCCTCCAGATGTTTGCAGATCGCTCCCTTTAATATCTGGTCTGTTATCTTCCCCACAACAGAAGTCAGACTCACTGGTCTGTAGTTACCTGGGTCATCCTTCCTCCCTTTTTTGAAGATCGGAATAACGTTTGCTCTCTTCCAGTCCTCCGGGACATCTCCAGTCCTTAAAGAGGTCCCGAGGATGATGGACAAGGGCTGTGCAATTTCTCTGGAAAGTTCTTTGAGCACTCTCGGGTGCATTTCATCCGGACCAGGGGATTTGAACTCATCCAGTGCAACTAAATGCCTCTCGACAACCTCTCTATCCATGTTAACCTGCAACCCAGACACTATCCTTTGGCTATGGCCATTTCTAGATGTGCCTAAACACTTTGACCTGTGGGAAAAAACAAATGTTAAATAGGTACTAAGCCTTTCTGCTTTCTCTGCATCTTCCGTTAGAGTTTGTCCATCCGCACCCGTGGGCCTATTGCCTCCTTTACTTTACGTTTGCTCCTCACATAACTGAAAAATGTTTTCTTGTTACAGTGGGCTTCCCTGGCCAATCTTAGCTCACTCTCAGCTTTGGCCTTTCTGATGATTGATCTACAGTGCCTAGTAACCTGTAGGTACTCTTCTTTAGAGCTCTGTCCTTCCCTCCATTTCCTGAACATTTTCCTTTTCTTTCTTAGTTCCTCTTGAAGTTCTCTGTTCATCCAAATCGGCTTCTTAGAGCTCCTGCAGTGTTTTCGTCTTTCTGGGATAGTCATTGATTGAGCATGCAATAGCTCTTGTTTGAGTAGCGCCCACGCTTCAGATGCTCCCTTCCCTTCCAGCATTCTCGTCCATGGTATGACACTCATCATGTCTCTGAGTTTATTAAAGTTTGCCCTACGAAAATCCAACATCCGCGTCTGGCTACAAGCTTCCTTGGCTCCCCATCTCAAAAGGAATTCTATGAGGACATGGTCACTTCCCCCTAGGGTCCCCACCTCCTTCACCTCATCCACCAACTCTTGCCTGTTGGTCAGTATTAAGTCCAGTATGGCTGAACGTGGGTTCATCTACCATTTGATAAATGAAATTGTCAGCCAGGCAGGTCAGAAAGTGGCATGACTGAGGACACTTCGCAGAGTTTGTTTCCCAGCACACATCTGGGAAATTGAAGTCACCCATGATGACAAGGTCCTGCCGTTTGGATATTTTCTCAAGCTGCACACAAAGTGCAGCATCCACATCCTCTAGTTGGTCAGGCGGCCGGTAGCAGACACCAACCACCACACTCTTTGTTTTCCCCTCGCTTATTTTCACCCAGATGCTTTCCACTGTAGATATACTCTCCTTCACTAGAATTTCCTGACAGGTAAGCCCTTTCCTCACATACAGTGCCACTCCTCCACCTCTTCAATCTATTCTGTTTTTTCTGAACAGTTCATATCCATCCAGTATTACATTGCAGTCATGAGAATCATTCCACCAAGTTTCTGTGATGCCTACTAGATCATACTTTTCCATCAGCATGAGAAGTTCCAGCTCTTCCTTCTTATTGCCCATGCTTCGGCCATTAGTATAAAGACATCTGAATCCTTTTACTTTTGGTTCCCTATGAGCTGGCCTTGCCGTTTGGACTGCCCCTGATCGTTTTCCTTCCATACACTCCCTATGTTGATCGTCTCCTTCCCCTTGTGGCTTTAGTTTAAAGCTCTCCTGATGAATCTCCCCAGGTTCCTACCAAACACATTCTTCCCCGGTTTCGATAAGTGCAGTCCATCAGGTGCTAGTAGGCCTTCCTCAAGAAAGCCTATCCCATGGTCCCAGAAACCAAATCTCTCCAGCCGGCACCAAGTACGCAGCCAGTGATTCACCTCCATTATCTTCCTCTCCCGACGCATTCCTCTACCCTTGACAGGCAAGATTGAAGAGAATACCACTTATGCCCCCATTTGCTTGAGCTTCCTCTCCAGATCTTGATAGTCTTTTTTGATTGGAGCGATGGTATTCAGGGACATGTCATTTGTTCCCACGTGGACCATCACAAATGGGTAGCGATTCGTAGATTTGAGGAGTTTGGGCAGCCGTTCTGAAACATCTTTAATTTTGGCCCCTGGCAAGCAACACCCCTCTCGGGTTAGGGGGTCGGGCCCAGCCACATGGCGATCCATTCCTCTTAGCAGGGAGTCTCCAATTACCAGTACTCTCCTTTTTTTTTCTTCTCAACTCCATTTCCTTCTGTCCCCGTGGCCTCTTCCCTTTGTCTTGGACTTTGTTTTGGGACCTTTCCCTTCGTTGACCCTTGCACCTCCTCTGCAAGGGCCTGAAATCTATTCTGGAGCTCCAAATGCCCCAAGAACTGTCTCACTCTTCGCCGTTGAGTCTTTTTCCAAACTGTCTGCAGAGGCTCCCTAGTGTTGTCAATCTCCTTATCCTCTTAAGGACTGGTTGTATCCTCTTTATTCCGAGTTTCAGGGCTCTGCTCTATGAACTCCTCCCCTTTCTTACTTTCGGTCAGAGTAATAATTCTGTTTTCTAATCCCCTAATCTTTCCTCCAAAAGTCTTACCAGTTTACACTTGGGGCAGCTGTAGTCCATCTTGTCTTCTGGGAGGAAGGTAATCATGTCACACTCACTGCAGATGATGGGATGAGTGTCCTGGAGGTCCATTGTAATGTCTAGGCAGTGCAAGTACTAGGGAAATATAATCTACTGATTCTAATTGCTCGGCCAAGAACCCCAGGCTAAGAGCCACAGGCCAAGAGCCCTTTTTCTCTCACTCTTTGTCTCTGGCGAGGAGCAGCCCTTTTTAATCCTCCCAGCAATTACCCAGCAATCACCTCACCCAGTCTGCACAATAGCCTCACCTGGTCAGCAGCAATTCTCCCCAGTAGCAATCTCCACCTGCTCTCAGTTGTCTGAGCTCTGCCTCTGGCGAGGAGCAGCCCTTTTTAATCCTCCCAGCAATTACCCAGCAATCACCTCACCCATTCAGCACAATAGCCTCACCTGGTCAGCAGCAACTCTCCCTAGTAGCTCTCTCCACGTGCTCTCAGGTGTCTGAGCTCATTTCCCATTTCCCAAAGATCCATTTCCCCATCCTTTGAGGCGAGGAATCAGTTAAGCCAGGCCAGTTGAATGAGGAACTAAGCATAATATGTACTAGGAATTAAGCTCGCTGTGGTTAAAATATAGCGGGCGCTAGCTGCGGGTGGGTATGGTGGCGGGCGGGTGGGCATTGCTCCCGGGGCCGAGGTGTGTCGCTCTGGGCCCCCCCCCTCCGGTTGGCCAGACTCACCGTGGCAAGTGTGCGCAGCAGGGCAACGGCTGGTAGCAGGTGGCGACGGCTCGGCTCTCCACGCCCATTTCTGCGGCTTCGCGGCAGTCTCGGGGTGGCGGCGGCCATGTTGGGGCCGGCCGGCGAGGGCTGGGTGGGCCGCTGGCGGCGGAGCGGCTCAGCAGCGGTCTCCTAGTCTCAGCGTGGATCCAGGTGGGGAGTGTGCTGCGATGGGGCTTGTAGCGGGTGGCGACGGCTCGGCTTGCGGCGGCCGTGTGAGCAGTTCCACGGTGGTCTCCGGGTGGTGGCGGCAATTTTAGGGCCGGCGAAGGTTGGGCGGGGTGCTTGGGCGGGGATCGCTCGGCTTGCAGCGGCCATCCGAGCGGCTCCACGGGGGTCTCCGGGTGGCGGTGGCCATTTTCAGGCTGGGCGGCAAGGGCTGGGCACGCCGCTTGTCGTCATGTGGCCGTGGAGCGCTCGGAGGCCGTCGGAGCGTGAGGGGTGTCCGCGGTGGCGGTGAAGGCCGGGGAGAGGCGGAGAAGCGGCGAACGGCAAGGTTGGGTGTGTGTGGGAAAGAGCCCGCCCTAACTCCTCCCCAACAGTCCTTACTCTTTTATTTAATCCGCTCCGCAGGAGTGGAATAAAGATTTGGCGAGACAAACTTGGAAAGCCATTCCCCACCCAATGTCATAATAGTGTAATTAGCATGATTACATTTAAGCAGCAAAAGTGATAGTCACTAATAAGACAGTTCCACCTTGATGTTCATCTCTGCTTTATTTTGTTTTGTGTCTATGTAGGTAATTCTGCACATTTTCAAAATGTATCTAGTCAGTTTTTTCCTTAAAAAGAAAATGCCTGAAGATTTGTATCAAAGTATCCTTCGTACGCAAGAAGCTGTAAGTATATGCTCCATTAATCTGTTAGATTTTTGGACCCAGTCAGGGCATGCAGCTGCCACCTCAGCCTCAAGAGCCAGGCAGTAAGCGGGCTGACCAAGCCACCTGCCCAATCTGCCCTCCACTTACCCCTGTGGGGTTGACATTCTGCATGCCAGAGCAACAGTTCAGGCAACAGGCACATGCGCTCATTGGCTTCCTCTCCTGAGTCCCCGCTCAGTCTCTCTCATGCACGCATGCATGGGTGAACAAAACTTTGGTAGGATGCAAGTGAGGGACACAGCAGAGGAGGGAGAAGATCTCATCAACAACCCCCTCCCCAGTACAGACAAGCTGCCATTTTCTCTTGCCATTGCCTTATCCTCAGGCCCTCCTCCTCCACACACATGCACGCAACATGCCAAAGGAGACAATGAGTTTTAAAAAAAACAGGGAGAAGGGGATTGGTTGCCTGGTTTGATTGACAGGCGAAAGAGAGTAACATATAAAGCACATTGCTCTCTTACACCATTTCAAGCAGGCGATGTGGAGGGGGAGAAGCACGAAAAGGCGGCAGAGAAGAGTGAGACAGGAAAAAGGTGAGGAGGGGCTGGGAGACGAAATGCCCCTAATTTTCCAGCCTGTGGGCAACCCTGCCTGATACTGAGACACTGTCAGGATGTTGGATGGGTCTCTCCTGCAGTTACTGAACCATCCTTTTCAGAGTCCCATTGCACGTTATTTTCACCAGGGTTCTTCCTAATGCCACGCCTTCATGATGGCTATGGGGGCAAGCATGATCATTTCAGTAGGAAGTTACAGCCAAATGAACCAGTACCATTTTGAAACACAATCTGGATGGTGACGGGCCT
Source organism: Paroedura picta (assembly GCF_049243985.1). Lineage (NCBI taxonomy): Eukaryota > Metazoa > Chordata > Lepidosauria > Squamata > Gekkonidae > Paroedura > Paroedura picta. Next base: position 4,289,863 of record NC_135378.1, on the reverse strand, counting down.
CGGGGTCTGGTGGAGCTTTTTGCCTTGCCATAGTGCTCCTGATAAGCTGCCACATGGTGCCATTAATGGTCATACAGCTTGGCAGGGTCAGTTGCCTGGTTTCCTTGCTTCCTCTAACAAATTAGCTAGCTTCAGGGAAGTTTAATTCTATTATCTGTAAACTGCGTTCCACAGTATAAATAAAAGGCTAAGGGGTGTGGGGGTGGGCTCAGTCCAGGATGGGGGGGGTAACAATTGGCCCCTTGGCCCCAGACTAACAAGTGGAGGGGCCAAACAGAAGGCGCAAAGCGCCTACCGATTGGCCCCTCTGCTTGTCAGTCTGGGGCCGAAGGGCCAATCTGGAGGTGCACACAGCCAGGGTCCAAGGGGCCAATTGGATTGGGCCCTCATCCGGACAGACTAGAATGCCATCCAGTTAGGAGGCGCAAAGCACCTCCCGTCCCACCCACCCAGCCCAGCCAGCAGCTACCTGGAGACATTGCTGCCAGTTTGCTTCTGACCACCGCAGGGAGAGGAGGTCAGCAGGGCTGCCAAGGGGGATGAGAACAGAGGCTGTGCCAGCCCTTTTCGCCCCAAGGCTGTCCTAACTGTCATGTCCAACTGCAAATGGCCTCAGAGCCCTGACAGAGCTGGCAGGAGGCTGCAGAGTGCCCCCCCCCTTCAGGCCTGCTGTGAAGGAGCCTCTGACAGCCCCTGACTGAGGGGAAGGAGGCCTTTCCAAGAGCAACGCAGGGGAGCCTGAGGGCGTTCCTTTTGAGGGGGGGGGACTTTCCCCTTCTGCCAAACAGTTGCCTGACAGGGAGGCCACAGAAAACCCCTTTCTCACTGATGTGGCCAGCCATGCTGCAGGAGGGAAGAAACAGGGAAGAAACAGCCAAGCAACTCTCTGCAGATTTGAGACCTACCACACAGGGTAGTTGTGCAGGTGAAACTGGAAGCTGTTGCAGAGCATCTTTTGCCTCCTGTTTCATCTGCACAACAACCCTGTGCAGTAGGCCTCAAGTGATTCAACTCCACAACAAACTGCATGGGAGACCTTAAATGTTTCTTCTCCTCAATCGTGTCCAAGCTCCATAGGAGCCATTTCTGCCTGGGCAGCTGATCTTTATACTCTGCAGATGAGCTGTAATTCCAGGAGCTCTCCAGGCCCCACCTGGAGGTTGGCTACCCCTGGGTTGGAGATAGTCCTGGAGATTTGGACAAGGGGTTTAAAATCGTACAATGCCTCAGAGTCTGGCCTCCAAAGTAGCCGTTTTTGCCTGCAGAGCTGATCATTATAATCTAGAGATGAGCAGTGATCTAGAGAGGATGGTAGAGGCTCACAGACTGTGGTTGGGGAGGAGTGGTTGCGGGTGTGTCCCTCCTGGGCTATGGCCAGCCCTTAACAGCAACTGTTTGTATTTTGGGGTGCCAAGAAACAGACAGACAGACCAATATCAATCCTGTGAGTCTGGAAAGTTCAGGAAGATCTAAATAAAGAATGTTTACAGCCTGAAAATGTAAATAGTGAACAAGTAAATGCCTGGAGAGACAAGTGACTTTTTTCAAGCTTGGTCTGGTAAATAAAAACTCCTATGAACTCAAAGACATTAGTGGCCCAGAATTTCAAGTGGAGTTAGCTTTACAGGAAAGTAGGCAGTGAGACTTTGGGGGAAACTAGGTGATCCACCTTTATTAGGCAACAACTTGGCCTTGCAGACAACAACAGGGACTGCAGTTGCCAGCAGTAGGCCTCAGGCTTCAGAAGGGCAGACATCACCAGCCAAGCAACCAAGTGGATTCTGGGGCCATGTGCATTCCTTTTGAAGGGATGCATGTGAGGGGAGAAAGCTTTCCCTTGAGCCTAACTGCCTAGAGATGAGCTGTACTTCCAGGGGATTCTTAGCCCCCATCCCTAAACCTCAGTGGGATACAATGCTACACAGTTATACCTCCAAAGGAGCCAATTTTGTCTGGGGAGCTGGTCTGTATAGTCTGGAGATGAGCAGCAATTCCAGGCCCCACCTGGAGGTTGGCTGTCCCTGGTCTGAACAAATTCCTTGTAGTCTGAAAGTGGGGCCTCAAAAATGTGTAATGCCCCCACAGCTACCTAGCACCCCCTGGCATATTTTAGGTTAAGAAAACATTGCAGAGATGAGGTAAGGTTTCCATATTGGTGTAGATTCATCTTCTGGAATTCCCCACTACCTAGGTGTGCATAAATCTGACTAAGGTCAAGACTGCTGTGCACGTCCTCTTAGGGTTGCCATCTTCCAAGTGAGGCTCTCTACCCCACCACCCTTACAGAGAGTCTGCTATGGGGAGAGGAAGGGAAGGCGATTGGGAACTGCTTTCAGACACCTGAGGCCTGCTGGGTCACTGCGGCCCATTCCCAGTTCTCTCAGACCTCTCACAGCCTCACATCCCTCACAGGTTGCCTATTGTGGGGAGAAGAAGGGAAAAGGTGTTTGTAAACTAGTTTGAGACTCCTCTGGATAGTAAACAGCAGGATACAAAAATCCAGCTCTTCTTCTAAGGAGCAGTCGTGAAAGAAACATTTGGCCACATAACATTTTATCAACAGTAAAAAAATGGAGACAGAAGAAGACACCTGTGTACTGTGATTACCCCATGTGTATTAGGGCAGGGGGACATTTCAGTGTCTGTGGCCTAATTCACACAAGAAGAGAAATGACGCAGAACTAGGAGGAATTGATTGCCATGTAATCTCCCCCTAAGAAGAGTCTCCAGTCTGATTTTCCCTTCACATATCTGAGTACATGGCTCTGGAAAGCTCATCTGTAACCACTATGCCTCAATCCCCAAAGGTCAGTCCTCTCCCATACTCAATGAACGTTCTTGGCACCCATATCTCCACACCCATGCCCTCATTTGTCACCACACCACCACAGCCCCCCACACAAGGCACATATTCAACCTCATGCCCTTACAGACTGAAAAACTCCACCCCTTCCTCTTCCCACTGCCAAGCTCTAACGCCCGTTGTATTCCTGGATACAACGGGATTGCCTCTAGTAATTAATAAGCCTTGTGTTGTATTCCTTTCTCAGGCATTTGAAGAGCTGCAGACCCAGCTCAGTTCCAGACTCTTGAACATGGACGTCTCTGGAACTTATGAAAAAGAGTATCAAACCCTGGATGACTTGGAAAGGAATGAGAAGGGATATGCGGATCTTGTCCTAGACAATGTAATCACCCACTTCCTCTTTCAGAAACGTCTCTCTAACCTTTTGTCAGGCTTCAGAAATAGCCTAACACTTGTGGCACAGAGTGGTAAGCGGCAGAAATGCTGTCTGAAGCTGTCTGCCCATGAGGCTGGGAGTTCGATCTCAGCAGCCGGCTCAAGGTTGACTCAGCCTTCCATCCTTCCAAGGTCGGTAAAATTAGTACCCAGCTTGTGTGTGTGGGGGGTAAACGGTAATGACTGGGGAAGGCACTGGCAAACCACCCCGTATTGAGTCTGCCAAGAAACCGCTGGAGGGTGTCACCCCAAGGGTCAGACATGACCCGGTGCTTGCACAGGGGAGACCTTTACCTTTACAAAGATATCATTATAGGTCTCTATGGGCTTTTTTCATTTGATCTCTTCTCAAGATTACTTTTGATGGAACAAAGTGTGTCTGCCCCAGTTCAGGGTACTACCCCTCCCCCCTCCCCCAGTTCTTGGAGGGCTCTGAAAGTGGTTCAGGTACAGGCAGCCTTTCTTCCTCTTTCTATTTAACATGCCATCCCAATGAGTTCAATAATCTTCAGTGCCTGAAATATTCCTTCTGCTTAAGTTTGAGTCCTGTGGCACCTTTAAGATCAACCAAGTTTAATTTGGGGTATTAATTTGGTTGGATTCAAATTCAAATCTATTTCTTCAGACCAAAATGGCCACCTCCCTGAATCTATCTGAAGAATTCTGTATGCACATGAAAACTTAGACCCAGAATTAAACTTGGTTGGCCTTCAGGGTGCCCTTTGTTCTGTTGCTTCAGACTTACACAGCTGCTCCTCGAATCTTCCTTCTGCCAAGTACAGGAGAGACATATAAGGAAGAACAAAACCGGTTCCAGTCTGGGTGAGGGTCAATGCATCCTGAAACTGGAGGTTCTGTAGCCTTTGAGCAGGGTTGGACTCTGTTCTGTGCATACCTAGAAGAATTTTTTGCTGGCCACAATTTTTGCCACCCATGAGGCCTCTGGACCCATGACTCAACCTACAACTTCTAGCTGTGAAGCCACCCAGGGTTTTGATGGGGATGGGAAATCTACATCAGGGTGAGATAAAAATTATAGAATCATAGAGTTGGAAGGGGCCGTACAGGCCATCTAGTCCAACCCCCTGCTCAACGCAGGATCAGCCCAAAGCATCCTAAAGCATCCAAGAAAAGTGTGTATCCAACCTTTGCTTGAAGACTGCCAGTGAGGGGGCGCTCACCACCTCCTTAGGCAGCCTATTCCACTGCTGAACTACTCTGACTGAATTTCCCCCCCCTGATATCTAGCCTATATCGTTGTACTTGTAGTTTCTATCCTCCAAGTCCAGAACAAAAAGTCACATTTGAACTGAATAATTATCCCAACCTTCAGCACCCTCCATGAGTGGGCTTCCTTCCTTCTTTTCTCTGCCCTTGCAGTCCGTTTGATGAGCAGCTGGGTTCCGTACCTTGCAGTCTGTAATGAGCCATGAAGATCAACTGCCTAAGGAGGTGGGGAGCCCCCCACTCACTGGCAGTCTTAAAGCAGCAGCTGGACAGATACTACTCCTGGATGCTTTAGGCTGATCTTGTATTGAGCAGTGAGCAGGACTAGGTGGCCTCTAGGTACACTCTATAATGCTATGATCTTCTACCAATGTGGTTTCCAAGCTGTGAATCCTTGGATTCTTGGGGGTAGGTTGTGAAGTGGAAGTTTCCCTTTTAAGTGGAAGTGTCCTCCTCTTGAGATGCTTCCAGAATAGGACATCTGCAACCTTCTGGAAGTGTTAGACCCTTCAGCCCAGTCCTCTTTGGTGCTTCCCCCCTTTTTCTGTCATAGTGAAAGTTTAGTGATTATAAAATACTAATAATGCTTATAATTCCTGATGCCTAGATGGAAGCTTTCTTGAAACAGACTGACCAGACCCTGCTCTTTCTCCTGGATCAGTCCAAGTGCTCAAGTGCCAAAGCAAAGAAAATTTGGATGCACCTGACTGAGGCAATGATTGCTGTGGAGGATTCCTTGAAAGTCGCTCAGGATTCACAAGCCATGGTAATGTTGATCCAGTGCATGTGCTCAGAACCGTCCCGAGGAGGGGGAGGCCCTTCACTCGCCCCAGGCAGCCCTTCTCTGTCCAGCTGAAACTTGGCTGCAGCCCTAAGGAGGCTGCAAAAAGAGAAGGAGTGATCCGAATTGTAGGCTGCAACAGTCTGATTTCCACGGCTGCCTTCATGCTGGGCTGTAGGTCAAGGCTCTATGGAAGTTTAGGGAAGACCTACTTATTTGTTTGTTTGTTTACTGCATTTATATTCTGTCCTTCCTACTGAGACACCAAGCAGATTACACAGTGCAAGTCGATTACAGCAGTTGTCCCCAACCCCCGGTCCGGGGACTGGGACCAGTCCGTGGATCAGTCGGTACCGGGCCGCGGCTCCTCCTCTTCCTCAGGGGCTGCCCTGCCACTCTGCTCACCTTTGGTTCTCTCCAGCGGCTGCCATGGCTGGGGCTCCCCCTCGGCGTGGCACTGTTCAGCTGCTGCTGGCAGGACCCCACAGCAGAAGTCAGGGGCGCCGGCGGGAAAGCAAGCGGAGCAGGAGCTCAGGTGGCGGGAGCGTCCCTTGGCAAAAGACTACCCCTCCCCCGGGCCTCAGTAAAATTGTCAAACTTTGACCAGTCCCCGGTGATAAAAAGATTGGGGACCACTGGATTACAGCATATGTCTGATATGCACAGGGTGGGTCAATCAAATCAACCTCCACAAACATCAACGAGGACTACAGTTACATGAAACAAAATGAGCCCAGTCATATGAGGCATGATTGTTGTTGTTGTTATGTGCGAAGTCGTGTCCGACCCATCGCGACCCCATGGACAATGATCCTCCAGGCCTTCCTGTCCTCTACCATTCCCTGGAGTCCATTTAAGTTTGCACCGACTGCTTCAGTGACTCCATCCAGCCACCTTCCTTATGGTCCAACTCTCGCAGCCATACATTGCAACTGGGAATACCATAGCCTTGACTAAACGCACTTTTGTTGGCAGGGTGATGTCTCTGCTTTTTAGGATGCTGTCTAGATTTGCCATAGCTTTCCTCCCCAGGAGCAAGCGTCTTTTAATTTCTTTGCTGCAGTCCCCATCTGCACTGATCTTGGAGCCCAGGAAAATAAAATCTGTCACTATCTCCATTTCTTCCCCATCTATTTGCCATGAATTGAGAGGGCCGGATGCCATGATCTTTGTTTTCTTGATGTTGAGTTTCAAGCCAACTTTTGCACTCTCCTCCTTCACCCGCATCAATAGGCTCTTTAGTTCCTCTTCACTTTCTGCCATTAGAGTGCTATCATCTGCATATCTGAGGTTGTTGATATTTCTCCCTGCAATCTTGATCCCAATTTGTGACTCCTCTAATCCCGCATTTCTCATGATGTGCTCTGCATACAAGTTAAATAGGCAAGGCGACAGTATACAGCCTTGCCGAACTCCTTTCTCAATTTTGAACCAGTTAGTGATTCCATGTTCAGTTCTCACTGTTGCTTCTTGACCTGCATATAAATTTCTCAAGAGACAAATAAGATGCTCTGGTATTCCCATCTCTTTAAGAACTTGCCACAATTTGTTGTGCTCCACACAATCAAAGGCTTTAGCATAGTCAATGAAGCAGAAGTAGTCGTTCTTCTGGTACACCCTAGCTTTCTCCATGATCCAGCGTATGTTGGCAATTTGATCTCTAGTTCCTCTGCCTCTTCGAAATCCTGCCTGTACTTCTGGAAGTTCTCGGTCCACATATTGCTGGAGCCTAGCTTGTAGGATTTTGAGCATAACTTTGCTAGCATGAGAAATTAGTGCAATGGTGCGGTAGTTTGAACATTCTTTGGCATTGCCCTTCTTTGGGATTGGAATGTAAACTGACCTTTTCCAATCCTGTGGCCATTGTTGAGTTTTCCAAATTTGCTGGCATATTGAGTGTAGCACTTTTACTGCATCATCCTTTAAGATTTTGAATAGGTCAACTGGAATGCTGTCACCACCACTAGCTTTATTGTTGCTCAGACTTCCTAAGGCCCATTTGACTTCACATTCCAGGATGTCTGGCTCCAGGTCAGTAACTACCCCATTGTGGCCATCAGGGATGTTACGCTCGCTCTTGTATAGTTCTTCTGTATAATTTTGCCACCTTTGTTTAATCTCTTCTGCTTCTGTGAGGTCCCTACCATTTTGGTCCCTTATCATACCCATCTTTGCATGAAACGTTCTCTTCATATCTCCAATTATCTTGAAAAGATCTCTGGTCCTCCCCATTCTATTGTTTTCTTCTATTTGTTTCACTGTTCATTTAAGAAGGCATTCTTATCTCTTCTAGCTTTTCTCTGGAATTCTGCATTCAATTGGGTGTATCTTTCTCTTTCTCCCTTGCCTTTCACTTCCCTTCTCTCCTTAGCTATTTGTAAAGCTTCCTCAGACAGCCATTTTGATTTCTTGCATATCCTTTTCTTTGGGATGGTTTTAGTTGCTACCTCTTGTACAATGTCGCGAACCTCCGTCCATAGTTCTTCAGGCACTCTGTCTATCAGATCTAATTCCTTAAATCTATTTGTCACCTCTACTGTGTATTCGTCGGGGATATGATTTAGTTCATACCTGAGTGGCCTAGTAGTTTTCCCTACTTTCTTCAATTTAAGCCTAAATTTTGCAACAAGAAGCTCATGATCTGAACCACAATCAGCTCCTGGTCTTGTTTTTATTGACTGGATAGAACATTTCCATCTTTGGCTGCAGAGCACATAGTCAATCTGATTTCTGTGTTGACCGTCTGGTGATGTCCATGTGTAGAGTCGTCTCTTGGGTTGTTGGAAAAGAGTGTTTGCTATGACCATTGTATTCTCTTGACAAAATTCTACCAGCCTGTGCCCTGCTTCATTTTGTACTCCAAGGCCAAACTTGCCTGTTATCCCGGTTATCTTTTGGCTTCCCACTTTAGCATTCCAATCCCCCATGATGATAAGCACATCATTTTTTGACATTGCTTCTAGAAGGTGTTGTAGGGCTTCATAGAACTGATCAACTTCATCCTCTTCAGCAGCAGTGGTTGGGGCATAGACCTGGATCACTGTGATGTTGAATGGTTTGCCTTGGATTCGAACTGAGATCATTCTGTCATTTTGGGGATTGTATCCCAAGACTGCTTTTCCTACTCTCTTATTGATTATGAAGGCTACTCCATTTCTTCTGCGAGATTCTTGTCCACAGTAGTATACCTGATGGTCATCTGAATTAAATTCACCCATTCCTGTCCATTTTAGTTCACTGATTCCTAAAATGTCGATGTTCAGTCTTCTCATTTCTTGTTTAACCACGTCCAGCTTGCCTTGATTCATGGATATGACGTTCCAGGTTCCTATGGAATAAAAATCTTTACAGCATCGGACTGTCTTTTCGCCACCAGTTACTTCCACAACTGAGCGTCCTTTCGGCTTTGGCCCAGCCGCTTCATTCATTCTGGCACTACTCGTACTAGCCGTCTGCTCATCCCCAGTAGCATATTGGACACCTTCCGACCTGAGGGGCTCATCTTCCGGTGTCATAACGTTTTGCCTTTTGGAACTGTCCATAGAGTTTTCATGGCAAAGATAGTGGAGTGGTTTGCCATTTCCTTCTCCAGTGGATCACCTTTTGTCAGAGCTCTCAGCTATGACCTGTCCGTCTTGGGTGGCCCTGCACGGCATAGCTCATAGCTTCACTGAGCTACGCAAGCCCCCTTGCCACAACAAGGCAGCGATCCTTGAAGGGGGTGAGGCATGATACTACTGAGTTTTCTCAGTAGGGGTTTCTTGTTAGCCCCTGAAGGATTTCTCCAGTTGGCAGGTGTTCATTTTTAATATATTTTAAAATTTCTTTTAAAGCGTATTGAGTGATATGGCCATATATGGTCATGTTAACCTGTGCCCCGCCCCACCCCTCCCAAAATGGCCAGTGATGGTCCTGAAGGGGGTAGAAATCCTTGCTGTCTGAGACTCGTTGCACGTGGTAGCGATTGGAGTCCGGAGGGGTAAGTGCTCTCATTTAAATTTAATTGTAGTGTGAGGTTGGCAGAGGGCAATGGAGTGGCAGATGCCTGCCCAGCTCTGTTCCCAGCTTGGGTGATGAGGCCATTTGGCCACTTCTGGTGTTGGGGAGAGGGGGGGTGACAGAGTGTGATGTCACTTCTGGTGACGTGACTTCTAGGGTGTATCAGTGAGATATGGCTCGCTGACCTCACTTTGGAGGTTTCTTAAAGCCTGACAATTGTTTCAAGGGGTTCTCAATGGTAAAAAGGTTGAGAAAGGCTGATATAATGAAGTGGAGGGAATATAATGGAGAAAAATGGTCGCACAGCATTAAAAAAACAATGAAACTACATCAGGGTGACATGCAGCAGACTGACTGATATCAGCTATAGTCTCCCTACCCTTAGGAAGCACCGTCCTGGACTATCCTGCTATAGTGCAGCCCTGTTACCTTTATAGAAAAGTTCTCCTGAGCAACTCCCTTTTACATAATTTACAGGACACAAGCGTGCAAGCCCCCTGCCCCCTGCAGGACATGAAGGCTTCCAAAAGCAACAGGAAGATGAAGGCTTCCAAAAGCAACAGCCCTGAGTCCACTCTTATTCCTCTCTTCTCAGGGATCACATTGAAAAAGAAAATATGTCATGTGACTTCACTGTGAATCACTCCATGGGCATGACACTGGTACTTCATGCACCATATCACTGGAGGCAGGAGATTCGGTGTGTTTCTCCTTTTGACAGCAGCAGTGTACAGTGCTGCCCCTATGGCTCTACAGTGGCTCCCCATTCTCTGCTTTCTGGTCAGTCAAGTCTGGCATTTGCCATACTGATCAAGCTCTCCATGGGGGACTTGGAATGTAGGTGGAACAAAGCCAGTTAAAGATTTGCAGGGCCCGCAGAACCAGAGACAGTTTAAGGATCAAGAGACCCTCGGAGAGCACAACTCTGTTGATAGCCTGAGCATGGAAGGAGAATGGATGGAGAGGCTATGGAATTCCACACGGTTGCCTGGAAGCAGCAGCCAGGATCAAGGTGGAGGAAGCTGGAGGCACGCACTGGTTTGTGCCATGGGAAGGCAACCCAGGCATAGACCATAGATTAAGGTTGGGTCCCCCCCCCCCATGCTGTGGAACCAACCCATCATCATACCCAGTAATATCTTACTCAATAGACCTTTGGTGCTCCAAGAAGCCTGGCAGAGGTTCAAGCAGCTTTTCATCGACACAGTGAAAGATGAGAACCAGCACAGGTGCAGAGATAGTCCCACTGGGGACTTCAACCCCCAAACATTCTCCAGGGCTTTTGGGCACTGGGGGATGTTTGCAGGCCTGACAGAGCCAGGCACCAATGGGGACAGAACAATAGCAGCTCAGGAGGAAGAGAGGAGAGTCCCAGGTGCCATTATCACGGTGTGGCAACAGTGGAGAGTCGATCTTGACAGAGACACAGCAGAGAAGCACAGCGACTGGACAATTGGGACAATTGAGTGTGGAGAGGCAGCCACCTAGGGCACCAGTGGAGAGCAAGGAGGAGAGAAGGACTCCCCCTGGAAGAAGAAGAAGAAGAGTTCTTCATTGCAAGAAGAAGAAGAGTTTCCCCTCTTAGCTGAGAACTATTGTGGACTCTACGGAGGCAAAGAATGGTGTAGTGAGAAGAAGCCACTGTGCACAGGCCCTGTGCAGACTGTGCTGGCTTCCCGATTGAAGACCAGAAGTAGATCCAAACTGGATTTGGGAGAAAGTTAACCCTAGGGTAGTCCTGAGGTAGGTCTGACCCTTAGAGAGCTCCCCTTGAAGAAGAAGAAGAAGAAGAAGAAGAAGAAGAAGAAGAAGAAGAAGAAGAAGAAGAAGAAGAAGAAGAAGAAGAAGAAGAAGAAGAAGAAGAAGAAGAAGAAGAAGAAGAAGAAGAAGAAGAAGAAGAAGAAGAAGAAGAAGAAGAAGAAGAAGAAGAAGAAGAAGAAGAAGAAGAAGAAGAAGAAGAAGAAGAAGAAGAAGAAGAAGAAGAAGAAGAAGAAGAAGAAGAAGAAGAAGAAGAAGAAGAAGAAGAAGAAGAAGAAGAAGAAGAAGAAGAAGAAGAAGAAGAGTTAGTTCTTATATGCTGCTTTTCCCTACCCGAAGGAGGCTCAAAGCGGCTTACAGTCGCCTTCCCTTTCCTCTCCCCACAACAGACACCCTGTGAGGTGGGTGAGGCTGAGAGAGCACTGATATCACTGCCCGGTCAGAACAGTTTTATCAGTGCCATGGCGAGCCCAAGGTCACCCAGCTGGCTGCATGCGGGGGAGTGCAGAATCGAACCCGGCATGCCAGATTAGAAGTCCGCACTCCTAACCACTACAACAAACTGGCTCTCAAACTGGAGAGGGGGATCCAGGGAACTGCCTCTCAAGGCTAGTGTCGGTCTGTAGTTAGACGACAGGATCAGGCGTGCTGATCTGCACACGTTGAGGTGTGCTGATCTGCTATCAATAAAGCTTTCTATTAATCCAGAAGCAAGTTGTTAGTCTGTCTGCCCTTGACATTAAATAGGCAATGGAGGGAGTTGGGTTGAGTGGGTTGCACGTGGGGTGGTTTGGGAGGGGGTGGGTTCTTATTAGTAGAGTTAGTTAGTCCAGGGCTAGGTAGGTAGTTAGGATGTTCAGATCTCTTCAGGGAAGGATGCCAGGGGAGGGGGGAGCCAGTGGAGGGTCCCTGCCAGGGTCCGGGATCCCAAGGATGATGGGCCAATGGAGATATAGCAGTGGGAGGATGCTGAAGAAGAGAAGAATGGGGAGATATGAGGGTTTGCTCAGGCCCCGCCAATGGGGATCTCATAGCTGGGAACCTCGACATGCTCACTGCTCTTCTAATTTTCGTCCCGTCCCTAGACATGTCAGGTTGGAGGCTAGGGTGGAACTGACACTGACGTTGTGCAATGCTAGGTTGATTAGCAACAAGTTCTCCACCCTGCAAGATTACTTAGTGGGGCAGGAGGTAGACCTGGTGTGACTGACTGAAACCTGTGCACAGTCGCCCTGAAAGATCTGGCACCACCTCGGTTTACGGTCCTTTACCAGTCTTGGCTCCATGGTGGGGAGGGGGTGATGATCCTTGTCAGGGAGGCTTTCTCCTACAGCACCATTTCTCCCAGCACCATTGATCTCAGGAGTGGAGTGTGTTGGCATAGAGTGGGGATCAGTGGAGAACATGGTCATCTGGTTGGTGTGCCAACTGCCTAGTGCACCACCAGCTACCCTATTGAGCATCCTGGAGGCAATGACGACCTGGGTATTGCAGGAGACTTCAACATCCACACCAATTCACCATCCTTTGGGTCTGGCTCGGACCTAGTGTTAGCCATGGCAACACTGGGATTCTCCCAGTTTGTTACTGGTCCCACCCGTCAGGCCAGCCGCACCCTTGAATTGATTGTTAGGGCTGGGGTAGAGGTGGATCTGATGGCCACTGATGTTGTCCCATGGTTGGACTACTATGCCCTGATAGCCTGACTTAGGGTACCACTTACCACTGCACATGGTCACTGTTACCAAGTTTGCCCACTACCTCCACCTCATCTACCAGTTCTTCCCTATTGATGAGAATCAAGTCTAAAATAGCATAGCCCCTGGTTCCACTCTACTTTCTGGGAAATGAAGCTGTCGGCAAGACAAGTTAAGAATTTAACAGAGTTTGCATTTTTAGCAGAGTTGGTTTTCCAACAGATATCTGGATAATTGAAGTCACTGTTTCCCCCTCGAGTACCTGTATTTCTTCATAAGTATAAAGATTCCTAACATATATTGCTACACCTTCTTTTCTTGTCTGTCCCTTCTGAATAGATTGTACTCCTCAGTTCTAGTATTCCAATTGTGAGCATTATCCCACCAAGTTTCTGTGATTCCTATTAGGTCATAGCCCCCTTCCTCTATTACGACTACTAATTCCTCCTGCTTGTTTCCTATACTCTGTGCATTAAGGTAGAGACATCGTAGTCCACCCTTTGTGTGCCTCATGGTTTTTGGTTTTTCAACTTCCTTGTAAGCTGGTAGTTCCCTGCTTATGTAACATTCCCTGTGGATTTGAGATCTTCTCATGTTCAGATCTTGCCATCACACCAAGTTCTGAATTTACGTCTTGCTCCCCCTTTGTGTCTAGTTTAAAGCCCTGTTCACCAGGTGTGCAAAGGTCCTCCCAAAAATTCTTTTTCCCTCCCTTGTGAGGTGCACGCCGTCTCCTGATAATAGCCCCTCATATTGACATTGTTGACCATGAGCCAGAAATCCAAACCATTCCCATCGACACCATTGATGTAGCCAGTCATTTACTTGCATAATTTTTCTCCCTCTTCCTATGCCTTGGCCACTTACAGGAAGGACTGATGAAAGCACAACCTGTGCTCCCAGGTCCTTTACCTTTTCCCCCAGATCCACAAAGTCTTTCTTAATATGTTCCATGTTCTGCTGGGCAGTATTATTTGTTCCAGAATGGATAGGAAGGAAGGGGTAATGATCTGTAGGCTTGATGAGCCTGTCCAGCTGTTCTGTCACATCCTTGATGCGCGCACCAGGTAGGCAGCAGACCTCTCGAGACAACAAGTCTGGTCTCCACTCTTCGGCCTTTGGAGCAGTGTTATCTGTGGTTCCCTGCTGGGTTGTATGAGCAAACCTGTTTATCTTGAGGATGGACCAGAGTTGTTCTCTCTTGCCCCGGAGGGACAGACCAGAACCAATGGGATTAAATTAATGCAAAAGAAACATCCGGAAGAAGTTCCTGACAGTTAGAGCAGTTTCTCAGTGGAACAGGCTTCCTCGGGAGGTGGTGGGTTCTCCATCTTTGGGAATTTTTAAACAGAGGCTGGAGAGCCATCTGATGGAGAGGCTGATTCTGTGAAGGCAAAGGGGTTTTAAGTGTTTTGCATAATGCAGGGGGTTGGACTAGATGACCCTGGAGGTACCTTCCAACTCTATTATTCTATGATTCTATTATATGTGGTAGCATCTGGACTACAGAGAAGGATGGACTCTCTTTTTAACTTAGCTGCATTGGGGGCATGACAGGGGGAGGTGCAGCACCAGATTCCTGTCCCACCCTGTTGTTGTTCCCAGTGAAGTAAGGGGAGCAGGGGTTGACAGACCATAATGTCACATTTGGTGGAAGTTTCTGGATGATGTCACTTCTGGTGACATGTGACTTCTGGGATTGTGGTAGGGAGGTGTGGCCTGCTGACATCACTTCTGGTGTTCCTCAAAGCCTGAAGAATGTATGGGGGGTGGGTTCTCAATGGTAAAAAGGTTGAGAAAGGCTGCTCAGACATCTGCTCCATGCTGGCTCGTATTGGTGTGGCCCTCTGAGGTGTTAATGTGGGTCACATTTTACTTTCAGGCCATCCAAGAAAGAATGTTTAACTGGGAGCAACTGGTGAAAATTGTTGGCTTGCTGAAGACACAGTTGCAGGAAGAAAGTAAATGTAGACTTCATGCAATATCTCACACACTGGATCTGTTGGTTCAAAGGAACAACTTCACTGTGAAGCAGAAGGAGGAGCTCTTAATAGGAATCCAGAAGGTTTTTTTGGGGAAAGTGGAACTCTATGAAGATGGTGAGTTTCTGGAGGATATCTCGAGTGGACGTGGGCCGACTCCAGCCTCCCTGTGCACTGTTGGCTCTGTTGGGTGACTGATTGACAACTGAGAATCCGGACCTAATGCCCCTACACTCCTGCATCCTCCTTTTCATCCCCCTTTTCAACAGTCCTTGTTCATTCCTGCTGAAATTACATTGTAATGCAGCAGGGTCCTTTCCTTTGTCAGACAATGGATCAGCCTGTTGACAAGGTAGGCCAGGTGAGTCTTTAATCCCTTTCCTGTTCATTATCTGCCCCAGCTATTTCCTTTGCAGCTGCCCCTCTGCTATGCCGCAGGAGTCCGAGAATCATAGATCAGGACAGTTGCTGGGTTAATCTGTCTTGACATTGAAGACCAGTGGTCCATAACCTTTCTAAGGCTGCGGACCAGCAGTGGTGGGGAGGGCGCATGCGCGAAACTGCCATGCATGCGCATTTGCGGCCATGTATGGCGCAAACGTGCATGCACGGACCTGCGCATGCACGGACCTGCTTCCCCCCCCCCACACACAAAACAAAGCTTGCTGAACCGCAAGCTAATCGGACGCTTTTGCGGCCGATTTGCTTGCGGCCTGGGAAGTTTCTTACTGTGGGGGGGGGGGGCGGGGAGAGGGAGCCGCGGCCTGGTGGTTGGGGACCACCATTCAAGATTATTTCCCCAGGTATGTTCCTGAAAGGCTCAGAGTGTTGGGACCTTTTGTTCGGCTGTTTGAACTCTTGCTAGCTTGATTGTTGGTTGTCACTGAGGAAGGATTTACAGAACTTTAGCCTGTAACCAATGCAAGTTTGATGAGCAGCCATACTGGATTCTTTTACTTTGGTTTTGGGGGAAGCTGAACTTTATAGTTCCCATCCACTCATCTGCTTTAAAGATTTGCATTCCTGGCTGCCAATACAGGTCACTTGTGTATTCCTGTGATATCCTGGAGAGTTCCCCTTTCTTGAGTCTCTCCGTAGAGCCGGAGTCCAGGAGCACCTGGAAGACGAACACAATTTCTGGCAGGGGAGGAGTTTTCAGAAGTCTCTGCTTACTACTTTGGCTTCTTCTGATATCCTAAAAAGTGAGCAGTGACTCACAAAAGCTCAAACCCAGCCACAGAATCATAAAGTTGGGAGGGGTCATCCAGTCCAACCCCCTGCCCAGTGCAGGATCAAAAACCAAAGGGGGGGATGGACGGACGGACAGTTAGGACCTTCAAAGGTTGAATGTCTGTGTTATTGTTAAAATTGCATTACTTTTATGGTGCACAATTTTAAAAAACAACTTTAGGAATGAAAAACATATATCCAGCCCATAGGCTATTGCAAACCAGTATGCTATGTGCTATGTGAACCAATAGACCTACGTGTTTTAGCCCTTATAGGGCCTTCTTCAAAGATCTGTTTTTAACACACACCAGTTCTTAATGCATATAAAGTATGTACAGCAGCCAATAAAAGCTCCAAGGTAAGAGCTGTAGAGCAGGGATAGTCTACCTGTGGTCCTCAAGATGTTCATGAACTACAATTCCCATGAGCCCCTGCCAGCAAACTCTGGCATGGGTTCATGGGAATTGTAGTCCATGGACATCTGGAGAACCACAGGTTGACTACCCCTGCTGTAGAGTATCAGAGTCACTTAATGAAAGAAGATGTCTAGTTAGCTGTCAGTAGCTCTCTTCCAAAGGCTGCCCAAAATTTTCAATGGGGTTTCCTTACTAATGCATGTATTGCAAACTAGACATTTTCTTTTATGACTGGACGTGCCTGCCAGTCTTCCTCTCTCTTCACTGGGCAGCAGCCATGGTGGTAGAATGGTTGGGTTTCCCTGCCCATCCCCCTCTCCCTCAGTAGAACCTGCCAGCTCAGTGGGGTGTCTTTTTCCAGGAAGTTCTCCTTGCAAACCCCACTGAAGCAACTAGCCCAATAACTCCTTGAAATGGGGCTCCAGTGGGGGAACTTCCTGGTGGGTTGTGCCCTTGGTGGTCTGCTTCAGCCATTGAGCTCCAGGGGTCCCTTCTCTCAAGGCAGGATTTCCCATCACTTCACTTCAGCACTCAAAGAGATTCACACAACAGCTTTCTCTTGCCTTTGCTGGTCACAGACACTGTAATAACTTTCTAGTCTGCATAACCAAGCCTTTCCACCTCTGTAAAAAGATAGATATTCTTAAGCTTGGGCTGCATTTCTGCAAATCCCTGGGTGGCAAGACCTCACACACACACACACACTGCAGTCACCTCCTCCTCCTCTCTCCTCTTTCTCTAGCCAAAGCCAGCTCAAAGGCCCAACTGAGGGGTGACCTCTCCAGTTGTGCTGTTTTTATGTCTCTTTCACTCTCCTTGTTTCTCAGAGCACTAGAATATTGTCATATCAATATATTTGTCACAGACCCGACTGAACAAAACTGTCCAGAAAATTCATGTTAACCATTTCAGCAAAATCTTGCTGGTACATCCTTAGAAAGATAATTGTGAATCGTTGGAGACTTGCCCAGAATTAAAGGTAGAAAGGCAGGTCTCTGGGACACTCTGTTGTTATGGGAGAATTAATTCTCAGTTTGAAAATGTTTGTATCAACCATTCAAAGGAGATGAATGCATTGGGTTTGATAGAGTCATGTGAGTTTCACAGAATTGGGCCTGCCTCAGAGAGCCACCTGCAAAACATCCCTGAATCCCTCTGATGTAGGTTGTATGGGACTATTTAACCTTTCTAAAAAAAAAAAATTGGTGAGAATCTCAGAGACTGCATTTCATCCTTTAACCTTAAAATAGGTAGGATAAGAATTATATGTATGTCTCTATTTCCTATTTCATTTACGTATGCAGATATTTTGTTTTATTGTGATTCTTTCATATTTACTGATTTCAAGAATAGCCCAAAATGGCTGCCATAACTTAACTTCAGTCACAGAGTGAAAATCTTTGCACTGTGCCTGCAGCTGTTACCAAAGTGACATTTTAAAAAATCTGCACAGCCAATCAGAAGCTTTGCTGGGCCAAAGCCTCACTTGGCTCTGCCCACTTCCTATAACCGCTAGGGTGCCAGGAAAGATAAAAAAGTCTGACATGCTTCATATTCTCTGTCTATTTTCCAGTTTATACAAATCTTTAAAATTCTCCTTTTCAGAATGCATTCAGCTCGGCAAAAATGTAATCCAGAAGTGCTTAAGAAGTGACGCAAAGAAAATAGAAAGCCTCAACAAAGCTCAGGAAGAAGAGCAAAGATCTCTCCTCAGCAGAAGCCAGCCCCTGGAGAGCCTCGATGCATTTCTGAAGGTAACTGTGGCAGGAACTGCAGACTCCTATGAGCTGCTTTTTGGAAAAGCTGGATGCCCACAAGGTAGTAAAAGAACTGGGGAATGAATGCCCCCTCTTCAGGACCCTAGTGGTCTTCTTGGCTAGTTCCCCTACTCTCTCTTCTAGTGGCTTTCAGCATTCCTTTCATCCTGGAGGGCACTCAGGGATCATTCGGTTCTTTTTCATTTTTATTTATTGTCATATTTTTTAACCTCATGCTCTTAGCCAGCTGACTCACAGCAGTGTAAAACAGTGATGTTGTTGTTGTTGCTAGGTGCGAAGTCGTGTCCGACCCATTGCGACCCCATGGACAATGTTCCTCCAGGCCTTCCTGTCCTCTACCATTCCCCGGAGTCCATTTAAGTTTGTACCTACTGCAGTGGCTCCATCCAGCCACCTCATTCTCTGTTGTCCCCTTCTTCTTTTACCCTCAATCGCTCACAGCATTAGGCTCTTCTCCAGGAAGTCCTTCCTTCTCATGAGATGGCCAAAGTATTTGAGTTTCATCTTCAGGATCTGGCCTTCTAAGGAGCAGGCAGGGCTGATCTCCTCTAGGACTGACCGGTTTGTTCGCCTTGCAGTCCAAGGGACTCGCAAGAGTCTTCTCCAGCACCAGAGTTCAAAAGCCTCAATTCTTTGACGCTCGGTCTTCCTTATGGTCCAACTTTCACAGCCATAGATTGCAACTGGGAAGACCATAGCCTTGACTAGACACACTTCTGTTGGCAGGGTGATGTCTCTACTTTTTAGGATGTTGTCTAGGTTTGCCATAGCTTTCCTCCCCAGGAGCAAGCGTCTTTTAATTTCTTTGCTGCAGTCCCCATCTGCAGTGATCTTGGAGCCCAGGAAAATAAAATCTGTCACTACCTCCATTTCTTCCCCATCTGTTTGTCAGGAATTCAGAGGGCCAAATGCCATGATCTTTGTTTTCTTGATGTTGAGTTTCAAACCAACTTTTGCACTCTCCTCCTTTACCTGCATCAAGAGGCTCTTTAGTTCCTATTCGCTTTCTGCCATTGATGATGATGATGATTTATTACGGTCATTGACCAGCATCAAAGTATCTACAGACCACATACATTATTACAGCGTTTTAACAGGACACTCGGCATCAGGGAGTTAATAAAGGCACAAAATGTTAATACAGCATTTTGACAGTCAGGTCACTCAGCATCAACAGTAACCAAAGATTTCCGCACTCTGCTGGCAGTGTAGCAAAACTTTGCCACCATGTAAGAGACAGAATTATCTTTATCTGCAAGCAAGATGTTAATTAGATGATCAACTGTAAGTCCAGGGAACCTTGATAGCAAGGGCAAGATTAAACGGCTTCTGGCAACCTTATAAAAGTCACAGTATAATATAATGTGGGCAATTGATTTATTTACACCTGAATTGCAAGGGCATAATCGGTTCTCTATAGGCACACGTTGCAGTCTTCCACTTAGCAGTGCTGATGGAAATGCATTGAACCGGGCCCTTGAAAAAGCCCATCGAAATTTAGTAAAGGTGATGTATGTTAGATATGGTGCAGTAGAAAATCCCTCCCAGGACTTTAGTAACCTATATGGGCTTGGGAGTAGGGTCATCTCATTTTGCAGCTCAATATCCATAAGTCGTTGATAGACCAGATGTTTTGCTTGCCTGTGCCCCGTTTCTAATAGATGATCAGGAGCTAAACCAATTTTAAGAAGTTTGTTAATTATTTCTGTACACCAGGTGGGTTGTGGGTTAACTGACAAGAAAGAAGGAATAAGGCCTACAGGTTGAAGATGAATTTTTAGCCAATAGTTAATTATTGTTATCTACTTTTACCTACTTTTATCTACCCTGGTCTCTACTTTTGTCAACCCTGCCTCCTGCCGGAGAACTACATTGGCTGTACACCTTGGAACATTAAAGAGGGCTCTTAGGAAACCTGCTTGAATTTTCTCTAAGGGAGCAAAATTGGAGTATGGACCTAATTGGGCACCATATGTAAGTTGAGCCAGTGATTTGGCTGAAAACAGTTTGATTGCAGCAGGAATGAAGCCACCACCCTTAGTTCGATAGAATCTTAAGATAGCCGCTGCACTCTTCTGAGCAGCGTCAGCTACTGAGTGAATATGAGCAGTTTGCGTTCCGTTATACTGGAAGATCACACCAAGATATTTGAAGCATTTAACTTGCTCAATACGATGTTGGCCAATATGCCAAGGAAAAATTTTTGCCCTGTTGTTAAAGCACATAATTTTTGTTTTGGCATAATTGATAACTAGGTGTTCCTCCTGGCAATGCAAAGCTAAAACTTCCAAAGCCCTTTTCAGGCCTATTCTGGTCTGTGAGAGAATTACTGCATCATCAGCATACATAAGTATGGGTAACCTTTTGTCTGCAAGTTTAGGGGCATGAATGTCTGAGTTCTTTAGACGTTTGATTAATGCATCAATATAGATATTAAATTAAAAAGGAGCCAGAATACAGCCCTATCTTACACCTTTCTGTGTAGGGATCGAGTTGGTTAAATGACCCTCTGGGCTGAATCTGACACGAAGACTTGTATTTTTGTGAAGTTTATAAAGTAATAGCAAAAACCGTTTATCAATTGTTGAATTGGATAATTTTGACCATAGAAGATCTCTAGATATTGAATCGAATGCAGATTTAAAGTCAACAAAGGCCACAAAAAGTGATCTCTTACCAGAATGCACATACTTGTCAATTAAGTGCTGTAAGACTAAACAATGATCCATAACTGATCTGCCATGTCTAAAGCCAGCCTGTTCTTCTTCTAAGAAACCTTCCTGATCAAGCCAGTCACACAATCTTAAACTAAGGTGTTTAGAGTATAATTTACTGATTATGTTAAGGAGACTTATGGGTCTATAATTGGCTGGTTCTTCTCTACTGCTTTTCTTAAAGATGGAAACTATGACTGCAAGACCCCAGTCTTGGGGAATCTGAGTTGTCTGGTCAATGTATGTGAATAAGAGGGCTAAAATTGGGGCCCACCAATCTACGTTTGATTTCAATAAGTCTGGAAGGATGAAGTCACTGCCTGGGGCTTTCCCACTCTTTAATTCTAGAATTAATTGTTTAATTTCTTGAGATGCTACTGGTGGCCATTGTGGTAAACAATTAGTTAGAAAATCTAGTTGAGTATGTAATTGATGTTCACTATACAGGCTAGAGAAATAAAGTTCCCAAGTCTCAGCTGTGATTGTATTTGTCATATGACTTATTGCAAAGTCAGAGCAGGTAGATGTTAATCTCCAGAAGCCCACAGAGTCCTTGTTCTTGACAGATCTAATGATAGATGCCCAATTCTCATGGACTGCTGCTTTCTTTTTGTTCTTTAAAACAGTGGTCCCCAACCTTTCTGAGGCTGGGGACCGGCAGGGCATCGGGCCGTGCCTGCGGGCCCCACCCGTGCGGGCCATGCCCGCACATCGAGCCGCGCCCGCGGCCCGCACACCGGGCCGCGCCGGCGGTTTGCGACCGTGCATCGGGCTGTGCCCGCGCATTGCGCATGTGTGAATGTGCCATGCGCATGCGCAATGCATGGGCGCAGCCCGGCCCTGATTCCCTCTCCCCGCCCTCCCGCAGTAAGAAGCTTCCCGGGCCGTAAGCTTGCGGCCTGGGAAGTTTTTTACTGCGGGGGGGGGCAGGGAGAGGGAGCCGCGGCCCGGCGCCATGGCCTTCGCGGCCCAGCACTGGGCCGCGGCCCGCAGGTTGGGGACCACTGCCTTAAAAGAGTTTTGTAGCCTCTTTTTTTAATAACTTCTAATTTAGCAAGGTGAGATTGCTTAGCTTTGAAAGCAGCAAAGGATAAAAGAAGATCTTTCTTAGCATTTATACAATCCTGATCAAACCACTTTTTTCAGGGTGCCTTTACAGCAGTGGAGGTTGAGCCAGGCCTAGATAGTAGTGGTTTCAGAGTCTGAATGAGTTCGTTATATACATTAAGGATGTCAAAACTGTTGTCTAGTTTTCCTAAAAAACTGGAGTACACCTCTATGCCATGCTCTGAATTAATCCACTCATTTATAGCATTATTTAACTGCCAGTTCCATTTAACTTTTAGTCTCCCTGATTCTACTGAGCCATCAAGATGGCTATAGACAGAAGTTCTAAAAGAAAGGGCCTCAAGGTTACAGAACAGAGTAAGAGGGAGGTGGTCACTTTCCAGTCTTGGGGCAATTACAAAATTTGTTATCCTTGTTGCCAGATCATGGGATACCATTACATAGTCTATAGTAGACAGTTTAGACCCAGACCAGAGGGAGAATTGGCCAGGGCAATCGCCTGGAGCAGCTCCATTCAGTATAAATAAGTTTAATTTATTGGATGCCTGAGCTAAGCAAAAACCCGCTAGGTTGCTCACAGAATCTAAGGAACCACGAGGGGGGAAGAGTTGCTCACCCTCTGTGTCAAAAGGCCAAGAGGAGAATTTGTCTGCAAGTAGTATGTTGTTATACCCCATCCTTGTGTTTAGATCACCCCCAACAATTAGCATGGCAGTTGGATATTTTAAAGCTAGTTGGAAAATATAACATTCCACTTCTCCCCACAGAGATTTGGTCTTTGCCTGTAAACGCTGGGGAGGTAAATACAAGTTAATGCAGAGTAACTGGAACTTATTAAAATGCAGCAGTGTTGCCACTACCCAATTAGCATAAAATGGTAACTTGAGGACTTGCACTTTCAGTCTGGTGGAGATAAAGATTCCTAAACCTCCCTGGGGTCTTCCACCCTTAAGACTTGGAGTGGCTGCTGTCAAAACTGAATGATAATTAGAAATATCAAAATCATCCAGGTTTCCTGCAAGAATATAACATCAAACTGAGATATATATTTTATAAAGGCCCCATCTAAGCGTTTTGAGTGCCACCCAGCTACAATCCAGCAAACCAAGGCTAGCTGCGAGGTGTTCATTGGTTGTCATTCATTACTGATATTATCATTTTGTACATTAGTTCCATTAATTCCATTGCCAGGGCGAGACATAGTCAGAGGGAAGTTCTGGGCAGGTAGAGTCATCTGGATATCTTCATCCTTTTCTTGAGGCAGCAGTTAACGTTCATCACTTGAAATTCTATTTAAATCGCCATCAGAATCCAAGAAGACACCGACATTTTTGTATGCAGCAGCCTTGTCCTTCTCAGTGCAAACTTTTGTATTGACCTGTAAGATAATGTTAGTCAGTTTGGTCTCAGGCACCTTCTGCTGTATTCTAGGTGGCTCTTCAACAAGTCCTTGAGAACATATTGGTGTCAGGGTGGAGGATGAGGGGGCAGGAACAGCAAGAGTTTCTAGCACGCTGGTCATTTGCTGATTAGAGGTTAAGAGTAGAGATGAATCTGGCAAATCATTTCTTGAATTGAGTAACTTAGGTGCTCTAATCTTGATGTAATCTCAGTTTGTTCCATAGGGGGAAGAGCTGAAAAAGAAAGGGGTAGATTTTCTTCTATACTGTTTATTGGCTCAAAAGTCCCTGGGTCCAGTCTTGATTGTTTGGGTAGGTCTGTCCATTAAATTAAGTCCTTCCGATGCTTAGCCTGCAAAACATTTTCTTGAGCAATAGCCATTGAGAAGTTAGAGTTGGAGTTAAAAGTGTTGGAGTTTTGCAGCTTTGGAATTAAGGAAGATAAAATTAAATTGTTAAATACCCTGGTTGGAAAAATCCCTTTAGAGTAGAGGAATGGTCTCTGTTGCAGTAATATTGCTGGGATATTTGGGCTTTCAAAGGTAAGCAAAACTCTTTGCACCTGATTCTGAATGTTAAGTGACTCTACTGTTTTTAGTTCATTCAAAGAGAAGTTCTTCCTAAGGAGAACTCTTAAATGCTGGTTAACGCGCCATTTAGAACAGGGGTCCCCAACCCCCGGTCCGCAGCCCTGTACCGGGCCGCCAGCGGCCGCGCCTGCCTCCCCCCCTGCAGCAAGAGGGGGGGAAAGAGGCCGGCACGGCAGCCAGCGCACCAGCGACGCTAACGCGCACGCTTGGAACTGCCGCGCGTGCGCGTTTGCGCGTCCTGGTGGCCAAAACGCGCATGCCCAGCAATTGGGCATGCACGTTTATGAGCAACTGCGGCAGCCGGGCCGCTGGCTCTCCCCCACCCCCGGAGGCGGTCCCCGACCAGATGAAAGTTGGGGACCGCTGATTTAGAGTTCCATAATAAAGTCTGACCTCTGAATTTGTAGATGGTGAGGCATATTTTGCACGGCTGCCACTTTAGCTGAAACTGGCAATCTTCTGGTTGCTGTTTCGAAGCTGATTCCTTTATATTCTTAGATTTGCAAGGTGAACCATTCTGTCTTCCAGGATTTAGTCCCATCTGGGTTTGAGTGGCCCTGGATGGTTTGGTTAATATCTGAGTAAGTTGATCAACCTTGGCCTCTATTAGTTTTATTCTATTGAATATAAGTTCAACAATTTTTGCTGTCAGACTAAAGAGGTCATTTTTGATGTTATCTGCCACGCTGAAGTTATCTACTTCAATGTCAATGCCTTCAATTTGGAGCAGAGTAGGCACTACTTTCCTTTCTTCACTGTAATTTTTGATAGTGAATTTTTGATTGCTCCTATCCAAAGGAGCAAAATAGTTTGATGTTGGAACAGCATAAATTGTGGCAGGATTATTTGGTACAAGGAAGTCATCAATCTTAGATTGCTTGGAGACAGGAGATGGGGATAAATCAACATGATCACGGCCCCTTTTATTCCGGCCCATCTTCAAGGTGACAGAATAAGAGTTGCAATAAGAGTTTCAACAACTCAGGCTAGCCGACTGCTGGAGTAGCCTTTACAAATAAATATCACACCAATCCTGCCCTGAATCAAACACAGACGAAAATCTAACCATGAAGGTAAATCTCAATAGTCAGAAAATAGTAAAAACTTAATAAGCCCTCTGCTTACTTGAGTGGGAAATTTGATGGACTCCCTCTCAAGGATCGACTCTGTATCTGCAATGAGGGGCAAGTAGAGAACACAGAACACATTTTATTTGAGTGCAAGCTGTATAATCATATTCGCACAGGTGCATTAGTACCAATGCTTATAGAATGCCCTCGCGACCTGAGAAAGCATCGCCTGCAAATATTGCTATCAGATACAGATAATTTGTTAACTAGGAAAGAAGCAAAATTTGCGTGGCTAGCTTTAAGAATTAGGAAAGAATGGGTCACTCATTTATAGCCATAATAGGTCCACAGAACTTCTTATGTTTTTTGGTTAGTAGATGTATCGCATGCCTCTTAATCTTGTCTTTTGTTTTATATTTTAACAGCTTTATTAGTTTTATTGCTTTTATGGCTCATTTTATCTGTGTAAAATAGTCAACGGCAGTTAATGCTTCTAAATGTTGGCTTTTATGGTGGAGAAGTTTTAAGTTTTATTGTTGATGCATTTTTAACCTTTTAATGTATTACCTTCCCTTTTACAAACTGCTATTGTATAGTAGTGCTTCCAAAATTTTGGTCTAAATCAGTGGTCCCCAACCTGCGGGCCGCGGCCCGGTGCCGGGCCGCAAAGGCCATGGCGCCGGGCCGCAGCTCCCTCTCCCCGCCCCCCCCCGCAGTAAAAAACTTCCCAGGCCGCAAGCTTGCGGCCTGGGAAGCTTCTTACTGCCGGAGGGCGGGGAGAGGGAAGCAGGGCCGGTCGCGCCCGTGTGGGCGCGGCCCGACGCGCGGGCGCGGCCTGCTGGTGCGGCTCGATGCGTGGGCGCAGCCCGCTTGTGCGGTCCGAGTGCGGTCCGATGCACGGGCGCAGCCTGCGGGCGCGGCCGATACATGGGCGTGTGCCGCACGGGCCGCGCCCCGATGCCCTGCCGGTACCCAACCTCAGAAAGGTTGGGGACCACTGGTCTAAATGACCATAAATAAATAAATAAATAAATAAATAAATAAATAGTAAAAACTTAAACATTTAAAATAGCCCAAACAATACTAAAAAAAAAAGTAAATAAATGGAATAAAAAGAGAAAGTACTAAAAAAAGGAAGGATAAGCAGGAGATACGTCTTGCGATATGGCACTATTAACTCCAGTTTACTCCTCCAAGGAAGTTTTCTCAGGCAAATTACCTTTCAATTATCTCTCCTTCTTTTCCTTGTTCCATTTGCAGCAGTAGACGAAGGGATAAAAGCCTACCAAAATTGCAGAGTTGGTAATAGCTGCAGAAATTGTCATAAATCCAAAAGCTCTAAGCTTCAAAAGTCCAAAAGACCAAAAAGAAGGAGTAAAATAAACATTCGAGAACCACCTGAGCTGACTCTGTGCCTTCTCGAGCCTGCGCAGATCAACCAATCCGCTTTCTGCCATTAGAATGGTATCATTTGCATATTTGAAGTTGTTGATATTTCTCCCTGCAGTATTAATCCCAATTTGTGACTCTGCCTTTCTTATGATGTGCTCTGCATACAAGTTAAATAGGCAAGATGACAGTATACAGGATCCCTGCCACTGGGGGGGGCACAGATTGCTGCCGCTGGGGGGGGGGCGCAGATCGTCGCCACTGGGGGCGGCCTCGCTCTGCTTTCTCCCGGCTGCTGGAGCGGCCGGGAGAAGGCCGAAGACTGCCAACGCTGCGGGGGGGGGGGGGGGCTGCCTTTAGTGCCCGCTGTATTAACACTACAGCGGGCTTTATTTCTAGTAGTCAATAAAGCAGAAGTAGATGTTTTTCTGGAACTCCCTAGATTTCTCCATGATCCAGCGTATGTTGGCAATTTGATCTCTAGTTCCTCTGCTTCTTCGAAATCCTGCCTGTACTTCTGGAGGTTCACAATCCACGTATTGCTGGAGCCTAGCTTGTAAGATTTTGGGCATAGCTTTGCTAGCATGAGAAATGAGTGCAATGGTGCGGTAGTTTGAACATTCTTTGGCATTGCCCTTCTTTGGGATTGGAATGTAAACTGACCTTTTCCAATCCTGTGGCCACTGTTGAGTTTTCCAAATTTGCTGGCATATTGAGTGTAGCACTTTTACTGCGTCATCTTTTAAGTTTTTGAATAGTTCAACTGGAATGCTGTCACCTCTACTAGCTTTATTGTTGCTCAGACTTCCTAAGGCCCATTTATCATTCCAGGATGTCTGGCTCCAGGTCAGTGACTACCCCATTGTGTTTATCAGCGATGTTAAGCTCGCTCTTGTATAGTTCTTCTGTATAATTATGCCACCTTTTAAAAATGTCTTCTGCTTCTGTGAGGCCCCTACCATTTTGGTCGTTTGCATGAAATGTGCTCTTCATATCTTCAATTTTCTTGAAGAGATCTCTGGTCCCTATTATATTGTTTTCTTCTCTTTGTTTGCACTGTTCATTTAAGAAGGCATTCTTATCTCTTCTAGCTATTCTCTGGAATTCTGCATTCATTTGGGTGTATCTTGCCTGACAGTAATTCAGCAGTGGAATAGGCTGCCTAAGTATATCCTTGGTGGATTCTATTCACTCATTCTGTCATTGTGCTAAGTTACAAAGTGGCAAGACAAGAAGTGATGGAATGATTACTCATTGTTTGTATGGCAATTTTAGGATGTTTGGAGTACTGCACATTATTTTGGTTTGATCCTTCTGTATTTTTCTTCCTTATATTGTATTTTTAATATGCTATTAAAGGCTTTGTTGTTTTGGCATGAGATAAAGAATCACAGTTACAACAGCCCTTTAAGGTAGTCTGGCAGAGGGGTCCTGCGGCTCAGTTTGTTAGTACATCAGCTTGTACATAAATGAGCATGGTGAACTGCCACAGCTCCCTGAGCTATTCAGGCACCCACAGGTATTTTGTTGTTGTTGTTTTTGGTCTGTCAATCAGATACTCTGTGTAGCAGTGAGAGCACCACAAATTGGAGTTGAGGTTTCTGCATGCTTGGGGATAATGATGATGAAGGGGATACAAGGTTCTAAAATAATGAAAATAGGGAGGGGGGAAATCTCCTAAGGAAGGCTGAATGTCTGCTGGGAAGCACAGGATGTTGGAAATGATAGTCAGCTACAGGGAAAAGCAGGGCAGGTGAAAAAGAGCTCCACTGACCAGAGCCAGAGGCCCCTACCACTGCAGACCGCACCCTGAAGATGAAGGACCGAACCTCGGTGCAGCCAGAAGGAGCACAGTTGTAGAGCCTGAGATCACAGTTGAATGTTAAAGGTTCTACCAACAGAAGTTATACATAAGTTATACCATTAGAAATTGTTGTTTGTTAGAAATTGTCATATGTTCAAAATGATGGTGTATCTTGTATCTCTATAACTGCCCTGAGCCAAAATGGGAGGGCGGTATATAAATAAAATTAAATAAATACATAAAGTAGAAGAAGAAGAAGAAGAAGAGTTGGTTCTTATATGCCGCTTTTCCCTACCCGAAGGAGGCTCAAAGCGGCTTACAGTCGCCTTCCCATTCCTCTCCCCACAACAGATACCCTGTGGGGTGGGTGAGGCTGAGAGAGCCCTGATATCACTGCCCGGTCAGAACACTTTTATCAGTGCCGTGGCGAGCCCAAGGTCACCCAGCTGGTTGCATGTGGGGGAGAGCGGAATCGAACCCGGCATGCCAGATTAGAAGTCCGCACTCCTAACCACTACACCAAACTGGCTCTCCCCCACCATCTGTGTGCCTTCTGTACCATCTGTGTGCCTTCAAAGAACACATCAAGCTGCTGGATCAGACTCTTGATCCTTTTGAGTCTCTATTCTCCACTCTCCGGGGTCTCAGGCAGAGGTCTTTCACATTCCCTACTGAGATCTTTTAACAAGAGGTGCTGGGGATTCATAGAATCATAGAGTTGGAAGGGGCCATACAGGCCATCTAGTCCAACCCCCTGCTCAACGCATGATCAGCCCTAAGCATCCTAAAGCATCCAAGAAAAGTGTGTATCCAACCTTTGCTTGAAGACTGCCAGTGAGGGGGAGCTCACCACCTCCTTAGGCAGCCTATTCCACTGCTGAACTACTCTGACTGTGAAAATTTTTTCCTGATATCTAGCCTATATCGTTGTACTTGAAGTTTAAACCCATTACTGCGTGTCCTCTCCTCTGCAGCCAACAGAAACAGCATCCTGCCCTCCTCCAAGTGACAACCTTTCAAATACTTAAAGAGAGCTAATGTCCCCTCTCAACCTCCTTTTCTCCAGGCTGAACATTCCCAAATCTCTCAACCTATCTTCCCTTGGCCCCAGATCATCTTCGTTGCTCTCCTCTGTACCCTTTCTATTTTATCTACGTCCTTCTTGAAGTGAGGCCTCCAGAACTGCACAAAATACTCCAGGTGTGGTCTGACCAGTGCCGTATACAATGGGACTATGACATCTTGTGATTTTGATTTGATGCCCCTGTTGATACAGCCCAAAATGGCATTCGCCTTTTTTACCGCTGCATCACACTGCCTGCTCATGTTTAGTTTACAATCCACAAATACCACAAGGTTTTGTGCACACACAGTGTTACCTAGAAGCATATCCCCCATCCAGTAGGCATGCTATTCATTTTTCTGACCCAGATGCAGAACTTTACACTTATCTTTATTAAAGTTCAATGAGATCTGAACACAATGGAACAATGGGCAAATGAGAACATTTGCCCATTGTTCCATTGTGTTTAGATCTCATTGAACTCTGTCTCTATCTTCAGGAGTATTTTCCAGTCCTCCCAATTTGGTGTCATCTGCAAACTTGATGAGTAGTCCCTCCACCCCCTCATCGAGGTCATTAATAAATATGTTAAAAAGTACCGAGCCGAGCCCCGAGCCCTGAGGTACCCCGCTACTCACCTCTCTCCAGTCTGATGAAACACCATTGACAACAACTTTTTGAGTGCGGTTATCTAACCAATTCCCTATCCACTTAACTATCTGAAAATCCAGATTGCAGTCCTTCAACTTATTCATCAGAACATCATGGGGAACCTTGTCAAAAGCTTTACTAAAATCCAAGTAAATGAACATCATGGGGAACCTTGTCAAAAGCTTTACTAAAATCCAAGTAAATGACATCAACCGAATTTCCCCGATCCAGCAAACCTGTTACTTGGTCAAAAAAGGAAACAAGGTTGGTCTGGCAGGATCTGTTGGAGACAAATCCAAGCTGACGTCCTTGGATCAACAAATTGTCCTCCAGATGTTTGCAGATCGCTCCTTTTAATATACGCTCCATTATCTTCCCCACAACAGAGGTCAGACTCACTGGTCTGTAGTTTCCTGGGTCATCCTTCCTCCCTTTTTTGAAGATCAGAATAACGTTTGCTCTCTTCCAGTCCTCCGGGACATCTCCAGTCCTTAAAGAGGTTCCGAAGATGATGGACAAGGGCTGTGCAAGTTCTCTGGAAAGTTCTTTGAGAACTCTTGGGTGCATTTCATCCGGACCAGGGGATTTGAACTCATCCAGTGCAGCTAAATGCCTCTCGATAACCTCTCTATCCATGTTAACCTGCCACCCAGACACTATCCTTTGGCTACGGCCATCTCTAGATGTGCCTAAGCACTTTGACCTGTGGGAAAAAAACAGATGTTAAATAGGCACTAAGCCTTTCTGCTTTCTCTGTATCTTCCGTTAGAGTTTGTCCATCCGCACCCAACAGTGGGCCTATTGCCTCCTTTACTTTACGTTTGCTCCTCACATAACTGAAAAATCTTTTCTTGTTACAATGGGCTTCCCTGGCCAATCTTAGCTCACTCTCAGCTTTGGCCTTTCTGATGATTGATCTACAGTGCCTAGTAACCTGTAGGTACTCTTCTTTAGAGCTCTGTCCTTCCCTCCATTTCCCTCCATTTTCCTTTTCTTTCTTAGTTCCTCTTGAAGTTCTCTGTTCATCCAAATCGGCTTCTTAGAGCTCCTGCAGTGTTTTTGTCTTTCTGGGATAGTCATTGATTGAGCATGCAATAGCTCTTGTTTGAGTAGCGCCCACCCTTCACATGCTCCCTTCCCTTCCAGCATTCTCGTCCATGGTATGACACTCATCATGTCTCTGAGTTTATTAAAGTTTGCCCTACGAAAATCCAACATCCGCGTATGGCTACAAGCTTTCTTGGCTCCCCATCTCTAAAGGAATTCTATGAGGACATGGTCACTTGGCCCTAGGGTCCCCACCTCCTTCACCTCATCCACCAACTGTTGCCTGTTGGTCAGTATTAAGTCCAGTATGGTTGAACCTCTTGTGGGTTCATCTACCATTTGATAAATGAAATTGTCAGCCAGGCAGGTCAGAAAGTTGCATGACTGAGAGTCGACTGAAGATGGCGCCGTAACAGCTGAGCTTCTGTCCGGCTCTTAAGCCATGCTGAGGGTCAGGAGCAACCGCACCTGGCTGACCTGAGCAGATACGCAAATCTGCTCGCCGGTCGCCCCAGGAACCGGGAACAGCATCCTGAGGGTCCTACAGATCCGTGGGGAGGTAGGGAGACCGAGCTCTCCGGATCAACAGCAGCGTGTGCTCAAGGTCACGATGGCGCCCTTGTCGTAAATAACTTTCTAAGCCTGAAACGACCAGCTGACCCTACATTCCTCCCAGATCATCTTTTACCAGACTGACTGGAGCTGAAGTTTACAACAGTAAGGATTGAAAATTTTCTGGCTTTTCCTTTTTTTTCCCCACAAGCTCTTCCCCCCCCCTCAAGCAATTTACAAGTGAATTCCTTCTTTCGTCGAGTGAGAGGCTCCCAGCTAATTATACCCACTAACCAAACAAAGAGAGTGCTCAAGAGAAGAGAGACTTTAAAGTTTTGTTGGAGAGAGTTCAGTGGGGGAAGCTGACTTAATACGGATATCGACAAAATGATAATTTGGGAACGCACGTGCTCCCGCGAGACCTCACGAGACTTTCTGTTTATAGTTTGTGACTGCCTAGAACTATGGAAAAATTAACTAAGGCACAACTTTTCCATTTGTTATGCGAAGGAAACTCAAAGATACTGAAAGCAGTCAATAAGGTGGAAAAGGAAATCCGTGGGACTAAGGGGGAGCTTTTGGACGGAGCCGACGGTCTGGAGAGAGCAGCTGATGAGGACATAGCTCAGCCAACAATATTTCAAATGAGAATTCAATGTTTGGAAGTTAATCAACAGGAGGGGGAGAGAGCTAGAGACGTAAAAATTCAAAGCACCTTGGAAGAATGTGGG
Source organism: Paroedura picta (assembly GCF_049243985.1). Taxonomy (NCBI): domain Eukaryota; kingdom Metazoa; phylum Chordata; class Lepidosauria; order Squamata; family Gekkonidae; genus Paroedura; species Paroedura picta. The sequence goes on along the minus strand of NC_135378.1, from coordinate 4,257,675 downwards.
AAAACAGATTTAAGGAAGGAAAGCACCGAAAACCTGGAAGTCTATTCAGAGCAGGAAGTGATTTGGATCAGCAAAATAAAAAGAGTCTATTCAAAGGCGACAGCACGCAGGAAGCTATCAGGAGATATCACTGTGCGACCAGAGGAAGAGATCAAGATTGATAAAGTATACAGAGCCTACTTAAAGGTGACTGCAAGCAAGAATCAAGTAAGAGACTTCTTTGGCCCTGACAGAAGAACAATCAGAAATACTCTACTATGGAAAAAAAACACAATTTCATTTTCTGCGACCACCTGAAGGATGAGTTGAACAGTGGAATATTCTCCTGGTTTCCTGTGGGGAAGACAGCAGCAGTAACTTTTAGGACAGGACCAATATATGATGGGAACTGACTTTATATCATCTAAGACAATAATAGAATATATTCTTATAATAATTATACTCTCATATGTATCAACAACTATTCTGCTAAGAAAGGTGGTAATAACTTCTAGATCAGGATCAATATGTGATGGGAACTGAATATGTATGCCAATACAATACAATTTTATTACGGTCATAGACCAGCATAAGAAACATCCATTAAAACCAGAAATTAAAACATCTTAAAATATAGAGAATACAAAAGGTAGAAAATACAAAAGGTAGATAGACACAGCTGTCCAGATTCATTTAAAACAGACCATTCTATTACGAATTTTGATCGCTGCTGCGCAGAACTTAGCAACTCTATAAGTTGTGTTGTTTTCTATATCTGCAAGCAGCAGAGAAATGTAAAATTCTCCTGAGCGCCCTGGGAATCTGCCTAGCAATGGAAGAATTAGACTAGTTCGAATCTCATTATAGAATCGACATTGAAAGAGAACATGTTCCATGGTTTCTACATGCCCAGAGCCACAGGTGCATTTCCTTTCAGTATAGGGTATTTTCTTATATTTTCCTTCTAATACCGCTGAAGGGTAGGCATCGCAGCGTGCCAAAGTGAAGGCCCTACTATGACTAGGTACTTCAAGCTTGGCCAGATATGTCATAGGGTAAGATGAATATCTATTGGGTTCACTAATAATGAAAGATGGGTTATTCGCTAGGTCCTGTTGGCGTTCAATGTCGGTCAATCTCTGCTTAACAACTTCTTTGGCCTGATCATATCCCATACTCAGTAGGAGCTCAGGAGAGAGCCCCAAGAGTGTGATTTTAGTTCTGATGTTTCGTTGCCAAGATGATTGATAGCCATCCTCAGTTGTTAGTGGGGCAAGGCCACGAGGGAAAAAGGACAGTCTAAGCCAATAATTTAAAGCAGTCAGCCATACTCTAGCCTCCATCTTCATGAAACCTGTCTCAAGTCTCAGAGTAACATTGGAGACACACTTTGGCACTTGAAGAGCAGATCTTAAAAATTTAGATTGAACCCTCTCTAAAGGGGCCAAGTTTGAGGGGGGGCCCAACTGTGTGCCATATAATAGTTGTGACACTGCCTTGGCTTCAAATAATTTGAGTGCTGCAGGTATATATTGTCCACCTTTTGATCGAAAAAACTTAAGAATGGCATTTGCACTTTTCTGTGGGTTGTTGGCCACATAGTCCCCATGGGCTTTCCAGCTACCAGAGGTCTGAAAGACCACCCCTAAGTATTTGAAATGACAGACCTGTTCAATTCTGTTCCCATCAATGATCCAGGAATGTCTCTTAGGTTTTTTTGCAAATGACATAATTTTGGTTTTCTGGTAATTTAGTTCTAAATGGTCCATTTTACAGTATAATATTAAGGCTTTCAGGGCTCTTTTGAGTCCAACAGCTGTTTGGGATAAAATTACTGCATCGTCTGCATAGAGCAGGGTTGAAAGATGTCTTCCAGCAATTTTTGGGGGATGGAAATTAATGTTACAGAGGTGGCTCACCATATCATTAATATAGAAGTTAAAAAGAAGTGGGGCCAAGATGCATCCTTGTTTAACACCTTTTTGGGTTTTAATATCTCTGGAGAGATGACCTTCGGGGTTGCATCGTACTTTAAGGGAGGTTTCCTTATGCAGTGTGCGTATTAGGTAAAGGAGACGGCGATCAAGTGAGGAGTTCTCCATTTTCCCCCAAAGTTTGGTTCGTGAGATGGAGTCAAAAGCAGCTTTAAAGTCTATAAAAGCAGCATAAAGGGGAGAAATATTGCAGGAGAGATGTTTTTCGATAAGATGGTGCAATACCAGGCATTGGTCGATAGTAGATCTGCCCTCTCTGAAACCCGCTTGCTCCTCTGCAAGGATGTTTTCCTGTTCTAGCCAGTCTCGAAGTTTGGATTGCAAATGTCTTGCATATAATTTGCTGATAATATTGAGAAGGCTAATGGGTCTGTAATTTGCAGGATCATTTTTCTTCCCTTTTTTATATATTGGGACAATAATTGCAAGTCCCCAGTCTTTAGGAATAAGTCCGTAGGTATCAATGCAAGTAAAAAGCGAGGCCAAAATAGGAACCCAAAAGTCCAGGTTGTTTTTTATAGCCTCTGCAGGAATTAGGTCTTCCCCTGGAGCTTTCCCTGATCTTAGCTGTGCTATTAGGCTCTTTATCTCTGCCTCAGTCACTGGTGCCCATGCTGGTAGATTTTCTATAGATTGATTAGGGCATCCTCTATCACCTGGAGAATCCATATAGAGTTCCTGAAAATGAGTCTCCCAGGCTTCAGGGGAGATGTGACACTCCATTATAGATGATCCCTTTCTTTGGGAGCATGATGTCAAACGCCAAAATGAGGCTGAATCTTTGGATTTAACAGCTTGAATAAGACGTGACCAGTTATTTTTCATGGCTTCCTTTTTCTTATAAGCTAACAATTGCTTATACAGTCTTTTTTGATGGAGAAGATCCATTGCAGTTGTTGAAGTAGTATTAGATATGAATGCCTGGTAAGTAGAACCAAGAGCTTTCTTAGCAGTGACACAGTCCTTATCAAACCATGATCTCGAATAATAATGCTTCTGTCTTACAAATATACTGTCTTTGTAGGATAAATGCTGGTATATTTCTTGGGTAAGAGCACTATAATTTTCCAGGAAAGCAGCTGGAGTTTTAGCTGTTATTAGAGTAGTTCGAAGGCATTGTAGACGATCTGTGTCCAGTAAGTCAGTTGTTGATTGATTTAGTTGAGGAGTCCACTTAGCACGACAGTAGGATCTACCTGTTGGCATTAAGGTCGGCTGATAACAGTCCTTAATGTGAAGCCTTTGAGTAAGAACATTTATATTAAGCATGACTGGAAAATGGTCACTGACAAATTTAGGAATAACTTTTAAGTTCTTAACATATGGAAGAAGATCCCTAGATACAATCATGTAGTCTATAGTGCTCATTCTAGCCCCGGATAAATACGTAAATTCAGCAGGATGGTCTCCCACTATGGCACCATTTAGTATATGGAGATTTAGTCTATAGGCCATTTGGGCTAAACAGAAACCTGAAAAGTTTGGAGTCTTATCATTGGAGCATCGTATGAGAAGAGTTCCGGTGTCATCATGTGAAGGAGGTAAACATTTATTTTGTTTATAAAGAGTATAGTCATCTGGGCCCAGTCTGGCATTAAAATCCCCTCCCAAGATTATAGATGCATCTGAGTTTCATAGGATAAGATCAGCAATGTACATTTCTAATTCTGCCCACATAGCTCTAATCAAGAGTTTCTGTTTCAAGGGGGTCAGATATACATTTATTATCAGGAGACTGTGGTTTTTAAATTTAATTTTCATTGCCATAGCATTATTCTTAAAGGAGGGAAGAGCCTTCAGTTCAATATTAAGCTTGGTGGATGTTAAAATTCCCAGGCCTCCTTTTGCTCTTCCATATTTTTTCCCTGGTTCTGCTGCAACAGAGAGTGACTGAAATCCATTTATAATCAGGTCTTCTACAGTCCATGTTTCCTGCATCAATATGACATCATAGTTTGAAAGAAAGTTATTAAAACATGGATCCCTAATAGCTACTTTCCACCCTGCAATGTTCCAAGTTAGAAAAGTAATCCTATGCTGGTCTATTGATTGTCATTGGGCTGTGTTAAAATTTGGAGACTGGGAGGGTATTTTTGATAGTTCTTCCTTCTCGTGTATGTCTGGTGATTTAGACTGAGTCTCTTGTGGTTCTAGCAGATTAACTTGAGCAAGCAAGGCAGCATAATCTGCAAAATGTGGGTCATTGGCAAGCAGAGAGCCCATCTCTTCAGCTGGGGTGGTATTCATTCTCTTGTTGGGAGAAGGAGTGTGTGGTAGTAATTTATTTTCTAGCTGATGAATCTCACTCAGAGTCAATAGAGGGTCTTGAGGGTTGGTAGCAGCTGAAAGGGGTGTGTTTTGTTTGGTTGCCAAATTCATTTGAGAATTGGGTTTTGGGATTTTCACTTGCTCTTTGTCTGATGTTAATGCACACTCAAGGTCGGCTTCAGAGTCACTTTCGCTGTCTGTATTATGGAGTTCAAGGTGCTGTGCCACTCTTTGTGCTGTAATTGACTGGGGGGCTGATAAGTTAGGACTTAAATAAGGTTGAATTTTGGCAACTTCTTCTGAAGTTGGGGTGTCTACCAGAAGTCTGGTTTTAAAATCTTCTAGTTTTTCCTTCAAGTTGGAGTACTCCATTATTTTGATATCCACGTTCTCCTTAGAGTAGTGTTTCATGTCTTCGTTCGCAGGGCAGCTAGTAGGCTTAGTGCAATCAAGGGTTAAATTATTGCAGCTCTTGTCTGCAAGGCATTGTTTGCTTAACTCTTTCCCAGTAATAAGATCATGAATAGTCTGTTCTTTAAAAACTCTGACAGCTTGAATTCGATATATCTGCCAGAGTCGTTTACTCATTCTTGTGATTCTGATTGGGAGGACTGGCTGAGTAAAAGACAGAAATACACGTTTAATTCCTCCTGAGCCTGGCAAATAATAAAAGTCTTCCAAATCGACTGCCCTCATATGACAATTTAAAAGTTGGGACAGCGAGGTCACGATAGCCCTACGATTATTCCATCTGTAGGTATTCTCATAGATTTTAAGAAGCAGTTGTTTTTTCTGTAAAATGCGACAGGAATTTGTTACTTCTGGTTGTCCTGTTAGTGGAGGGAAAACTGCCTGCGTGTCAGCGTGGTTAACTTTCACTGTCCCTTTAACCACCTGCTGCGTATGGGAGAGTCGGATTTTCAAATCTTGTTGGAGGTTATCCATTTGCTCTGCAAGTTCGTTTATGCGTTTCAATATGACAACCAGAGTCTCTGCAGACAGAAGGCAGACCTCATGAAGAGGCTGAGTAAGAAGCCGAGGAGAGCTGGCAGCCTGTTCTTGGAGGTTATCTCCCCTTCTCTCCTCCCCCGCAGGCTGTCTCATCCGAAGGCTTTGGTGAGTTGAGGGGGAGTCCTGTCTTATGGCTGTTTTCTGCAATTTCTTATTAGTTGGGGGAGAGAGTTCAGAGGCCATAACTCTTTTACTCACATCTTGCGTCAGTTCTGTAGCAGCGACAAAGGCATCAATCCTCATCTGTTTCTCCGCTTTACAAGATTTAGAAATCCCGGTTTCATTGGCAGGACTGGTCCTTATTCTTTTCTTTCCTCTGGATATCATTTTGAACCATAAAAATTAGGCCAGAGGAAGGTAAAACCAAAAATAAAACAGGAGCTTCTCTGGGAGCTGCTAGGCAGACCTATGTATGCCAATATGTATGCTAAAAGAGGCTGACAAACTATACTTCATATATATTAACAAGACGGCAGCAGTAACTCTTAGGTCAGGGCCAATTTATGAAGAGGACTGACCTTATATCACTTAAGATAATAATAGAAAATATTCTTATAACAGATCATATTCTCATATGTATTAACAATCATTTTACTAAGAAAAATGGTAAAAACTTCTAGATTAGGAATAATATGTGATGGGAACTGAATATGTATGTTAAAAGAGAATGGCAAACCATATCAGGTGGTCGCTTTTTGTTTTCTCTTACTTTTCTGTAAATGCTTCATATAATAATAAATAATAAAATTATTTAAAAAAAAAAGAAAGTTGCATGACTGAGGACGCTTCGCAGAGTTTGTTTCCCAGCACACATCTGGGAAATTGAAGTCACCCATGATGACAAGGTCCTGCCACTTGGATATTTTCTCAAGCTGCTCACAAAGTGCAGCATCCACATCCTCTCGTTGGTCAGGCGGTCGGTAGCAGACACCAACCACCACACTGTTTGTTTTCCCCTCACTTATTTTCACCCAGATGCTTTCCACTGTAGATATGCTCTCCTTCACTAGAATTTCCTGACAGGTAAGCCCTTTCCTCACATACAGTGCCACTCCTCCACCTCTTCGATCTATTCTGTTTTTTTCTGAACAGTTCATATCCATCCACCATTACATTCCAGTCATGAGAATCATTCCACCAAGTTTCTGTGATGCCTACTAGATCATACCTTTCCATCAGCATGAGAAGTTCCAGCTCTTCCTTTTTATTGCCCATGCTTCGGCCATTAGTATAAAGACATCTGAATCCTTTTACTTTTGATTCCCTATGAGCTGGCCTTGCCGTTTGGGCTGCCCCCGATCGTTTTCCTTCCATACACTCCCTATGTTGATCGTCTCCTTCCCATTGTGGCTTTAGTTTAAAGCTCTCCTGATGAATCTCCCCAGGTTCCTGCCAAACACATTCTTCCCCAGTTTCGATAAGTGCAATCCATCAGGTGCTAGTAGGACTTCCTCAAGAAAGCCTATCCCATGGCCCCAGAAACCAAATCCCTCCTGCCGGCACCAAGTACGCAGCCAGTGATTTACCTCCATTATCTTGCTCTCCCGACGCATTCCTCTTCCCTTGACAGGCAAGATTGAAGAGAATACCACTTGTGCCCCCATTTGCTTGAGCTTCCTCCCCAGTTCTTGATAGTCTTTTTTAATAGGAGCGATGGTATTCAGGGACATGTCATTCGTTCCCACATGGACCATCACAAATGGGTAGCGATCCGTAGATTTGAGGAGTTTGGGCAGCCATTCTGAAACAGCTTTAATTTTGGCCCCTGGCAAGCAACACGCCTCTCGGGTTAGGGGGTTGGGCCCAACCACATGGCGATCCATTCCTCTTAGCAGGGAGTCTCCAATTACCAGTACTCTCCTTTTTTTCTTCTTCTCAATTCCATTTCCTTCTGTCCCCGTGGCCTCTTCCCTTTGTCTTGGACTTTGTTTTGTGACCTCTTCCCTTGCTGACCCTTGAACCTCCTCTGCAAGGGCCTGAAATCTGTTCTGGAGCTCCAAAGGCCCCAAGAACTGTCTCGCTCTTCGCCGTTGAGTCTTTTTCCGAACTGTCTGCAGAGGCTTCCTAGTGTGGTCAATCTCCTTATCCTCTTCAGGACTGGTTGTATTCTCTTTATTTTGAGTTGCAGGGCTCTGCTCTATGAACTCCTCCCCTTTCTTACTTTGGGTCAGAGTAATAATTCTGTTTTCTAATCCCCTAATCTTTCCTCCAAAAGTCTTACCAGTTTACACTTGGGGCAGCTGTAGTCCATCTTGTCTTCTGGGAGGAAGGCAATCATGTCACACTCACTGCAGATGATGGGATGAGTGTTCTGGAGGTCCATTGTAATGTCTAGGCAGTGCAAGTACTAGGGAAATATAATCTACTGATTCTAATTGCTCGGCCAAGAACCCCAGGCTAAGAACTAAGAGCCACAGGTTCCCTTTTTAATCCTCCCAACAATTACCCAGCAATCACCTCACCAAGGCAGCACAATAGCCTCACCTGGTCAGCAGCAACTCTCCCTAGTAGCTCTCTCCACGTTCTCTCAGTTGTCTGAGATTGAACCAGGGACTTTCTGCGAGCTAGGCAGCTGCTCCACCACTGAGCCACAGACTCTTCCCAAGAAAGCAACACAGCTCTCCAGGCTGGTGTGAGATGGAAAATCTTTTTTTTTCTTCTTTTTTATTTTTTGCCATCTTGGATGCAGACGGCATCATTTGCCAGCTCTGACCTTTCTGCTGAGAATGTCAGTAGATACCTGTTAAAATGGTAGCTGTTGCGGCAGAGTCTATCGATACCCAATGCCCCTGTCCCACCCCCGTCCTGTAGAAGTAACAGGGAGAGGAGCCTTCTGTTCTGAACAGGGGCTCACTCAGGCTTCTCTTCTCTCGACTTTAGGTTTTCCGAGAATTGGCTGAACAGCAAAGAAAAACGCAATGGAAGCTGGAAGAAGAGAGTGACTGTGAAGCCAGCAAGGCTGTCGTAGATCTTTGTCAGGTGCCGTTGGCCTCTCTTTTCACTGTCAGTGGCTCTGTCTGTCTGGGTTTCTGAGGGGGTCTTCAGGTTTTCCCTGGAGTGAAAGATGCTCATTGGTAAGAGGGAGGACATGAGTTAGGATTATGGGGGGGGGGGGAGGATTCTTTTGAAGCCACCCTTCTTGGGGGTGGGGGGCCTCTCACCCAGGAGTGTGTCACCAGAGGGCCCAACGGCATGCTGTGTTCACGAGGGACCTTTAGTCAGATGTCAGCTGCAATTTCCCCACTAGGGACTCAAAGGTTCTCAAATGTGTGGGGCCACAAGTTAGAGAGGACCATGGCATCCTGGGGGAAGAGAAAAGACTTCTCACTCTCGCCTGTTTTCCTGGAGAAGCTGAGTATGTCACTGGCCTCGGCATAGGCAGCTGGAGAGCACACGGTCGGTCCCCAGCATGACAATGGCACCACTCCTAGAGCTGCTCAAGGGGAGGCAGAAGCCTCTCCTCCTCCTCCTCCACCTCCTCCTCCTCCTTCTCACTTGCTCAGGCCCTGATCCAAATCAGTCATGCTGGAGAGTTGAGCTCCCAGCAGGAGACTCACAGCTAGTGGCTGAAACAGTAGATATGCAGCATATTCCCTATTAGTGGCTTCAACTAGGCATGTGCAAGTAAAAAGAAGATATTTTTCAGGTTTGGTATGAAGAAGAAGAAGAGTTTTTTATACCCCACTTTTCACTACCTGAAGGAGTCTCAATCACCTTCCCTTCCTCTCCTTGGCAACAGATGCCCTGTAAGGTCAGTGGGGCTGAGAGAGCCCTGATATTCCTGCTCTGCAAGAACAGCTCTAAGAGGACAGTGACTGGCACAAGGTCACCCAGCTGGCTGCATGTGGGGAAGCAGGGCATCAAATCGGCCCTCCAGCTTAGAGGTCGCTGTTCTGAACCACCCCATCAAATTGTTATATTGGTTTCCATGGGCATTTTTCTATATGAGCTGTTTTCCATGTAGACATTTTTTGTGTGTGCATTCATGATAATGTTTTTTTTTTCTGTGCACGAATTGCCTGGGGGCTTTTGTAATGTGTACTTTTTTCTGATCACAGCAGAACCCATGGAATGTACTAGTGCCCAGCGGCAGAACCCAGTGCCCCATTGTAGCAAATGCCAGCACAGAATCACAATTCCAGCAAGGGAGAGAGGTTTTTGCAAGGACAACAGAACCAGTGCCATCCTGCCCAGATGCAACACCCAGTGCCCATGAGGCAGCAGTGCAGTGCAAACCAAACAGAGAAGAGACCAAAGCAATGTCACCCCTGAGAATCTTACATGGAAGCCAGGACAGTAGCTGGCTCCAAATTAAAAATAAGGGATTTTTTGGGTCAGCTAGCCCGACGGCACATGCCTAGTTTCCACAGCTGAAAAGCAGAGAGGTAAAGGGAGACCTGGAAGCTGAAAGGCTGCCTGACGGAGTGCCAGCCTCTAAAATCACAGTTTGTCTTCATTGCAGACCCTGTATTCTCGGTACTCTTCTAGCTTGGAGGATTTGACGGTTCAGCTGTTTCTTCAGACGATGCCCACGCTAACGAGTCTGACACTAAAAGAATGCAAACTTCTGAAAGAGGAACAGCAGGAGGACTTGGCCCTGCAGTTAGAGAAATCAGAGAGCCAGAGGCAAAAGCTTTGGATTTTCTTCCAAGAACAAATGCAACAAGAACAGAAGGTACAGCATGAGACCCATCCTTATTTTTCATTCCATGTTTACTACTCTCCACTCTGCTGAGGGGAAAAGGCCCTGTGCATGTTCCTAGCAGTCTGAGGGCCAAACTACAGGGCACATTTTCTGACCAATCAGGTTGGAATACTGCATGTGCAGCAACAAAGTGGGGCAGATAACTCCCCGCTGGGGTTTGGAGGCTTGAGGAAATGCCATCAGAGGGGACGGAGGCACCCCTCCCCCCCCCACACACACACCACAGTCGAGAGCTGGACCAGGCCCCTGCAGGCTGTTCAACCAATTTCCCCACAGTTACTATGTCACTGGCAGGGATAGCAAGTCAGATCCAGGAGCCCAGACCTGATGTTATAAAAAAGTCTTCTATACTTTGTCCCTGAGAGGGCTCCTTTTTCTGTTGGCCAGCTGGGTGTGAGAACAGTTCATATAACTCTTCTTGTGAAATACTTGGAGTCTTCCTGGTTTAGAATCCTGATTTTGGCAGGGTTGGGCACAGAAGAGGCATTCTGCATCCATTGCTTTGAGTATCCGTATGGCACGGGGCCTAAGAGCCTCTTGTGGCGCAGAGTGGTAAGGCAGCTGTCTGAAAGCTTTGCCCATGAGGCTGGGAGTTCAATCCCAGCAGCCGGCTCAAGGTTGACTCAGCCTTCCATCCTTCCCAGGTCGGTAAAATGAGTACCCAGCTTGTTGCTGGGGGGTAAACTGTAATGACTGGGGAAGGCACTGGCAAACCACCCCGTATTGAGTCTGCCATGAAAACGCTAGAGGGCGTCACCCCAAGGGTCAGACATGACTCGGTGCTTGCACAGGGGATACCTTTACCTTTACCTTTATGGCACTGGGACCAACCAGAGTCAGGAAACCTGGGAGGCTACATTACACTCATTTATTTAAATAAAACTTATTTAAACCAGACCACTACGCCCTGAAGGCCCGGCTAAGGCTGCCACCCCCTTCTCAGTTGGGCACTGAGCAGATATTAGCTTGCCAAATTGGACCAAGCTCCACCAACCTTTCCTCATCCAACTTGGTCTCCAAACCCCTCACCATCTTTGTTGTCCTCCTCTGGACACACTCCAGTTTGCTTACATCCCTCTTCAACTGGGGTGCCCAAAACTGAACACAGGACTCCAAGTGAAGCCGAACTAGAGCAGAGTAAATCAGTACCATCACTTCCCGTGATCTGGACACTGCTTTATTTCACTTTTTAGGGGAAATGGTCTTGCAGGTATCAGGTTTAGAACTTAGAAGGCGAACAGGCAACAGGAATGAGGTAACATGGCATAAATATAACACTTGATAGTTTGTCACAGTGAAGTAGCTGTTTTGCTATGCAGGCAGGTTTTTAAAACTGTGAAGAGAGACCTTTGGTAGTCACTGCTTAAATAAACATGAACTTCATCTCAAATATATTTCTTGAAGGCAGGAATATTCACACATGATCCAGTTTTCCTCCTTAACCATTTGATAGGCTCACACACCCATTTACTAGGAGTCTTTCCCCCAGGGAAGGGCTACTAGTCCCAAGTCCCTAATTTAGGATCATCCTTGATCCTTCCCCCTGATTAACTCTCCTTCACTGTTGTCACTTCACTCTCAGCTATCATTCTTAACTGTCATTCTCATCTCAAGTAGTATTGCATTTGAATCCCTTGTCATTCAAGGTTTTCAGACTGAGATAAATCATTAACCATTTATAGTCCATTGCAGCTTCTCTAACATGTACATTTGTATTTGATGCTTTGTTGTTTTACAAGATCTAGATCTGAAGGATCATGGCTAGAACAATAAAAAATTACTGCCAGAAGCCCAGGTATTTTAGTTATTGAAATCAAGAGATGTTCAGCTAAGGAGAGGGGGGGTGGGGTAGAGTGTCTGTTGCTTACTGGGGTATGTTGGTTTTGTAATGAATCATGTTTGATTTTGCCAAAATGCTGTGAACTAGCTTTACCAAAGTGTTTTTCCTGGTTCCATAATCAGCTGTGGATGGAAGATCATGCCTTCTCTACTGTGATGCAAAGGTCTTTGTCAGAGACAAATGAGAAGTTTATTCAGTGTGTGATGACCAGATTGGGTGGACTGAGGAAAGTGTAAGTATTCACCTAGGCCAGATAATTAAACTGCACTTGAAAATAAACACATCTGTGTAACTTGTTTGATATGGAAGTGGTTTATAAGGGATCGGTGTACAGAAGATTAATAGAGCTAGGTATTCCCATTAGAGTTATAAATACACAAAACACAATGTGCAGCCTTGCAGCTACAGAAGGCCCCTAGAACAAAGAGATGCTGAGGACAGCAGTGTGCAAGATGCCCAAAATTGTCTCGGAGAGAGCCTGGATCAAGAGAGTCGAGGAACAGCCAAGGGAACGTGTCCAGGGGAGGGCAGCAAAGATGGTGAGGGGTTTGGAGACCAAGACATATGAAGAAAGGTTGGGGGAGCTTGGTCTGTTTAGCCTGGAGAGGAGACAACTGAGGAGATCTGATAACCATCTTCAAGTATTTAAAAGGCTGCCATATGGTGGCTGGAGCAGAATTGTTCTCTCTTGCCCCAGAGGGACAGACCAGAATGAATGGGATGAAATTAATTCAAAAGAAATTCCATCCAAACATCCGGAAGAAGTTCCTGACAGAGTGGTTTCTCAGTGGAACAGGCTTCCTCTGGAGGTGGTGGGTTCTCCATCTTTGGAAATTTTTAAACAGAGGCTAGATAGCCATCTGACGGAGAGGCTGATTCTGGGAAGGTTCAAGGGGGTGGCAGGTGACAGTGGATGAGTGATAGGGTTGTGGGCGCCCTGCATGTTGCAGGGGGTTGGACTAGATGACCCATGAGGTCCCTTCCAACTCTATGATTCTATGAGTAAGAGAGTCACGGGGTTTGGTACCAACCGGTAGACCCAAGCTGGGGATGACTTACGGTGACCCCATGGGGTTTTCAAGACAAGAGACTCACAGCGGTGTTTTGCCCATACCTTTGACTGTGGAGCAACCCTGGACTTCCTTGGTGGTCTCCCAGCTAAATACTAACCAGGGCCAATCCTGCTTGGCTTCCAAGATCTAAAGAGGTCAGGTGTGCCTGGAATACCCAGGGAAGAAACAGAAGCATCTGATTCTTTTGTTCATGAGGCAAGTGGCCATGAGCTTCCTGGGAAAGCAGCAAGAGGACAAGTGCAACATGGCACAAGCAGTCCAGACATGGCAAAGGAGATCAGCTGCCTGATTCCAAGGTCAGGACCATTCTGCAACGGGGATGCAAGAAAGTCTCTTTCTGGATGCAAGGAAGTCTCTTTACAATGCAAGGAAGTCTCTTTCTGGAAACTTCAGGCAGGGCTTATTTGACTCACAGAAGGGTTGAGGAGAGAGAGACAGTGAAGCCCCTTAGCCTCTTTTTGGTGGATTCCATATAGAAGAAAGGAGCTCTTATCCTGGGGTTTCTGCAGTATGTCACTACCTAACTTAGTGCCTGCCTTAGAATAATATCAGCTAGGGCAGGGGTAGTCAACCTGTGGTCCTCCAGATGTTCATTGACTACAATTCCCATGAGCCCCTGCCAGCAAATGCTGGCAGGGGCTCATGGGAATTGTAGTCAGTGGACATCTGGAGGACCACAGGTTGACTACCCCTGAACTAGGGCATATGCAGAATGAGAGACAGAGGAAGTGCATGCTGAATCAGAGTCCTTGTGCTTCCCCACCACCACCAGCAACTTGAAACAGAAACCCATCTGCATGAGGATGCACACGAGTGACTGGGCGGGGGTGGAGTGGGGAGCTGAGCGGAGATGAGAACTCAGAATTAAGAGAACTGCCTCCCTGATTTCTCAGACTCTCCTACCTTACAGGGACTGAATCTGCAAGTGAGCAGGTGGGTGGGTGGGTGGGATAGCCGAGACGAGCTGAGACAAGACAGTAGCAGCTTCTCACGGAATGAGGCAAATCTCTGCTGCAAGAAGTGTGGATTGTGGAGCACAGTCTCCTTAAATCTAAAAAAAAAACATCTTGCAACCAGTAATTAGAAATTCTTTGAACTGGTGCCCAGCCAATCAGGGACAGACTGCCTTGTTACACTATTGGAGCCACAAGGCAGCAACAAGTTTTTTTGGGGAAAGCAGAGAGCTGCACACTTACTCATGCCGATTTTTTAAATATCAAGGGTTATATCTACTCCAGGATATTGTGGGGGAAAGATAGGGTCACTCCGGATCAATCATGCTTGTTGCAGAGGGAAAATTTATATTGGCCAAAATCAAACTGGAAGTCACATTCAGTGGAGATGGCAGGGATTGAATGTAAAGTTCTGTATTTAGGTAGGAAAAACCAAATACACCAATATAAGATGGGGGAGACTTGTCTTGGCAGTAGCATGTGCGAAATGTATCTAGGAGTCTTAGTAGACCATACATTGAACATGAGTTAGCAGTGTGACTCAGTGGCTAAAAAGGCAAATGGGATTTTGGGCTGTATCAAACGTGTCCAGATCACGGGAGGTGATGGTACCGCTTTACTCTGCTCTGGTTCAGCCTCACCTGGAGTTCTGTGTTCAGTTTTGGGCACCCCAGTTGAAAAGGGATGTTGACAAACTGGAATGTGTTCAGAGGAGGGCAACAAAGATGGTGAGGGGTTTGGAGACCAAGACATATTAAGAAAGGCTCAATAGCCATCTGACGGAGAGGCTGATTCTGTGAAGGCAAAGGGGTGGCAGATTACAGTAGATGAGCGATTAGGGTGTGAATGTCCTGCATAGTGCAGGGGGTTGGACTAGTTGACCCATGAGATCCCTTCCAACTCTATGATTCTATGATTCTATGACCTGCGATTGCAATAAAAGCTCCATGCAGATTCAGCCCAGGTCTGCAGCACTTCCTCTGCTAACTTTGGGGACTATTTCTCTGTAATTTTATTCCCATTTCTCATACTGTCCTGCCTGTGAAAGAGGTTTTTTCCTCTTCCCATGGAAGCAGGACCATCTGAAGTGTCACCCATTCTGTGGACTGTACCTCTCTCTTCTTACTGATTTATTCGTTTATTTATAAAAATATCTGTACCCCACCTTTTGGCTTAAGTTTTGAGCTTTTCCCCCGTCTGGAGAGACTTCTTCCATCTTAAAGGGCTGTTTTGTTGGAGGAAGAGCCCCTTAAGTCGGAAGGAGGCTCGGTGGCTTGCAGGAGGATGGTTGACTCCACCCCACAGCTCCCTCCTAAATTCTGCCGGGGGAAGGTTCCTCACGAGGCTCTGATTTCGATCAATGCTTATAGCCTTCCACAGTGCATCCCTTTGATTCTCCTTTCATTAGCCATGATCTTTTCACAGGTCTTCAAAATTCATAATTCACAAGCACAAGTCCTTGCTCCGGCCTATCCTGAGAAGGTTGGCTCTCCGACAGATCACGCTCGGTGTCCTTGCCCAAATGAGAACGTCCAGGAGGAGAAGCGACATTTGGCGGTTGAAGGAACACCAGATCCTGCAGCAGAGTTCTTCCCATTGCTTGGATGAACTCCAGTGGAAACAGTGGAAGGAAACGGTACTCGTGGTGCCCCTTGGTTCACCTCTTATTGCCAAGTCGGCATTATGCCCATCTGGTCAGAATAACCTTGAGCTGATTTGGGGGCTGGATCTGTTTCACCCGCATTTGTGAGGGACTCTGCCAAAAGGAAGTCTCTGCTAGACCTAGCATGTCCTGGCTGTGATGCTACAGAGTGGGATGGCACTGTGGGCCTCCCTAGAGGCAGAGCAACTGGAGAGGCGACTCAGCCTTTCCAGGGCAGGAGGAAGGCGAACCTCTGTCCAAGCCCGTAGCCAAGAGGGGGCTGACAGGAGCAGTGTTCTTACTCAAATTAGCCCTACCCTCTCCCACCAACATCACCCACTCCGTGCCTGCCTCACATTTGCCAGCAGGAAGGAGAAGTTCAGATGCATCACCGCTGCCTTCAGCAAAGCATTTTGGGGGAAGGGGTCTTTGGTAGGCTGTCCAAACAGCTGCCTGGGGATTGGGCCAGCCCTGGGTATGGATGGGGCAGGCTAGTGCTTGCTGAGCAACTAGCCTTGGCTGTGGCAGAGGGTGGGAGTGGGCAGCACTACAGCTACACCCGTCTCCTCCTTGCCACCAGAGAGCTGCACTACAGCTACGCCCCCAATGGCGGTGGTGGGATGCCGGCCTTCACTGGATGGAGGCTGCCCTGAGGCACAGGTGAGGGCTGCCACCCCAAGGTCTTCCTCCATAATGAGATCACATTCTTCTGCCACACCAATGACAAAGAGGTGCTTGAGCTACAGGCCGAATTCTAGGAGGCGCAGGTAGGCAGGCCGGCCAGGAAAATGGGGGTTTAAGGCAGTGGTCCTCAACCTTTTTATCACCGGGGACCGGTCAATGCTTGACAATTTTACTGAGGCCCGAAGGGGGGTAGTCTTTTGCTGAGGGACGTCGCCACGGCCTGAGCCCCTGCTCCGCTTGCTTTCCCACCAGCGCCCCTGACTTCCTGCCGCCCGTTGGGGGGTGCTGCCAACAGCAGCTGTGCAGTGCCACGCCGAGGGGGAGCCCCAGCCATGGCAGCCGCTGGAGAGCACCAAAGGTGAGCCGGCAGCAGAGTGGCAGAGCAACCCCCGAGGCAGCAGCCAGGGAGGAGGACGAGAAGGAGCCGCAGCCCGGTACCGACTGATCCACGGACCGGTCCCGGTCCCTGGACCGGGGGTTGGGGACCACTGTTGTAAAGGGCCGGGGGAGGGGTGAAGTAAAGGGCTGGGGGGGGGGGAGAAGGCATCCTTCACGGCCCACCTCCAATTAGTCGACGGACCACATGTGGTCTGCAGCCCACAGGTTGGGGATCGCTAGTATAGATTGCTCTTGACAAGGAAGAAAAAACCAAAATCAGGACCATCTTCCTTTGCTATAAATAAATGATGTCAAAACAGACCACATATGGCTTCTGTAGCTCTAAAGAATACCTAGGATATTTAAAGTGCATTGCTTTCTACCCTAATTTCTTATTAGGAATTCAGGTAATCAAATGACAATTTATTTGAGCTATGCACTGCAATTAGATTGATAGATAAGAACGTGTGGGGAGGGGGGAGCTGTTTGTTTTGCAGCTTCAGGTAATCTTCCTGATCTCAGTTAGACTGAGCTACACCTTCACGTGGAGAACTTCCATCTGCCGCTTCCATGATCTGCCAAACTCTCACACATCACTGGCAAGCAGGATTCTGCTGTCGCAGACCCCCTCTCCACCACCACACACTTCTGCCCACCTGTCTTAAAGTCTGGTTCTTTGCTGCCCTGTCCTCTTGCACTCTGCAGCCAGAGAGCTGCCCCTGCAGTTACCTTAGAATCATAGAGTTGGAAGAGGCCACACAGACCATCTAGTCCAACCGCCTGCTCAACGCAGGATCAGCCCAAAGCATCCTAAAGCATCCAAGAAAAGTGTGTATCCAACCTTTGCTTGAAGACTGCCAGTGAGGGGGAGCTCACCACCTCCTTAGGCAGCCTATTCCACTGCTGAACTACTCTGTGAAAAACACGGATTGTGTTTTCATCAGTCCTTCCGGTACGTGGCCGAGGCATTGGAAGAGAGAGAAAAATTATGCAAGTAAATGACTAGCTATGTCAATGGTGTCGACGGGAACAGTTTGGATTCCTGGATCATGGTCAATGATGTCAATATGAGGGGCTTTTATCAAGAGACGGTGTGTACCTCACAAGTACCGAAAAAAGTATTCTTGGGAGAACCCTTGCACACTTGGTGAAGAGGGCTTTAAACTAGGCACAAAGGATAAGTAAGACATAAATTCAGAACTTGGTGTGATTGCAAGATCTGAAGATGAGAAGATCTCAAATCTACAGGGAATGTTACATTAGCAGGGAACTACTAGCTTACAAGGAACTTCAAAAACCAAAACCATGAGGCACACAAAGGATGGAGTACGATGTCTCTAAACTCTGTCAGAGCTGGTCTCACAGAGGAGTTCTGTCAGTGCTCTCACAGGATGTCTGGCATCAAGAGAGGAAGGGAAGACAATTCTAAGCCACTTTGAGACTCCTTTGGTTAGTGAAAAGTGGGGTACAAAAACCAGCAGCTATTCATCCTGTATTTGTTGGAAGGGAGGCTGGATGGGAAAGCGTGTGATGATTGAGCATGGATTAAGCACTTAGTCCACCCTGTAAATTTACCAGTAGCCTGCTGCATTTCCCACTCTCGGCTTATATGCGAGTCAATAAATTTGCCCAGATTTTGTGGCAAAATTTTGTGATAAAAAAAGCGCCTCGGCTTATATGCGGGTGGGCTTATATGCGAGTATATACAGTATATTTCAAGCAAGAAAAAGAATAGGGACACCATAGGACCACTGCGAAGACAAGAAAGTGAAATTATAACAGATGATGAAGAAAGGGCTGAACTGCTTAACTCCTATTTCTCTTCAGTATTCTCTTGTGAGGGAAATAGTGATCAGTGTGGCAAAAACATAACACAACACGGGGGACAGGAATTGTGGCCTAGGATCACTGTTGGGGCAGTCCACAAACACCTAGTTTCTTTAAATGAAACAAAGTCTTCTGGGCCAGATGAACTGCAGACAAGGGTACTAAAAGAACTTGCAGCTGACATCTCTGAACCTCTGTCCATTATTTTTGACACTTCTTGGAGAAGAGGTGAGGTGCCAGACGATTGGAGATGGGCAAATGTTGTCCCCAGCTTCAAGAAAGGGAAAAAGGAGGATCTGGATAATTATCGACCTGTCAGCTTGACATCTATAGCTGGCAAAATTTTGGAACAACTAATCAAACACTCGGTCCTTGAGCAGCTGGAACTGAGAGCTGTCATTTCTAAGACTCAGCATGGGTTTCGCAAGAACAAGTCATGTCAGACCAACCTTACCTCTTTCTTTGAGAAAGTGACTGCCTTGCTGGATCAGGGGGATGCCGTGGACATAGTTTATCTGGATTTCAGTAAAGCTTTTGATAAGGTTCCACATGATATTCTTGTTGACAAGTTGGTAAAATGCAGTATGGGTTATAATTCTGTCAGGTGGATCAATAACTGGTTGACAAATCATACCCAGAGGGTACTTGTTAATGGTTCAGCATCTTCTTGGAAAAGAGTGACAAGTGGAGTACCCCAAGGATTTGTCCTGGGGCCTGTGTTGTTCAACATATTTATAAATGATTTGGATTGGATGAGGGATTATAGGGGATACTTATTAAATTTGCAGACAATAAAATGAAGTTCAATAGGGAAAAATATAAAGTTTGGAAGTAAATAGCCATCTGACGGAGAGGCTGATTCTGTGAAGGCAAGGGGTAAGTGCAGGAGGTTGGACTAGATGACCCATGAGATCCCTTTCAACTCTATTATTCTGTGATTCTATGATTCTGTCTATGAACAGTTTGTGTCTGTGAGGAGCAGGGAGGACATTAAAATTGGCCAGCATGCCCTGGGACTTTATATAGCCATGGTGTAATAAAAATGGAAAGTATCTTTAACCGCTCCTGTGGAGCGGAATAAATAAAAAAGTAAGCCCTAAGGGGGAGGAGAAAGGGCGGGCTCTGTCTGGGATAAAAGAGGGGCCAATCAGGAGCCGCGAAGCGACTCCTGATTGGGCCCTCTGAATGCCGCTCCAGGGCCAAGCGGCAAATGAGGAGCCGCGCAAAGCCCAGCTCTCCATTGGCTGCTTGGCCCAGCCTCACCTTGCCCACCCGGGGACTCACTGCACACAAGGAGAAGCAACCTTCCCCGACAGTGAGTACTCCCACTGGCTTCCCCTTGCCCAGACACACACACACACAACCCCCCCTGGCTGCCCCCCATCGCACCGCTGCCACTTCCCCGCCCCCACAGACACGCACACACACACACAGCTACCCACCTACCATGCTCTCCCACCCCTTCCCCCACCCCACACACCCATGTACACACTCCTCTCTACCCCCTCTTCCCTCGCCACCTCCCCCTCTCGTTTTGCCCCCCCTGCGATTCCCCACCCGCGATTCCCCCCACCCTTCACACACACACTCCCCTTTCACATACCTGCCTTCCTTTCTTCCTTCTTCCTTCCTGACTTCCTCTATTTCTCCATCTCCTTCCTGTCTCTCTGTCTCTCCCTCTCACTTGCTTCCTATCTTTCTCCTTTACTTCCTTTCTTTCTCCCTTCTACCCATCCTTTCAACGGCCCCTTGCCCTTCTTTCTCTCTCCCATACCTCCTTTACTCTTCTTCCTTCTTTGCCTACAGCAGCGGTCCGCAAGCTTCCGCTTGCTGCGGACTGCTGCGGAGTAGTGGGCGGAGAGGGTGGCTCGGGGGCCTGCGCATGCGCGACAGCCCCAGCACAAACGCGCATGGGCGCAAACACGCTGCGCGGCAGTCCGCGCGTGTGCGTTTGTGCCGCCGCCATGCCGGCGGCTGCGGCTTCCCCTCCCAGCCCCTCCAGGCCGCGAGCGAATCAGCCGCTAAAGCTAAAGCGGCCGATTAGCTCGCGGCTCAGCGAGCTTCTCTTCCCTCCCCTCCCGAAGGGAGAAGCTTGCCGGGCCGCGAGCTAATCGGGGGGGGAGGGAAGAAGGAGCTGCGGCCCTGCACCGGGCCGCGGCCTGCGGGTTGGGGACCACTGGCCTACAGTTTGCCTCCCCATTCTCTAGCGCCCGCTGTCTTTCTTCTACAGCGGGCTAAATGTCTAGTATCCTTATAAAACTGAAAGTGAAGAAGGAAATGTTCCATTGTTTCTGTTTGACTAGAGCCACAGGGGCACTTCCTTTCACCATAAGGAATGTTCTTGTATCTCCCTTCAAGTACAACTGAGGGAAGGGCATTGCAGCAAACTAGAGTAAAGGCCCTCCAGTGACAAGGGACCTCAAGATTCGTCAAATAAGCCAAGGGAGCTATGACCTACCTATTGTTTTTACTAATAATGAAGGCAGAGCAGCTAAATCATGTTGGCGTTCTGTATCCACTACTCGCTGTTTGATAACCTCTTTAGCCTGGTCAGAGGCCATCCTAACGAGAAATTCTGGAGAAAATCCCAAGGCTGCTATTTTTCCCCTCACAGATTGTTTCCATTTTTTTAATCTGCTCTGCTGCTGCAGTTCCTATCATGATTGGCTGCCCATCTGTTATTGGGATTGTATTATTATTATTATTATTATTATTATTATTATTATTATTATTATTATTATTATTATTATTATTATTATTATTACTACTACTACTACTACTATTATTATCATTACTGCTGCTGCTGCTGCTGCTACTACTACTACTACTTGAAATTAAGCCCGCTGTAGCTAAAATAAATTGGGCTCTAGTGGATTTGGAGGAATAAGGAAGGAAAGGAAGGTAGAAGAGGGAAAGAGAGATGGGAGTGAGAAAGGAGGGGAAAAGGTGAGTGAAGGGATGGATAGAAGGGAGAAAGAAAGGAGGGCATAAAGGCAGAATAACAGGAAGGGGGAAAGAAGAAGAAGAAGAAGAAGAAGAGTTGGTTCTTATATGCCGCTTTTCCCTACCCGAAGGAGGCTCAAAGCGGCTTACAGTCGCCTTCCCATTCCTCTCCCCACAACAGACACCCTGTGGGGTGGGTGAGGCTGAGAGAGCCCTGATATCACTGCCCGGTCAGAACAGTTTTATCAGTGCCGTGGCGAGCCCAAGGTCACCCAGCTGGTTGCATGTGGGGGAGCGCAGAATCGAACCCAGCATGCCAGATTAGAAGTCCGCACTCCTAACCACTACACCAAACTGGCTCTCAGAGAGGAAGTGTGAGAGACAGAGAGAGAGAGGCAGGAAGTAGATAGAGAAATAGAGGAAGTCAGGAAGGAAGAAGGAAAGAAGGCCAGCAGGGAGGTAGGTGAACTAGGAGTGGGGGGGGGAAAGGAGGGGGGTTGCGAAGGGTCCAGTGTGGGGAGGGGGGTGCAAATTGGGGTGGGGAGGAAGAGCGTGGGGTAGAGAGGGGTGGGTCCATGGGTACGTGGATTGCGGAGGTGCTTGTGGGGGGGGGTTGAGGCAAGACGGTGACGGGTGGGTGGGTGGCCAAGGGGATCCGCAGGGAGGAGGGGGTGGTGAATTTTGAGCGGTGGGGGAGAAGACAACCGCGGGGGGAGCACAGCAGGAACTTCTGGGGGTGGGTGGGCGGGTAGTTGGGAGGGGGGAAACCGGCGCAGAGCAGCAGCTGTTCAGGGGGGTGAGTTGGGGGGGCAAAGAGCAGGGAAGGTGGGTGTAGGGAGGTGGCGTGGCGGCGGGGCTTTCCTTGTCCATTGCGGTGGCGGCAGGCCTCCTGCCTGGCTGGGCAGGGGCGCAAGATGCCCCTCCCCGGGCAGCGGTGCCACGGCCTGGCGCCTCCAGGAGGCCAGCAATGGTGGGCGGTTGGCCAGGGTAGCGGCGGGAAGGCTGGTGGGGAGACGGCCTGGCGCCTCAAGGAGGCCGGCGATGGCAGGCGTCTGGCTGCGGTAGTGGTGGCAATTGCGGCCTGGGGGTAAGGCTGGTGGGGAGGCTCAGGAAGGCCCCCTCCCCCGGCGAGGCTCCTTCATCGGTGGCTGGAAAGGAGCAGGGCCGCCGCATCTTCGATGCTGCTGTCCTGCTCGTTTCCTGGCACCCCCTCTCCCCAGGCAAGGTCCCTGGTTCGCCACCAAGAAAGGAGCAGGGCCGCCGTGTCTGCGAACCATCTGTGCAGCTAGTCCAGGATGGGCCAAGTGGCCAATGGGGAGGCGCTCGGAGGGGCCAATCAGGAGCCACGTCGCGGCTCCTGATTGGCCCCTTTGAGTTTTTATCACGGACAGGACCCACCCCTTTCTCCTCTCACTTAGCCCTTAGGGCTTTATTCTTATCGCTCTGCGGAGCAGTTTACAGATTATTAGAATTTCTAGTCGCCTTCCTCCTTGGCTAACCCATGCTAAGTCCTTTCTGGCCTTGGACCCTTGGTGTCATGGTTAAGAGCAGCGGCTTCCAATCTGAATAGCCAGGTTTGATTCCACGTGCAGCCAGCTGGGTGACCATGGACTAGTCACAGTTCTGTTCGAGCTGTTCTCACATAGCAGTTTCTCTCAGAACTCTCTCAGCCTCAACTCCCTCACAGGGTGTTTGTTGTGGGGAGAGAAAGGGAAAGCAATTGTAAGCTGCTTTGAGACTCCTTCTGGTAGAGGAAAGTGGGACATAGTTTGCTATCAGTTGGATCCTGCTTTGTCATCTTGCATCATTGAACATGTCATTTCAGAATTTATGCTTGACTTAATGTAATGGAGATAGATAGATGGATGGATGGATGGATGGATGGATGGATGGATGGATGGATGGATGGATGGATGGATGGATGGATGGATGCTAGTTTCGAAGCAGCATTTTCCTGGATTTTCATGCCCACAGTGTCTGAGCATGAAATGGAGTGGCCTCTTGTTCGGAATTTTGCCATGAGCTGATTCTAAGCTCCACATGGAGACCCCTTTGGGAGGAGAGGCTTTTAGAAAGGACTCTGTATAAATCAAATTATCATGGCCAACTAGTTCAAAGATGGGAGAACACTGTAGACATTGATAAAGCACCTAGTGAAGCTGGCGATTCCTGGTGATCCCACATGGATGCTTGCTGACAGTGTTTGCTTGAGGAATTACAGTTTTTTTCTGTTATTTTCTGTTTACAAGGAATTACACATTGTTGAAGAGGAGGAGAAACTGGGCAGTGAGATGCAGCAGACCAGATTAGAATTCCACCAGCAGTTAATGGCACAAACCCAAGAGAGCCTTCAGTTCGTGCAGCAGTATCTGCAGCAAGTGATTGGCCAGGCCTTGGTCCAGCACGCTCAGCACCTGGCTGCAAAGCACCACCCAGAGGACAGCAAAGACATTCAGGTAGGGCTGTCACCAGCTGCTCTTCAGCAATAGGAGGCTCTCTGCCTAAAGCCAGTCCCCCCACCCCCACCCCTACCCTGGCTCCAAGTTTAAACACATGCACCGCTCACGGTGGGGAGAGGGTCAAGAAAATGGAAGTCTGGCCACGCCTTCAGATGCTATGAAGAGAAAATCACTTTCCTCATTTTTATCAAGAAAATGACACATGAGGATAAGGGGACAGCAGGAGTCTGGGCAGAGAAAGGCTCAGTGTGAATGCATCAAACTTTTCTGCTGTGAACCTCTTACTGGAACAAATACGATGATTGCACATAATGAGAGCTGACATGGGATCATGGATCAAGGGAGGACTGGGTTCCTGGGAGTCCCGAGTCTGAACCCCATGGCTGCTGTGGAAGCTCACCCGCTGATCTTGGGCTTGTCATAAATGCCCAGCCTGGACTACTTCACAGGGTTGTTGTGGGATAATATTCTAAAAAGCCACTAAGTCCAAACTGGGTGGGAGGGAGCTGGGTTATAAATAAAGAAATGCAAATGCATGGTGGATGGTGAAAAAGATCAGAGTCTAGGTAAACAAAAGTGTAATTTAGGAAGATAAATGGTGGATGGATATGAACTGTTCAGAAAAAACAGAATAGATCGAAGAGGTGGAGGAGTGGCATTGTATGTGAGGAAAGGGCTTACCTGTCAGGAAATTCTAGTGGAGGAGAGCATATCTACAGTGGAAAGCATCTGGGTGAAAATAAGCGAGGGGAAAACAAACAGTGTGGTGGTTGGTGTCTGCTACCGACCACCTGACCAACGAGAGGATGTGGATGCTGCACTTTGTGAGCAGCTTGAGAAAATATCCAAGCGGCAGGATCTTGTCATCATGGGTGACTTCAATTTCCCAGATGTGTGCTGGAAAAAAAATCTGCGAAGCGTCCTCAGTCATGCAACTTTCTGACCTGCCTGGCTGACAATTTCATTTATCAAATGGTAGATGAACCCATAAGAGGTTCAGCCATACTGGACTTAATACTGACCAACAGGCAAGAGTTGGTGGATGAGGTGAAGGAGGTGGGGACCCTAGGGGGAAGTGACCATGTCCTCATAGAATTCCTTTTGAGATGGGGAGCCAAGGAAGCTTGTAGCCAGATGGGGATGTTGGATTTTCGTAGGGCAAACTTTAATAACTCAGAGACATGATGAGTGTCATACCATGGACGAGAATGCTGGAAGGGAAGGGAGCATGTGAAGGGTGGGTGCTACTCAAACAGGAGCTATTGCATGCTCAATCAATGACTATCCCAGAAAGACGAAAACACTGCAGGAGCTCTAAGAAGCCTATTTGGATGAACAGAGAACTTCAAGAGGAACTAAGAAAGAAAAGGAAAATGTTCAGGAAATGGAGGGAAGGACAGAGCTCTAAAGAAGAGTACCTACAGGTTACTAGGCACTGTAGATCAATCATCAGAAAGGCCAAAGCTGAGAGTGAGCTAAGATTGGCCAGGGAAGCCCATTGTAACAAGAAAAGATTTTTCAGTTATGTGAGGAGCAAACGTAAAGTAAAGGAGGCAATAGGCCCACTGTTGGGTGCGGATGGACAAACTCTAACGGAAGATGCAGAGAAAGCAGAAAGGCTTAGTGCCTATTTTACATCTGTTTTTTCCCAAAGGTCAAAATGTTTAGGCACATCTAGAGATGGCCATAGCCAAAGGACAGTGTCTGGGTGGCAGGTTAACATGAATAGAGAGGTTGTCGAGAGGCATTTAGCTGCACTGGATGAGTTCAGATCCCCTGGTCCGGATGAAATGCACCCGAGAGTACTCAAAGAACTTTCCAGAGAACTTGCACAGCCCTTGTCCATCATCTTCGGAACCTCTTTAAGGACTGGAGATGTCCCGGAGGACTGGAAGAGAGCAAATGTTATTCCGATCTTCAAAAAAGGGAGGAAGGATGACCCGGGAAACTACAGACCAGTGAGTCTGACCTCTGTTGTGGGGAAGATAATGGAGCAGATATTAAAGGGAGCGATCTGCAAACATCTGGAGGACAATTTGGTGATCCAAGGAAGTCAGCATGGATTTGTCTCCAACAGGTCCTGCCAGACCAACCTGGTTTCCTTTTTTGACCAAGTAACAGGTTTGCTGGATCGGGGAAATTCGGTTGATGTCATTTACTTGGATTTTAGTAAAGCTTTTGACAAGGTTCCCCATGATGTTCTGATGGATAAATTGAAGGACTGCAATCTGGATTTTCAGATAGTCAGGTGGATAGGGAATTGGTTAGAGAACCGCACTCAAAGAGTTGTTGTCAATGGTGTTTCATCAGACTGGAGAGAGGTGAGTAGCGGGGTACCTCAGGGCTCGGTGCTTGGCCCGGTACTTTTTAACATATTTATTAATGATCTAGATGAGGGGGTGGAGGGACTACTCATCAAGTTTGCAGATGACACCAAATTGGGAGGACTGGCAAATACTCCGGAAGATAGAGACAGAGTTCAACGAGATCTGAACACAATGGAAAAATGGGCAAATGAGAACAAGATGCTATTTAATAAAGATAAGTGTAAAGTTCTGTATCTGGGTCAGAAAAATGAAAAGCATGCCTACTGGATGGGGGATACGCTTCTAGGTAACACTGTGTGTGAACGAGACCTTGGGGTACTTGTGGATTGTAAACTAAACATGAGCAGGCAGTGTGATGCAGCGGTAAAAAAGGCAAATGCCATTTTAGGCTGTATCAACAGAGGCATCACATCAAAATCACAAGATGTCATAGTCCCATTGTATACGGCACTGGTCAGACCACACTTGGAGTACTGTGTGCAGTTCTGGAGGCCTCACTTCAAGAAGGACGTAGATAAAATTGAAAGGGTACAGAGGAGAGCGACGAAGATGATCTGGGGCCAAGGGACCAAGCCCTATGAAGATAGGTTGAGGGACTTGGGAATGTTCAGCTTGGCGAAAAGGAGGTTGAGAGGGGACATGATAGCCCTCTTTAAGTATTTGAAATGTTGTCACTTGGAGGAGGGCAGGATGCTGTTTCTGTTGGCTGCAGAGGAGAGGACACGCAGTAATGGGTTTAAACTTCAAGTACAACGATATAGGCTAGATATCAGGAAAAAGTTTTTCACAGTCAGAGTAGTTCAGCAGTGGAATAGGCTGCCTAAGGAGGTGGCGGCCCCTCACTGGAAGTCTTCAAGCAAAGGTTGGATACACACTTTTCTTGGATGCCTTAGGACAGTGGTCCCCAACCTTTCTGTGGTTGGGGACCGGCAGGGCATCGGGGTGCGGCCCGTGCCCGGGTGCCGCGCCCACGCATCGGGCCGCGCCCGCACGGGCGCGGCCGGCCCTGATTCCCTCTCCCTGCCCTCAAGCAAGCTTGCGGCCCGGGAAGTTTTTTACTGCGGGGGGGGGGGCGGGGAGAGGGAGCCGTGGCCTGGCGCCATGGCCTTCGCGGCCCGGCACCGGGCCGCGGCCCGCAGGTTGGGGACCACTGCTTTAGGATGCTTAGGGCTAATCCTGCGTTGAGCAGGGGGTTGGACTAGATGGCCTGTATGGCCCCTTCCAACTTTATGATTCTATGATTCTAAGATAAAGAACTGATACAGTCTGAAGCACAAGAACATGAAATTACATCAGTCAAGGGTTATAGTACAATACAGTACTATGAGATCATCTAAAGAGGCTAAAAGAAGAAAGTGAAAAGATGCGACTATAACAAAAATATCAAAAAGATCAAGATCATGACAACTACTGGCAGTAGCACTGAAGTCACGATTGACAATGAGAATATTGACTATATTGATGATTATATCTTTCTTGGCTCTGATTACTCAAAGTGGTGGATGCAGCCGTGAAATCAAATGGCGAATAACACTGGGCCGGAACGCAATGTTAAGCATGAACCGAATATGGAAAGATAAGGATATCAGCCTTAATACAAAGTGCCGGCTAGTCTATGCAGTTGTCTTCCCCATAACAACCTGGACCCTAAAGTAAGAACACAGGAGAAAAATAGATGCTTTCGAATGATGGTGCTGGAGACGGATGCTGTGAATCCCACGGACAGCCAAAGTTACCAAAAAGACAGTATTAGAGAGGAGCAAACCAACTATGTCATTAAAAGGCGAGATATTACGGCTAAAGCTCACTTACTCTGGACACATCATGCGATCAAACTTGCTAGAAAAATCATTATTGTTCGGCATGGTCAGCGGCAAAAGGAAACGTGGTTGCCAAAGGATCCCCTGGCTCGACACGATCAAAGCCGATGCAGGGATGACCATGAACCCACTAAAAGAAGCGGTCATTGACAGAGACGCATGGCAAAGACTTTCCTATAGAATCGCCGAGGGTCGGACACAACTGAACGGATGACATCATCATCAAAGTTTCTATAAAGTGGATTCTCTTGAGTTGTCAGAATGTTAGGGAGTAAGGAATTCCAAGTCTCTGGTCCATTCCGCACGATTTCAATGTTGCCAAAGGCTTGCAAATTGTAAACGCTACTAATTTGCAGTTACGCATGACGTTGCACACAATCTGCCACACTCCTGAAACAGTCCCACAAAAAGCGATTTGTTGTAGCGCTTAAAAGGGAAATCCAGAAAAGTGGATTCACCCTCCGAAAAGTGCTACACTCTTGCAAACAATCTGCAACAGTAGCAAAAAGACCTGTGCATTCCCATTGTTGCGCTTCCAGCAAAGTCCCTCCCTCTGGCTCTCTCCTCCAAACTTTCGGCGAAGCGATTGCCATTCTTTTTTCTCAGAGCGAGCAGAAAGCAACGAACCGGCGAGCCTTCATTCACCCAGCGAGACTTCTCCGGCTACAGTCCCTACACAGAAGTGCTTTAAAGCTCCCCTAAGTCCCCAAGCACAACACAGCCCTGTTTGCAAGTTCCCTTTATTTTTGGCCAGAAATCGCGCCTGTACAGGGGGCGGGGGGATTTTTCTTTTCACTCGGGGGAGCGTGGTAACGATGACTTGCCAGCTCACAAGCCAGTTGCCAGCTAGATGGGTCTCTATGTTAGGAGGAATCAAGGCATATTCGTTGCAACGTGTGTTTTTCTTTTTTTTAAAAAAAAACTGTTCTTAAAGGGAAAGGGGCTCTTCGGGAGCATGATAACAGCTGCCCATTGGCTGTTCTTTTGATTAACAGCCAGGGGTGGGACAAAGCACAGAAAATATCACTTCCTTTCTAGCGATTTTTGCGAGACCAGAAACCTGTGGGAAACTATTGAAACACAACTGGGTTCCATTACAAAGCCAGGTATGAGTAACGCCGAGATTGCACTATTAAAAATAGTGTTTCTGCTTTCAGGAACCAATTGGCAACATTGGTCCTTGTGCGGAATGGGCCTCTGTTTAGCCAGGGAGACAGATTCACCCCTTTTGCAAACCATTGTCCCTCTGACATGTATGTGTTTGTAGAGGCATTTAACTGTGAGGCATTTGCGAGTCACTTCGCAGACAAAAAAGAGCCTCTTGTGGCGCAGAAAGCTTTGCTCATGAGGTTGGGAGTTCGATCCCAGCAGCCGGCTCAAGGTTGACTCAGCCTTCCATCCTTCCGAGGTTGGTAAAATGAGTACCCAGCTTGCTGCTGGGGGGTAAACGGTCATGACTGGGGAAGGCACTGGCAAACCACCCCGTATTGAGTCTGCCATGAAAACGCTAGAGGGCGTCACCCCAAGGGTCAGACATGACTCGGTGCTTGCACAGGGGATACCTTTACCTTTACCTTTTACCTCGCAGACAAAATATCGACTCTCCGCCATGACCTTCCTCCAACTTTAGACCTAGTAAGTGAACTGGAGGTCCCTTTGCCGTCTTTGGAGAGAACAGTGAGTCACTTCAGACGACTCTCATTAGATGAAGTAAACAGGATGATGCCAACCACAATGAGGCCAACCACGTGCCCACTAGACCCATGCCCATCATGGCTCCTAAAAACAACAGACATAAGAATAGGAGCCCCTCTCCGGGAAATAATCAACCTCTCCCTTTCAACGGGAGAATTCCCGGAGGGATTAAAAGAGGCAGTGGTACGCCCATTGCTCAAAAAAACATCCTTGGCTCTGCAGGAGCCTGACAACTACCGGCCTGTCTCGCATCTGGTGTTTCTGGGGAAGTTGGTTGAAAGGGCTGCTGAGAGCCTGGAGGAAACTTCAGCCCTTGACCTATTTCAGTTGGGCTTCCGGCCAGGCCATGGGGTGGAGGCAGTGCTAGTTGCCCTGACGGATGACCTCCGATGCCAGCTAGACCAGGGCTGGTCAGCGCTGCTGCTACTGTTATACCTGTTGGCAGCGTTTATTTATTTATATTTATTTATTTATTTATTTATTTATTTATTTATTTATTATATTTGACATAGTCGATCATGAGCTCCTTGCCGACACCAGGATACGGGGGACAGCCCTCAAATGGCTGATCTCCTTCCTCCAGGGTCGCGGACAGAGGGTAGCATTAGGAGGGAGAGTATCTGGCCGCCACCAACTCACTTGTGGAATCCCACAAGGAACAGTCCTATCCTATTTAATATCTTCATGCGCCCTCTTGCTCAGCTGGTGCGGAGGCTTGGGCTGAGTTGCCACCAATATGCAGATGACACCCAACTCTTCCTCCTGATTGATGACCGCACTGACTCCCCCCCCCCCCCGAATCTTTAGCCAGATGCCTGGAAGCAGTGACAAAATGGATCAAGCAGAGTCGTCTGAAGCTGAGCCCTGCAAAGACGGAGGTCCTGTGGTTGGGTAGGAAGGGACCATGGGAGGAAGCCCATCTGCCCACCCTGGATGGTGTGCAGCTCTTAGCGACTCACTACTGCCAGGAACCTGGGCGTGATCCTGGATGCTTCCCTTACAATGGAAGTCCAGGTCACAAAGGTAGCGCGGCTGGCATTTTACCACCTCCACCAAGCCAAACAAGTAGCACCCTACCTGGAGCCAGAGCACCTAGCCACAGTGATCCATGCGATGGTCACCTCTAGACTGGATTTCTACAACTCGCTCTACGCAGGCCTAATCTTATCCTTGATCCGGAAACTACAACTGGTGCAGAACGCCTCGGCCTGGATTCTCACTAAGATATTGTGGAGATCTCACATCTGGCCCGTACTCCAAGAATTCGGCTGGCTCCCAATTGAATTCCGGATTAAGCTTAAGGTTTTGGTAATCACTTTAAGGCTATACTGTGTGCAGTTCTGGAGGCCTCACTTAAAGAAGGATGTAGATAAAATTGAAAGGGTACAGAGGAGAGCGACGAGGATGATCTGGGGCCAAGGGACCAAGCCCTATGAAGATAGGTTGAGGGACTTGGGAATGTTCAGCTTGGAGAAAAGGAGGTTGAGAGGGGACATGATAGCCCTCTTTAAGTATTTGAAAGGTTGTCATTTGGAGGAGGGCAGAATGCTGAGCCTTCGGGGAGGGCGGTATATAAATCTAAATAAATAAATAAATAAATAAACTGGCTTCTTTGTTTCCTGCCGTGGTGAATGGCAGAGTGCTTTGCAGGAGATGCAGAAGGAAGAGTCCATGGAGAACATTTACACGTCCTATGACCGAGCCCAGAGGCTGCTGCAGAATTACTCCGGGCACGTGGCCAGGATCCAAGAGAGTCACGAAGGTGTATCATGGAGAGCATTGCAGGGTAAGCCACTTGGGAGGAGCAAGGCTACCTTAATTTCAATTTGAATTGAACGGTAGGCACTCTCACCCCAATCTGCCTCTCTTGGTATCCACAGTATGCTTGGAAGGCACTCCTGTGCAGGTTTATTGGTGTTGAGTCCCACTTGAATAAAATGGGCCTTGTTCATAAGGAAATGTGGGCCTGTTCACACATGCAGGAAAAAGAGATGGCAATTATCCTGTTACTCTACACCATTTCAGGTTGTGGCCAGAGGATCACACTGGAAGGCACCTGATGGTTAAAAACTTCCTGCAAGTAGCCCAACTCCATGGCAAGCAAAGAGAGGGGGCACAGGCTGTCTCCTTCCTGTGCTGCTTGCCAAGGACTCACCCCTACTCAGAATCCCCAACCTTTAGCCAGAAGGCATGGAGCCCATTCTGCCCCATGGCTGCCCCCAGATTTGTTGGCCTGTCTAAATCAGTCCTCTCCTTCTCCTTGAAGAAAGTAGCAGGACTTTCATGTCTCTTCAGTCCTGTTTTCAGTTCTACTCAACCAGAATTGTAGGGTGCACAATGCCCCTGCTGCCACTCCCGCCCCTTCTCCCACTTTTCACATTTCAGTCTTTTTATCTAGCCCCGCTTTAAGCCTCAGTCCTGGCTCCAGTGCTGGCAATTTGTCATGGGAGGGCCAGGGAAGGGAGAACTGGGCTGGTGAAGGCAACATTTTCGAGCCCAGCAATACAACTTCCATCTGCCCAGCCTTAAAACAGGCAGAATTCTGTTTTAAGGGTCCTGCCAGTTTTTATCCACACGCACCAAAACCGGAGTTCAGAGCTGCCTCTGTGGTTCTTGCTTGCTCTTATTGTCTTCACAGCCCTGCAAAGTGGGTTGGACTGAATAAGTTTTTCATGCTAGTGTGAGAATTTGAACCCAAGACAGGGCAGCTACTCCAAGTACAACACCACACCAGTCTTCCCTTCTGTGTTGTGAGCAAACTTTAAGAAGCTCCTGACATCTGCATGCATTTTTAAAATGATTTGAATAATTTAAATTTTAATAATGTTTTTGATAATTTGCTTTGGAGTTTTTAGTTACCTACTCTAAAGTATAACTTGGGGTGTATAAAGGAGCTGTTTTGTCGCTTCCCGGGAACTGGCAAGGTTTGATTTGGTGTGTGCTGCGTGGTGCTGATAAGAAATCTCAGTTAACAGGCTGTTATAATTTTGTGGCATAAAGAGCTGGTTATGAGCCATGTGAAAACGAGCAGGCACTCATAGAGAAATGGCATTTTAACAGAAAGGACTGGATGCCAAAGACATCAAAAGAAGTGGAACTGTGTGCCAGGAGCCCGTCCAGACCCTCCAAACGTTTCACCTGCTGGCTGGGACAGGTAAGAAAAAGCTGCTGCTTTGCTTTCTATGATGTGGACTGATTCTACACATATTTTGTTTTTTCTGTTGTGGATCCCGCTGAATTCAGATCGATTTGAACTCAGGTCTTACTCTATCCAAGGAAGTCAGCATGGATTTGTCTCCAACAGGTCCTGCCAGACCAACCTAGTTTCCTTTTTTGACCAAGTAACAGGTTTGCTGGATCGTGGAAATTCGGTTGATGTCGTTTACTTGGATTTTAGTAAAGCTTTTGACAAGGTTCCCCATGATGTTCTGATGGATAAGTTGAAGGACTGCAATCTGGATTTTCAGATCGTTAGGTGGATAGGGAATTGGTTAGAGAACCGCACTCAAAGAGTTGTTGTCAGTGGTGTTTCATCAGACTGGAGAGAGGTGAGTAGCGGGGTACCTCAGGGTTCGGTGCTCGGCCCGGTACTTTTTAACATATTTATTAATGATCTAGATGAGGGGAGGACTGGCAAATACTCCGGAAGATAGAGACAGAGTTCAACGAGATCTGAACACAATGGAAAAATGGGCAAATGAGAACAAGATGCAATTTAATAAAGATAAGTGTAAAGTTCTGCATCTGGGTCAGAAAAATGAAAAGCATGCCTACTGGATGGGGGATACGCTTCTAGGTAGCACTGTGTGTGAACGAGACCTTAGGGTACTTGTGGATTGTAAACTAAACATGAGCAGGCAGTGTGATGCAGCAGTAAAAAAGGCAAATGCCATTTTGGGCTGTATCAACAGAGGCATCACATCAAAATCACAAGATGTCATAGTCCCATTGTATACGGCGCTGGTCAGACCACACCTGGAGTACTGTGTGCAGTTCTGGAGGCCTCACTTCAAGAAGGACATCGATAAAATTGAAAGGGTACAGAGGAGAGCGACGAAGATGATCTGGGGCCAAGGGACCAAGCCCTATGAAGATAGGTTGAGGGACTTGGGAATGTTCAGCCTGGAGAAAAGGAGGTTGAGAGGGGACATGATAGCCCTCTTTAAATATTTGAAAGGTTGTCACTTGGAGGAGGGCAGGATGCTGTTTCTGCTGGCTGCAGAGGAGAGGACACGCAGTAATGGGTTTAAACTTCAAGTACAACGATATAGGCTAGATATCAGGAAAAAGTTTTTCACAGTCAGAGTAGTTCAGCAGTGGAATAGGCTGCCTAAGGAGGTGGTGAGCGCCCCCTCACTGGAAGTCTTCAAGCAAAGGTTGGATACACACTTTTCTTGGATGCTTTAGGATGCTTAGGGCTAATCCTGCGTTGAGCAGGGGGTTGGACTAGATGGCCTGTATGGCCCCTTCCAACTCTATGATTCTATGAGTCTATGATTCTATCCTCCTCCCCCCCAATTGAAACAGAAAGTGTTCTGCACTTGATTGGGAAAGCTCAGAGCGGGGAGGGGAGTCAAGCACAGCAGGAGTCTCTTTTCTTGAGGAGAGGGGAGAGGAGGGGGATAAAACCAAGAGGCAAATCTCTGCTGAGAGAAGCTAGGGCTTCTGATGCGCAGTCACTTTAAGACAAGCCTTTCAACCAGGAATCAGGAAGACTTTGAACTGATGCCCTGGCCAATCAGAGAAGACTTTTTTGCTGTGAGGCACGGAGATGCCAGGCACAATTCCTGATGCCGGGTTTTCAAATATCAGGGGTTATTACCTCTCCAGGATATCATGGGGGAAAGGTAGGGTAGCTCCGGATCAATCATGCATGTTGCATAGGGAAAATTTAAAGCACCCAAAATCAAAATGCAAATCAAATTCAGTGTAGACAGGAGGGATTCATTTGAACTGTGAGTAGAAGAAGAAAGAAGAAGAAGACCACGACGACTTGGTTCTTATATGCCACTTTTTTTTACCCGAAAGAGGCTCAAAGCGGCTTATAGTCGCCTTCCCTTTCCTTTCCCCACAACAGACAC
Source organism: Paroedura picta (assembly GCF_049243985.1). Classification (NCBI taxonomy): domain Eukaryota; kingdom Metazoa; phylum Chordata; class Lepidosauria; order Squamata; family Gekkonidae; genus Paroedura; species Paroedura picta. The sequence continues at coordinate 4,222,996 of NC_135378.1, read as the reverse complement.
CCTGTGAGGGAGGTGAGGCTGAGAGAGCCCTGATATTCCTGCTCCATCAGAATAGCTTTACCAATGCTGTGGTAAGCCCAAGGCCACACAGCTGGTTCCATGAGGAGGGGGATCAGGGAATCAAACCCGGCTCGCCAGATTAGAAGTCCGCATTCCTAAGCACTACACCAAGCTGGCTCTCTGACAGATGTTTGTGGGACTGAGGCGTACTTCAGAAGCCAGGTTCCTTGCATCCCTTTTTGCTTGTCATTGAAGGAATGTGTTTGTTCCCAAATGAATATGCATGCCAAAGTCCTTAGAACAACTTGCTATTTGCATAAATGCAAAATGCAAAACAACATTTAATGAGGCACAATCAGCAGTGATACATGATTTTTTTTAAAGGATAGTTTTACATGATAAATATGATTTGGAATCTGCTGATCCATTGTAGGTTTATCAGAATTAAACATGTTGACTATTTTTAGTTACTTTTAAGGAAATGCAAACTGCAATTATTAGGGCAGTTTCATCCAGTTATTAACTGGTGAAAAAAAATGAAAGGCTCTTTTCACGTATTGGTGTTATAATAATGAAAGCAACTATAGAAACCAGCAACTTTGCTCAATATTGATTTATTCTGGGAATTTGCCACCTGCCAAAGTTAAAAGTAAAGAGCGGGTAGAAACAAATGGATGTTAAAGAAGAGCATATATGTAGGGTAACTGATCTCATCACAGAAGATCTCTTCTCCAAATGGGTATTTCTTTCCTAGTGTCTCTAATAGCAGCTCCTGACGTAAAGAAGGTTGCCTAGAGTCTGTATCCACTCACCCCACCACCAACACCACTGGCATTTCTTCCTCCAACCTACTTTGTTATCTTTGAATCTGAACATGTTCATATTCTTTTTTTTCCTGGCACGACTATTACTATTACTATTACTATTACTATTACTATTACTATTACTATTACTATTACTATTACTATTACTATTACTATTACTATTACTATTACTATTACTATTACTATTACTATTACTATTACTATTTGTTACCTGCCACTCCCAGGCAGTTTCATGGTGGGTTACAGATGTCCAGTTAAAAACCCTGTTAAAATAGACACAAAAATATAAGATACAATAAACCAAACAGACCCAACAACATACAGGAAACCCCCCCATCCCCCACACTCCTACCTCTAGAGGGAAGAGGAAGGAGAGACAAGGTAACCAGAGTTGCACCTTGACACCGGGGAGGGGCATTGATCTTCCCCCACTGCCCCAGGCCCAACCATAGACATGGCAGAAGAGCTCCATTTTGCAGGCCCTGTGGAATGCCAAAAGTTCCCACAGGACTCGCAGCTCACCCAGGAGCTCATTCCACCAGGTCAGGGCCAGGACCAAAAAGACTGCAAATAGGAGTACGATAACTCATCCCCCACTACTACCCTCTGGGTCCGGTTATGGAGAAAGGAGCGTATCCAGCTCAGAGCTGTGCTCTGTATTCCGATCACAGCGAGGTGTTGAGCCAGCAGTTCAAGGTTGACCATGTCAAACATGGCCTACAGATCTCAGAATTAGCACTGCTGACCCGCCATGAAACTTCACCTCCAAAGGCAGCCAACAGGCCTTCAGTTCCTTTACTGTATTAATTGTGGCAGGAAGATCACGGCGGAACAACAAGACTTTATCCTCAAAATAGCTTGCTAATGCCTCACAGCCAAGTTCCCATTGACTAAAATTTTGGCACCCCTCCTTGAGGGTGGTAAGAAACCGAACTACCCTAAACAGTTTGGCTGGATGAGAGCTTGCGGACGCGATTTCCGTGGCAAAAAACTCACATTCTCCTCCTGGGGCGAGGACATCTTGTTGGGTGAGATTCCACCGTCGGATCAAGGGAGGCAGGAACTTAACAGTTTTTCTTCCGGCCCCTAGGTGGCGCTCACCCGGCCCCTTCAGTTCGATTTCTGCCTCGGAGGGAGAGCAGAAGCTGGAAGATCTGCGTAGATTTTACCTCAGATTCTACCTTTACCTCATTCCTATTGTTTCCTTGTTTGTTCGTGGCTACCTCCTCGACAGTCTCTGTTTGTGTGTTTGCTCCTCCTCCTTAAAAAAAAAAAATCCCCCCCCCCCCAATTGTAATTTCTGCTCTGGGAAAAAGCCAGTAAAGGCAAAACTTCCCAACTAAGCTTATTTACTGGCTCCGCTCTAATACAATGGCAGACGACCTCTTATCAGAAGGAGAGCTAGAGGCGCCAAATGGAACCCACCGAGCAGGAGCTGAGGAAGCTGGAGGGCGCGCCGAAGGCCGTCCCCAAATCAGCCAATGAGGAGCCAGGCCGCCAAGGGGTAAAATGCTGCAAGAAGTTTGATGCGAGGGAACGAAGCAGGGAGAAGAAGCGCGGCAGCCATTTTGAAGAAGTTCGGGTGGCCGGCTCCGCGGCTGTATCCCGGTCCACGCTTACTCGCGAGGAGACCGGGGTTGAGGAGGAGGGAGAGGAGATCCGATCCAGGAGTACAGTAAGGCCCAGTGGGCAAAATTTATTATCTAAAGAGTTAATTGCCTGTATTTCAGAGGTAGTCCAAGCTCAGTTAGATAAAAGAGAAAGAGGGCCTGAAGGGCACAGATGTTGCAGGCAGGCCTCTCCTGACTCAGAGAGGGAGGATTATGGGGATTCAGTCTCCCATTGGCCTCCTGGCCCACAAAAGCAGCACGTAAAAGGCCCCATTGGGAGTCCTGACAGGGAATATTCCCCATCAACAGCAGATGATTCCTCAGTAAAGGAAGATGGGGAATTTTTGTAATTGAAGAAGTGATTGAAATTATGGAATTACCTGAGGTATCCAAAAGATTCTTCAAACCAGAAGACTACCAATATTAGCTGTCAAAATGTCTTAATGCACGGATCAAGACCCTAGAAGGCCTTATGGTAATAAAGAATATTTTCCTCCAGAGGAAGATCTTCCTAGGAATTTTCCACTGCCTGTATTTTTTGAGAAAAAATTCAGGGCAGAATGGGAGAAGCCCATGGCAAACAGACAGTTACCAGCGTATGCCAAAAAGCTGTATACCGTGCCTGATTATGCAGAGGAGATACTAAAGACTCCTTTTGTGGATGCCCCTGTAGTAGGGCTGCAGTCCTATAGTCTTCTCTCTGAAGATGGTCAGGAAGCTGTAAGAGATATAATGGATAGGAAGGCGGACTTTGCCTTACGCAAAATTCATGAAACTTTAGCAATGTCTCTAAGAGCATCTTCAATAGCTTCAATTGTATCCAGAGCAACTATCATGTGGGTCAAGAAGCTGATTCAACTGAGTACTAAAAGCAGCTTGTTTTTCAGCAGACACCACTTTGGACACATCCATCTTCAACGCCAGAGCCATGGCCACAGCAGCAGCAGCGAGAAGAACACTGTGGCTGAGAGCATGGCAGGCAGACACAAAAGCAAAATCAATTGTCACTGCTTATCCTTTTCATGGCTCGAAACTCTTCGGAGAATCTCTGGACAAGGTCCTGGTGGAGACACGTGATAAAAAGCAGGTAATGCCCAGGACTTTGCGGAGAATGGACAGAAGATTTTCCCAACCTTCAGGTAACTCCTTTCGTCCCTTTGGCTCATACAACAAAGGCAAGACAGAAGATCTAGCTGGTCCACTTCCAGACAGAACTTCAGAGGTGGCTACTCCAACAGATTCCAGAGAGGAAATCCTCCTCCAAAGCAGGAAAGAGACGGAAAACCTCACAAGGCATGACTCCATCATTCCGGTGAGAGGACGGCTAGCCCTGTTTTTAAATCAGTAGACAAGATACCAGGCAGACAGCTGGTCATTGGAAATAATAAAACAGGGTTACGCCATAGAGTTCCTCAAGTTCCCACCAAATCGCTTCATTCAGTCGCCCTACCCAAGATCAAAAACAAAGCTGGAAAGAACTCAAGCTGCCATACAACATTTGATCGACATCAGGGCAATAGAACCCGTGCCTCAAGGAGAAGAAAAGACGGGTGTGTACTCGATATTCTTCACAGTCCCCAAATCCAACGGGGACTGGCAAGCAATGTTAGACCTAAAGTTCCTGAATCACTTCATCAAACTTCGCCATTTCAGGATGGAAACTCTCAAATCCATTTCGGAGGCGATACAAAAAGGAGAGTACCTCACATCATTAGACCTCACGGAGGCGTACCTGCACGTACCGATTTGGGATGGCCACAAGAAGTTCCTCAGATTCTGTGTGGGTCAGCACCACTATCAATACAGAGCTTTACCGTTTGGACTCTCAACAGCGCCCAGAGTATTCTCGAAGCTGTTAATCGCCCCAGTAGCCTTCTTACGGAAGCAAGGAATTCACCTGCATCTGTATTTGGACGACCTGTTACTGAGGGCACAATCTCTACAACAAGCCATCAGCCACACCACAAATGCATTGCAAATTCTTCAAGATTTTGGGTTCATCGTGAATCTTCAGAAGAGCTCACTAATCCCGTCTCAGTCCCTTCAGCATCTGGGAGTCCTGATAGATACGATGGCATCCAGACTCTTCATGACAGAGAAGAAGGTACAAAAAACCAGGGAGTTGGCAAATCAGATAATAAAAGGGAGAACGTCGCCCCTAATGACACTAGCGAGTATGATGGGCGTCTTGGTGTCAAACTTGTGCACCGTGGAATGGGGAAGACTGCATTCTCGCCAGCTACAGAGCTTGTTGCGTCCATTCCAACACCAGATTTCGATAAAACTGGACAAGAAATTAAAGGTACCACAAGCAGTCAAAACCAGCTTGTCCTGGTGGACCAAGAAGTACAACCTCTCAAAAGGAAAGCTATTCGGCCCCAGGTTGGAAAAACAACTGTTCACAGATGCCAGCCTGAGGGGTTGGGGGACCACGCTGGAAGGCCATTCAGCCCAGGGAAGATGGTCTTCAGAGGAATTGACACTTCCAATAAATGTCCTGGAAATGAAGGCAGTATTCAGGGCTCTGCAATACTTCCAATTTCGACTAAAAAACATCCATGTGTTAGTAAGAACGGACAACATTGCAACGAAGGCTTACCTAAACAATCAAGGCGGGTCTAGGTCATCAAACCTTCACAGAGAAGCCATGAAGACCCTGTGTTGGGCGGAATCCAACCTGTTATCGATAAGGGCAGAATACATAAAGGGAAAAGAAAATGTTCAAGCAGACTGGCTCAACAGAGCGACGGTGTCCTCAGCGGAATGGCGTCTGAAGCCGGAAATCTTCGCTTGGATAACATCAATCTTGAGTCAGCCAAAACTGGACCTATTTGCAACAGCGAACAACAGTCAGCTGGCCAGATTCTTTTCCCGGTACTTCCATCCATCAGCGGAGAAGATGGACGCATTGTTGGCCCAGTGGCCAACAGGCCTGCTATACGCCTTTCCACCGTTCCCGGTGATCACACGCCTGCTCACAAGAGTGAAAGAACTCAAGGCAGAGGTGATACTAATAGCTCCAAGATGGCCTTGTTGGCCGTGGTTTTCAACCCTGGTGTGCATGTTGGTGCAGGAGCCGCTATAGATACCAGTGCAACTGGACATGCTTCAACAAGGACCTATTTGGCATCCGGATCCGGAATGGCTCAAACTGACCGCCTGGAGGTTGAGCGGGGCCACCTGATGAAGGAAGGCTACAATATGGAAGTGGTTGATACAATGATGGCATCAAGGCGCCAGTCGACCAACAGGATCTACAATACCTCATGGAAGGCATTCGTTCGCTGGTGTTGGCGGAAAAAGGTGAACCACCTATCTCCAAGACTAAGAGATGTCTTACAGTTCCTTCAAGATGGTCTGGCACAAAGGTTGAAGGTGGCTACTCTTCGGCGACAAGTGGTGGCCCTGGTGTCTGTCCTACCAAATTTTAAAGGCAAGATGATTTCTAAACATCCTCATATAATACGTTTCCTCAAAGGGGCTACAGATTCAGGGCCCAATTGCCCATAGATTCCCTACTTGGAATCTGAATAAAGTTTTAACAGGAATGACGAGACACCCCTTTGAGCCAATAATGGACATTTCATTGAAACATCTGAGGATGAAGACAATCTTCCTTATAGCGGTGACTTCAGCCAGAAGGATATCAGAACTGGCAGCTCTATCGGTCAGAAAAGAACTCTGCATCTTTCACAAGGATAAAGTGGTACTAAGAACAGATCCAGCCTTCAAACCAAAGGTTCTGTCCAACTTCCATCTTAACCAAGATTTAGTCTTACCATCTTTCTGTCCAAAACCAGTCCACCCGAAAGAGATAACGTGGCACACTCTTGATGTACGGCGCTCTCTAAAAGCTTATATTATCAGAACAGAGAGCCTTAGAAGGTCTGATTCACTATTTGTATCTATTGCAGCCCCAAACAAGGGCTCGAAGCTGTTCAGCAGGGCTATAGGTAGTTGTCTCAGAGCAGCCATTGCTGAAGCATACTTGGCTCAGAAGTTGACACCGCCATCTGGCATTATGGCTCATTCAGTAAGGAGTACAGCAACGTCAGCAGCCTTGTTTGGCAGAGCATCGATTCACGAAATTTGCAGAGCAGCAACGTGGTCCAGTGCCTCAACATTCATTCGCCATTACAAGATAGATGCATACAGCTCAGCGGAAGCAGCGTTTGGGCGAAGAGTGCTACAAAACATAATCAATACAGATGACGATGGCCCACCCTAAATACGGACTGCTATGGGAGGCCCCAACAAGATGTCCTCGCCCCAGGAGGAGAATGACCATTGAATACATACCGAGAAGGGTCCTTCTCTCCTGGGGTATAAGAGGACATCTTGATCCCTCCCTTCCATCGTCAAGGAAGATACTTAGCCGTAGAGCAACTGGAAGTTTAACCCAGAGCAGAGTTTATCTTCATGTCATCTTGTGTGTTCCTTTGTTGTTGAATGTTATGTTTCTCTAGTTCTTCTTGTGTTAGGAGGTTCCTAGGTTAAACATTGTGGTTATGAAGCCTGATATAAGAACAGCTGTGGCAGTGGCTGAACTGAAGGGGCTGGGTGAGCGCCACCTAGGGACCGGAAGAAGAACTGTTAAGTTCCTGCCTCCCTTGATCCAACGGTGGAATCTCACCCAACAAGATGTCCTCTTATACCCCAGGAGAGAAGGACCCTTCTTGGTATGTATTCAGTGGTCATTTTGCCACTTTCACCGCTATGTCAAACGCTCTCATAAGCGTGCAATAAGATGTTCTTCCCACCTCGTCATGAGTCTTCTGCCACACCCGCTCTAGTTGTCTCACTTCCCTTTTCTTCTGCCAGAACGCCCCCGTATATCAAGGGGCCCATTTGAGTTGAGGATGGAGAGGACATTGAGGGGCAATTTTGTCTATGGCAGCTGTCAGGTGGGACTGCCAGTTTTCTGCCAGGGCTGCCAATGAGATGCCATGAGGCATCGAGTCCCGCAGAGCATTCCAAAAACCAAGAGGATCCATAAGTCTCTGCAGGCGGGCAGAAATACACCCGCAGCCCAACTGGGTAGGGGGTGGTATCTTGAGCCAGGCCCACAGGGCATAGTGGTCTGACCATGGCACACCTAAAGCTGCATCCAGAACCACCTCTATCCCTGCACCGAAGATCAAATCAAGTGTGTGGCCAGCGTGTTGGGTGGACCCAGCAACAAATTGCAAGAGCCCTAGTGTTGCCATTGATGACATCAGATTCACACCAGGTTCTAGGGAAAGTACATCTGTGAGAACATTGAAGTTCCCCAGGACCAGTAACTTGGGGTACTGCAACGCCTAGGCAGCTACCACCTCAATCAGGCACAGCAGGACATCTGGCAACATATTGGGTAGATGGTAAACCAGCCAGATGGCCACCCTCTCAGCAAAGTCCCAACCAATACCATAGAATCATAGAATCATAGAGTTGGAAGAGGTCTTGCTGTTGATCGACCTTGCATTGCACAGGACCAAAATCGGATCCACCCTAGCCTCCACCCTCACATCTCTGGGGATGGCACAGAGGTTAGATGAGGAGCGAGCACAGCTCTGGTGTGACAATCATCAGTGTGAGTGCTGTTTTTTGTAGTGCAGGATGTTGGGCAATCATGGCACTCAAGAAATCATTTGTCACTGGATTGTCTGATCACTCCCACTTCATCAAGTGACAAACAAGTAATCTAGCACAGCGGTAACACAATCTGGAATGATGCATGGAAGCTTGTAGCCAGACGTGGATGTTGAATTTTCGTAGGGTAAACTTTAATAAACTCAGAGACATGATGAATGTCCTATCATGGATGAGAATGCTGGAAGGGAAGGGAGCATGTGAAGGGTGGGTGCTACTCAAACAAGAGCTATTGCATGCTCAATCAATGACTATCCCAGAAAGACGAAAACACTGCAGGAGCTCTAAGAAGCCTATTTGGATGAACAGAGAACTTCAAGAGGAACTAAGAAAGAAAAGGGAAATGTTCAGGAAATGGAGGGAAGGACAGAGCTCTAAAGAGGAGTACCTTCAGGTTACTAGGCACTGTAAATCAGTAACCAGAAAGGCCAAAGCTGAGAGTGAGCTAAGATTGGCCAGGGAAGCCCATTGTAAGAAGAAAAGATTTTTCAGTTATGTGAGCAAAGAAAGCAGAAAGGCTCAGCACTTATTTTACATCTGTTTTTTCCCACAGGTCAAAGGGTTTAGGCACATCTAGAGTTGGCAGTAGCCAAGGGATAGTGTCTGGGTGGCAGGTTGACATGAACAGAGAGGGTTGTCGAGAGGCATTTAGCTGCCCTGGATGAGTTCAAATCCCCTGGGCTGGATGAAATGCACCCGAGAGTGCTTAAAGAACTTTCCAGAGAACTTGCAGAACCATTGTCCATCATCTCTTTAAGGACTGGAGATGTCCTGGAGGACTGGAAGATAGCAAACATTATTCCGATCTTCAAAAAAGGAAGGAAGGATGACCCGGGAAACTACAGACCAGTGAGTCTGACCTCTGTTGTGGGGAAGATAATGGAGCAGATATTAAAGGGAGCGATCTGCAAACATCTGGAGGACAATTTGGTGATCCAAGGAAGTCAGCATGGATTTGTCTCCAACAGGTCCTGTCAGACCAACCTGGTTTCCTTCTTTGACCAATTAACAGGTTTGCTGGATCGTGGAAATTCAGTTGATGATCTAGAAGAGGGGATGGAGAGACTACTCATCAAGTTTGCAGATGACACCAAATTGGGAGGACTGGCAAAAACTCCAGAAGATAGAGACAGAGTTCAACGAGATCTCTGAAGACAATGGAAAAATGGGCAAATGAAAAAAAAATTAACAGTCAGAGTAGTTCAGCAGTGGAATAGGCTGCCTAAGGAGGTGGTGAGCTCCCCCTCACTGGCAGTCTTCAAGCAAAGGTTGGATATACACTTTTCTTGGATGCTTTAGGATGCTTTGGGCTGATCCTGCGTTGAGCAGGGGATTGGACTAGATGGCCTGTGTGGCCCCTTCCAACTCTATGATTCTATGATTCTATTTCCAGTGTGTTACAGTGATTGTGTTTGAGGCCAGTGGCACCATTAAGTGAAGTTTAATGCTGGACATAACCCCAGAGCATGTACATGAAAGCTTTTAAACCTTTACATTTAAACCTTGTTGTTCTTCAAGGTGCCCCTGGACTCAAACTTTGTTCTATTACTTCAGTCCAGCCTTGTGGCCCAAAAACCATAAAAACCCATCTAGTAACAGCTAGGACATTCAAAGGTTGAATGTCTGTATTATTGTTAAAATTGTATTACTTTTATGGTGCACAATTTTTTAAAACAACTTTTTAAAAAATGAAAAACATAAATCCAGCCCATACGCTGGGTTAACCGGTATGCTATGCACTATGTGAACCAATAGACCTACGTGTTTTAGCCCTTATAGGTCCTTCTTCGATCTGTTTTTAACACACACCAGTTCTTAATGCATATAAAGTATGTACAGCAGCCAATAAAAGCTCCAAGCTAAGAGCTGTAGAGTATCAGAGTCACTTAATGAAAGAAGATGTCTAATGAGCTGCGAGTAGCTCTCTTAGAATCATGGAATAATAGAGTTGGAAGGGGTCTCATGGATCATCTAGTCCAACCCCCTGCACTATGCAGGACACTCACATCCCAATCGCTCATCTACTGTAACCTGCCACCCCTTTGCCTTCACAGAATCAGCTTCTCCGTCAGATGGCTATCCAGACTCTGTTTAATAATTTCCAAAGATGGAGAGCCCACCACCTCCCGAGGAAGCCTGTTCCACTGAGAAACCGCTCTAACTGTCAGGAACTTCTGAATGTTTAGATGGAATTTCTTTTGAATTAATTTTATCCCATTTGTTCTGGTCCATCCCTCTGGGGCAAACTGGACACGTTCCAGTTTGTCAACATCCCTCTTCAATTGGGGTGCCCAAAACTGAACACAGTACTTCAAGTGAGGCTCATCTACTGTAACCTGCCACCCTTTTGCCATCACAGAATCAGCCTCCGTCAGATGGCTAGCTAGCCACTGTTTAAAAATTTCCAGAGAACCCACCACCTCCCAAGGAAGCCTGTTCCACTGAGAAACCGCTCTAACTGTCAGAAACTTCTTCTGGATGTTTAGATGGAATTTCTTTTTAATTAATTTCACCCCATTCATTCTGCTCTGTCGTTCTGGGGCAAGAGAGAACAATTCTGCTCCATCCTCCATATGCCACCCTTTTAAATACTTGAAGATGGTTATCAGATCCTCTCTCATTCGTCTCCTCTCTAGTCTAAACAGGCCAATCTCCCCCAACCTTTCTTCATATGTCTTGGTCTCCAAACCCCTCACCATCTTTGTTGCCCTCCTGGATACGTTCCAGTTTGTCAACATCCCTCTTCAACTGGGATGCCCAGAACTGAACACAGTACTCCAAGTGAGGCCGAACCAGAGCAGAGTAAAGCGGTACCATCACCCCCTTTGATTTGGACATGATACTCTGTTTGCCTTTTTAGCCACTGAGTCACACTGCTGATTCATGTTCAATGTATGGTCTACCAAGACTCCTATATCCTTTTCGCACATGCTACTGCTAAGACAAGTCTCCCCGATCTTATATTGGTATATTTTGTTTTTCCTACCTAAATGCAGAACTTTACATTTGTCCCTATTGAACTTCATTTTATTCCGTTTAGCCCACTTCTCGAGCCTATCAAGATCATCCTGTATTCTGTTGCTGTCTTCCGTTGTCTTTGCTACCCCTCCCTGTTTAGTATCACCTGCAAATTTAATAAGTATCCCCTCTAATCCCTCATCCAAATCATTTATAAATATGTTGAACAACACAAAAGTTCTTCCAAAGGCTGCCCAAAATTTTCAGTGCTGTGTTCTCTTATTAGTGCATGTATAGCAATGACTGAAGGTAACCCACCTGAATCTGGGATTGTGCGAGGCATACTGAAGGCACACACATCAACAACTTTTTCTGCTCCAGTGTGTGAATGCAAACACACTGAATTTTATTTCCACCAGCTGTCATTATTCCAGTGTGTGTTTCTCATCACATACAGTGAATTGGATCTAACAGAGCATTTCCCTAGATGGAAGGATTTCTGTCCATGAAGGGTGGCTTCCTCACAGTCTGTGAACAGAGCTAGACCTCCTTCCATCTTTGGAAATGCTCTGTTGGATACAACTCACTTGGTAAATCACAGAATGGTCCAACCAGGGTAGTACAGGTGTTGCTAGAATTCATCACTGCTTGAACAAATGATTGCACTTATAGGCTGGTGCTGTGGAAAAGAGCAAGTGTCCAGAAGCACCTTAAATACAAACACAATTTGTGGGAAGGTAGGCACTTATGTGAATCATTGCTCACATCTGAAGTATCTGAACCAGTGAGCAGTGACTTAGGAAAACAGAGATCGGAAGCAGTGACTCAGGAAAGCGCCTCCCTCCTGCTGCAAATATTGTTCATCTTGGAGGTGATCCTGTACTTCACTTCTTTTCTTTGGCTCCAGACAGACTAACGCAGCCCCCTCTTTGGATCTGTCTCCACAGGAGGCTGGTACTCTTCTGGTGGCCTGGGCAGAGTTGGTGGCCTGGTCAAGTTCCTATGCATTTCCATAATTTGGAAAACAAAACCAGCCTGTATGGAAACCTCCAGCAGGTCCTAATTGTCAGCTTTGTTTTGCCAGGACACTATGGAAGCCAAAGAGGATTTGGGCTTGGTTTGATGTCCGGCAAAGGGACCGCTTGGCCGCCCTGAAGCAGAAGATGGTGTGCCTGAACCACTTGGAGACAGAGCTGGAGAACAAGCTAATGGTAACTTGGGGGGCGGAAATGGAAAAGTTTGGCCTTGAATGAAATCCAGATTTGACAGGTAGCTCTGTACACTTCGTACAGCCTCCATCTCAGTGTAAAGTTCTGGTTTACCATGGGTGGCTCTGCTCTGCTCTGCTCTGCTGAGTGACTTTTGTGCTGATTTGTTGACAGGACTTTATGGGATGTGGTCTTAGTGTCCTCCCCACTATTGTGGCTGTTGGAGAAACAGCTTGAATCCAAAATAACTGGAATGTGTTGATTCTTACAGTCCCCCCACCTCTGCAGTGTATCCCTGCAATGCTCCCTCTTGCCTTGGCCAAGCAGAGCTCCCAGAGTGCCTCCCAAAGGATCCCCACTCAGCTTCTGCTTCCAAATGGCTCCAGGCACCTTCAGGTCCCCCCAGGTATCCCAATGGCCTCTTCTTGGCAGTTGGAAGTGTGGCTGCGGCCACAGGAAACATTGGGAAACATAAGAGGATTCATTGGACTGCAGATGATTTTCACGTGGAAATCTGTCTAGAAAACCTGCTGACCACTCAAGAATGGCTTAGAGCCATTGTGGGGGCCAGAAAGAAGGGCAGCAGCATACCCCCCCCCCCCCAGTTCTGTGTTTAACTTCATTTCCCTTCTTGTGTGAATTAGGCCACAGACACAGATGCTCCTTCTCGGTCAGAAGAGCTTTATCAGTGCTGTGGCGAGCCAGCTGGTTGCATGTGGGGAGCACAGAATCAAATCCGGCTTGCACTCCTAACCACTATACCAAACTGGCTCCCCAGCCAAAGGATCAGCTCCCCAGCCAGAAATGGCTGCTTTGGTGGGGGGACTCTGTAGCATTGTACCTCACTGAGGTTTAGGGATGCCAGCCTCCAGGTGGGATCTGAGGATTCCCCAGTTCATCTCCAGGCAGTTAGGCTGAAGGGAAAGCTCTCCCCCCTCACAGGCACCCCATCAAAAGGAATGTACATGGCCCCTTGGCTAGCATAGACTGTTGCTTGGCGGGTGATGTCTGCCCTTCTGAAACCTGAGGCCTACTGCTGGCAACTGCAGTCCCTGTTGTTGTCTGCAAGGCCAAGTCGTTGCCTAATAAAGGTGGAGCACCTAGTTCCCCCTAAAGTTTCACTATCTACTTTCCTATAAAGCGAAATCCACTTGAAATTCTGAGTGCCTTTGACTAGTAGAACCTTCCTGGCAAATGCTGATTTTTATTTACCAGGCCAGGTGTGAGCAAAGTCACTTCAATTTCTGTGGTTCTGTAGCCAGTTACTTGTTCACCATTTACAGTAACAGGCTCTAAACATTCCTTATTTAGATCTTCCTGCACTTTCCAGACTCGCAGAAGGGGAAAGCTTCCCCCCCCCTCAAAAGGAAAGCCCACCCATGCCTGAAGGTAGGAGGGGGTGCAGAATCCTGAGCAGCAATTGGCCTTGGGGGAGGGAAGATTCCACCAATAAGAATCAGCATGTTGTCGCAAGTATGAATAACTTTTTATGTGTAAGGTATCTGGGTAAAATAATTGAATCAGGATCCTGGAATTGGATGATACTAACTGCTTGGTTGCTGTCTCCTTCTTTCAGAGAGCAGAACAGTGGCTGGTGACGGAGCTGTCAACTGCAGTTTGCCTTCCCCAACACACTCACAGGCAGCTGTTGGACTCAGCTGCAGAATTAGGTGAGCCTTTTGCTGTCTGGAATTTTGAAAAGGCAAAGTGGCCTCTCGATATACAATGCCTCTAGCCTGCAAGTCTTTTCGGTTGTCTGTTCCTTTCCCTTTTTGGAACTGGCCTAGGAGGAGAGCAGTGAGTCCCTCTGCCACAGAATACTAAGGGGGCAGGAGGGAAGGGTCCTGGTGTTGGGCAACAAGTCACCTTGGAAATACACACGTGAACAAGAGCCAGGAAAGTGAGTGGCAGCGCACTCAGACCCCTTGTACACAGTCAAGTAGCAGTGTTGGAGTTTGGAATTCGGGAATGTGACCAACAGTGGAAACAGGCTCTCCCAAGAGCTAACCGTGAAAAGTCTCCTCCCCTCCCAGTTCTTGTTTCTCTGCCTTTCTCAGCACTGAGCAGGCCTCTTATTTGTCCAGTACTTCTGCCTGTGATTATTTAAGGTGGCCACCAAAATTCGTTATGCCAAACGGAATTTCATAGAGGGCTGTGCTGTGCTGTGCTGTGCTAGGAGAGCTCTCACTGTCCTGCCTTCCAACTCAGAATGACAGGGATGTCTGCTGGTTCCTTTATTCACCTTACATCTAAATTATTTAGCGTCAGTCTTTGATGATTGCTGCCACCTGCCGAAACTATCCGTGACTTGTGTCCCAGGTCTGCTTTACATGGTTGATGCTGTTTTGCTGTCTCAAATCAGCATAGGGTCTTTTAGTCTTTCCCCGGTTACTATACCCGAGAAAGCTTGGTGATTAACTCACTTCGCGTTTCTGGGGAAGTTGCTTGAAAAGGCTGTTGCAGACCAACTGTCAGCATATTTGGAAGAAGCTTCAATCCTAGATCCATCCCAGTCAGGTTTCCGGCCTGGCCATGGGGTAGAGACAGCGCTAGTTGCCCTGACGGACAACCTCTGTTGCCAGTTGGACCGGGATGGGTCGGTGTTGCTTGTATTATTAGGCCTCTCAGCAGCGTTCAACATGGTTGATCATGAGCTACTAGCTCACCACCTTGCTGATGCCGGAATCAGAGGAACTGCTCTCCGGTGGCTGATCTCCTTCCTCCGGGATCACGGACCGAGGGTAGCACTAGGAGAGAGCACATCAAGCCATCACCAACTGGCATGTGGAGTCCCTCAAGGGGCAGTTCTATTATGTTCAATATCTTTATGCACCCTCTTGCTCAACTAGTGCGGAGGTTTGGGCTGAGTTGCCACCAATATGCGGATGACACCCAGCTCTTCCTCCTGATGGATGGCCGCCCTTACTCTCCCCCAGAAACATTAGCCAGCTGCCTGGAAGCAGTAATGGGATGGCTCAAGCAGAGTCGTTTGAAGCTCAACCCTTCAAAGATGGAGGTCCTGTGGCTGGGTAGGAAGGGCCCAAGTGAGGAAGTGAGCTTACCCACCCAGGATGGAGTGTTGCTATCAGTGGCCCACTCCACCAGGAACCTGAGCATGATTCTTGATGCCTCCCTCTCAATGGGGGCTCAGGTTGTGACGGGAGCATGGCTGGCATTCTACCACCTTTGCCAAGCCAAACTACTAGTGCCCTACTTGGCCCCGGAACACCTAGCCACAGTGATCCATGTGATGGTCACCTCCAGGTTGGACTTCTGTAACTTGCTCTATCCAGGCCTGCCCTTGACTTTGATCCGGAGACTGCAACTAGTCCAGAACACATCCGCCACATCACAGCAACACCTCGGTGGTCCCACATTCAGCCCATCCTCCAGCAACTGCGCTGGCTTCCGGTTGAATTCCGAATCAGACTTAAGGTTCTTGTTATCACTTTCAAGGCCATACGCAGTCTGGGCCCAGTGTACCTGAGGGATCACCTCTCTGCTTACACCCCCCAAAGAGCTTTATGCTCAAGCAATTCCAACTTCCTGGTGATCCATGGCCCCTGGAAAAGTCGCTTGGCCTCAACCAGGGCCAGAGCTTTCTCCATCCTGGCCCCACCTGGTGG
Source organism: Paroedura picta (assembly GCF_049243985.1). NCBI lineage: Eukaryota > Metazoa > Chordata > Lepidosauria > Squamata > Gekkonidae > Paroedura > Paroedura picta. Next base: position 4,207,139 of record NC_135378.1, on the reverse strand, counting down.
AACGAACTCCCAGAGATCAGGGCCCTGACGGAACTTGAACAGTTCTGCAGGACCTGCAAAAGGGAGCTCCTCCGCCAGGCATTTGGTTGAGGTTGACCTGTACCATCACTTTCCAAGGGCCCTCCTCCTGAGCCCCCTCTTGTGGCACCCATTGCAGTTCCACCCAACCCACTGGGCTATCAGTATGAGTTATTTTAATGTTTAATTTTCTACCATTCCATGTTGCTTGTTGTTTCACTTCATTCATTATTGTTAATCTAAATTAGAATCATAGAATCATAGAATCATAGAGTTGGAAGGGGCCATACAGGCCATCTAGTCCAATCCCCTGCTCAATGCAGGATCAGCCCAAAGCATCCTAAAGCATCCAAGAAAAATGTGTATCCAACCTTTGCTTGAAGACTGCCAGTGAGGGGGAGCTCACCACCTCCTTAGGTAGCCTATTTCACTGCTGAACTACTCTGACTGTGAAATTTTTTTTCCTGATACCTAGCCTATATCGTTGTACTTAAAATTTAAACCCATTACTGCGTGTCCTCTCCTCTGCAGCCAACAGAAACAGCATTCTGCCCTCCTCCAAGTGACAACCTTTCAAATACTTAAAGAGGGCTATCATGTCCCCTCTCAACCTCCTTTTCTCCAGGCTGAACATTCCCAAGTCCCTCAACCTATCTTCATAGGGCTTGGTCCCTTGGCCCCAGATCATCTTTGTCGCTCTCCTCTGTACCCTTTCAATTTTATCTATGTCCTTCTTGAAGTGAGGCCTCCAGAACTGCACACAGTACTCCAGGTGTGGTCTGACCAGTGCCGTATACTATGGGACTATGACATCTTGTGATTTTTGATGTGATGCCCCTGTTGATACAGCCCAAAATGGCATCTGCCTTTTTTACCGCTGCATCACACTGCCTGCTCATGTTTAGTTTACAATCCACAAGTACTCCAAGGTCTCGTTCACACACAGTGTTACGAGATTATCTGTATTGTTTCTGTTCTGTTTTATGTATACTGCCCTGAGCCTTCGGGGAGGGGGGTATACAAATCTAATAAATAAATAAATAAATAAATAAATTATCTGAAATGTAAAATCTTAGTTTTCACCAAAACCAGGAAATGGAGTCCACTTGCTAAGCAGATTAAGACTTCCTTTTGGGGAATTCTGTTCACCTTCCAGTGCAACCCCACATTGAGACTACAACTGTGCAGGCCAACTGCAGACATTTTGTTCCTAGCTTAAAACTTCTAAAATGGGAATGCCTCACTCCAAAGAGTCGATGCCTGCGTGTTTTTTCTCCACCACAGGCATCACTCCTCCTCGATTCCCCACTCCTCCTCGACATGCAGCCACTGAGTGCCCTTGGTCTCGTCACAGCTCTGATAGTGCTCTCCTAACAGAACAGTCCTATCAGAGCTCTCTCAGCCCCACTTACCTTACAGAGTGTCTGTTATGGGGAGAGGAAGGCAATTGAAAGCCACTTGGAGACTCCTTCAGGCAGTGAAAAGCAGGGTATAAGAATAAACTTATAGAATCAGAGTTGAAAGGGACCTCATGGGTCATCTACTCCAACCCCCTGCACAGTGCAGGACACTCACAACTACCTGCCCACCCACAGTGTCCCCAATTTCAGGCTCAATTGAACCTCCCCCACCAAAAATCTCCAGAATCCACTCTGCGCTGGAGGGAATTCACCTACCATCCCATAGTGACAATCAGCATATCCCTTCCTGCCCACCCACTCACAATCAGCCCAAGTTCATACAATCAACATTTCTGTCAGGTGGCTGGCTAGCCTCTGCTTACAACCTTCCAAAGAAGGAAATTCATCTTCGTGGCTTCTATGCAATCCAACATGGGTACTGTGAAGCTGCAGGCCTGCCATTGAGAAGGAGCTCGCATGCCATATGTATAAAATTTTGGATGCTCCCAGGAGTGCTCACCTGCCCAAAGTCACGTGAGGTGGGAGGGGCTAGCACGCTCCCCTCAGTGAGTAAGTAAGTAAGTAAGTAAGTAAGTAAGTAAACAAAATAAATAAATAAATAATAAAGTATTTAATAAATGAGTAAAGCGGGCACAAACAAATGACGGCTACTGGGGCAGGATCCTTGCAGTCGAACGGACGAGAACACTGCAAGGGCTCTGACCACGAAGAGCACACCCGTAGGACTCCGTGCTGCGGGAGTGCGGGTGGTGCAGTTGAATGGCTGCTGCCGCCACTGAGTAGGCGCAGCCAAACCACTGCCAAACCCGCCAAATGAGCTGGCGCAATTGGAGCAGGAGCGCCCCCACCACTGCCGAGCAGTCTAATGGGCAGAATGGCCATAAAGGCAACACCACCACGGAACAAGCTGAAGCGAGCGAGTGCTGCTGGAGCACAAGTACCACCGCTGCCAGGCAGCTCAGTGGAACAGGCACGGTTGTTGTAAGGGGGCTGTTGCTGCCAAGCAGGCGTAGTCGAGCCTCTGCCACTGAGAGTCGTGCCACCACCAAGAGGCTGCAGCCGAGTAAGCGCTGAGATTGCAGCAAAGCGGGCGCCGTCGCCACCAGAAGAGTGCTGCTGCCCATAGGCCACTGCTGAGTGAGCACAATTGGGCAGGAGATCTGCCGCTGCTGCAGAGTGGCCTCCGTCAAGTGGCCGCCTGCCTAAGAGCGCCACTTTCACCGTCAGAGTGCGGGCAGTGGCGGAAGAGCACCGCCCCTGTTGAAGGGCCACCGCTGTGTGAGTGCGGTTATGGCAAGAGTGCTGCTGCTGTGGCTGACCCTCGGCAACAAAAGGGGCGATGCTGCGGTGAGACTAACAGGCCAATAGCCCCTTGGCTGCAGCTGTCAATAGGTGCCATTGTAGAGGGTGCACCAGCATCAATGCTACCACAAGAGTGCTGGTGCCACAGAATGCATGCCCAGGGATGCCACTATTGAGTGGGCGCCTCCAATCAAGCACCGGGCCCTACTGGTTCCTGCTGAAAGGTTTCTGCTGCCACAAAGCAGGCTCCCACACAGTGTCTGTTGTGGGGAGAGGGAAGGGAAGGCGACTGTAAGCCCCTTTGAGACTCCTTCGGGTAGAGAAAAGCGGCATATAAGAACCAACTCTTCTTCTTCTTAGAATCATAGAATCATAGAGTTGGAAGGGACCTCATGGGTCATCTAGTCCAACCGCCTACACTATACAGGACACTCACATCCTAATCGCTCATCTCCTGTAACCTGCCACCTATCAGATGGTTATCTAGCCTCTCTTTAAAAATTTCCAAAGATGAAGAACCCACCACCTCCCGAGGAAACCTTTTCCACTGAGAAACCGCTCTAATTGTCAGGAACTTCTGGATGTTGAGATGGAATTTCTTTTGAATTAATTTCATCCCATTCATTCTGGTCTGTTCCTCTGGGGCAAGAGAGAACAATTCTGCTCTATCCTCCATATGGCACCCTTTTAAATACTTGAAGATGGTTATCAGATCCCCTCTCAGTCGTCTCCTCTTTAGGCTAAACAGACCAGGCTCCCCCAACCTTTCTTCATAAGGAAGGAAGCAAGCAAGCAAGCAAGCAAGCAGGTGGGCTTGTAGGTGGACTGGGCTCATTTCACAGCCCCCCATGTCCTCTTCCCTGGCTCTCTGCAGCAGCCCCCCCCCCCCCCCAGCACCAAGACGAGGCCCGGCACTTTTCCAGGTGAGGCAATGCCTCGGGTGACAGTGGTTCTGCTCCCCCATGTGGTGGAGGCCAGGGCGGTCTGCTGCCTGGCCGACCGCTCTCCCCCTGATGGTGGTCTCAGGGCTTCCCTCCCAGCTTACTCACCTCTCACTGTCAGCACAGTAAAGTGGGCTGACACTTCTTCTATAGGGAAGAATTTGGAGGGGGAAACGGCTAGGGGCAGGACAGCCTACCTGACTGGCTGTTAATTGGACAAATGGCCAGTCAGGTACACCATGAGTCCCACTTCTCCCACCATCCCTCTCCAGCTTTATTTATGGTACAGATTTATAGGCTGCCCCTGCTGCAGCAGGCATCTGGGGGTGCTTACGATGATGCAATAAATCCAGCATTAATACAAAACTTCCAGTAAAACAAGTATATGAAAATACATTTTAAAAACCAGTAGAGGCATTGCATTGCAGTATTACTAAATGTCAATAGGAGGTCCGAGTACCCAGTCCCTGTCTAGGTGAGGCCAGTGAAGTTTGGATCCTGTGAAGTGTGTCAGAGTTTCATGGCCAGCCAGATAGGGCTCCCAGGCTTCAGGCTGCATTGTGGGGATGGACCTTTTTGGCATTGGCTCCACCAAAGACGATTCAGAGTGTCTCCGCTCTGCCTGTGGTTCTACATTCCTCAGCTCCCAAGGCTAAGACTGGACCGCCTGCAGTGAAGTCAGTACCAGCTGGCTCCCCTGCCTCAGAAGAAGGCATCTTCCATGGCCCCAGAAATTAAGACTTCCCAGTCCTCCTCACTGGGTCTGAGTACTTCAGAACTGCAGTAGCCTCATTCTGAGCCCCTGGCCAAAAAAACATACAAAGTCCAAGGTAAAAGAGATCCTAACCCCAAAACCCCACGGAAGGACCCAGTCAGGGTTTGATACCAGCTCCACTCCAGGCCCCAATTTGGAGAGGTCGGTATTTCATATCCCCTTCAGAGGTGGCTTTCCCAGAACCAGCCCAGGGATGCATCATGGATCTGATGGAAGCTCCCTGCTGTCATGAACCAGAGACTTACTAGTTTGTATCACATTGCAGTTTGGAATCAGATTCAAAACCCTCCAGACAATACTATGGGGTATCCCACACTGGTGTCCTCTAGCTAGGACTCAAGGCTTTATGGGGAGTAGACCTCAAACATAGCAACCCTAAGGGCAAGATCCTAGTCTGTTCTGCCTGGATTCTATGGGGGTGGCAGCCTTGGTGATCCTCGATAGCTTGATGGACTTAACAACCCCTGTATGGGCTAAGCTCTTCCTGGACCCCAAGCACAGCTTAGCCCCTGAGAGAAACAGACAGATGTTCAGATCCAACACTTTGCTTTCTCTTTCTGCAGGGAAGGAGTCACAGCCCACAAGACTGAATCCCTGGCCTCAGGAACGGGAGGAGGAGGAGGAGGAGGAGGAGGAGAAACACCATGCTGAGGCCAGGTCTCAGAGGTCTGCAGGCGTCAGGTACTCCCCTGCCCGGTAATAATCCGTAGCAGGGAATGTGGTTAATTAGGAGGCTGCCCATTGGGCTTGGCCCGGCAAGGGGGCCTTGGAGCCTGGCCCAGCACTCCCAAGAGACCCTTTCTCTACTGACAGCTGCCAGGAAAGCCTCACCAAGGACTCAGCACCACACTGAATTCAGCCCCCACCTTGCCTCGGGCAGGCTGCTTACAGGCCACAGTTGGCAGTTGCCGCGTTTTGTGCCATCATGTAGCCTTAGGGCGAGGTGGGGACAGCACTGATGCTGCTTCTGCAGTGGTTTCTCTTGTATGGACCCTGCCAGGAAATGAAATGGTGGGGGTGAGGGAGCCTGTCTGGGAGACGCCTCAACTGCTGCAGCCTTCCAGCTCTAAAGAGATCACTCCTGGCCTCTGCTGGCTCTCTACATGTTGGGCTTAATGGGCTGTCTGTCTTTTCCTCACTAGAAATAAATGGCAGAGTTCCCTGGAAGAGGCCGCTGGCTGTAGGAAAAATCCAGAGAAGCTGGTGGTGAAAAGCGGCAAGAACACCCCGTAAGATTTATGGGTGGTTTTTTTTTTTTTTTTTGCCTTTTGTGTCCCTGCCACAAGGAGTGAAAGTGTCAGCAGTTGGAGCTGGTGCAGACTTGAAGCAGCACTGCCTCTGCCTCACCCCTGGGCCGAATGGACCATCCTCTGCGAGAAGGACGGCCGGTTGCAAGAGCATGGAGAGGCAGGCCCAACCCCTCCTGGGAGACAGACTGCAGCATGCTGGGGGGGGGCTGCTCCTCTGTGCTGATGGAGATCCAAGGCAGGGCCTTCTGGGCCTGGGGGACTCTGCTGAAGTCTCCTTGGGGGCGAGGTGTGTGTTTGTGTCTGGACGTACACCATGGGAGCTTTGGAAGTGGATCCTTTTCATGCCTCCTTGCGGGCCGCAGAGGTCTTCCCAGTACAGGTGGCAACATCAAGGGCTCCCCGATACCTGCCCCCCCCTCAGAGCATTCCCCCGTTTTTAAACAAAAAGCTCTAAAAAAATCAATTGCGACAATCCAATTCTTGCATGATATCATGTCATGAAGGCTTCTGCACCCCGTCCATCACACCCAGCCAGAAAGGGAGGGGGAAGGAGAGAAAGCAAGAGGGGAGGGAGGGAAGTTAAACAGGAATAACATCATAAATGCAAATTCAGATGTTGAAATCATTTTAAATTGCTGTCCCTTTGGCAGGGTGTTCCCAATGACAGCAACTGCCATTTCTCCCTTTGTCGCATTCCCCGGCCTGTCCCGATTGTCCTCCTCCGTTCTTGCAGGCGGGGGAAGCTCTTGGGATGGATGGAGAAGGTGCAGCCAAGGCCGGCTGAGCCCCGCACGGGCCTTTCCTTGCAGCGGCCCCTCCCTCCCGAGCAGGGGACGAGGTCTGGGGGCGGGCCAGGCCCCGCGGCTGCAACCCCCATGGGCCGCCTCTGTGGCTTGACTCCTGAGGAGGAGGAGGGCTGTGGCCGGGGCGGCGCTTCCCTCGCTCCCGGGGTTCGCCTCCGTGGCTCAGCCTGGCCTGGCGCAGCTCTGCCCCCCCCCCCCCCGCATCGAACCCTCACCCTGAGAAGCGGCCACCGCAGGCAGGGGCGTGGGCTGAGTCGAGGCGAGCCCCGCAGCACGAAGGATGGCGCCCCCAGGGTAGCCCCCCTCCCCCCCGCCAGAAGCTCTGGGGAGGATGCGCGGGCACCCTAACCCCGAGGGAGGGAGGATAGGGCCAAGGGCCGCCCCCCAGGTTCACCTCACCCCTCCCTGCCCGGCATCAGCAGGGGGACGTTTGTGTCAGACCTGCGGCTGATCAGGACTCTGCCCCCCCCCCCCAGCGTCTAAGCATCTTGGGGGGGGATGTTTTTCCTTCCTGCAATTCTCTGCCTGGGCCAATACCACCCTCTTGTGGCCAAATATAAAACTACCAGTGGTTTTTCTGCTCCTTTCTCCAGGCAGAGCTTGCTATAAGTCAGTTGTGACTTGGGCCCTAAATGGTTATGCCTCCAGGCTCCTTATTCTCACAAATCCCTGCCTCCAATCAATTTGCATCTTTGGCAGGTGTTCTGGATGATTCCTCTAGAAACTCTGCTTTGGATACTGCTAGAGGAGATGTTGAGTTAAATGTGGAGAACTCGGACCCCCCTCAAGATGATGGGAGCATGAAAGGAGCAGCTGACTTGCTCTTACTGACTGCAAAAACAATAGACTATATCTGCAAAGTAATATCTTCATTTCATGAGAAAATGGACAACCTAATCACTAGGGTCTCTGACTTAGCTGGTAAGAGCTCCAAATTAAAAGAGCCTTCACCAGGTACAACTACTGCCCCACAACAAGGTGCTTTTGCTTTAAAAATCACCAATAGTCCCTCACAGCTGCATGATAGAGGAAGTGAAGCTACCAACCACCTGGTTTTGCAGCCACACAAGGTCAGCGTACCTGTTTGTAGCTTTAACGGTTACATTCCCTCTTGGAGATCCAAGCTACTTGTTAAAAGACATCTGAGAGCCCTTTTGGGTGATCAAGTGAAACATGCTGTCCTAATTGCAGTGGAAACTACACAATCCCAATCACACAAAGGGTTTTACTATAAGGTGACCAGATTGTCCCACTTTTGGAGGGACGTCTGGGGGTACCTGGCATATTGTACTTATGTTGAAATTTAAAAATATTTATTGTATTGTAATATATATTTAAAAATATATATTACAATACTATTTTTGCATTCTATGTGTTCTATGAAACTTTTTGTTGCTCCATATAGACCAAATTTTAATCAAGATCCCCCCCCCCCCCAGTCAATGCTGTCCCGTTTTACCAATGTTAAAATCTGGTCACCTTATTTTACTATCTTTCAGCAGCCCCAAAGTACCATCCCTGCTGCTTTGTAACAAAACCCTCCTAAGTGCAAAGGGGGTCTTTCCAGCACGTGTTTTTAGTAATACAACCCTTTTGCCTTTATTTCCTAATTTTAAATCTTTGAGACAGCACAAGCATATCGAGTCTTCTGAGAAGAGGAAAGAAAGAAAGAAAAACACCCAACTGACCTGATCAGCTGGATAGACCTGCCTCCTGGTTTAAAGACCTCCTTGGATCTGTCATCAGATAACGACATCTTAGAGGGAAAATCGTTGGGCTCCTTTAAGGACTTATCTGCCATGGATCAGCAACTGATCACGGACAGTCTGGAGTACCTGAGAACCAGCTTACTGAAAAGCACGGCCAGCACAACTCCTTTATCTACTCCGTCAGCCCACCCATCAAATATGAATGCGCCTAACCCTGACTCCAACATGACTGTTATTGCCCCTCATAACAAGGATTCACCAACGGAAACAGCGCCTGAGAGAAATAAACATCTAGGACCACCAGCCAATGCTCCTACGACTCTGGGGGAGGGAAGCTGCCATAAAAGGGACAATATCAAGACAGCACACAGACACAATTGTCCAGGAAAGGGTAATGGCAGTGTTTTCTTTGACCCTAACAAATCTCTTGAGCAGCTAATTGAAACTGATTGACTCTTAAAGGACCCCTCTCTCCCCGCAATCAAGATCCTCTCCTGGAATGTGGCTGGTGGGAAAAGTAAGGTGAATGATCTAGATTTCATGTGTTTTATCAAAGGTTTTGATGTGGTTCTATTACAGGAGACATGGTCACATTATGAAATTAGCTTAGAGGAATATGAATCCCATACAGTATTAGCCTACAAGTCGAAGGGGCGCTACAGAGCAGGATTAACCCTCTTATGCTCCCAACAGGCAAGCATAGAACTCATTGCTCTGTTTGCAATCCGGCAGCCGTGCATGCACATTTGCGACATGTGCGGCCGCAAACATGCATGTGCGACATGTCCGCGCATGTGCGTTTGTGCCATGTGTGCCGTGCATGCACGTATGCAGCCACGCATGGCGCAAAAGTGCCTGCTCGGACCTGCCACGCATGCACGGCATGCACAGCTGCTGGATCGCCCTCCCTCCTCTGGGAAGTTTCTCACTTCGGGGGGGGGGGGCGCAACCCGGTGGCTGGGGACCATTGCTATATAGGATCCCATGGTCACAAAGCACTGCTGAAAAGATCAAACATCTATTTACTGCCAGTACTCTAAAAGCATTTAACTCCATACCCAACATCAGTGATAATCCTTCTGAGGTTATAAAAAATTACAATAATATAATCACGCATTCATCAGCTATTTAGCCCCCAATCAAACTCACAGAAAACAACCCAAAGAAGAACCCCAAATCCCTGGTTTGATGATGAATGCTGCGAATTAAAATCTCAAATCCGCGCCATTTATTGTGATTATAGGGAATCCAGTGCTCAGCTTATGCCTGCAGAATATTTCATAGAATCATAGAGTTGGAAGGGGCCATACAGGCCATCTAGTCCAACCCCCTGCTCAACGCAAGATTAGCCCTAAGCATCCTAAAGCATCCAAGAAAAGTGTGTATCCAACCTTTGCTTGAAGACTTCCAGTGAGGGGGCGCTCACCACCTCCTTAGGCAGCCTATTCCACTGCTGAACTACTCTGACTGTGAAAAACTTTTTCCTAATATCTAGCCTATATCGTTGTACTTGAAGTTTAAACCCATTACTGCGTGTCCTTTCCTCTGCAGCCAGCAGAAACAGCATCCTGCCCTCCTCCAAGTGACAACCTTTCAAATACTTAAAGAGGGCTATCATGTCCCCTCTCAACCTCCTTTTCTCCAGGCTGGACATTCCCAAGTCCCTCAACCTATCTTCATAGGGCTTGGTCCCTTGGCCCCAGATCATCTTCGTCGCTCTCCTCTGTACCCTTTCAATTTTATCGATGTCCTTCTTGAAGTGAGGCCTCCAGAACTGCACACAGTACTCCAGGTGTGGTCTGACCAGTGCCGTATACAATGGGACTATGACATCTTGTGATTTTGATGTGATGCCTCTGTTGATACAGCCCAAAATGACATTTGCCTTTTTTACCGCTGCATCACACTGCCTGCTCATGTTTAGTTTACAATCCACAAGTACCCCAAGGTCTCGTTCACACACAGTGCTACCTAGAAGCGTATCCCCCATCCATTAGGCATGCTTTTCATTTTTCTGTCCCAGATACAGAACTTTACACTTATCTTTATTAAATTGCATCTTGTTCTCATTTGCCCATTTTTCCATTGTGTTCAGATCTCGTTGAACTCTGTCTCTATCTTCCGGAGTATTTGCCAGTCCTCCCAATTTGGTGTCATCTGCAAACTTGATGAGTAGTCCCTCCACCCCCTCATCTAGATCATTAATAAATATGTTAAAAAGTACCGGTCCGAGCACCGAACCCTGAGGTACCCCGCTACTCACTCTCTCCAGTCTGATGAAACACCATTGACAACAACTCTTTGAGTGCGGTTCTCTAACCAATTCCCTATCCACCTAACGATCTGAAAATCCAGATTGCAGTCCTTCAACTTATCCATCAGAACATCATGGGGAACCTTGTCAAAAGCTTTACTAAAATCCAACTAAATGACATCAACCGAATTTCCCCGATCCAGCAAACCTGTTACTTGGTCAAAAAAGGAAACTAGGTTGGTCTGGCAGGACCTGTTGGAGACAAATCCATGCTGACTTCCTTGGATCACCAAATTGTCCTCCAGATGTTTGCAGATCGCTCCCTTTAATATCTGCTCCATTATCTTCCCCACAACAGAGGTCAGACTCACTGGTCTGTAGTATCCCGGGTCATCCTTCCTCCCTTTTTTGAAGATCAGAATAACGTTTGCTCTTTTCCAGTCCTCCGGGACATCTCCAGTCCTTAAAGAGGTTCCGAAGATGATGGACAAGGGCTGTGCAAGTTCTCTGGAAAGTTCTTTGAGTACTCTCGGGTGCATTTCATCTGGACCAGGGGATTTGAACTCATCCAGTGCAGCTAAATGCCTCTCGACAACCTCTCTATCCATGTTAACCTGCCACCCAGACACTATCCTTTGGCTACAGCCATCTCTAGATGTGCCTAAACACTTTGACCTGTGGGAAAAAACAGATGTAAAATAGGCACTAAGCCTTTCTGCTTCCTCTGCATCTTTCATTAGAGTTTGTCCATCCGCACCCAACAGCGGGCCTATTGCCTCCTTTACTTTACGTTTGCTCCTCACGTAACTGAAAAATCTTTTCTTGTTACAGTGGGCTTCCCTGCCCAATCTTAGCTCACTCTCAGCTTTGGCCTTTCTGATGATTGATCTACAGTGCCTAGTAACCTGTAGGTACTCTTCTTTAGAGCTCTGTCCTTCCCTCCATTTCCTGAACATTTTCCTTTTCTTTCTTAGTTCCTCTTGAAGTTCTCTGTTCATCCAAATAGGCTTCTTAGAGCTCCTGCAGTGTTTTCGTATTTCTGGAATAGTCATTGATTGAGCATGCAATAGCTCTTGTTTGAGTAGCGCCCACCCTTCACATGCATTCTCGTCCATGGTATGACATTCATCATGTCTCTGAGTTTATTAAAGTTTGCCCTACGAAAATCCAACATCCGCGTCTGGCTACAAGCTTCCTTGGCTCCCCATCTCAAAAGGAATTCTATGAGGACATGGTCACTTCCCCCTAGGGTCCCCACCTCCTTCACCTCATCCACCAACTCTTGCCTGTTGGTCAGTATTAAGTCCAGTATGGCTGAACCTCTTGTGGGTTCATCTACCATTTGATAAATGAAATTGTCAGCCAGGCAGAAACTTGCATGACTGAGGACGCTTCGCAGAGTTTGTTTCCCAGCACACATCTGGGAAATTGAAGTCACCCATGATGACAAGTCCATTTGAAAAATCAATTATACCAACTAATAAAGAAAAAGAAAAGTGATTATATTAAAAAATAATGGGAACAACTTGTGCAGGCTACAATTACCAACAATACAAGACAATTCTGGGCCCTAGTTTCAGGGGCCTTCCATGAGAAATCTTCTTTAACAAACTTCATCCCCTCCCTTACTTGGTATGAATATTTCTTAAACCTATTCCATGAGGACAGAATACGCTCCTGTAACCTCCCCAAGATCAACCTGTCAGACATCCCAGACTGGGCCCCAGGGATGCCTGATGAAGTCAGGGCTTGTATTGATCAACTAAAGCCTAGAAAAGCACCAGGACCTGATGCGATCCCTCCTGAGCTGCTTAAAACCTCCCCAGACTGGTGGGCTCCTCTCTTGGCTGCTCTCTTTACTGTAATTAACAAAACAGGCTTAATGCCTGACTCATGGACAAATGCAATCCTGGTTCCAGTATTTATAAAGGGTGACTGCTCGCTCCCAACCAATTATAGACCCATCAGCCTTCTCTATTGTTGGGAAGCTATAGGCCAAACTCCTATCAAATAAACTTACCTTGTGGTTGACTAAGGAAAAGATTCTAGGCCCTGAGCAGGTTGGATTCTGTCAAGGAAAATCCTCCGTTGATCATTGTACCTTGCCCACCTTGTCAACAAATATAGTAAGAAAGAGGGTCCAAAGCTTTTTGCAGCTTTTCTGGACCTTAAGGGGGCCTTTGATTCTATCCCTAGAGATCTTCTCTGGGATAAGCTGTTAAAGATGGAGATAGATAAAAGGCTCCTATATCTTATAAGGAAACTCTATTCTTCTACCTGTTGCCAAGTCAAACTCACTCCCCTTGGGAGTCTTACTCCTAAAATACCAATCAACAAAACAAGGATGCATTTTGGCTCCTCTCCTATTTAACCTTTTTATGAATGACCTTGCTCCGTCCCTATCCCCCAATGCTGGCCATAGCCCAAAAATTGCTTTTATACACAGATGATGCTGTAGTGCTGTCCCATTCACAAACTGGCTTAAAACGCTTACTGGTTCAATTCCTAGACTCCTGTGAAGTAAACAAACTTGCTCTGAACTTTGAGAAGTCAAAAATTGTGGTTTTTGGAAAGCCTTGGAAGCCTCTTAAATGGAATGTAAGAGGTAACAACATTGAACAAGTTAAAAGCTTCAAATTCCTGGGAATATTTTTTCACCATAATGCAAATTGGGCTACACAGAGGAAATATGCAATCACATCTGCAAAAACTAGTGCCCTGGCAATTACACATTTCTTCTACACCAGTGGAAACCAGTACGTGCCAGCAGCCCTCAAAGTATTCAATGGGAAACTAAGTGCCCAACTGCTCTATGGCATCCCTATTTGGATCAATGCTTTTAACCAAGCAGTCGAAAGTCTCCAATCTGTCTTCCTTCGTAAAATCCTTGGGACCCTGAACTGTGTCTCTTACGCAGTCCTATGTCTAGAAACCAGCCAAAGACTATTGGAAACCAGAGCATGATTGTAAACAATTAAGTTCTGGCTTCGCATTCATTTTAGATCTGACCCCAATAGTCTAATTTCCCTTATGCTAACTGGACATGTCATCTACTTGGTTAAGACACGTTGAGGGAAAAATTAAATCTATAGGGATATCTTGTATTTGGTATCTGAAAAGACTGCATTTGATTCAATTAAACGCAGGCTGTTAGACATAGAACTGCAGGAACTTAGCAGTAAAGCTAGAAACGTTTGCTCGCCATTGAGCTTGGGGATCTCACCAAGCTCTCAGCCCCTAGCTGTGTATTTCTACCATCTAATCATCCCACAACAGCGTAGAGCAGTGGTCCCCAACCCCCAGTCCGGGGACCGGGACCGGTCCTTGGATCAGTTGGTACCGGACCGCGCCTCCTCCTCACCCTCCTCCCAGATGCTGGCTCGGGGCTGCCCTGCCACTCTGCCGCTCACCTTTGGTGCTCTCCAGCAGCCCCCATGGCTGGGGTCCCCCTCGGCGTGGCACTGCACAGCTGCTGCTGGCAGCGCCCCCGAGTGGGCAGTGGGAAGTCAGGGGCGCCGGCGGGAAAGCAAGTAGAGCAGGGGCTCAAGCGGTGGTGGCAGTGTCCCACAGCAAAAGACTACCCCCTCCCCCGGGCCTCAGTAAAATTGTCAAATGTTGACCACTCCCCAGTGATAAAAAGGTTGGGGACCACTGGCGTAGAGTATACACGTTAGCTAGAACTAATGCTCTACCTTCTGCTGTTCTATATGGGAGATTTCAACAGATCCCGCTAGGTTGTGCCCCTGTGGACAATGCTGTATAGAATCAATTACACACATTTTCTTCCATTGTCCATTTTATTCCTCGATCCGAGCCAAATTTCTTAATTCTCTGCTGTGTAAAAGAGAACTGTATTCGGATGAATGCAAGACTCAGTTTCTTTTGACATCCTAGAACCCTCATATAATTGAATCAGTTGCAAAGTTTTTATATCTTGCCATGAGAAGTCATGAATGTATTATGTCTTACCCTAAAGCATGATCTTGGCCTTTGTTTTCACTAGCAGTGGAACCTTTTGCACTTTCTCTCCTTATATTGTACTTTGATATGCTATTAAAGGCTTGTTGTTGTTGATAAATGCAAATGCATTTCTATTGGGAGCTATAACATGCCACATGTTAAATAGAGTTGTAAAACTTCCCAACTGCACTTCACACGATTCAAATGAAACTATTGACTCTGTCCTCTGTCAAAATACTTGGGTGCTGCAAATGTAGATCAAGGGTGGCATCCAAATAATAAAAGCTCAGAAGAAGGAGTTCCAGATAAAAGTCTGTTTCGATGGCTCTTCTTCAGTCTGGAAATTCTGCCAATTATCCTTGCTGAGATTTTTCCTTTATTTCCTGTGCCTCTGGTTTGTCTCTGTTCAGTGGAGAGTTTCAGGCAGGGGTGCTTTTTGAAATTGTAAGGAGAAGAAGAAGAAGAGTTGGTTCTTATATGCCGCTTTTCCCTACCCGAAGGAGGCTCAAAGCGGCTTCCAGTCGCCTTCCCATTCCTCTCCCCACAACAGACAACCTGTGGGGTGGGTGTGTCAAGTGCAGACAAAACTCACAAACAAACTTCTATAGAAAGAAAGCTTTAATTGGAAGTAGCTCTGAACACTATGACATTCGAAGTCAAGACTGTTCGATATCAGAAGAGTAAGCAGTTATCAATACAATTCTCCTGCCGAATCCCAAGCGTTCCCAAGGGAGGGGGGGAACCTCTCACCCAGGTGCTATCCCAGGCTTCCTGCCAGAGGTGTTGAATTTAGCACGGCCTTGGTCAGGCGCAGATAAGATGTTTACAGGAACACCGGCAACAATTTTTCACAGCAGGGAGACTATGTAGTGTGAAAATGCAGAGATCAAAGGGAGGGGGAATCAAAGGAAAACTACAGGCATAAGAATTCTGGTTACACAAGAACGTTTCTGCAAAGACACAGCACTCCAAGATGGAGTCTCTTAGGTTCACTGAACTCAAGCATGGCAGAGAGCAGGTACTGATCCTGACAGGGTGAGGCTGAGAGAGCCCTGATATCACTGCCCGGTCAGAACAGTTTATCAGTGCTGTGGCCAGCTGGTTGCATGTGGGGGAGCGCAGAATCGAACCTGGTATGCCAGATTAGAAGTCCGCACTCCTAACCACGACACCAAACTGGCTTAAAGCTTCTTTCATTTAAGAAAGACTTAAAGAGCACTTCTCAAGCCCGCACCCCACCCCTGAGTGTTGAGAGGAAGAAGGGGGAGTGGCTATAGATAAGAAAGGCTCGCTGATAGTTCTTAAGCTAATGCTGAACCCCAATTTCATAACACTTCAACAGAGATTATAAAAAAATATATCTACTTTTTCTGTGCAGGAAAACTTTTCACTAAAATGGCAACCCAAAAGTGAAAGAAACTCCCTACAATTTCAAAAGGCACCCCCTTTCTAAAACTGACCAGTGAGCACAGAGCACAATGCTGGTGGTGGCGTGGCCTCGGCGGGGGAGGGGGGAGGGGGGAGGGGAGGAAATCCAATGGAATCCCTTTGCTTGCTTATTTCCTTTGCCTTAGGGACTGGGGGAGGGGGGACAGGGCAATAGGTCTTTTAAAAGAAATCAACATACAGCAAACAGAAACAGAACTGAATCGATATAGAATCAAAACAAAAGCCTGACCCACCTGCCAAGTGAAAGTGAGTTTGCACATAGAAGAGAAAAATACCCCTGAGGGGAATGCAGGACAGAAGTGAAGGGAAAGACTAGTGCATGTTCTTCCAATATAATCCCCATCCAGGAATGACTATATCCCATGGACTTTACACATCCCACCAAATTCCTGAAATACCCATAATGTCTCTGCTCTTCTCAAACTTTAAGCATTCCAGCTCCCCCATTTCATCTTGGACACATCTAGCATCCTTAACACGCCCACGGTGCTGCGGGCGCCGCAGACTAAATAAAGAGACTAAGGAAACAAAGTTGGCTCCATAAGCAGTTGTTAAAAGATCTGAGGAATAAAAAACAGTCATTTAGGAAGGCCTTATTACCAAGGAAGAGTATAAACAAACAATAATTGTAGGGGGAGTGTTACAAAAGCTAAAGCTCAATATGAGCTAAAGCTCAATAAAGCTCAATATGAGCTTTAGCTAGCAAGAAATGATAAACATAACAAAAAAGGCTTCTTTAGATATATTTCACGCAAGAAAAAGAACAGGGACACCATAGGACCACTGTGAGGACAAGAAAGTGAAATTATAACAGATGATGAAAAGAGGGCTGAACTGCTTAACTGCTATTTCTCCTCAGTCTTCTCTTGTGAGGGAAATAGTGATCAATGTGGCAAAAACAAGAACGGGAATGGTGGCCTAGTATCACTGTTGGAACAGTCCACAAACACCTAGTTTCTTTAAATGAAACAAAGTCTTCTGGGCCAGATGAACTGCAGACAAGGGTACTAAAAGAATTTGCAGCTGATATCTCTGAACCTCTGTCCATTATTTTTTACACTTCTTGGAGAACAGGTGAGGTGCCAGACGATCAGAGGCGGGCAAATGTTGTCCCCATCTTCAAGAAAGGGAAAAAGAAGGATGTGGGTAATTATTGACCCGTCAGCTTGACATCTGTAGCTGGCAAAATTTTGGACAAATAATTAAATACTCGGACCTTGAGCAGCTGGAACTGAGAGCTGTCATTTCTAAGACTCAGCATGGGTTTCGCAAGAACAAGTCATGTCAGACCAACCTTACCTCTTTTTTTGAGAAAGTGACTGCCTTGCTGGATCAGGGGAATGCCGTGGACATAGTTTATCTGGATTTCAGTAAAGCTTTTGATAAAGTTCCACATGATATTCTTGTTGACAAGTTGGTAAAATGCAGTATGGGTTATAATTCTGTCAGGTGGATCAATAACTGGTTGACAAATCATACCCAGAGGGTACTTGTTAATGGTTCAGCATCTTCTTGGAAAAGAGTGACAAGTGGAGTACCCCAAGGATCTGTCCTGGGGTCTGTGTTGTTCAACATATTTATGAATGATTTGGATGAGGGATTAGAGGGGATACTTATTAAATCTGCAGATGATACTAAACTGGGAAGGGTAGCAAACATAACTGAAGACAGCAACAGAATACAGGATGATCTTGATAGGCTCGAGAAGTGGACTAAACTGAATAAAATGAAGTTCAATAGGGACAAATGTAAAGTTCTGCATTTAGGTAGAAAAAACATCTATACCAATATAAGATGGGGGAGACTTGTCTTGGCAGTAGCATGCGCGAAAAGGATCTAGGAGTCTTAGTAGACCATACATTGAACATGAGTCAGCAGCATGACTCAGTGGCTAAAAAGGCAAATGTGATTTTGGGCTGTATCAAGCAGAGTATCATGTCCAGATCACGGGAGGTGATGGTACCACTTTACACTGCTCTGGTTCGGCCTCACTTGAAGTACTGTGTTCAGTTTTGGGCACCCCAATTGAAGAGGGATGTTGACAAACTGGAACGTGTCCAGTGGAGGGCAACAAAGATGGTGAGGGGTTTGGAGACCAAGACATATGAAGAAAGGTTGGGGGAGATTGGCCTGTTTAGACTAGAGAGGAGACGAATTAGAGAGGATCTGATAACCATCTTCAAGTATTTAAAAGGGTGGCATATGGAGGATGGAGCAGAATTGTTCTCTCTTGCCCCAGAAGGACAGAGCAGAATGAATGGGGTGAAATTAATTAAAAAGAAATTCCATCTAAACATCCAGAAGAAGTTTTTGACAGTTAGAGCGGTTTCTCAGTGGAACAGGCTTCCTTGGGAGGTGGTGGGTTCTCTGGAAATTTTTAAACAGTGGCTAGCTAGCCATCTGACGGAGGCTGATTCTGTGATGGCAAAAGGGTGGCAGGTTACAGTAGATGAGCGATTGGGATGTGAATGTCCTGCATAGTGCAGGGGGTTGGATTAGATGACCCATGAGGTCCCTTCCAACTCTATTATTATACTAGAAAATAAGCCCGCTGTTGTCTGAATACAGCGGGCTCTAGCATTCCTCCCCCCCCCGGCGGAGCAGCCTACCAAAAGTGTAGCAGGGAGGAAGAGCGGAGGCATTCTCCTTCCCCCTCTGAGGTCCGTCTTCCGGCTGGCGTGACCGGTCGTCGAGGGCTCCTCAGGCTCTTCTCCCCGCCCCACAGAGTAGGCGCACATGCCGCGCGGCAGGCCCTGCGCCCTCGCTGAGCGAGGCGAGGTTCGCTGGGTGACAGGCGGGAGAAGGAGGCTTCGTGGCAGCGGCAAGCGGAGGAATCGGCAGCAGCAGAGCCTAGCGGAGCAGCAAGAGGCGGCGGCGGCATAGCTGGTGGGTGCGGGGGCTTCAGGAGCGGCGCGGACGTCTCCGGCGGCACCGCTGACGGGGCTGCGAGCGTTGCCGCTGCCGCCACCGCCGCAGAAGCCTCTGGCTGCTGCATGCGCGCTGGCGGCTCCGGCGCTGGTCCTGCTGGCGGCGGTGGCTTGGCCACCGGCGAGGACGCATGTATTGTTGTCCTGACGGCCCCACTGGCTTCGGGGTGGCCAGCGGCTCGTTGGCGGGCTGCGGGGCTCTTCGTTGACGTTGGAGGAGGCAGTGGCGGGAGGCGAGTGCGGCCAGCGGCTCCGTGTGGATGTTGGAGGAGGAGGCGGGAGGCGCTTTGCGCCTCCCAACGCACCAGTCCACCGGGTAGGGAGCACCCGGCGGCCTGACGCGTCGGAGGCGCTTTGCGCCTCCCGACGCGTCAGGCCGGCGGCAAAGGAGCAACTGCAAGCTGCGCTGCGCGCAGCTCGCAGTTGCTCGGGGCTGGGAATCGGAGGGACCAATTGGCAGGCGCTTCCGGACCCTTCCTCATCACGGACACATTCCGCCCCAGAACCCCTTACCCTTTTATATATTCTGTGGCGCCCATGGCACCACGGGTGGTGTTAAGATGATTCTATGTATCTAATAGGGGCTTTTCTGCACGCAATAAACATAGTGAAATGCTTACCTAATGTAGGTGTTATATTCCAGCTGCTCTGCATGACGTCGCCTACCAACCATGTCCGGCCAGCAAACTGCTCGCTGTATCTGCCATTTTAAAGCACGAATTGGTTAATCCCAAAAAGCGGATTCACCAGCCTAAAAATTGCTATCCCCCAGCGAACAACCAGCAGGCCACCAGGCAAAGAAATGTATGGAGGCTAAGAAGCGCTACATCCTCCAATGTCCTGCCCTCACACCTGCCTCCCTCTCCCTTGTTCCCTGGAATGGGAATTATTTTTTTAATGGAGAACAGCCTGGAGCAACGAATAGGCAGACAAGCGTGCAGTTAATGCCAGAAATAATTTTCCCCAAAGTTTTGACACAAAGTACACCTCTCTAAACCCCCCCCTGAAAAAAAATCAGGAATGAGATTTTTAATAGTATCAAGACTTCATAAGGGATGGAGTTCAAAAAGCACTATGCATCTATGCATAGGCATTTAAACAGAGAAATATTAATTTAAAAAAATTAGTAGGCATCGCAGGACCTTTAAAACATGGGAGAAAGGGGATAGGCGACCTGGCTTGATTGACTGGCGGAAGAGAGTAGCATATAAAGCATATAAAGCAAGAGTTGGTGGATGAAGTGAAGGAGGTGGGGACCTAGGGGGAAGTGACCATGTCCTCATAGAATTCCTTTTGAGATGGGGAGCCAAGGAAGCTTGTAGCCAGACGCGGATGTTGGATTTTCGTAGGGCAAACATTAATAAACTCAGAGACATGATGAGTGTCATACGATGGACGAGAATGCTGTAAGGGAAGGGAGCATGTGAAGGGTGGGCGCTATTCAAACAGGAGCTATTGCATGCTCAATCAATGACTATCCCAGAAAGACGAAAACACTGCAGGAGCTCTAAGAAGCCGATTTGGATGAACAGAGAACTTCAAGAGGAACTAAGAAAGAAAAGGAAAATGTTCAGGAAATGAAGGACAGAGCTCTAAAGAAGAGTACCTACAGGTTACTAGGCACTGTAGATCAATCATAAGAAAGGCCAAAGCTGAGAGTGAGCTAAGATTGGCCAGGGAAGACCATTGTAACAAGAAAAGATTTTTCAGTTATGTGAGGAGCAAACGTAAAGTAAAGGAGGCAATGGGCCCACTGTTGGGTGCGGATGGACAAACTCTAACGGAAGATGCAGAGAAAGCAGAAAGGCTTAGTGCCTATTTTACATCCGGTTTTTCCCACAGGTCAAAGTGTTTAGGCACATCTAGAGATGGCCATAGCCAAAGGACAGTGTCTGGGTGGCAGGTTAACATGGATAGAGAGGTTGTCGAGAGGCATTTAGCTGCACTGGATGAGTTCAAATCCCCTGGTCCGGATGAAATGCACCCGAGAGTACTCAAAGAACTTTCCAGAGAACTTGCACAGCCCTTGTCCATCATCTTCGGAACCTCTTTAAGGACTGGAGATGTCCCGGAGGACTGGAAGAGAGCAAACTTTATTCTGATCTTCAAAAAAGGGAGGAAGGATGACCCGGGAAACTACAGACCAGTGAGTATGACCTCTGTTGTGGGGAAGATAATGGAGCAGATATTAAAGGGAGTGATCTGCAAACATCTGGAGGACAATTTGGTGATCCAAGGAAGTCAGCATGGATTTGTCTCCAACAGGTCCTGCCAGACCAACCTGGTTTCCTTTTTTGACCAAGTAACAGGTTTGCTGGATCGGGGAAATTCGGTTGATGTCATTTACTTGGATTTTAGTAAAGCTTTTGACAAGGTTCCCCATGATGTTCTGATGGATAAATTGAAGGACTGCAAGGACAACTCTTTGAGTGCGGTTCTCTAACCAATTCCCTATCCGCGTCTGGCTACATCCGCGTCTGGCTACAAGCTTCCTTGGCTCCTCATCTCAAAAGGAATTCTATGAGGACATGGTCACTTCCCCCTAGGGTCCCCACCTCCTTCACCTCATCCACCAACTCTTGCCTGTTGGTCAGTATTAAGTCCAGTATGGCTGAACCTCTTGTGGGTTTTTCAGATAGTCAGGTGGATAGGGAATTGGTTAGAGAACCGCACTCAAAGAGTTGTTGTCAATGGTGTTTCATCAGACTGGAGAGAGGTGAGTAGCGGGGTACCTCAGGGCTCGGTGCTTGGCCCGGTACTTTTTAACATATTTATTAATGATCTAGATGAGCGGGTGGAGGGACTACTCATCAAGTTTGCAGATGACACCAAATTGGGAGGACTGGCAAATGCTCCGGAAGATAGAGACAGAGTTCAACGAGATCTGAACACAATGGAAAAATGGGCAAATGAGAACAAGATGCAATTTAATAAAGATAAGTGTAAAGTTCTGCATCTGGGTCAGAAAAATGAAAAGCATGCCTACTGGATGGGGGATACGCTTCTAGGTAACACTGTGTGTGAACGAGACCTTGGGGTACTTGTGGATTGTCAACTAAACATGAGCAGGCAGTGTGATGCAGCAGTAAAAAAGGCAAATGCCATTTTGGGCTGTATCAACAGAGGCATCACATCAAAATCACAAGATGTCATAGTCCCATTGTATACGGCACTGGTCAGACCACACTTGGAGTACTGTGTGCAGTTCTGGAGGCCTCACTTCAAGAAGGACGTAGATAAAATTGAAAGGGTACAGAGGAGAGCGATGAAGATGATCTGGGGCCAAGGGACCAAGCCCTATGAAGATAGGTTGAGGGACTTGGGAATGTTCAGCCTGGAGAAAAGGAGGTTGAGAGGGGACATGATAGTCCTCTTTAAGTATTTGAAAGGTTGTCACTTGGAGGAGGGCAGGATGCTGTTTCTGTTGGCTGCAGAGGAGAGGACACGCAGTAATGGGTTTAAACTTCACGTACAACGATATAGGCTAGATATCAGGAAAAAAATTTTCAGAGTCAGAGTAGTTCAGCAGTGGAATAGGCTGCCTAAGGAGGTGGTGAGCTCCCCCTCACTGGCAGTCTTCAAGCAAAGGTTGGATACACGCTTTTCTTGGATGCTTTAGGATGCTTAGGGCTGATCCTGCGTTGAGCAGGGGGTTGGACTAGATGGCCTGTATGGCCCCTTCCAACTCTATGATTCTATGATTCTACATTGAACTCTTCCGCCATTTCCAGCAGCAGTTGTGGATGTTAAGAAGCGCGAAAAGGCAGCAAAGAGCAAGACAGCAAAAAGGTGAGGAGTGGCCGGGAAACACAATAATAATTTAGTGCTATGCTATTCAGCTGGTGTAACGCTATTTTTAGCCATGTGCAGAAATGCCCTGAAAGACAAGCTAGAGCTCCCCCCAACACCACCTTTTACAGTAAATGCTAATTTAATTTCAAATATTAATTTAGCTCTTCTAGGTTTGGATTAAAGGGGACTCTAGTTGAATAGCCTCAGCAACTTCTTGTTTTCTTGTAGGGGGAAAACCCTTCTTTAAAAACAATGAGAACTGAAATTTTTAGATTCAGCTTAAATTGGACCCCTTGTTTTTTAAAACTTAGCTGTATTTAGACTCTAGCTACAGTTTGTTTGGTTATGTTCCATTTTTATTACAAAAGCCTGCCTAAGGTTTAGTCTTCTTTGGAAATTCACTATTTCTAGTCTCTGGTGTTTGTAATAATAATAAAGTTTTGAGGTGATATGAGTGCGTAAGCCAGTCCTCTGCCCTCAGTGTTAATCTTTGTTCTTTGTCTTTTTAACCCTTCCCATACTGCAGTAAAACTAACCAAGGAATGTCTGATCCTGTTTAGATCTAAAATTAGCTACAACACTGAGAAATTACAAAATGTTTGTAACTACTGTATATACTCGCATATAAGCCAGGGCACCCAATTACAACGCAAAATGCTGGAAAAAACATATTGACTCACATATAAGCCAAAGGTGCTGTTTGGATAGTGGCTTTTTCTCCTCCCCTCCCCCCAGTTTTGGGCAGAATTTTCCCCCCTTCTCTTTCCTTCTGATCCCTCTTGCCTTTATTCCTTCTTTTAGGGGCATTTCCTTCTTCTGCTCTCTGTTCTCCCTCTGAGGCAGACTTCAGAGCTTCCTGCAGAGCTTCCTGCAACATGTCGTAGCCTCGTTAAGGCAGGGAGAGGGGGGGAGGCAGAGACTGCTCTTTCCCTCCCAGGCTTTCTACGTCTCTGCTGTTCCTGCCTCTGTTTCTTCAGGCAGGTATACTTGTCTCCCACCCCCACCCTCCAGTCCCGAGGTGGACTTTTTCAGCTTAAAACAAGGGCTGAAAAATCTGGCTTATATGCGAGTATATACGGTATTTGCCCTCCTTGCTATTTTACCTCTTTTCACTTAAGCCTATCTTGCCACTTCCTCTCTTCTGCTAAACTTGCCTATTTACTCCCTTGTTCCAGACACATTGTCACTGGAACTGGGACACATCACTACTGGAGGGGGGCCTGCTACCTCACAGAGATGAAGGACTTGTGAGAGTTAAGCAACCGGGGGAGGGTGGAATGGCACCAAAAATATTTGGATGAGGCCATTTTCTCTGTTCTGTCTCAGGGTCAGTCATGCCTGGGGAAACCTTGATGTTGTTAAAGTAAATTCCATTGGGGGACCTGTTGTTTTGCTTGAGGGGCACTGAGGGGGCTTTTATTAATTTTATTATTGGTGGTCATCAAATTGAGCAGGTCAAATGGTTCAAATACTTAGGAATCACCTTCCAACATAATTTGCACTGGACCAAACATAGAAATAGGATTATTTTTAAGGCTAAATCTTCCACTAGCCATTTATTATTTCCTGCTGCTAGCTGTCCCTCCCACACCAGGTTAAGAACATCAACAACCTGGTGTGAGATTCTCAAAGATTTTCCAATAAGCAGACCTTGTTGAATAAAATGTCTTTACTATGAAAATGGAGAATCAGTACATCTCCAAGTTCTTGCCAAGACTGGGCTGAATCCACTTTATCTAAACACATTCCCCATCCCTCCCCCAACCATCCCAACGATGGGTGCGAAAACCCTAGGTCTCACCCCCCTTGCCATCCCACCTGATCACCAAGGCCAGGGACATGGCCCACTATCAAAACATCTAATGGATTTATTGCCTGCCCTTCCCGATGGAATGGCAGAGGCAGAGGCCCCCTCTCCAGAACCCTGTGACTTCTATGCCCAGGCTAACTAAATAAAATGGAACTGTGTTGTCTTAAACAAAAACACATCAAACATCAGAAATACAAGAGCTTGTGAATCCATGATTTCGACACCTGGCTTCCTACAGCAGGGAGGCCACTAGAGGCCACTTGGAAGGACCACAGCATGGCCTTCCTCTGCTTCTGATGCCCAGCAACTAGGCATGCCACAACCCAGTGTTCCTTAGCATGGCAGTCCCGTTCAGCCATTATGGTGAATGCAGGGGTGAATCTATCATTCTTGAATCAGATTCTCTTTGAAAACCATGTAAGCAAGCATGTGCCCCTCCCCCCCCCACTTCACCACAGGGAGCTCCGCCAGTTAACAACCCACTGAGTGAAGCTGTTCTTTTATCTGCTTTAAATCTACTTCAGCTTCCTTGTGCATCATCCAGTCTGAGAATTTAGGACCAGCCAATGAGAAGGCTTACCAGTTCCCCACAACCCTCCATCAGGCCAATGCTTCCAAATTGTAAAAGGGCAGGGAAATAGATTTTAAAAACAACGGTAAGGTCACCGTTGCCTGGCACTGAACGAGCTCACCTGGGGAGGGAAGGAAGCAATCAGCTCCAAACCTACCTGAAACTGTGAAATGCAGTTCTCACTCCACGGGGGGCTGTGGAGAGCAAGTGAGCTGTCAGGTCTCTGCCTCCTGGCAGGCCTTGGCATCTGCACAAGTCCCAGTCCAACAGTGTCTTTTGCATGAGGAATGATGCTGGTCTCCCTACAGTTCAGGCTTCCTGGCAGCTTGTTTTTCAGTTAAATACTGCTTCAGCAAGTTACTCCCGACACACACAAACGTATTGAGGTTGAGCAAAGTTGAAGCAGAAAAAAGGGGTTTGCTGTCATGTTGGTCCAAATACCAAACACACAATCCAGGTGTTGTCTCTTATTAGGATCAACAAAATGGCACAGAACAGTGTGCAAACTTGAATTCTCCAAGACTTCTTATGAGGCTGGATGTCACAAGAATAAAAGGTTTAGGGAAGGCAAATGCCGTCCAATCTGATGAAGCCTGTCTGGCATATTGGAGCTCAGCAAACTCAAAGGGAGCCTGTCTCAAGTTACTCCAGGCAGGAGGCAATAATCCTAGGAAGAACCAAGTCTAACCAGTGCCTAATTTCCCTCTCACTCAGCAAGACAAAATCCTTGTTCAGGAGAGAGGCCAGGAATTACTTGGCAGCCAGCTCCATACAAATCCATGCAAAGAGAAGGCAAGGCATGCTGGATGTTTTGCATGTTTTAGTTGGGCCAAACCATTTGAGGTGCAAATGACTAAACAGGAAATCAAAGAAGGCAAAACATTTCCTTTTATTTCACAAGCCTTCCATTCAGAACATGAATCACACCTAGTCAATCTGATACATTATCGTAAGTAAAAATGAATGGGGATTACAAAGGAGAAAAACTTTGTACAAAAACTTTAAAAATCCAACAGCAACTTGGACTGTTTGCAAGTACCAAAAAGTGTCATGCAAAAGCGAGCGCAGCTGCCTGTAATGCAGAAGTCCCCTGAACAAGACAGCACTGGCGTCGCTGTGTGAGGTTGTGGCTCTCCCTAGAAGCAAACCGTAACACTGACTCGGAAGGGACCACGTGGATGGGGGCCACTAAGCATAACAAAACGTCGTACTAAAAACACTTCTTGGATGGGTCTATAAGGACGAAATAGACATCAACAGAAATTGGCTAGTCCAAGACTATTGCATACTTTAAAAACTTCCCTCCTTTGTGGCATTTCTTCTCTTGGCACTGATCTCCTTCATGGTTGGCAGCATGCTCTAAAATAGACTCACTCACTAACAGCAGCTTGCGTCAAAGAACTTTGTCACATGCATCATCTACTCTAGCACAGCTAAGGGGGGAGAGGGCCAGGGAGGTGCAAAGGACCCATCAGGTACTTACAAGACAAAGCAAAAGGCTGCAGAGTCACTGGGGGGGTGACAATGGTACAAAAGCACAATGGTGATGCAATAAGTTCCAAGCAAACACACCACACTAGGATGACTTCTTTCTATGCAAAAATTAAACAAAGTGGTGAAAAGACAATTTGTTTTCTCCTTCATTAGTACCAAATAAAACTGTGGGCTCAACAACAAGGACATAAAAGGGAAATCAGATTATTTCCACCCGCCTTCCGTCTGGCTTTTCCACCTGAGCTCACCCAAGACTGGTAATATTGGAGCGACCACCAGGGGGAGCCACAATGCGATGCCCAGTTCGACGTGGGTTGTTGTCATCTACCTGAGCCCCTGAAAGAGAGCAAATCCCAAGGGAAGGAGAGGGTTAATGGCCTCGTGCTATTCCACCCACACCCCACTCCCAAGGGAAAAACTGGTCAATAGTAAAATTACCAGAGTTCACAGAAACACAATGAATTGCAAATTATATCAACAGTAGAGGGATGAAGAGACAAATAGCAGCAAATTAAAATCCACAAACAGTCCTTAGAAAACAGAAACCAAAACAGCATAACTCAAATCCAGATTGAAACAAACAAACCAAAAAAAAAAAAAAAAAAACTTGACACAGCAGGGAAACTAGTTGGTTCAGGTTTCCGGGGAGGGGAAGGGTAAAAGAAGAGGTGAGTTTAGGAGAATAAGCACTTCTTCACTCAACAAGAGGCAGGCAACACAACCGGCACAAGGTGTGAGCATTCCTGGCTTAGGGGGCTACAACCAAAAAGGTTCTGCTCCCAGAGCCTTGATGCCAAGAATAACCTCAACAGACAAAGGGACACAAAGAGGAAATGGCCCCACACACCTTTTCATTTCAACATTTGATGGCACCAGCAATCACAAACTTAAGTACAAGAGGTCTTTAATAAGCTTTTAACTTGTTCTTAGGACATGAGTAAGCAGTATGACTTGGCAGCTAAAAAGGCAAACAGATATTTGGGCTGTATTAAAAGAAGTATAGTGTCCAGATCACACAAGGTGATGTTACCACTTCACTCTGGTAAAACCTCACTTGGGAGTATTGTGTTCAGTCTGGGGCATCACAACCAAAGAAAGATATAGAGAAACTAGAGCATGTCCAGAGGAGGGCTATGAAGATGGTGATGGATTTGGAGATCAAGTCCTATAAGGAAAGGTCGAGGGAGCTTGGTCTGTTTAGCCTGGAGAGGTGACTAAGAGGTGATATGATAAATATCTTCAAATACTTGAGGGGCTGGAGTAGATTTGTTTTCTGTTGTCCCAGAGGGTCAGACCAGAACCAGCGGATTGAAATTCATTCAAAAGAATTTTTGGCTAAACATCTGGAAGAAGTTCCTGACAGTCACAGCAGTTCCTCAGTGAAACAGGCTTCCTTGGGAGAGGGGGGTGAGTTCTCCGTCTTTGGGCATTTTAAGCAGGCTAGAGAGTCAGATGACAGAATGATTTTATGAACTTAGGCGGCTGGTGAGTGGGTGGGCAGGAAGGGTTGTGCCAGGGTTTGTCTCTTGTGGCTCTTCCTTGCATACCAGGAAATTGCTAATTGCCACTGTGGAATGATAGGTGAATTTCCTCCAGGCCAGGCTGGATTCTGGAGATTTTTGGTGGAAGGATCATTTGGACATGAAATTGGGGTCACTCCAGGTCGATAGGTAGTTGTGAGTGTCCTACATAGTGCGGGGGGTTGGACTAGGTGACCCTGGAGGTCCCTTCCAATTCTATTAATCTATGATTCTAAAATAACCTGGATTCGAAGAAGCCCTACTGCGTAGTTTTGCCAGAGCAGCAGGAGCTGATCTTGCGTGCCCCGTGGAATACGAGTTCCTGGCCATGTGCTGCAGCTTTGAGCCAGGATTCTCAAAGGAGAAAAGCCTGTAGGTTCCCACCTCTTGTATCTGAGCCCTGGTGTGGATCTGCTCGGCTTCCAGGCTAAGCCTGTGCTGTGAGGGGGTCTGGAAAATTTCTCAGGTAATTAAGGAAAGACCTGCCCTGGGTGGCCCAGGCTAGCCAGATCTTGGAAGCTTGCTCAAATTTGAATGAGAGGACTCCAAGGAAGACCAGGGTCACAGTGCAGAGGCAGGCAATGAACCACCTCTGCCTTGAAATCTACACAGGGTCACCATGAGTAAAAAAAAAATCAAAGGAAGGTAAAATTCTTGTTAATGCTTGTGTGTGTGTGTGCATGTGCGTGTGAAGTGCTCTCAAGTTGCAGTTGACCCCAGCCAGGGGCTTCCAAGGTAAGTGAGAGGTATAGGTGGGTTGCCATGGTCTTTCTCTGCAGAATCTTCCTTGGAGGTCTCCTTTCCCTGCTTAGCTTCCAAGAGCTGGGTAAATCCAGCTAGGTACTATGTCCACCTTGCCTCCTTGTACATCAATGAAATCCCAGAAAAGAATATAACATGGTGCCCAAGCTCCTTTGCCCTAGAAATGCTACTTAAAAGATCCCTCTCACAACACAGGTTTAGCCTGGAAATCACCCAGCATAACCCTGGGTTTGTATATACAACCTTCACCCACCCCACTGACGTATACACACAGCACTGGAAGCGCCCAAGTCAACAGGGCCACTGTCTTCTGTGCGAGAGCTTTGAAGCAACACATCCTGTGCGAACAGAACACGGATCTAAACAGGTGTTGTAATCATCACAAATGGTTGCGTTGGTTCACCTGATAAGCTAAAATTAGACTGGTGGAGGTTCCTGATTGGTGGAGGCTGGTTTTTGGCAGGCGACGATTTAGTGGAAGGCGCAGGAGTTGCATATTTGGGAGTTGCTGGGACTTCATAGACTGGCCCATCATACATTCCTCTGGATACTCCTTGTAATCCTGTTACCTGCAATGCCACATACAAAGATGCACAACTACAGATCTGTTCTACAGGTAACTCTGGATGGGACTAAAGCACACACGTCCACTGCCTTAAGCTCTTAGGAGAAGGCTGCCTATGGCAATAACACCCTCAGCCTGGAAGGAGTGGCCAAGGGGATAGGGAAGAGCTCTCCCCATCAGGCATGGCAAGGTGTGAGGGGCAGCTGACCAGACCCTGGGAAAGTCCCTGCATTACACACTGGTGCTGAGGGACCAGCGGGAGCTGGCAATGCCCCAGTACAACCACCAGAGGGAGCAGCAACACTTCCTTTTACTTCTTTGCTGATGTCGCTTAGTGTAGCGATCTCCAACCTGTGGGCCACGGACCACATGTGGTCCGTCGACTAATTGGAGGTGGGCCGCGAAGGACACCTTCTTCCCCCCCTGGCCCTTTACATCATCCCCCCGGCCCTTTACAACACACTTCGGGTGTCCTTGTCTCCCATCACTCCCAGATGGGACTATCTCGTTGCAGAGAAACAAGCTCAGGGTTCCCATTGATTTGTCATTGTCATGAGTTAAAATTTCCATGAAAATAAAATGTTCCTTATGTTCATTGTTTTGGAGTGTCTGTATCTTATTTTGAAGGGATGTTTAAACATTACCATAGCGATCAGAGGGCGTTAGGGCAGTGGTTGCGAGTAGAGGAGTAAACTACCCCCCCCCCACCGGGCCTCAGTAAAACTGTCAAGCGTTGAGTGGTCCCTGGTAATAAAAAGGTTGGGGACCACTGATTTAGTGGAACAGAACAAGAAACCTATCTTGAGGCAAACAATAAACCTTATGAAATCAAAAATGAGAGCAGTCTCTTCTTGTTTATTCTTTCTTTGCTTTCTTTTGCTCTTGTTATACAAGATGTCGTTTGGCAAATTCCAGGCCAAGCCTGGTCATTTGACTAGGAGACATTCTCTGGGGTCCTAAACTGCCCAGTCAAACGCTGCAGTCAACAATCTGCAACTGCGCCTCCTGTGAACCAGCAGCTCAGCAGGCAGATAACAAGGGCCAAATTCGGGTATCAAGACAGATGGTAAGTAAGTAGGCAGAAGGTGCCAGGCAGAGGAACAAGAGGGGCCCTCTCTCCCCCCAAATGCTTCCCACAGCTGGGGGCCCGCAAGGGCAGTAAAGCGAGGAACGAAACCCTACCTTACTCCTAGTCTTGATGCGCTGATAAAGGGACTCCGGGAAAGGCTTCCGGGGAATGAAGCGGCCCATCCCCTTATTGACATGGAGATTTCCATCTTCAAACACAATCTTCCCTTGGCTGATCACGATGAGGGGCGCTCCGTGGCATTCTGTGCCTTCGAAGATATTATATTCCACAGCCTAAACAGTTGGAAGAGGAGATTTCATCTTGCATTCATTTACGGAAATATTAATCCGACAGAAGGGAGTGAATTTCTTCCGGAGTCTGGTTGTTTAATAGCTTTAACCCCATAATAATTAACCCAAACATTTTAAAACTGTTATTCTAGAAATAATACTCAGCACCTCATCCTTGGGTTCCTTCCGCCAATCACTCAGTTCCACTGCCCTGCCCAGACCTCAAGCACACCTACCTGGCTCCATAAGCCACGAGAGGCTAAGAGAAGACCTTCCTGGAACACCACCTGTCCACCAGGTTGTCTGCCATGCAGAGTAAGATAGCTTGCAATATAACACAGGAGTCTTTCCCCTGGCTTCATAGGGATGCCCTGGGGAAAGCAGCAGCTTCAGAGGGCAACCTCTCCAGTGTACCATAGACCAGGCCTTTCTCAACTTTTTTACCGTTGAAAAACCACTGCAATGTTCTTCAGGCTTGGAGAAACCCCAAATGTGGCGCAATCATGTAGAATATGGTTGGAAAGTATCTCTGTGGACATGCCAATCCAGGGCCCCTCGCCTTTCCACCCCCTTCAGCCCCAATATTGTCCATTTTGGCAGGGGAAGGGGGTCAACATGACCCTACATAGTCATATCACGCAACAAATGTTTAACAAATTTATATATATATAATAATACCAGGGGCAAAGCCTGTTGCATCTAAGAATACAACGGGCACTAGAGCTTGGCAGTGGGAAGAGGAAGGGGAGGAGTTGTCCAATCTGTAAGGGCATGGGGTTGAATGTCTGTGTTGTGTGGGAGGTTGTGGTGGCATGGTGGCAAATGAGGGCATGGGTGTGGAGATATGGGTGTCAAGAACCTGTGGTTTGGAATGTTCGTTGAGTGTGGGAGAGGACGGACCTGTGGGAATTTTGGCATAGTGGTTACAGATGAGCTTTCCAGAGCCATATCTTCAGATATGTGAAGGGAAAATCAGACTGGAGACTCTTCTTAGGGGGAGATTACATGGCAACCAATTCCCCCCAGTTCTGCGTCATTTTCCTTCTTGTGTGAATTAGGCCACAGACACCGAAATGCCCCTCTGCCCTAATACACATGGGGTAGTCACAGTACACAGGTGTCCACCCTGTTCCTTCTTTTCCACTTTTTCACTGTTGATAAAATGTTATGTGCCCACATGTTTCTTTCATGGTTGCTCTTTAGAAGAAGAACTGGATTTTTGTACCGTTGTTTACTACCCAAAAGAGTCTCAAAGTGGTTTACAAACACCTTTTCCCTTCGTCTCCCCACAATAGACAACCTGTGAGGGATGTGGGACTGTGAGAGGTCTGAGAGAACTGGGAATGGGCTGCAGTGACACAGCAGGCCTCAGGTATCTCAAAGCATTTTCCAATCATCTTCCCTTCCTCTCCCCATAGCAGACTCCCCATGAGGGAGGTGGGGTAGAGAGCCTCACATGGAAGCTGGCAATCCTAAGAGGAAGTGTCTCTGTGCACAGCAGTTTTGACCTTAGTAAGGTTTTTTATACTGGTTTTTTATTTGCCAGGCCAGTTCTCATGTCTCTCCAGCCATTTACTTGTTCATTATTTACAGTTTCAGGCTGTAAATATTTATTTAGATCTTCCTGCACTTTCCAGACTCACAGGACTGATGCTGGTCTGCCTGTCTGCACCCCAGAATACAAACAGTTGCTGGTAAGAGCTGGCCATAGCCCATAGCCCAGGAAAGACACACCTGCACCACTCCCTCCCAACTGCAGGCAAAAATGGCATTGTACGATTTTGAAGTCCCACCTCCAAACCTCCAGGAATATTTCCAACCCAGGGGTAGCCAACCTGCAGGTGGGGCCTGGAGAGCTCCTGGAATTACAGCTCATCTGCAGAGTATAAAGATCAGCTCCCCAGGCAGAAAGGGCTACTTTGGACAGGGTTGTGGTAGAAAAGAAACATTTAAGGCCTCCTACACAAGTTGTTGTTGAATGGAAAGACTTGAGGCTTACTGCAAAGGGTTGTTGTACAGATGAAACAGTATACAAAAGAACCTATGCAACAGCACCCAGTTTCGTTTGCAGAATAATGCTGTGCAGTAGGCCTCAAATCTGCAGAGTTTTCTGGCTTGGCTGTGTCTAACCCCCGGACAGAGCAGGGGCTTTTCAGTGGCCTCCCTGTCAGCCAACTGTTTGGCAGAAGGGGAAAGTTCCCCCTCCCTCAAAAGGAATGCCCACACCTGATGCACATGAGATACTCTCAGCACAGAATTATATAATAGCGAAGAGTGGTGACCCTAGGCAAATACCATAGGAGGTGGTCTCCAAAAAGGATAAAATTTACATATATGGGTTGGAGCCATAATTTACAGATCCCATTCAACCACTCAGCTACACTTTATAGAGTTTAATATAGATATTTTTTAATATAGAGTGTATCAACACAGTTCTGAACATATTTGGTTTTATGTGCTGTTAGTTCTGTATAGTTTTTATTCTGTTTTTATTCTGTTTTTAATTGTGCACTATAATAAATAATTAACAACTTTTACTTTTTTATTGTACAGATCAACTTCTGACTTCCTACCTGTTAAGGTTGAGTTGTGTTCCTTTTTTGGTTTTGGTTTAGAATTGGATCCTGTCAAGGTAGGCTGACTGGGAACAGGCAGTGTGATGCAGCGGTAAAAAAGGCAAATGCCATTTGGGGCTGTATCAACAGGGGCATCACATCAAAATCACAAGATGTCATAGTCCCGTTGTATACAGCACTGGTCAGACCACACCTGGAGTACTTTGTGCAGTTCTGGAGGCCTCACTTCAAGAAGGACATAGATAAAATTGAAAGGGTATAGAGGAGAGCGACGAAGATGATCTGGGGCCAAGGGACCAAGCCCTATGAAGATAGGTTGAGGGACTTGGGAATGTTCAGCCTGGAGAAAAGGAGGTTGAGAGGGGACATGATAGCCCTCTTTAAGTATTTGAAAGGTTGTCACTTGGAGGAGGGCAGAATGCTGTTTCTGCTGGCTGCAGAGGAGAGGACACGCAGTAATGGGTTTAAACTTCAAGTACAACGAGACATGATGAGTGTCATACCATGGGCGAGAATGCTGGAAGGGAAGGGAGCATGTGAAGGGTGGGCGCTACTCAAACAGGAGCTATTGCATGCTCAATCAATGACTATCCCAGAAAGATGAAAACACTGCAGGAGCTCTAAGAAGCCTATTTTGATGAACAGAGAACTTCAAGAGGAACTAAGAAAGAAAAGGAAAATGTTCAGGAAATGGAGGGAAGGACAGACCTCTAAAGAAGAGTACCTACAGGTTACTAGGCACTGTAGATCAATCATCAGAAAGGCCAAAGCTGAGAGTGAGCTAAGATTGGCCAGGGAAGCCCATTGTAACAAGAAAAGATTTTTCAGTTATGTGAGGAGC
The DNA here is from genome assembly GCF_049243985.1 of Paroedura picta. Taxonomy (NCBI): domain Eukaryota; kingdom Metazoa; phylum Chordata; class Lepidosauria; order Squamata; family Gekkonidae; genus Paroedura; species Paroedura picta. Next base: position 4,173,040 of record NC_135378.1, on the reverse strand, counting down.
AAACGTAAAGGAGGCAATAGGCCCACTGTTGGGTGCGGATGGACAAACTCTAACGGAAGATGCAGAGAAAGCAGAAAGGCTTAGTGCCTATTTTACATCTGTTTTTTCCCACAGGTCAAAGTGTTTAGGCACATCTAGAGATGACCGTAGCCAAAGGACAGTATCTGGGTGGCAGGTTAACATGGATAGAGAGGTTGTCGAGAGGCATTTAGCTGCACTGGATGAGTTCAAATCCCCTGGTCCGGATGAAATGCACCCGAGAGTACTCAAAGAACTTTCCAGAGAACTTGCACAGCCCTTGTCCATCACCTTCGGAACCTCTTTAAGGACTGGAGATGTCCCGGAGGACTGGAAGAGAGCAAATGTTATTCCGATCTTCAAAAAAGGGAGGAAGGATGACCCGGGAAACTACAGACCAGTGAGTCTGACCTCTGTTGTGGGGAAGATAATGGAGCAGATATTAAAGGGAGCGATCTGCAAACATCTGGAGGACAATTTGGTGATCCAAGAAAGTCAGCATGGATTTGTCTCCAACAGGTCCTGCCAGATCAACCTGGTTTCCTTTTTTGACCAAGTAACAGGTTTGCTGGATCGGGGAAATTCGGTTGATGTCATTTACTTGGATTTTAGTAAAGCTTTTGACAAGGTTCCCCATGATGTTCTGATGGATAAATTGAAGGACTGCAATCTGGATTTTCAGATAGTCAGGTAGATAGGGAATTGGTTAGAGAACCGCACTCAAAGAGTTGTTGTCAATGGTGTTTCATCAGACTGGAGAGAGGTGAGTAGCGGGGTACCTCAGGGCTCAGTGCTTGGCCCGGTACTTTTTAACATATTTATTAATGATCTAGATGAGGGGGTGGAGGGACTACTCATCAAGTTTGCAGATGACACCAAATTGGGAGGACTGGCAAATGCTCCGGAAGATAGAGACAGAGTTCAACGAGATCTGAACACAATGGAAAAATGGGCAAATGAGAACAAGATGCAATTTAATAAAGATAAGTGTAAAGTTCTGCATCTGGGTCAGAAAAATGAAAAGCATGCCTACTGGATGGGGGATACGCTTCTAGGTAACACTGTGTGTGAACGAGACCTTGGGGTACTTGTGGATTGTAAACTAAACATGAGCAGGCAGTGTGATGCAGCGGTAAAAAAGGCAAATGCCATTTTGGGCTGTATCAACAGAGGCATCACATCAAAATCACAAGATGTCATAGTCCCATTGTATACGGCACTGGTCAGACCACACTTGGAGTACTGTGTACAGTTCTGGAGGCTTCACTTCAAGAAGGACGTAGATAAAATTGAAAGGGTACAGAGGAGAGCGACGAAGATGATCTGGGGCCAAGGGACCAAGCCCTATGAAGATAGGTTGAGGGACTTGGGAATGTTCAGCTTGGAGAAAAGGAGGTTGAGAGGGGACATGATAGCCCTCTTTAAGTATTTGAAAGGTTGTCACTTGGAGGAGGGCAGGATGCTGTTTCTGTTGGCTGCAGAGGAGAGGACACGCAGTAATGGGTTTAAACTTCAAGTACAACGATATAGGCTAGATATCAGGAAAAAGTTTTTCACAGTCAGAGTAGTTCAGCAGTGGAATAGGCTGCCTAAGGAGGTGGTGAGCTCCCCCTCACTGGCAGTCTTCAAGCAAAGGTTGGATACACACTTTTCTTGGATGCTTTAGGATGCTTAGGGCTAATCCTGCGTTGAGCAGGGGGTTGGACTAGATGGCCTGTATGGCCCCTTCCAACTCTATGATTCTATGATTCTATGAACAGATTAAAGCTTTTTGCACTTGGATGGGTTTCTGGATGTTTATGTTAACTGTAATCATTGTTTTAGGACTGCCTATTTACTATCTGCAATGTATGCACCTGTCAACTGATGTTTTGTATAGGTGGCATTTGGGCCCTATGCCAACTCATGTGAAATGGTCCTTCTCAGTCTTAAACCACCAGGAATCCTGTTCTTTGTTCTATATATCAATAAAGCCTCTGATTTCCTAACATGTTGCAGAGCAGTTATTGAGCCATGCTGACAAGGGCAAAGTGAACCGGATCAATACCAGTACAGGCACATGGAACCTACTCCACATGCTGTGGATTCCCAGAGGTCAGCACCACCACTAACCAGGCAAACAGTAGCATTGAAAGATTTTGCTTACCGACTTGTGGCTTTTGGCCGTGATGGTCTTCCCCTTCTCTGGGTCCCAGATCACTATATCGGCATCAGAGCCCACGGCAATCCTACCCTTTCTTGGGTAAAGGTTAAAGATTTTGGCTGCGCTGCTGCTGGTAACTGCCACAAACTGGTTTTCATCCATTTTACCTGTGGACTGAAATCCGTTTCCCATGAGTAACACGTCTTAGAAAGAAGATGGGCTACTGTGGCTTTAAAAAATGATTGGCTTTACTTATACTCCACTTTTTTCACTGAGACACAGAGAGGAAGAGAGGGAGAGAGAGAGAGAGAGAGAGAGAGAGAAACAAGTGGAGGCACACCTGGCCTTGGTGAGGGGGGTTGTGTGTGTCAGTAAAGCTGAGAGCGACACTGGAAGGGGTCTCACTCTGTCAAGAGGCTCAACTCCTAGCAGAGTCACTGAAGTTGGAATGGTCACAGCTGACACACCAGGTTAAGATTCATCCACCACACATCTTGAGACAAAACAGCTTGCTGTGACAAACCTCTGAAGATACCAGCCAGAGATGCAGATGAAACATTGGGAGCAAAAACTACCAGAACACAGCTCCACAACCCGAGAAAACTAAAAGAGCCAATTCATCCATCAATCAAGGATCAATGGCCACTTCAGCAGAAGAGAACGGACAGTTCTAACAAGGATGGGGCAGAGGAATCCTCAAAGGATAGCTACTGGGGAGCGGCAATGGTGGAAAGTGATACTGGCAGAGGATCTTTCAGACAATTATGGTGCCACTTCAGCTAAACCTAGTTAGTACTGTGCAGAAGAAGGCAATGGTAAATTACTTCTGATCATCTCTAAACTCGAAAGCCTTATGATGAGACAATCCAAAACAAAAAAAAGGAGATGGAACCCCATGTTAAATATCACTCAACCAGCTACTGGGGAAAAGCAGAAGACAACTATGAATTGTGCTATTCTCAATAACACAACTAAATTATAACCAGAAGGATGTTCAGTTATGGATGTGAATGGATGCAAAAGGAAAGTCCAAAGTTATTCAAAGCATATAAGAGGAACATGGAACATGAGAAGTATGAATCAAGGTAAGCTCAAATTCATTTTAAAAACTTTCCAACAAGCAGCTTCTTGGCCAGTATGTGGAACACATTCCACATAACGCTCGAGATGGCTGGTGAGAGCTGGCACCAAGCCCAGCTGGGCTGCACCGTCACTGCTGCTCATTTTCCAAGGCTGCCCCCGCTCTCCTGAGGGTGGTATCAGTCTTGGAAGATGGGCGACAGAGCACCAAGCAGGGCAGAGTTCTGGGCATCGCTGCCTCCACTACCCATGTTCCAGGGCCGATTTCACTCTCCTGATAATTGTCTATGTAAACATCACCAGATGCCCATGCAGAAATCAAATGGATTACATAATTGAAAGCAAAAGATGAAGAAGACCTACTCTCTTCTAAAACCAGACCAGGAGATGATTGTGGCAAAGAGCTATCCACATCAATCTGCTCAATTGAAATAAAAGGGAAATTTAAAGCATGAATTGCATTAACTGAACAGGACAAAATAAAAATGGGAACAATACAATGAAGAACCATAGTGAAGAGGTAAAAGGATGACAGACTCCTTCAAAGAAAAAAGTTTTGAAGAACCTACAGTTTTAGAACGTGGACAGTACACAGAAGACAATTCAGAGAAAGAAATCACTGGGAGTAGATAGAATAGTGATACAACTATTTTAAGCCACAAAAGCCATCAAAATCTTAACCAAAAAAAGCCAACAAATATTATGCTTAATTTGCATTCAAATTCTGAAAATAGGGGATGTCAAAGACTGCACTATCAGACAGCATTAATCACTCATGTGAGTAAAGTGATGCTCATAATCTTACAACAAATACTGTTTTCATATATGGAAAGAGAAATGCCAGATGTTCTAAACATTTGACTGTGTGGATCATGGAAAGATATATCATACATTAACTGAATTATGCTACAAGCAATCTCTACAGACTGCAGCACCAGGAAAAGAAAATTAGCTGCCTGCAGAGTGTTTCTGGGGAGATGGAGGTCCCCAGCATTGGCTTCCAAAGCCTTTACTGTGAGGCCTCAGTTAAGAACCCAGATTCAGAGGCAGAATCAAAATGTACTGGCCCTTAGAGAGGCCTAGTGGTTACTGGTGTTTCTTTTGGGAAGCCTGAAGTGGCTTATGGGGTGCAAGGGAAGGGGCGGACGGGACATATTTCCAAGGTTCTTTCACCCAGCTTGCCAATCAAGCCTGCAGTTTAACATGGCTACAGCATCGAGTATTTCCAGACAATTTACTGGGGTTTCTTTGCACTTAGGTCATAGACACATGGGTTCAAATCCCAAATAAGCCATAAAGCACATTGGCAAACAAAACAGACTCTCTGCTTAATCTACAAAGTTTCTCAGATGATAAAAACACAAAAAAGTTGTATCTGAGTGATAGCTACACCTTTCACATCCATCTCAACTCATCTCAACTCTGAATGATCTTGTCGGAAGAAGAGGAAAGAGGCCCGGCAGACAGGCTTCCCGGGCCCAGCAGAGAGGAGGATTTTCGGTCTCTCAGCTGCTCTATGAAGAACTTACCACACACTTATCCCAGACCACCGTCATTCGCTCCTCAATCCCGTTAACCCCTTCTGGGATCAGAGTGAAGTTGTCTTTCCCGACTGCCTTCTGTGCTGTGCTGTATGTACAGTGGCCACTGCCTGTCACCTGCAGGTCCCCGCTGAAAGAATTTACAGGAGAAATGCTTGAACTGGCTGCAAAAGGGTTGTAGCACTGCCTGAGCTTTGCATTACTCTTGGGCAGGGCCAGGGAGATACTAAAAAAATACATTCTCCTGACACCTCCTGTTCCCAGGGCCATTGACTATTCCACCCTCTGCTTTCAAACACTTCCCTTTCCAAGGGATTAGAGTTCATTTGATTTCTCTGTGAGCTTACATGTATCACTATTAATAATAGGTGTGTGCGAGGAGACACAATGGACTCATGGTGACTTCAGGACAATGGAGATTTTCAAAGCCAGAGATGAGCAGAGGTGGTTCGCCATTATCTTCCTCTGCATAGCAACCCTGAGCTTCCTGGGTGGTGTCCCATCCAAATCCTAATTGTGACTAATTTATGTGTTTAGAATAGATTCCCCGCCCCATCCTTCCCAGCAGAGCTGAGCCCGATGCTATAAGGCAGGATAATTAACAGCCCCTGGAAGACTTTAGCCTGAAAAACAGCCATGGGTAGCTGCCAATAAGAGGAGATCCAACAGGGAATGAGGAACCAAACACTTTCCCCTTCCCTGCTTTTTGTCCTGCTCAGAATCAGATCCTTCACACTACTGTGGAAAAGACCCAGAAACCTCATTTTTGCCCTCCATTCAACATAGGGGAAGCCAAACTGAGAAGGATGCTCGTGGCCAAAAAAATGGTATGATGGCAAAGCCCCCTGCCCTCAAATCTTAACTGGGGGACTGAAGGTGAAAACAAGATCTGCTGTTCCTTTGAGAATGAGCAAGGCTCAGCAGCTCTCCAAAGCACATCAGGACACAGCCTTGTCTGTTGACTCCATCTCCTCAGGTCACACCCAAGAGGTTTGTGGATCAGTGGCTGCCCAGCAGTTCCAGTTCCATACCAAGCCAGAAGAGAGGTCAGATGTTCAGGGGTTGTTGGATCCAGACTCAGAGGGGGCGAGGTCACAAACGCGGCTGCTTTGGCCCAGTTTTTGCTCCAGTAGTGTGTCCCATCAGTCCCCAGACTGGCTGCGATTGGCTCCCCCAAAATAAGAGCCCCTGGAAAGAAGGAAAGGCACAACCACTGAAGGCAGCTGCATAAGCCAGGAGGCTTTCCCTAGGGCCTGCCTGACCCAACAGCAGGATCTCTTCCTAAGGCAGCATGCAAAGGTAAAACCATCCACATATTTCATCAGGCTCTCAACACTTGGAGCTGGGAGCTGGGAGAAAGAGGAAGTGGATCTCAGGAGCTGACTCAGGAGGTGACTGCTAGCTCCTCCCTCTGCTGAGTGGCCCTTTGTGCTATAAAAGGCTCTTGCTTGCCAGAGGCATCATCAGAAGCATCGGCGTGTGTAGTACTACAAAAACCAAAGGACTCTTGGGTTCTGAATCAAGCCAGAAGATTCTGTACCGAGTCAAAGGGCAAGAACTGAAGGACTCTTGGCTGTTGGCTCTTCCCTGGCGGATCAAGCCCAAGGATTCAGTGAAGGGCAGGACTGTTTGAGAAGTTTTGGATGAATCAAAGTGGCATGAAGAGTGAAGGAGCTCAGGCAGTGACATGTTCCGTCTGCGCCATGTTTGTCTTCTTACCTTGGGGGGACAGCTTTTACACATGCAGCAAGTGTAAATTAGAGGCTCTACTGGAGGAGAAGGTACAGAGATTAGAGAAACACTTGAACACGCTGCAATATATAAGGAGGGTGAAGAGATCGTGGACAGAACTCATAAAGCACTCTTGAAAGAGCAAGTGCAGGAGGGAAAGTTATCAAAACAAACACTGGAGCACCGAACACAGGAGAAGGTCAGCCCCACTGATGCTCAGCAATCGTTTTAAGCATCTGTCAGAAGATGTTGATTCAGGAACACAGTAATTCCCCACGAAGAGCAAGCCCCCATGAAGACCAGGAAACAAACAAGTCACAGGCCCCCACAGGTAAGAGTTTTAGGACTTCTCCCCCACAGACCCCACAAAGCCGAAGAAGCACTTCACAGGCCCCCACAGGTGAGAGTTCTAGGTCTGTTCCCAAGAGAATAAAGAAACAGGTACTGGTAATTGGGGATTCCCTGCTGAGACACATAGAGGCTGAAGATTGTAGACCAGACTTGTTGTCTCAAGAGGTCTGCTGCCTACCTGGTGCACCCATCAAGAATGTCACAGAATCGCTGGACAAGCTCATCAAACCCACAGATCATTACCCCTTCCTTCTCATCCATGTAGGAAAAAATAATAGTGCCCAGCAGAACAGAAAGAACAGAAAGAAAGACTTTGTGGATTTGGGGAAAAGGTAAAGAAAGGACTTGGGAGCGCAGGTTGTGTATTCATCACTCCTTCCTGTAAGTGGCCGAGGCACAGGAAGAGAGAGAAAAATTATGCAAGTAAATGACTGGTTACGTAACTGGTGTCGGGAAAGGTTTGGATTTCTGGATCATGGTCTACAACAGAGGTAGTCAAACTGCAGCCCTCCAGATGTCTGTGGACTACAATTCCCATGAGCCCCTGCCAGCAAATGCTGGCAGGGGCTCATGGGAATTGTAGTCCATTGACATCTGGAGGGCTGCAGTTTGACTACCCCTGGTCTATGATGTCAATATAGGGGCATAGGAGGGCAATAGGATAGTAGTATCAGGTGATGGTGTGCACCTCACAGGAGATGGAAAAAGTATTTTTGGGAGAACCCTTGCACACCTGGTGGAGAGGGCTTTAAACTAAATCCAAAGGGGGAGTGAAACGTAAATTCAGAACCTGGTGGGATGGCAAGAAGGTAAGATGGGGAAATTGCAAAGCTACAGGGAACGGCACGTAAGCAGGGAACTACTAACTTGCAAGGAAGTTCAAAAGCCATGAAGCACACAAAGGATGGACTATGATGTCTCTACACTAGGGGTAGTCAAACTGCGGCCCTCCAGATGTCCATGGACTACAGTTCCCAGGAGCCCCCTGCCAGCCCCCTGCCAGTGGAATTGTAGTCCATGGACATCTGGAGGGCCGCAGTTTGACTACCCCTGCTCTACACCAATGCATAGAGTATAGGAAACAAGCAGGAGGAACTAGTAGTCGTAATAGAGGAAGGAGACTATGACCTAAAAGGAATCACAGAAACTTGGTGGGATAATACTAATTGGAATACTAGAATTGAGGGGCATTCAGAAGGGACAGACAAGTAAAGAAGGGGGGAGGAGTAGCAATATATGTTAAGAAGTACAGGTATCTGAGCATGAAAGTTCAGTTGAGTGCATTTTGGTAAATATAAAAGGAGTAGAAGAGGAGAATGGTATTATTCTGGGGGTCTACTATAGACCACCAAGCCAGTCAGAGGCTTTGGATGATCCTAGACCAAATTACAGAATTCTCAAATAGGGGGAAAACAGTGGTCATGGGTGACTTCAGTTACCCAGATATCTGTTGGAAGACCAACTCTGCTAAAAATGCAAACTCCGTTAAATGTTTAACTTGTCTTGCCGACAGCTTCATTTCCCAGAAAGCAGAGAGGGGAACCAGGTGCTCCGCTATTTTAGACTTGATTCACGTCAATAGAGAAGAACTGGAAGATGAGGCGGAAGTACACTTGGTAGCAGTGACCATGTGCTTTTGGAATTTTCAATTGTGGGGAAGAGAAAACCTTTACGTAGTCGTACGTATAGACTGGACTTCAGGAAAGCCGATTTTAACAGACTTAAAGGTATGTTGCGTGGTCAGAAAGACTTAAAGAGATGAGAGTCCAAGCGGGCTGGGAGTTTCTTGAAAGTGAAATACTGAAGGCTCAATCACAAACAATTCCCTTGAGAAGAAAAGATGGAAGGAGCCTAAGGAAGCCAACGTGACTCCATAAGCAGTTGTCAAATGAATTGAGGAATAAAAAACAGTCATTTAGGGCCAAGGTTGAGTATAAACAAATAACCAATAATAGTAGGGGGAGTGTTAGAAAAACTAAAGTTCTATAAGCTTAGGCTAGCAAGAAATGTTAAAAATAGTAAAAATAAAATAAAAAAAAGTTATATTTTAAGTAAGAAAAGGAATACGGATACAGTAGGACCAATGCGAGGACAAGAAGGTGAAATTAGATGATGAGACTCCTATTTCTCCTCAGTCTTCTCTTGTGAGGGAAACAGTGATCAATGTGGCAAAAACGTAACACAACACGGGGGACGGGAATGGTGGCCCAGGATCACTGTTAGAGCAGTCCACAAACACCTAGTTTCTTTAAATGAAACAAAGTCTTCTGGGCCAGATGAAATGCATCCAAGCGTACTAAAAGAAGTTTCAGGTGTCATCTCTGAACCTCTATCCATTCTTTTTGAAATTTCTTGGAGAACAGGTGAGGTGCCAGATGATTGGAGGCAGGCAAATGTTGTCCCCATCCTGAAGAAAGGGAAAAAGGAGGATCCAGGCAACTATAGACCTGTCAGCTTGACACCTGTAGCTGGCAAAATTTTGGAACTAATCATCAAACACTCGGTCCTTGAGCAGCTGGAACTTTCTAAGACTCTAAGACTCAAAAAGGATTTCACAAGAACAAATCATGTCACACCGACTTGATCTCTTTTTTCCAGAAAGTAACTACCTTGCTGGATCAGGGGAATCATAGAATCATAGAATCATAGAATCATAGAGTTGGAAGGGGCCATACAGGCCATCTAGTCCAACCCCCTGCTCAACGCAGGATTAGCCCTAAGCATCCTAAAGCATCCAAGAAAAGTGTGTATCCAACCTTTGCTTGAAGACTTCCAGTGAGGGGGCGCTCACCACCTCCTTAGGCAGCCTATTCCACTGCTGAACTACTCTGACTGTGAAAAACTTTTTCCTGATATCTAGCCTATATCGTTGTACTTGAAGTTTAAACCCATTACTGCGTGTCCTCTCCTCTGCAGCCAGCAGAAACAGCATCCTGCCCTCCTCCAAGTGACAACCTTTCAAATACTTAAAGAGGGCTATCATGTCCCCTTTCAGCCTCCTTTTCTCCAGACTGAACATTCCCAAGTCCCTCAACCTATCTTCATAGGGCTTGGTCCCTTGGCCCCAGATCATCTTCGTCGCTCTCCTCTGTACCCTTTCAATTTTATCGATGTCCTTCTTGAAGTGAGGCCTCCAGAACTGCACACAGTACTCCAGGTGTGGTCTGACCAGTGCCGTATACAATGGGACTATGACATCTTGTGATTTTGATGTGATGCCTCTGTTGATACAGCCCAAAATAGCATTTGCCTTTTTGACCGCTGCATCACACTGCCTGCTCATGTTTAGTTTACAATCCACAAGTACCCCAAGGTCTCGTTCACACACACTGCTACCTAGAAGCGTATCCCCCATCCAGTAGGCATGCTTTTCATTTTTCTGACCCAGATGCAGAACTTTACACTTATCTTTATTGAATTGCATCTTGTTCTCATTTGCCCATTTTTCCATTGTGTTCAGATCTCGTTGAACTCTGTCTCTATCTTCCGGAGTATTTGCCAGTCCTCCCAATTTGGTGTCATCTGCAAACTTGATGAGTAGTCCCTCCACCCCCTCATCTAGATCATTAATAAATATGTTAAAAAGTACCGGGCCAAGCACCGAACCCTGAGGTACCCCGCTACTCACCTCTCTCCAGTCTGATGAAACACCATTGACAACAACTCTTTGAGTGCGGTTCTCTAACCAATTCCCTATCCACCTAACGATCTGAAAATCCAGATTGCAGTCCTTCAACTTATCCATCAGAACATCATGGGGAACCTTGTCAAAAGCTTTACTAAAATCCAAGTAAATGACATCAACCAAATTTCCCCGATCCAGCAAACCTGTTACTTGGTCAAAAAAGGAAACTAGGTTGGTCTGGCAGGACCTGTTGGAGACAAATCCATGCTGACTTCCTTGGATCACCAAATTGTCCTCCAGATGTTTGCAGATCGCTCCCTTTAATATCTGCTCCATTATCTTCCCCACAACAGAGGTCAGACTCACTGGTCTGTAGTTTCCCGGGTCATCCTTCCTCCCTTTTTTGAAGATCATAGTTTATCTGGATTTCAGTAAAGCTTTTGATAAGGTTCCACATGATATTCTTGTTGACAAGTTGGTAAAATGCACTATGGATCCTAATTATGTCAGGTGGATCAATAACTGGTTGACAGATCGTACCCAGAGGGTGCTTGTTAATGGTTCAGCATCCTCTTGGAAAAGAGTAACAAGTGGAGTACCCCAAGGATCTGTCCTGGGACCTGTTTTGTTCAACATATTGATAAATGATTTGGATGAGGGATTAGAGGGGATACTTATTAAATTTGCAGATGATACTAAACTGGCAGGGGTAGCAAACACAACAGAAGGCAGAATCAGAATACAAGATGTTCTTGACAAGATTGAGAAGTGGTCTAAACTGAATAAAATGAAATTCAATAGGGACAAATGTAAAGATGCATTTAGGTAGGAAAAACCATCTATACCAATATAGGATGGGGGAGACTTGTCTTGGCAGTAGTATGTACGAAAAGGATGTCGGAGTTTTAGTAGACTACACATTGAACATGAGTCAACAGTCAACTCAGTGGCTAAAATGGAAAATGGGATTTTGGGCTGTATCAAACGGAGTATCGTGTCCAGATCATGGGAGGCTTTACTCTGCTCTGGTTTGGCCTCACTTGGAGTACTGTGTTCAGTTTTGGACATCCTAGTTGAAGAGGGTTGTAGACAAGTTGGAGTGTGTCCAGAGGAGGGCAACAAAGATTGTGAGGGGTTTGGAGACCAAGACGTATGAGGAAAGGTTGTGGGAGCTTGGTCTGTTTAGTCTGAAGAGGAGATGACTAAGAGGGGATCTGATTGCCAAGTATTTAAAAGGCTGCCATACAGAGGATAGAGCACAGTTGCTCTCTCTTGCCCCGGAGGTACGGACCAGAACTAATGGCATGAAATTAGTTCAAAAGAAATTCCATCTAAACCTCTGGAAGAATTTCCTGACAGAGCAGTTTCTCAGTGGAACAGGCTTCCTCGGGAGGTGGTGGGTTCTCCATCTTTGGATATTTCTAAACAGAGGCTGGATAACCATCTGACGGAGAGGCTGATTCTGTGAAGGTTCAAGGGGGTGGCAGCTTAGCGTGGATGAGCAATAGTGTTGTGAGTGTCCTGCACAGTGCAGGGGGTTGATGACCCAGGTCCCTTCCAACTCTATTATTCTATGATTCTAAGACCCATGTGCTGAGGCTGAAGAGATGAAACCAACACTGGCTCAATTTGATAGTGCTTAATTCAGCCATCACTTCTCCCTCTTGTGCCGGGGGAAGGAAGTGAAACCAGCCATCAGATGGGTCCTTTCCCATCCTGGCAGGAGAACCAGGGCTCTGCCAGCTTGTGTGAAGGAGTGGAGGAGGTGGTGCTTTAAAAGGAGCCCCCCAATGACCACAATGAGGAGGAACAAAACAACTCTTAGTGCTGGGGGGGGGGGGGATACATTTCTCAACTGGGATTGTCCACTTGAATGATTTATGCTTCCCGTAGCACTGGCTGTCCTTTGCTTGTTCCCATTTGGTGCATTTCAACCATCTTGAAAACAAGCACTGATATTTGATGTGTTTTTAAAAGAGGGAGAAGCAGCATCAAAAGTACTCTTTCCTGTCTGGCCACAAAGAGCCTCGTGTCTGAGCACCTGTTCTGATCAGGGGCAAGCCAGACACACCTTTCCTCCCGCAGGCTGAATTCCTCCGTACCTTTCTTCCTGGCCAAGGAAATGATGTCAGCGGCACTCTTGCTCATGACCTTGGTGACATACAGTGGACAGTTGATCCGACCGGCAATAGTGATGGCCCGAAAAACAGCTTCTGCTTCGAGCTGAAAGGGAAGCACAGAAGGACCCAGAAGTCACGGCATGATCTCCTGGCAGCCTCTCCTGGTCTTTCCCTGAGCTGCCTCTGCAGCTGCTCTTTTCGGAAGCTTTCCTGTCCTCCCCTCCACCCTACTCGGTCTTTCCTGCTTTTCCTCCCAACCACCCTAAATAGGTCTTCCCCAGTCCAGAGTTGCCCTGGCAATCAGACCTGAGTCAAACAGCTTGTAATCCTCTCTCACCTCACCACCTACTAGGAATGAGGAGTTGCACTTACAAGTTCAAATAATAACTTTAAAAGTATATATCTAATCAGAGGCCCCCTCCAGGAAGGTGATCCAAGAAGGATCACCCAGAGGCCCCCAACAGGAAATCCTGCCTTCCAACATCACTCCACTCTCCAGTTCTCATAGACATTCCCTCTGGTTCTCTCCCAGGCAGCAGAAGGACCCCAAAAGGAAGACGGGGGGGGGGGGATGGGACATTAAGTTGGGCTCCCAGCAAGCCAAAGGGGAAACAGTGGGGCTGGGTGGTAGGGCCAGCCACCATCACAGCAGGACTGCCATCTATTATTATTATTATTATCATTATTATTATTACCGATGGTCTGTCCAGAGGAAGGGGCCAATCAGGCCCCTTCCTCATCACGAACAAAGCCCGCCCTAACTCCTCCTCCAAAGCGCTTAGCGCTTTATTTAGTCCGCGGCGCCTGTGTCGCGGGCGTGTTAAGGATTATTATTATTATTATAATATTTATTCCCCGCCACTCCCTTGCGGCTCGTGGCGGATTACAACATCCTAAAATCCCCATTAAAACCCCATTAAAACAATAATTACATTCCCAGCATTACCAACATGGCAAGATCGGCAACTCAACTCCCCCCCCCCTCCCACTACTGGCGGGTGGAGAGGAGGTCCTGATGATGTTACTTCAGGTCCTGATGGTGTTTACTTCAGGTCCTAATCTGCTGGCTCAGGGTAACCCTGCAGTTTCTCCAGGAGCCCCCCTCAGAGAAAAAGCACTCTAACATCAGCTCTCCCCCCCAGCAGCACATCCATAGTCTGCACAGTCAAGCAGATCAGAGAAAGAGGGAGCTGCAAAACATGGAGGAAGCAGAAGAGTTCAAGGGATAAAAGGAAAGCCAAGAAACACACAAAATGCTGACTCTTGCAACATGGCTAACACCAAGCAAAGACACTCCTGCTGTACCATTTACAGCACCAAAATGACTGACTGCAGAACAACGTATGTATTAATCAAATGCAGCCAGGAATCAAGGGGGCGCCTGCATGGTCTTTAATCATCACATGACTCCTGCCTCAGCAGTCCAGCTTCCCCACCCGGGTGGACTCATGCAAAAGAAATCCAGTGGAGAATGTCACCCTGCAAAGGGGGAAGAAAGAGGGCCTTGGTTCCCTTGCCGGTCTTTGATTTGCAACTATGTTCAATTCCCAAGCTTGTGGGGAAAATTCTCTTTTGCTGAATTAAAGGATTCTCATGGGATCCTGTTGGGTCTCAGTGCCCACAGCAGATCCCAAAATGTGCCAGCAGCCCAAAGCAGCCTCCGAAGAGCGATTCTCGCACTGCTGCAGAGACCACAATGGTGGGAACACCGTGCTGGTGTTCTGAGGGGCCAGCAGCTGCAGGAACCATCCCTCCTCCAAACCATGTTCTTAAACAGCGGTTCTCAACCTGGGGGGTTAGGACCCCTTTGGGGGTCGAATAACCCTTTCACAGGGGTCGCGGCAGGGCAAGCTGCTTGGCCGGGGTAGATCGAGGTAGAGCGTTCATTTGTCTGGAGCAGGGGAAAAGAGCAAGATCGGTATGGTGGGACAAGAGGCAGAACTGAACTGAGAAACCCTGAAAATAAACAATTTATATACAATCATGAACCATGGAACTTCACGCCACTGGTCAGTTTCGGTTTAATTTCTGTGAAGGAACCTTGCATAATTTCATGGTTGGGGATCATGACAACACAAGGAACTGGATTAAAGGGTCGCGGTATTAGGAAGGTTGAGAACCACTGCTCTTACAGGACATTGTTCATCCTCACAGATCCAGCTGAGCTACAGATCTCTGGGTTGGAGGCTAAGAGCTTCAGGATTTTAGCAGGGTGTTCTATATTTAGTATTTTTTTCCCAGAAGTGTAAAGTTGTGAAGTACTGACTGATTGCCCACACCACCATGCAAAATGAGATCACTTCACCATGTGAAGGCCGAGCAGACAGCTGCCTGCACTCTCACCTCCTCTGGCCTGCTCAAGGCGTGTCCCTCGGGGCCCGTGATCCCCAGCTCAAGCATCCGCTTCTGTTCCTAAAAGGAGAATCAGACACGCCCAGTCAGTAGCCCTTGGTTTGGCATAGCCTGGCCATACTGACATGTAAGAGGAAGTGCAAGTTCACACAAGGAGGCCTCACCATCTTGCTACCAAAACCAACACATGAGGACAACTGGATGTGCTCACTGCCTGCCAGGCAGAACTGGCCCAGAGACCTCCCAGAACTGTTCCTGGCAATCCCGTCTCAATGCTTCACCCAGAAAAGTCTGGGTCTCTCAGGGTCCACAAGAGTTGGAGGAAAGGGCAAGCAGCCCTTGACAGATTAATGTTGAAGTCCAAGTGGAAAGATGGCTCGAGGGCCAATAAGTGGCCAAAGAACTTCTCCTTCCTATTGCAACAGCCACTCAGGGACACCTGGTGTCAGGCTCACCTGACCTGGCCAGCTCCAAGGGAGGCAGCACCATCTCACGTGGATGAGCTTCCCTCTTCCCACCACCCAGGAAGCCTCCTGCCAGTCTCGGAAGGGTTTCTCTGGCACCACACTTGAAATGAGTGGGGCTTCTGAAGCAGACAAGAAGTGACCCCCACCACAAGAGTCCAGCAGCCTTGAGGAATGGACCTCCCAACCAGTGGACCCAAATGGAACAACAACAACAACGTTTCTCACCTGAGCTATCAAATCCCCGTTCTCAGCATGGACCATGATGACAGCTCCCAGGCTCTTCAGGAAAGCAAAGGCTTCGTAGAGCTACATGCAGCACAAGTTGAAGAGACACAGACAATTTACAGCAATTAATTAGAACAGTGGTCCCCCACCCCCAGGCTGGGGACCGGTACCGGTCCATAGATTGGCTACAGGGAAGGTGACATATGCCAAGTGAGAAAAAAGGGGCAGAGACTGAGAGAAGAGGAGGGAGCCCCACATGATACTAGGTCACTGAGGTCTCCACCAAAGGCCTGGCAGCAGAGTGCCATCTTACAGGCCCTGCAGAACTATGCATTGCTTTCCCCTTTCCTTCAACCACCTATGGGAGGAAAAGGAGGAGGAGAAGGAGGAGAAAAATAATAAGAAGAGTTGGTTCTTATATGCCGCTTTTCTCTACCAGAAGTGGCTTACAGTCGCCTTCCCTTCCTCTCCCCACTATAGACACCCTGTGAGGAAGGTGAGGCTGAGAGAGCCCTGATATCACTGCTCGGTCAGAACAGCTTTATCAATGCCGTGGCGAGCCCAAGGTCACCAGCTGACTGCATGTGGGGGAGTGAAGAATTGAACCTGGCTCACCAGATTAGAAGTCCAGACTCCTAACCACTATACCAAGCTGGCACCATTGCAGTTGCTTCTCTCCCCATCCTAGGCCAAAGAGGGCAGGCGGCCCTCTTCCGTCAGATGTGGTCACTTTAGGGGTTCATATTTGTAGTGAAGGAACTGCAGCTCCCCTACTGAAACATGGAAAGCGGGGGGGGGGGGGGGGGACACACGCAACTGGCTTTTGGGGATACGTAACAGTGAAATATCCCAAAAAGAAACCTGTCAAAGCCTAAACAACTTTTCCAGCATCTGCAAAACAAGTAAAGTCAGTTTGCAGACAACGCTAAACTGGGAGGAGTTGCAAACACAACTGAAGACAGCAACAGAATACAGGATGTTCTTGATAGGCTCGAGAAGTGGGCTAAACTGAATAAAATGAAGTTCAATAGGGACAAATGTAAAGTTCTGCAATTAGGTAGGAAAAACCAAATACACCAATATAAGATGCGGGAGACTTGGCTTGGCAGTAGCATGTGCAAAAAGGATCTAGGAGTCTTAGTAGAACATCCATTGAATATGAGTCAACAGTGTGACTCAGTGGCTAAAAAGGCAAATGGGATTTGGGGCTGTATCAAACGGAGTATCGTGTCCAGATCATGGGAGGTGATGGTACCGCTTTACTCTGCTCTGGTTCGGCCTCACTTGGAGTCCTGTTCAGTTTTGGGCTTCTCATGGTGGTGGGTGCTGCCTGCCCCATGGGTTTGGGCCGGCAGCACTTAGGTGGGCTGGGCTGGCGGCGCAAGTGGAGCAACACTCCAAGGCCTTTCCCTCGGTGTCCAGGTGGTGGCATGCGTATGTCTTGTGGGGGTGGGCCCTCTAGGGGCTGATTGGCCTGCAGTCCGGACAGGCCTGGACAGGTCCTGTCCTGGAGGCCTTTTCCCTTTTATAGAGAGAGCTCAAATAAAATCAGAAATTTCTGCATGTCACTACCAATAATATCTGGTCCCATCACAAATTTCAGAATGTCACAACCAGGCATTTGGTTGAGGCCATGCTAGGAAGAGTAGGTCCCTCCCAATATAGGCCCCATAGGCTGGACATTGCCAGAAGATCCCCCCTGAGTGTGGGTACAGCGATGGCTGGGAGGGGGGAGGGTCATACAGTGTTTTTTGCTGCCAGTATGGTTTTATATGTACTTTATATGGGTTTTAAATTCTATTGTAAACCACCACGAGCTGACAGGGTCTGGGAATATTAGTCAATCAATCTTTAACCACTCCTGCAGAGCGGAATAAATAAAAGAGTAAGCCCTAAGGGGGAGGAGAAAGGGCGGGCTCTGTCCGGGATAAAAACTCGGAGGGCCCAATCAGGAGCCGCGAAGCAGCTCCTGATTGGGCTCTCCGAGTGTCACTCCAGGGCCAAACAGCCCATGGGGAGCCGCACGAAGCGTGGCTCCCCATTGGCTGCTTGGCCCAAACTCACCTTGCCTGGCCGGGGACTCACCACACACAAGGAGAAGCAGCCTTCCCCAATGGTGAGTACTCCTGCTGGCTTCCCCTTGCCCTCGCAAAAAGAGCAGGGACGCACATGTGGTGTCCCTGCTCCTTTCCCACCTGGGATCCCTTCCCAATGGCCATTCACCACCGCTGCTTCCCTGCACCCAGACACACACACACACACACACACACACACACACACACACAGCCTCTCCAGCCAACCCCCCCTGGCAGCCCCCATCGCCCCGCCGCGGCTTCCCCACGCCCACAGACACACACACACCCACCCACCGTGCTCTCCCACCCCTTTCCCCACTCCACACACCCATGCACACACTCTTCTCTACCCCCCTCTTCCCTCGCCACCTCCCCCTCCCGATTCACCCCCCCTCCCGATTCCCCCCTCCCTTCACACACCCCTGTCCCCTCCCCTTTCACCTACCTCTCTGCCTGCCTTCCTTCTTACTTCCTGACTTCCTCTGTTTCTCCATCTCCTTCCTGACTCTGTCTCTCCCTCACTTGCTTCCTGTCTTTCTCCTTTCCTTCCTTTCTTTCTCCCTTCTACCCATCCAACCACCCCTTGGCCTTTTTTCTCCCTCCCATACCTCCTTTGCTCTTCTTCCTTCCTTTCCTACAGTCTGCCTCCCCATCTGCCAGCGCCCGCTGTATTTCTTCTACAGCGGACTTAATTTCTTGTATATAAATGAATAAAATAAATATTGCCCCACCCCCCACTCCCAAATAGCCTAGCATAAGATTCCGCAGGAAAATCTTGGCAAGCTGCAAATCTGTGAAAATCTCCTTGAAACTGGAAGAACGACCCCTGGATACTCACCGAGAGGGGTCCTTCTCCTCGTAGATCAGGAGGACAGCTTGGTGGAGGGGTGATTTCCCATCTCTCTTCGAGGGAGGCAGGTCAAAGAAGAACTTCCTGTCTCCCCTGTGGGAAACGCCCTCCTTGCTCAGTCGGATTCTTCCCGAGCCATGAAGTTACTGATTTTCACTCTAGAACCAAACTGTCATTTGATAGAACATGCAAGGAAGGACCAAACAGGAAGTCCCCAACTAAAACTATGCAACAATGGACGCGTCTCCATGGACCCTAAGAAAAAACTCGTGGCACTTTGCGCGCTCCATCTTTCTTTCTCTCTCCCTTTTGTTTTAATTATTATTATGAAGGACTCTGGTCAGCCACCGGGTGGGACAAGCTGCCCTCCTGATCTACGAGGAGAAGGACCCCTCTCAGTGAGTATCCATGGGTAGTTCTCCCTCTAGAACAGGAGGACAGCTTGGTGGGACTTACAAGAGCAGTCCCAACCCAGGGAGGGAATCAACCAGAGTCCATCACATGTTGCAGGACCTTGCGGCCAAATTCTGCCTCAGCCACCTCCAGGGCCTCTATCTTATAATGCCTGGTAAATGTGGAAGGGGTGGCCCAAGTAGTAGGTTTTCCTAAGCTCCGCAGTTCGTCTAATGTAAATCTTAAGGACCCTGCGGACATCAAGCTTGTGCCATCTCTGCTCCTCATCGGAACTTGGCCTGGAAAAGAAGGAAGGCAAGTTAATCTCCTGGGATAGGTGGAAACGTGAGTCCACCTTAGGCCTAAATAAAGGATCTGTCCTTAACACCACTCTGGATTTCTGAAACACACAGAGGTCCTTCTCAATGGAAAGGACTCCCAGCTCTGACACCCTCCTAGCCGAGGTAATGGCTACAAGGAAGATAGTCTTGAGTGACAGTCTAGACAGCGGAATGGAACTAATTGGCTCAAATGGTTCTCTGGATAGGGCGTTGAGCACGACACTCAGCCTCCAGGTGGGGAAGTGATACCTGGGGGGAGGCTCGAATAGCACTGCCCCCCTGAGGAACCTGATGATGTGCAGGTGACGGGAGAGAGGGACCCTACCCTCCAGACCTAACACGGTGGAAAGGGCTGCCACCTGTCTACATAGGGTGCCGGAGCGTAGGCCAGATAAAATGCCATCCTGGAGGAACTCCAGGATCTGCTTTATCTTAGGATTGTTGGGATTAATCAACTTCCTATGGGACCAGTGGACAAAAGCCTTCCATGTGCAATTATAGAGCCTAACTGTGGATGCTCTTCTGAAAGCTAAGATTGTGCTGGTGACCGCCGCACTGTAGCCCCTACTGCTTAGGGCCCTCCTCTCAGCCTCCAGGCGGTCAAGTTCCACCATTCTGGACGAGGATGGCATACTGGACCCTGCACTAGGAGATCTGGGATGATCGGTAACTGAAGGTGCAACCCCTGGGACATCTGTATGATGGAGGAAAACCAAGGATGTTTTGGCCACCAGGGAGCCACCAGAATCACTTCTGCTCCCAGTAGCTTTACTCTGGCTAGGAACCGCGGCAGAACTGGCAGCGGAGAGAAGGCATACAGGAGTCCCCTTGGCCAACTTGTGGTAAGAGCGTCCGTGAGGGCAGCCTTGGGGTGGTAGAACCTTGTGCAGAAGGACTCCACCTGAAAGTTCAGATGCGATGCAAAAAGGTCCATCCTTGGAGTGCCGAAGTGACACACTATGTTCTTGAATACTGATCGATTGAGGCTCCACTCTGCCTCCTGTAGCTGTTGTCTGCTGAGCCTGTCTGCCTGTATGTTCAGAACTCCTTGAACGTGTTCTGCCCTCAACGATGTCAAGTGTAGTTTGGCCCAGTCCATTATCTTCTTGGCTTCCTTCTAGAGTCTGCCCGAGCGAGACCCCCCTTGATGGTTGATGTAAGCCTTCGCTGCAATATTGTCTGTGCGGATCAGCACATGAGCATTCTTTATTCCTTCCAGAAAGGCCTGCAATGCCAGGAAGATTGCTCTCAGTTCCAACAGATTTATGGGCAGCCTGGATTCCTCCACAGTCCAAACTCCCTGGATCGGGCAATGGTTGAATGTGGCTCCCCAGCCGGAGAGACTGGCATCCGTGAAGATCTGCCAAAACTCTGGAACAAAAAAGGGCTTCCCTGCTAAAAGGTTGCTCTGTACTGTCCACCAACAAAGACTCTGTTTGGTTTGAAGGTCCAACTTCACTGAACCATCCACCTTCCTGGCTATTCTCTTCTGGAAGGGATGTAGAGCCTGCTGGAGAGGGCGAGCGTGAGCACGTCCCCATTGTAGAGCCTCTGAATTGGATACCAGTATGCCTAACAGACTGGCTAGTTGCAGGAGCTTGGATCTTCTGGCCTTTATGATCTGCGAAGACAGGAGTACAGTTCGCTGGGCCTTGGATCGGGGAAGAAAGAATTCCATGCTCCTGGTGTCGATCACGACACCCAGGTGTTCCAGGGTCTGTGAGGGAACTAGAGAGCTCTTGGGAAGGTTGACTATGAACCCGAACCTCTCTAAGGTCTGGATCACCCTGCTGGTAAATTGTAGGGACACCTGGCAGGATGGGGCGCGTATGAACAGGTCATCCAGTATGGATGGACATGGATTCCTTCCTCTCTTAGGAGCACTAGGACATTGATTAACACCTTGGTGAACACCCTCGGTGCGGTTGATAGGCCAAAAGGTAGGGCCCTGTATTGAAAGTGCGCAAAAACGCCTGCGCAAAAACGCAAGAAACGCCTGTGACCCTGAGTTATTGGGATGTGGAGGTATGCCTCCTGGAGGTCTAAAGATGTCAGATATTCGCCGCTTTGGAGCGCCTCCACAATGGAGCGGAGTGTCTCCATCCAAAATCTCTTTAGACTGATGAAGCGATTGACAAACTTCAGATCTAGAATAGCTCTCCAGTCTCTGTTCCTCTTGGGGACAGTAAAGAGAATGGAGTAGACAACCTTTCCCTGCTCCTGCAGTGGAACTGGCTCGATGGCTCTGATCTCCAGTAGGTGTCTTATGGCTCTTATGGTCCTGCTTAACTTTTCTGGATTCCTTGAATCTGGGGACTGAATAAATCTGTCTGGTGGGATGGATGCAAATTCTATTGTGTATCCCTGGGAGACTAGATCCTTTGCCCAAGAGTCTACCCTGGCGTCCGACCAAGCCTGGCTGAACTCCTGAAGGCGACCTCCCACTGGTATGGGCAGTGAGTCATGCCTTGGGGGACTTGTTCCCCCCCTCAGATCTGTCTGACCGCCCCTGCTTGAATCGGTTGGGCTTGTAACCAGAACCTCCCCTTCTGAAGCCCTGTCTATTATATCCCCAGGAACCTCTTCTACCTTCCGGTCTAAACCTGGGGTTAGTGTTTTGGCTCCGGAAGGCGGTCGAAAAGGGTTTGCCATCACGGCGTATATGCCTGGGCATTGCTCTCTTCTTGTCTCTGGTCTCCACCAGTACCCTGTCTAGTGCTTCCCCGAAAAGTTTATCCCCCTGGAACGGGTAAGTAGTGACCTGTGTCTTCGAATGAGGGTCAGCCTGCCAGGCCTTCAACCAGAGGATGCGCCTTGCCATGGTAGTGGATGCCATGGCACGAGCTGCAAAAACTACGGTATCCAGAGAGGCATCTGTAAGCCGAGGCCTTGAGGATCCTATTGGTTCCCTCCTGAATCCTGCCCTCAGACTCTGGGATCAGTGTCAGGAGTTTCTTACACCAGGCCATAGAGGCCCTGGCGACGATGGACGCTGTTGTGGCAGCCCTAATAGCCATAGCCATAGCTTCATGCGCCTTGCGTAGGGCTGCCTCCAACTTTCTGTCCATTACATCCCGAAGGTATCCTTCCCCATCCTCCGAGACCAGTCCGGATGTCTTGAGAGTTGCCACAGGTCCATCAACAGCAGGAATCTGCAGCATGGACTCGGCATACTCTGGAAGAGCATACATCTTTTTAATAAAAGAAGGGAACTGCTTAGTAACAATGGGCTTTTCCCACTCAGCCCTTATCTTTCTCTCAAAGGACTCTGGAAGGGGGAAATTAGTTAGGTTAGTCACGACCTTGGGAAAAAATTCCCCATTCCCCTTGGGCCCATAATACTTTCTGGCCTGCTTCACTGGAGGCTCTTCCCCCGAATACTTCAGGTCCAATATAGAGATAGACTTATTCAGTAAAAACTGGAAGTCCTCAGCATTAAAAAATCTTTCAGACAGTTGGGGGACCTGGATCGGCTCCACCTCCTCCTCGTCAGTAATAAATTCCCCTTCTTCTCTATCCCTCTGCTGCAAATCCTCCTCTGAGGACTCAGAGTGCTGGCTAGGGGCCTGATGTGCCGCCTTGGTGGGCCAGCTAGTGCTAGGCCTGTCATGGTGGGAGGAAGTTCCTCTCCTATGTCTCCTGGTATGAGGGGAGGAAGAAGGAGACCTGGATCTGGAGCTTCTTGGGGGGGGGGGGAGGCAAGTTTTGCCTACAGAATCTTGCGATTTCTGCTTGCATAGAGTTCTGCATGAAGGTGAAGAATTCAGGGGGCAGATTGAACCTCTCAGCCATTCCCCTTACATTACCCAAATCCTTGGCTGGGCTCTGCTCCTCTCGATGGCGATCCGCATCTTCTCTCCTCCTCCTCTTTGCCGGGCAGGCCGAGCCAGGATTGGGTCCCTCTCCCATAGCCGCTGAGTAAGACGGCTTGGGGGGACAGCATGGGTCCTTTCCCTCACGCTGGGTCTCAGAGCACTGAGGCCCTTCCAAGGGCGCTGGGGGCGCAGCCGAGCCTCGTGCCGCCTCCTCTGCGGCCTCCTTATGCTGCCCTAGCTCCTGTGCCTCCTGAGTGTCAGGCTGTTCATCCTCCGACGAAAAGCGCCTGTCCCTGTGCTCTGAAGCCATTCCAGAGATGGAGGCACAAGCCTCGGCAAAAATCAGCTCCAAAATGGCCGCCGCAAGCAAAAGGGGGGGGGGACGACAGCCACGTGCTCAGAATAACCCCCAAGTACAGTCTCTGCCTCTTGTGGCGCAGAGTGGTAAGGCAGTGATATGCTGTCTGAAGCCGTCTGCCCATGAGGCTGGGAGTTCAATCCCAGCAGCCGGCTCAAGGTCGACTCAGCCTTCCATCCTTCCGAGGTCGGTAATATGAGTACCCATCTTGCTGCTGGGGGGTAAACGGTAATGACTGGGGAAGGCACTGGCAAACCACCCCGTATTGAGTCTGCCATGAAAACGCTGGAGGGCGTCACCCCAAGGGTCAGACATGACCCGGTGCTTGCACAGGGGGTACCTTTACCTTTACATTTACTGTCTCTGCCTTCTAATCTCGCCAAAATACTAAGAGGAGGTAAGGAAAAATTGAGGAGGGGAGGGTTGTGGGCGAGAGAGAAGGAAGGAAAATGAATAAAGGGTAAAAAACTTCTTTTTCACTTGGAGACGCTAGTCTACAAGCACTCCCTCTAGCGAGGCAGGAAGAAGACTGAGCAAGGAGGGCGTTTCCCACAGGGGAGACAGGAAGTTCTTCTTTGACCTGCCTCCCTCTAAGAGAGATGGGAAATCACCCCTCCACCAAGCTGTCCTCCTGTTCTAGAGGGAGAACGGTGCTTAAAACAACAAGTTTTAGAATTCAAATGCTTCAGTATTCCTTTCAAATACATTCAGTCCCAGTTCAATGCTATGCACACACACTACAAAGTATCATCAATGCAAAAAAAAAAAAAAGACTTGCCAAATTAAAAGACATGACCTTCTAAAAGATACAGCGAGACACTCACACCTCTTTGTTTTCAAAGGCAGGCTGGAATGCAATTACTTGGTACAAGGATAAACTTGGTTCAAAAGCAGCAGGAATGAGGGATGCAAAGATCCCAGGGAAAAAACATGCAGATTACCTGGCTGTCAGTCATTTGGTAGAGATCTTTGTAGGCCATGTAGACTTGAAAGGAATTAACACCTGTTACAGAGGGGGAAATTAAGTCATGCAAAGCAAAAGCAAAACAATAAGCGCCTGTTATATAGCTGACAGCAGTACTGGGGGTGTTAATTTACAGTTCTGGATTACCCGCACATGCAAGGCTAATTTTTATGCAGGTGTTATATTTCCAACAATCTCTATGCGAAGCCTCCAAGTCAACTTGACCTCACCCAGTGGAGCTAGAGGCAACAGTCCAGCAAGGAAGGGCAAATGCCAATGCTAAGGTTAAACCTTATTTTCTCTTCTTCAAGAAATGCCTCTCCATTTGGATTCCTACATTGTATTTTCCTGCAGTCCCAGGGGTTGCTTGTTATTGTTCAGCTCAGCTCCACCCAGAAGCCAAGGAGGAATGCCTGGAGAATGGGTTCTTTATTCACTTCCCTTGTACCCTATTCCACTCCTTCATTTGATCTTCCTCATAGCTCTGGGGGGGGGGGAGATGAAATGGAGAGAATGGGTCACCTCAAGAGTTTCCACAGCAGAAGTGAGGACTTGAACTCGAGTCTCACAGATCCTAGTCTGAGACTCTAACCACTGTAAAGCCCATGCAGAATGCCACAGATCTAGCCGCCATTGTGTGAGCTGGATTAAAGCTGCAGGCAGACAGTGAGGAAGAAGAGTGGGGGAAGGAGTCACACCTTTTCCTTCCCTTCCCACAACAGAAACTTTGTAAACTAGGTGGGGCTGAGAGAGCTCTGAGAGAACTGTGACTGGCCCAAGGTCACCCAGCTAGCAGCAGCTGGAGGGAGACTGGGGAATCCAACCTGGCTCTCAGGACTGGAGGGCACCACTCTTAACCACAACACCAAGCTGGCTCTCTTAGAGATCTGGAGAAAGCAAAGACCCAGAACCAGACCGAGCCATCTTTCCACACCTTCTCTTTATGCCTCACGCAAATGCTGTGCTGTGTGGGAAGCGGTTTGAACAGAGAGCAGAGCAGGTAATTTGCCCCAAGCACTCACTCCGCAGGTGAAAGGAAAGGGGGGCTGCCATCAAGGGCAGCAGTTTTTACATGGTTCTCTCTTGCTGATCCCGCATTAACCTAACTTAATATTCTGGTGTAGTTACTTGAGTAGCTTTACCAAAATCCTAAGAAAACTCTGCCAGCAAATCTTCCCACAATGCACTCTCCCCCTTTGGACCCCTCCCGTGCTGAGCACCTGAGCCCTCGAGGCTGGCCAACCCCATGCCACATGGAGACCCTGTACCAGGAGCAGCACATTTAAAGACCTCTGGTAGTCTCCACGAGAACAGCCATCTACTGAGGACCCTCTTAAGGAGCCAGGGAGCTATGAACCACTCAGGACACCCCCCAAAACACACACAGGAAGGGGAAAGTCTTTAGGACACCAGTCACAAAAGCATGGTCAAGACACACAAACACACCCAACCCAAGCAATATATTAAGTCACCCTGCACTCATGCACACACATGCTCCAAACCCCCCTTAGAACCAGACTGTGGATGCACACTGGGCGGTGACTCCGCAACAGGAGCCATTAATTCTTCTCCAATTAGCAGCAGTTGGCAATAGCTAAAAGCCCAGGGATGGCCAAGCCACAGCCCTCCCCCCCCCAAATGTCCAAACCTCCTTGTCTGTCTGTCTCTTCATATATCAGCCACCTTTCTGCCCGATAAGGTGAAGCCCACCAAATAGCTGGCAACCGATAAAAACTCTACTGTGTGTGAGGTGCCAAAAACACCAAAAAAGCAGCATGTCCACAGCCCGACCTCAGACAAACCAACAGCGCCACCCAAAAACAATAAAATCGCCTTCAGCTCGTCCCAGAAGACCTCTGGGAGGAAACTCCACCAACTTCCAAGCAAGCTTCCAAACAAGGGCCTCCCTCCCACCGCAAACCCTGGTCTACACAGGGAGGCCAGACTGACTGATCTCAAACCCAGGGCTGGTAAGGGTGGAGAGACTCCAGATCACATTTTTCCAGCTTCAAACCATACCCAATGCTGCCACGATGCCCTTGCAGCCCTGAGTCAAATCAAGCAAATGGGTTCAGCACAAACACAGGAGCCCTCCCCCCTCCAAGCACTACACAATGAAGGTGCTCCTGAAGCAGGTCAGACACCCCCACCCGCTCAGTCAGGGTGCCCATCGACCCCCGGCACCCTGTACCATGCCACACATGGATAAGGCTCCCATGCAAAAAGGACTTGCGCTCCATACCAACACACACCTCTTGCACCTGTAAGGAACAAATGTTGTGGTCACCAACGGCAACTGTTCCCAATGCCAGGCATCGAGCACCCAGACAGCCCTGCTGCGAGGCACCTGCACTCCGCCAATCCGCCCCACTTAACCACCGGCATCCATGCCAGAGGATCACCCCTTCACTCTCTTCAGCATGGACATCTGACTTTGCCTTGGCAGCAGGACCAGGGTGAAGGACAGACCCCTTTGAGAAGCACTTGCCCAGAAGGCCCCAGCAGATCTCCCTCCTTTGCAGGTCTTGGCCCCACCTAACAATCCTTAGCCCAAAGCATGGGCCATGTGATTTTGTATCCCCTCACTCACCAACGGCACTGCCAGCGTCTGTGGAGGCCTGTGTGGCCCTGCTCCTGTCAGTCCGAGAGGTAAGGGCGAAGCCAGGACATTGGAGGGGGGGAGGGGAAAGGCTTATGCGCGGCGAAAGCAGCAGAGACGCGGTGGGCCTGCTCCTTTCGCCGCCCACAAGCTGGGACCATGGGAGGAGGAGGGGGGGAAATGGTTTCGCCTCAGGGAAAAGAGCAGGCTCGCGGCGGCCTCGGGTGGGTAAGGGGGGCGGGGGGAGCGGCTTCGTCCTGGGGAAAGGAGCAGGCTCGGAGCGTCGGGCCTGCTCTTTTCCCCGGGATGAAGCGGTGGCCTTGGCTGGGGAAGGGGCGGGGGGAGTGGCTTCATCCTGGGAAAAGGGGAAGAGCAGCTTCATCCCGGGGAAAGGAGCAGGCTGGGCGCCTTTCTGATGCGCCGGGCCTGCTCTTTCCCCGGGACAAAGCAGCGGCCTCGGGTGGGTAGGGGGGCGGGGGGAAGCAGCTTCATCCCAGGGAAAAGAGCAGGCTCGCGGCGGCCTCGAGTGGGTAGGGGGGCGGGGGGAGCGGCTTCATCCCAGGGAAAAGAGCAGGCTCGTGGCGGCTTTGGGTGGGTAGGGGGAGCAGCTTCATCCCGGGGAAAGGAGCAGGCTCGGTGCGTCGGGCCTGCTCTTTTTACCCGGGATGAAGCGGCGGCCTCGCGTGGGGAGGGGGGCAGGGGGAGCAGATTCATCCCGGGGAAAAGGGTCTTAAATTTATCCAGGACGAAGCAGCGGCCTCAGGTGGGGAGGGGGCGGGGGGAGTGGCTTCGTCCCGGGAAAAGAGCAGGCTCGGTGCGTCTCTGACTCGCTGGGGGCGGCCCCCCACACCCAGCCGCCTGCCCGGTAGCGCCCGCTGTATTTGGGCTACAGCGGGCCTTAAATCTAGTCTGTACACCGCCCGTGGCGCCGCGGGCGCCACGGACTAAATAAAACAGTAAGGGGTTCTGGGGCGGGATGTGTCCGGGATGAGGAAGGGTCCGGATTGGACCCTTCCTCATGACAGACAATCAGAGGGATCAATCGGCAGGCGCTTTGCGCCTGCCGATTGGTCCCTCTGATTCCCAGCCCCAGTAACTGCGAGCCGCGCACAGCGCGGCTCGCAGTTGCTCCCGGCCTGATGCGGTGAGAGGCGCAAAGCGCCTCTCGCCGCGTCAGGCCGGCCCCTGAGGGAGTCCCCGGCAAGACTCCAGCCGCCGAGAACCTCCAGCCACCGAGACTCTAGCAAGACTCCAGCCGAGGCAAGACTCCAGCCGCCGAGAGGGAATCAGGGCCAGGCCGCGCCCGAATCGGGGCCCGATCCGCGGGCGTTCCCCACGGGCGCGGCCTGAAGCGTGGGCGTGGCGGGCGCGGCCCGATGCCCTGCCGGTCCCCAGCCTAATAAAGGTTGGGGACCACTGCCCCAGAACCTGCAGAAAAAAAAAAAAACCCAGTGGAGCCTTTCGCCGCTTCCAGCCGGCGCGCCTCCGAGAAGCAGCAGAAAGAACCCACCCCCCCCAGCCGCAGAAGATCAAAAAAACGCAGAGGAGCCGCCGCAGCCCAGCGCACCACGCCTGGGACTCCCCGCCAAAAACTACGAGACGCTGAGGAGCCGCCACCCGCCTCCTCTTTCAGGTAGCCTGTCCCTTGCTCTGTCCCTCGCCTGCCCCTCGCTCTGGTCCCCGCCTGCTAGCGCCCATTGTCTTCTTGATACAATGGGCTTTTTTACTAGTATATATATAAAATGGGAAGCACCAAGCTCTGGGCCGCATAATTTGTGCTACTGAATTCGGGAGAACCCCAGAAGTGTCATTCAACGTTCCAATTAACTGACAGTCATCCTTTTGCTAAAAAATGCCTCTTGCCTTCTCTGCCGCGCACCTCCCACTCTTCCCCTAGCCCATTACTGACCTTTATCTTGCACCAGGATCTCCAGTTCTTCCCGGATCCCCTCGTACCAGCTGGTGAGATCCACATGGAGAGAATAATCACAGCAGGATTTGGTGTCCGCTGCCTCATGCCACTTTTCAAACGCAGTTAATAAACTGGAGCCCGGTCCCGGAAGGACATGGTCAACTGCAAGGGGGAGTGGACACAGATCATGTGACATCTGAGATTTGTGAGCCATGACAATCCACACAGCATTGGCAGAAGCACTGCAAGTTTTATTGGGCATGTTGTTTTCCAAAGTCTTAAAGAAACTGCATGCTTTTCTTGAGAAACCAGATGTTTTCATTATCCATCCATTTTTAATCCTGCCCTTTCTCCAAGAAGCTCACAGTCATGTACCCGGTAATTCTTTCCCAGTGTTATTCTCACAACAGTCCAGCAAGGTAAATTAGAGTGGGCAAGAGTGACTGGCACCCAGAGTCATCCAGTCAGCTTCACAGGCAAGGAGAGACTTGAACCCATGTCTTCCAGATCTTAGACCAAAACTTAAATCAACATATCACAGTGGCGCTCCCAGGAACAGTGCTGCCCTGCCATTGGATTTCACTTCCTTTTTTGTCAAAGCAACATTATGGACAAGAAACAATATCCACCTTTTGTCCCGTTATTGTCAAATAACAAAATGCCTCACTTAAGACAGAAGGGTTGTGTGTGCAGTCAACCACCCTGCATATGGTAGAGCCTTGCCCCTCTAACAGAGGCTTAATGTGTAGAAATGGCAGTCGAAGCCTTTCATAGCATGGAGGTAAATAATATCACCCACTGAATCACCTCCCCGCAAAGCCTCTATCAAGGGGAAAGAACGTGTTTACTCCAGATCGGGTGTCATTCCTACAGGAGAGTCAGCTCTCCACTGATGCCAAGGGAATGCCAGGATGGTAGGCTTAGAAGAGCAGGGCTGTTCAATATATCAAAAATATCGGAGAGGTGTGTGTGTTTGCACACCCTTAGTAGCAGTCTATTTTAATTTTATTTACCTTTTCGTGTTCATAAACAGAGGGATTTAAGGCAGAATAATGCACCTGAGCAAGAGAGGTTCACATTCCAATCCACACACAAGGCTTCCGGGTATATTCTTTGTTTTCTCAGTTAGGAGATCGCAAGAACTAGGCCTGAACACATACTCATCCCACTCGTGCTCTTTTAATGCAAGCAAGCTTGAAGGCAAACAGGCTCCTGGAGGGAAACCCAGGGCTGTGATCCCAAGACCCACAGAAAGCTCTCTGGCTGAGGCTCAGCAAATCTCTCCCTGCAGAAGATTACTGGGAACGTCAGTGCAAGAGGCATAAAGGACTATGAAAAATATACAGATATTTCCAAACACAGCGGTCACACTGGGCATACAGTCCAGGTAATCAAAGGATGTTCACCTCCACCTCCCTTCCATAGAGGCTGGGTAACCCTCAAAGGCCCTGACATCAGGGGGCTGAAGCAAGGAGGGGAATTGGATGAGATCTCCCCTCCTCCCACTTCCTTCAGTGGAACCCCCAAGGGATCCAGGCCAAGGTCTTCAACGAGCAGCAGCTCCTATGCCCTATTTGGCCAGCAGAAAACCCACTGGCAGACACCCACAGGAGCTGCCTCAACTGACAGCTTTTGAAAAAGTTCTGGCCTTGTCCCTTATCACGTGGAACAAGGAGACTAAATTCTTCTCCAAGTCTCTGGAGAAAGGAACTTGCAGCCTTTGCAGTTAAGCATCTCACCGGGACTTACTAATCATGGTGGTGCCTCCTGCTAGAGCCGCCTTTGTGCCTTGGAAGAAGTCATCCACAGGGGCCATGCCCTGGCACGGCTTCTGGAGGTACGTATTGACATCGATGCCTCCAGGAATAACCAAGCGCCCATTCGCCTCGATGGTCTTCACTCCCCCAGGGACAATCAAATTCTCTCCTATTTGCCTAACAAGAAATAAGAAAGGCTATTTACTCCACTACCTAGAACCACTGAGTTCAGGCACACAGAGTCCCCCTGTCAAAAAATGTTTCCCACAATTTTCTACTGTTCCATGTTGCTTATTTCACTTCATTCATTGTTGTTAATCTAAGTTATCTGGACTGTTTCTGTTCGGTTTTATGTGAACCGCCCTGAGCCTTCGGGGAGGGCAGTATATATAAATATATAACAAACAAACAAACAGGTCTGTGGAAGGAGACTCCAAGAGTCAAAGAACAACATGATTATCAAATTGAAACCTGGAACAATAATCTTGAAAATCTCAGGTATAAAAATCAAGTTTTAGGTCTAATCTACAACTTTTAAAAGACGTTTGATTCCAGTGGCACTTTTCAGTCCACCAAAGTTTGAATGAAACTTTGTTGGTCTTAAAAGAGCCACTGGACTCAAACGGCCTTTCTACACTCGTTAAATGTAGTGAAATCCTTACTTTAGGTAGTCACTCCACATGACGTTGCCAACATCCAGTGTCCAGGCAGCAAGCAGCTGGCTACACACTCCATTTAAAGCGCTAGTTGGGGAATCGCTACCCCAACCTTGGTTGAATTCGATCATTGTTCCCATGTTTAAAAATGGTGACCATAACGACCCTAATAATTTTAGACCTATTAGTTTATTATAAGTAAGATTTATGCAAAACATCTTGAGCCCTAACTGATTGGGCTCGCTCTCAAAGAATTATAGGCCCTGAACAGATTGGTTTCTTGCAGGGTAACTCTACTATAGATCATTGTTTAACTCTCTCATGCCTGGCCGAGAAATATATTGGAGGCACTTCAATAGAACAAGTCAAAACATTTAAGTATCTAGGCGTTACCTTCCAATATAACCAGAAATGGCGCTCCCACTGCCAACGAGCTATCAATCTGGCCAAATCCTCATCTTCCTTGATAAAACAGTTCTTTTTCTCTGCGAAAGGTAACCAATTTATTCCTGCAGCAATTAAAATTTTTAATGCCAAAGTGATGTCCCAGCTCCTGTTTGGATGCCCCTTATGGGTTCCTGCCTTCAATAAATCTATTGAGGGTGGTCAATCTGCTTCCTATATGCAAATTGCAGGGGTTCCCAATTGTGTCTCCTACCATGCCATTTGCGCAGAATTTGGCCAAATTAGGGTAGAGATGAGGGCCTGGATAGCTACTTTTAAATTTTGGGTCAATTTTTTAGAATAGAAACTGGCAGCCTTTTAACTTGTCTCAAAAGTGACCCTCTTAAATTTCGATGGTTCCAAGCTACTGAACAAAAATTAGTCTCCATTGGCATCGACCTGAACTCCCTACTACCTCTGGAAGAAAAATGTATCCTCCGGATTTTAAACAGAGAATATTAGACCATGAGCAGCAGGAACTCATACCTACCCAGCCTCGAATCTGCTCACCAGCATTCTTTGGCATCACTATGCAGAGAAATATTATGCATCTTCTTGATGTCCCACCCCTGAGAAGAGCTTTTCTCCTGGCACGAATGAATGCTTTCCCCTCAAAGGTCTTAGAGGGAAGATTCCACCATATCCCATACCATGCGAGACTCTGTCCGTGTGGTTCTGGCTGCCCTGACTCTGTCTCACACATTTTGTTAGATTGCCCCTTATATGAGCAGTGTCGAGATGACAGCTTTGCTGGGAAAAGCGTTCTGTAAGTAAATCTATGACCTTGCAATTTCTGCTCTCTGACAAAGACCCAACCATTTTAGTTACCAGAGTTTTAACTAAGATGCTTTTATAATATGCTGCCTACCTTGTATTTTATCTTTTATAGTTTATTTAATCATTTTAAGATCTGTTTGTTTATGTAACCCCATAGCCTATTTTATTATTTTGTTGACATTTTAAACCCTATTTTTATATGTCTTATACATATTTTATGCCAATAAAAGGTTACTGACTGACTGACTGACCCCAATCTAAAAAGTGCCAACTAGAGGAAAGCACCCAGCAGGAAAGCACCCAGCAGGCCACCAACAAAAGGAATCTGTGCAGGTGAAGAAGTGCTATCTTCACCTCCAATGTCCCAACCTTGCACCTGCCTTCCTCTCCCTTCTCCTGGGGATGGGATATTTTTTTAACATGAACTGCCTGGAGCAACAAATAGGCGTACAAGCATGCAGACAAAGTCCAAAATTATTTTCCCCCAAAGTTGTCACACAAAGCATGCCTCTCTAAAGTCCTCCCCAAAAAAACAAAATCAGGAACTTAAGGGGTGGCAATATAAAGGCACCATGCATCTATGATTAGATGCATAGGCATTTCAATAGAGAAGTATTGCATTTTTAAAAAACTTAGCAAGCATTGAAAAAAAGGATTGGTTGCCAGGATTTACTGACAGGCAGAAGAGAGTCGCATGTAAAGCGCATTGTTATCTTCCATCATTTCCAGCAGGCAAGAAGTGCAAAAAGGTAAATGGAAGCGAGACAGCAAGGTGAGGAATGGCTGGAGGTGCAATAATATTTAGCACTACACCATTACACTACCATGATGCTATTTTTTTCGATGTGCGGAAATGCCCAAACTTTTTTCTGCAGTTTCTTACCAACACAGCTGTCCACCTGAATCTTTGTACAACATTTAACTTAGTATCATGCACACATAACATGTGTGTGCACACGCATTGTCTGCACGTTCTTTACCCTACAACAGTGGACCCCAACCCCCGGTCTGGGGACCGCTACCGGTTTGCGGATCAGCTGGTACCAGTCCGGGGCTCCTCCTCGTCCTCCTCCCCAGCTGCTGCCTCGGGAGCTGCTCTGCCACTCTGCTGCTGGCTCACCTTTGGTGCTCTTTGGTGGCTGCCATGGCTGGGGCTCCCCCTTGGCGTGGCACTGCGCAGCTGTTGCTGGCAGCATCCCTTAGCACTGACCAGTCCCCGGTGATAAAAAGGTTGGGGACCACTGCCCTACAATATATTTTTTTTATTACATGCAATTGCTGAGAGATAGTAATGAGCCTTAAACTGGCCAGGATGTAGTCAGTATCAAAAGGAAGTTCAGAGTTTAAAAACTAACTTTATAAGTCCATCTTCGAGGTACACATCTGCATAGAATGAGTGGTCATCATTGATAATCCGTCCACCTTTAATAAGTAGCCGATCACTCTGAGGGGAAAAACAAATCACAGAAAACAAGGGAAATAATATAGAAATGAGCAATTCAACTGCCATCAAAGTTGTGTGCCATGAAACCTCAGCCGCAGGAAACAGAACATATCTCAGAGGCCCCAAGGACTCACCAAAAGAATCGGCTGGGTGGCTCTGCTGTACTTCTCAGAGTTCATTTACATCAGTGGTCCGCAACCTTTTTAAGGCTGCAGACCGGCGGCAGTGGGGAGGGGCAATCGCCCGGCTGCACATGCGTGTTTGCGCCAGGCGCGGCCGCAAACACACATATGCGGCACTCCTGTGCATGCGCGAAACTGCCACACATGCGCATTTGCGGCCGCACATGGCGCAAACATGCATGTGTGGCCCTGCTTCCCTCTCCCCCCCTCCCACAAAAAGAATCTTGCCGGGCCGATTTGCTTGCGGCCTGGGACGTTTCTTACAGCAGGGGGGGGGGGAGGGAGCTGCGGTCCGATGCCAGGGCCTTTGCGGCCTGGCACCGGGCTACAGCCCGGTGGTTGGGGACCACCGGTTTACATGATGCATATATTGCTCACTAATACTGGGCGTAAAAGGAAGTGGAACCTTTCTCTGCCATGAGAAGGGGGAGCCCGAATCTTTTTCTCACCCAATAGCTATTTGGTAACTCAGGTAAGAAATACTACCAGTCCAAAAATTGGGCAGCATTTAAAAACAGAATTCAAATCTGACATCATTTTTCAAGAGATTTACAATTATATGGCTAAAATATCATGATGGTGAGAGTAAATTTTTCTGAATATAGGGGTGTGCGCATCAACAAAATTTCAGATGCACACTTCAGGCACATTAAAACAGACTTCCTCCAGCATTATAGATAGGTAGGACTGTATGCTAATTTGCTACTCTCCAGAGTTCTGACCAGCTGCATTAATCCAATTTTAGCTATATTGATTAATGACCTCAAAACCTGAATCCAGGGGCACCTTCAAAACCAACAAAGATTCGTTCAAGGGGTGAGCTTTCTTGTGTATGCACACTTCCCCAGACAATGGAAGGCTCACGCCTTGAACGAATCTTTGTCGATCTTGAAGGTGCCTCTTGATTCTAATTAGCTCTTCCTGGCTACTAAACCCCCCCCCCCTGTAATATCTGAGGGAAGTTCGCTGCCTCAACCGGCCATGCAGCACTTGGGAAACTCACAGCCACGCTGGCAAGTCCAAGGCCGCCTGAGCGCCTGCGACGGCCCTTTCGAAGGCGAGCCCATGCAGGGCGGCGGCGGCGGGGGCAGGGGGTGTCCAGGACTACAATTTGGGGCGGCCGCCCAAGCACATTGGTCTCGCAGCTCGAGGGCCACCCTTCTCCCCTCCGGGGGATCCGCGCGGGGCTCCAGCCTCTCGAGGCGCGGCTGGAGCAGGGCCCGCCCGGCGTCTTCGGCACCTCTCCGGGGTCCTGCCCGCCCGCCCCGGCCGTCCCCTGCGCGCCTTCGCCAGCCCCCGCCCCCCTCCCGCCGCGGCGCCGAACAATAGGCAGCCCCCCCACCCCCACCCACCGTGAGGCGCGGGAGGCTCCTCGGGCCCGGCGAGGCCGCCATGCCGGCGGCGGCGGCGGCAACAAAGCGGGGGGCGGGAGGGGGCTGCCCCGGCCCTGCCCAGACGCGCGACGGCGGGAAGAGGGCCCCGGGGCGTCCGTCTCCGCCCAGGAGGGCGTCTCTCGCGGCAGCCCGGCCGGCCCAGCAGGCGCCCGCAGGACGCAGGGGGGCCCGGGGACGGGCGGGGAAGCCCAGGGGCCCCGCGCCTGCGCAAACCGCATTCTGGCGGCGGCGGCGGCGGCCGAGCCTGCGGGGAGGTGCCTCTGCCGCGCCCCTTCCCCTAGGCCAGAGACCAGCTGCGGCGACCGACCCCCGCCCGGCCCTGGGAGTGATGGGGGTGCTCCGCATGCCTCCCAGGCCTAAAGGGAGGGCGCTTCTGCTGGCTTCCTGCTCTGCTGGGCCCCTGGCTGGCAAAGCGGACCCCTTGGAGCCTAGGGATACCCCTGCCTAGCCTATGGTTTCCCCACCTGTGCAGCTGGTTTTACTGATCAATGACTGTGCTTGAATAGTGCAGTCCTAAATTGTCCATTTAGACTTCAGTTTTATGTATTTTTAGGTACTTTATTTATTTTGTAAGCCACCTGACGCCCTGCAGGTTAGGAATGCTCAAAAGTCCTAGAGAGGACCAATCGTTTAAGTTCTTCAGATTGTTGCCCTCAGATGCACCTAAGGAGTCTAGGCCTCATCCTGGGACTCCCAAGCAGGCAGCAATGATGACTACTCTCCAGGAGATCTATTTTAGGATCCCAAGGGTACCAAGTGCTGGAAATCAGGCTCCAGGGATCCATCTCCATCAATCCAGCAGCAGCAGCTGGGAGCTCCTAACTGGCCAGACTGAGCCATGGACTCTAACCAGTTTAAGAGATCTTGGACCTGAATTTAGTGACCATCAAGAATATGAAAAGCCAAATTAGAGTCATGTGCCAAGCCATGTTCCCTGGTGAGCAGGGCAATTCACCTCCAGAACAGAACTGCTGTAACCGTGGGCAATGGACCGTGGGCAGTGCCAGACCCTGCCAGCTCCAGACTGGTGCTGAGAAGGACTTCCTGTGTCCACGAGGGGACACTCACTGGCACAGCTTAGTGGGAACAATGATTCCAAGAGCACGGGACCTTGACAAGGTTTTCAGATAGCTCCAGTTTAGGGAGCAGACCCCAGAGTGAAGGCTGGTTCACAGGATTCTGCCCTTGTCTGAACACCTATGGATGTCCACAGGCCTCAGCCACAAACGACATGGAGGGTTTCCTGCATGAAACAAAGATGACCCCCCCCACACACACACACACACCATTTTTTCAGTGGGGCTTGTCCAGAGGGCTCTGCAGTGCACTTGTGCCTAGGCCGGGGTCTAGCAGCCCTAATACCCTGAGCAAGGGGAGGAAAGGGGCCTACCCCATGACCCCTTCTTTTCAAAAACCATGAGGGGGACAAAAATGAGGAAGCCTAGATGAGTATCCCTGTACACAGAAAGAAGGGGGAACCAGTGGGGGCCCAGGGCAGCACAGGTACCCCAGCTCAGAATGCGTCTGGAAGCCACAGAAGAAAGTCAGGCTCTGGGGGCCCCAATCAGACCCACCAGCTTCCTTGGGCAGCATTCAGCTCTGCTCTGTGGCTTCAGACCAACACAGAAGCCAGTGGGGGATGGGGCTCAGAGTGTTGCATGGGGTCTATGGCCACCCAGGTTCAACCCCCCCCCCCCGCCCCACAAACCTCCGTGGCAGGCCTGGGGCCAGTGAGTCTACTACCTGCCTCAATGCTGGGGAGGCTTAGTCTTCAAGTAATACAGATGTGCACACAACTGGGGAAATGGGTATAAAGTCTGTCCTGGCATGGGCTGTGCTGCTCTGCATGCCCCAAAAGGGCTGCCCACCCCCGGAGGTTCCTGGCCAGCCAACCCAGCAGCGTCTTTGTGCCGCTCCGGCGACTGGAAAGATCACGGCGGCAGGCCTCCCGCCCCCTTCTGCGGGGTAGTCGAGCGGGAGAGGGCAGGCGCCGGGGCTGAGCCGAGCGGCAGTCTAAGCCACGAGGGAGGCCCTGGGCTTGGCAGAGGGAGGGGGGTCCCGGGGCCCCCGCCCAGCCCTCCCCCCCGGCCGGCGCGGTACCTGGCCGAGTCCCGGGAGCCAGAGGCGCTCCTTGGCGGGCTCGCGGATGCGGACGGCGGGCGGCTTGTCGTCGCGGTCGGCGCCGGGCGAGCTGATGGCCGAGCCGGAGACCTCGCTGGCGTCGCTGGCCGTCTCGCTGCAGCCGTCGCCGGGAGCGCCGTCGAGGAGGTCGTGGCGGCTGCGGCTGCGCGGCGTGCGGGCGCCCTTCTTGCCCACGCTGTAGGCCTCGAAGTCGATGGTCTTGTTCTCGTAGGCGCCCTCCACCGCCGCGAACATCCCGCCGTACTTCTGCCGCGGCGTCTGCGCCGCCGTCCCCGGCCGCGCCAGGTACACGGGCAGCTCGTCCTCCGCCGCCGGGCCCCGCGCCCGCGCCCGCTCCGCCATCCCGCCCCGCAGCCCCAGCCCAGCCCAGCCCAGCCCAGCCTCCCACGGGCACGGCCACGGGCCGGGGGCTGCGCGCAGGCGGTCGGAGGGGCGGGGCGGGGAGGGGCGGGGCGCCTGCAGAGCGGGCCGAGCGCCGCGCCGGAGGAGGAGCCTGGCAGGAGGAGGGGCCGCGCCGCCCCCAGGAGCTGTCCCTTCAGCACCCGCCCCCCCCCCCCCGGTGCCTGGCCCGGGAGCCTGTCGGGAAGGCTGCGGCGAGGGGGGGGGGGGGGTCCTGCAGCCGCAGACCTCGTTCCGGGGACCTGCAAGCCAGGCGGCCAGAAAAGGGAAGAGGATGGCAGCTCCTCCGCCGCCGCCCAAGCACCTGTCCGAGACCCACAGCAGCTCCCGCGGGGGGAGGCGTGCTCACAACTTGGGGATGCCCCCGGGGAATGTCTGGGGGTGGGGGCTAGGGGCCCTCCTTGCTGGCCTTCCGCCCAGTTCACTGCACGGAGAAGCTCCTCCCCCTTCCCCATACACACACACTCACACAGGGCCCCTCCTCTGCATCAGGAGGCATCACCAGGGCAATTGGCAAAGGCAACCTTTCCACATGCTAGTCAAGATATTACTTCAAGAAATGAGAAATCCTCCACATGAAGGCATTCTATCTCGAATGTCAGGTTGTAATAGTCATCTTAGATCAGGGAAGCAGAAAGCACCACACACCTTTCCACTCTGGCTGTCACAGCAGCTGTGGGCGGCGGGGGGGGGGTCTTTCTCTCTCTTGCCAGGTTTCCATAGCCTTCCTTGGCTTGCTGTGCCTTCCCTTCATTGTTTACGTCTCTTCAGGCCTTCACTTTTCACTCATCTCTGCAGCTTCCTTCTATCTCCACAGCATCTCAGGGGGGGGGGGTATTTCCGCACATTCATCTAAATAGCGAAACACCCCCTGAATGGTAAAGCACAATAGAAGAAGAAGAGTTGGTTCTTATATGCCGCTTTTCCCAACCCAAAGGAGGCTCAAAGCGGCTTACAGTTGCCTTCCGCTTCCCATAGTTTATTGCGCCTCACAGGTCCTCCATCCCTTACAGCTGTCTTGTCTTTTTCTGCCATCTTATTTCACAATATGCCCTTCTCATTTGCGTCCTAAAAAGTCATAAGAGAGAGCAACCTTTAACTTGTCATGCTTTGGCCTGTCAATCACTTTAGGCAACCAAGGGTTTTTGAAACTAATTTCATCAGTCCGAGTATTTCCTCGTTTTCGCAAACGTTATTTCCATCTAACCTACACGCCCCCACAACGCACCCACGGCACACCTGTATAAAGCCTCCAAGAAGCATGTCTGTCGGCCATTGGTCTATCTGCTTCATCTGAGTTGCCATTTTGGGAGCAAATTCAAAATGGAGAATCTCCGGTTCATGCTGCTGGCTCAGATCTACATTCTTGTGGGATGACTTTGTGTCACCCTTTTGCAACTCAGAGGAAACACAGCCATATGGGCAGATGAAAGTTGCCACCTTTGGGCTTCGTGCCCTGGGTGGCAGCTGGTTGTTTGATAGTTGTAGGTGTTTTTTGGTGGGGGGCTAGTTTCAGTTTAGGGGGGGTTGTGTTTGTTCTTAGGTTGGTTTAGCTTAGGGCCTTGCAGGGCCAGTTTTTGCCAGCCACCTTTGGGGGAGTGCCCTGGGTGGCTGCTGCTTGTTTGTTGAAGCTGTTTCTTTGGTTAGCCTAGGTAGAGTTAGCTTGTTTGGTTAGGGCCCTGTGGGGCAAGTTTTTCTTGGTAGCCACCTTTGGGGGAGTGCCCTGGGTGGCTGCTGGTTGTTTGTTTGTAGAAGCTGTTTGGTTGGCCTAGGCTAGGCTTGGTTTGGCAGTTTGGGCCTTGCAGGGCCATTTTTTCTCGGTTGCCACCTTTGGGGGAGTGCCCTGGGTGGCTGGCAGCTCGTTGGTGCTTGTTTCATAGATTGTTTCCTTCCTGGGGGGAATTGCTGCATTCTTCTTGGGGTGCCCAAGTAGTGGCCCTTTAAATAGGCAGTAAAATCCATAGTGTTAGGAGAAATTATAAAGTGCAAATAATTTTTTAGAATAGATAGTTTCTTTCCTAAGTAGCCAGATAGGATTTTTATAAGAGAACAGTGATTTGGGTTTTAGGTTAAAATAGTATTTTCTTAATAGTTAAAAAAATTAAACTTATTGAAGGCCAGCTTTCCTGGTAGAGACAGGAATTGATTTAGAGGCCAACTGGTTTAGGGGTTCTTCTTAACAGATCAGGTGGGGGCTTGGTGCACAAATCTGCTCCAGCCTTCCTTCTAGCTAGTAACACTCGGGTAGCTTAAAACACTTTAAAAGTGTTAACAGGGTTTTTTTTCCTTCTAATTTTTCCCTGCCGTAGGTTAGGTAGGGCCAGTTAAACGTAGGTAGGCCCAGAGAGGTTCCTTTAGTTTAACAAAACAAAAAGAAAAAAGAGAGAGAACAGGAAAACTCCATAGAAGTTAGGTCAGCTTAGGGTCTAAAAAAACCAAACAGGTAGCTGGTTTTATAAGTTTCAAGGTTTTCTTAGAAACAGGTGTTAGGGCAGTTAGTGGTAGGGCCTCAAATTTCCCTGTCTCTTAGATTACAGTTAGTAGAAAAAGTTTGTCCAAGGGAACATGAGTGGGAAGAAGGAAGGTCAGGCTAGGGGCCCTGAGGGAAAGGCCCTACAGAAAACTAGAGGGGTGGAGGGGAGTGAGAGGGGGAAGGAAGCGTCCTTCCCCCCACCTGAGAAGAGGCCTGTCTTGGGTCGACCTTCCACCACTCCGACCGGAGTGGTGCAATAAAGAGTGTCCGCAAGGGTCTCTTTATTCAGGCGGCTGCCAGAGCGCCCCCTTCTAAGGTGCGTCAGGCAGAGGTCTTTGCTGGCACTTCTGTGGGGCCTGCTGATCAGGCAGCCCCTCGTGCCGCTCCTTTTGCTAGCGAGGCATGAGGGCGTCAGGAGGAGTTGCCTGATCTCTCCCTCGGGGTGAGCCTTGGGGACATGAGTGGCTTGTCCTTCATGTCCCCAGGCATCACCTTGGGGTGCAGAGAGCCCTGGAGGAGATGGGTGAGGGACTGGCCCGCCAGTCTACTCCCCCTTCTCCTCGAGGATCCAGCAGGCTTCAGATGGGGGGGGGAACAGGAGCAGATGGTAGAGGTGGTGCAAGAGGGAGAGATGGAGGTGGCACCCCCTGCCCCGCCATCTCGACCCCTTCCTCCTCTCTCACTTCCTTCTGTCCCCACCTCAGGACACACTGTGTCCGTCCCGAGCTCCTCACAGGAGCAGCTCAGAGGACTTCGCAGGCTGCAAGCCAGCCTGCATCGTCCAAAGGCTCCAAAGTCTGGAATTACTTCCAGACAGTGGAGGGAACCCACCTAGCAGAGTGCCAGCTCTGTAGGCAGAGGGTTAGTCGTGGAAGGCAAGAGCGTCACTACATGACTAGCGGCCTCATGAACCACCTGAAGAGGCACCACCAGGCTGTCCTGCTTCAGGGGGAGAGACAGGCCGGCAGTGGGGTCCTGCGCAGGCACAACCTACCAGCACGGGGCTGGAGAGTCTACCTGGGACCTCCACCTTGAGAGCTCTCCCTAAGAGTTCTTCTCAGGGGGCGGGTGGAGTTAGAGGGAGGCAAGCGACCATGGTGGAGATGCTTGCCCGGGCTGGCAGTGGCATGCCAAAAGGGGGGTTTGAGGCAGGGTGTAGGGCTGCGAACCATGACCTAGCTGCGCTCATGGCAGTGGGTGGGTACCCCTTTCGTCTGGCCGACGACATGTACTTCCACCGACTATGCCGTTGCATATCCACCTGGTACACGCCTCCTAGTCGTACCATGATTAGCAGGACAGTGTTGCCCTCTCTTTATAGGGCAGCCAGGTGCCGCGTGGAGGTAGAGATGTCCCGAGCTTCAGGGATGGTGAGGGCTTACCTCGGTGAGCCACAGGAGTCCGAGAACACCTGTCCCTTGAGATACTGGGCCAGGATGGAGGCGGTCTGGCCGGCCCTCTCCCGCCTGGCCTGTGTCTACCTTTCGTTCCCGCCAATGAGCGTCCAGAGCGAGCGGGCATTTTCTCATGCTAGCAGCACCGTCTGCGAGTATCGCTCCTGCCTGCCGCCCGAAAGAGTCCAGCAATTGGTCTTCCTCAAGGTCAACTTGCCGGCTCTTGGCCATCCAGAACTATTCTTGGAGGAGGACTGAGGTGAGCACAGAATTGCCGTGACTGCATCCTCTCTGAGTCTGTTCTGGGTGGCGGGGATGAAAAACGCTCGCCCAAGGTAAAAATTCAGACACCCCACACACAGAAATTCTACAATCACCAGAGGGCCAGAGATTAAATCGGGGTCCCTCAGTCATGCCACCCATTTGGAAAACTTTTCCCAGTCCCAAAGTGAGCCTTAGAGCTCATGTTAAACCCAAGAAGTAACTGAGCATTTCTCAGTGGGTGCCCAGGAGGAGTTTGTTGTTGTGCGTGCACTGATTTGTCTTTTTTGTCTTTTTGCTGCTGCCAGGGATGTTCTCCCAGAACAGCTCTGTCAGGGCTCTCTCAGGATGTGGCCTGAGTAGAGCAGTTGGATTAGAGGTGGTTTAAAGCAGTGGTCCCCAACCTTTCTGAGGTTGGGGACCGGCAGGGCATCGGGCCACGGCCATGCATCGGCCACGCCCGCAGGCCGCGCCCGCGCTTCGGGCCGCGCCCACGCATTGGCCTCGCCCCACGGATCGCGCCCACACATTGGCTGTGCCCGCGGGCCGCGCCCACGCATCGGGCCATGCCCGCGGGCCACGCCCACGCATCGGGCCGCGCCTGCATGGGCGCGGCCCAGCCCTGATTCCCTCTCCCCGCCCTGCCGCAGTAAGAAGTTTCCCGGGCCGCAAGCTTGCAGCCTCAGAAGTTTTTTACTGCGGTGGGGGGGCAGGCAGGGAGAGTGAGCCGCGGCCCGGCGCCATGGCCTTCGCGGCCCGGCATTGGGCCGCGGCCCGCAGGTTGGGGACCACTGGTTTAAAGCGGTGGCCTGTTAGGTTGTTGGATTCCCCACCAGTGTCCACTGCGCCGTGTGTGGACTTCTGGGGTGGGGGGAATGTGTCTTTTTCCTGCTGCCAGGGCTGTTCTCCCAGAACAGCTCTGTCAGGGCTCTCTCAGGATGTGGCCTGAGTAGAGCGGTTGGATTTGTGGTGTTTGAGGGCGGTGGCCCAAGCGTAGGAAGGGAAAGGTGACTGGAAGCTGCTTTGATACACCTTTGGGTTGTGAAAAGCAAGTCTTCCTCTTGCTTTGTATTTGTTAGAGGGGGGAGGCTGGATGGGAGAGCCAGTGATGAGTCCACAGCATGGATGGAGCATCCAGATTCTCCTCTGAGCTCCTCCATTTGCTTTCTGATGCTCTCCCGGGTTAGTGCGTAGGCACCGTGAAGCTTTACAGCTTCACTGGCAGTTTCTGGGGGGATCTCCAGGTCTCCCCTGGAGGTTGACATCCCTGAGCCACTAGTGTTCCTAGTGGTGCAAGGATATCCCCTCCACAGGCCAGTGCAGGGCCCCCCTCTCCTCTGCAGGGGAACCCAGGTGAGAACTCAGTGGACCTTATTGGTTCTGCAGTTCTGACCTGGAGGCTGCTTAGGATGCCAGCCACAGGTTCCCCTGCACCTGGGAGAGAGAGTCCCTTCCTGGCCTGCTCTGTTTGGAGCCAATGCAAGTCAATGTCTCCATTGACTTGCATTGGAAAGCCTTCCCCCGCCTTCCCTGGGGGCTGGGGGGAGGGGGTGCAAGGTGCACCCCTGAAACTTATTGGGGAGCTCTGGGAGGGTCTTCCCTGAGTCCCCTGAAAGTTTCAAGAAGATTGAACCAAGGGGTCCAATCCTAGGGGCTCCCAAAGAGGGTGCCCCTATCCGCTCCATTGGTTACAATGGAGTGTCAGGTTCTTTAGGCTGAACATGTT
Source organism: Paroedura picta (assembly GCF_049243985.1). Classification (NCBI taxonomy): domain Eukaryota; kingdom Metazoa; phylum Chordata; class Lepidosauria; order Squamata; family Gekkonidae; genus Paroedura; species Paroedura picta. Next base: position 4,129,031 of record NC_135378.1, on the reverse strand, counting down.
TCCCCATAAACTTCTATGGGGAATGTTCCTTGGGAGCCCCCAGGATGGGACCTCCTGGTGCAATCTTCCTGAAACTTGCAGGGGGCTGAGGGAAGACCCCCCCTAGAGCTCCCCTGCAAGTTTCAAGAAGATTGGAACAAGGGGTCCCATCCTATGGGCTCCCAAAAGCGTGAGAAAAAAAATGATTTCAGCAGGTAAATTGCCAATTTCCTTGTTCTGAAATCAGGGACCTCAATGCACAACCCTACCTGAAAGTGTCAGAAAATGGGAGAAGAAAGCGAGAGAGCGAGGGGGTGAGAAATGGTGGGGTGTGTGATTTTTAATAGCATTAAACAATTGCAATTGCAGTTGCTTAACGCAGTGGTCCCCAACCTTTTTATCACCGGGGACCTGTCAACACTTGACAATTTTACTGAGGCCTGGGGAGGGTAGTTTTTTGCCAAGGGACATCATCGCCGCCAGAGACCCTGCTCCACTTGCTTTCTCACTGCCCGCTGTGCAGTGCCACGCTGAGGGGGAGCCCCAGCCATGGTGGCCACTGGAGAGAACCAAGGGTGAGCCGGCGGCAGAGTGGCAGGTCAGCCTCCAAGGCAGCAGCTGGGGAGGAGGACGAGGAGGAGCTGCGGCCCAGTACCAACTGATCCACGGACCGGGACCAGTCTCCAGACCGGGGGTTGGGGACCACTGGCTTAACACTATGTTTTTAGAGGTGCGGTATGGCCCTTAGTATAACTCCCCCAGAAGCATTAGCCAGCTGCCTAGAAGCAGTGACGAGATGGCTCAAGCAGAGTCGTCTGAAGCTCAATCCTTCAAAGACGGAGGTCCTGTGGCTGGGTAGGAAGGGCCCATGTGAGGAAGCGCGCCTGCCTGCCCTGGATGGTGTGCAGCTCTCTATGGCTCACTCCACCAGGAACCTAGGCGTGATTCTGGATACGTCCCTCACAATGGAGGCCCAGATCACAAAGGTAGCGCGGCTGGCATTCCACCACCTCCGCCAAGCCAAGCTACTAGCGCCCTACCTGGCCCCGGAACACCTAGCCACAGTGATCCATGCGACGGTCACCTCTAGACTGGACTTTTGTAACTCGCTCTATGCAGTCCTGCCCTTAGTCTTGACCCGGAAGCTACACCTGGTTCAAAATGCAGCAGCCAGGATCCTCACTGCAACACCGTGGAGGTCCCACATCCGGCCCATTCTCCATCAACTGCAGTGGTTGCCAGTTGAATTCCGGATCAGACTAAAGGTTCTGGTAATTACCTTCAAGGCCATACACGGTCAGGGCCCAGTGTACCTGAGGGATCGCCTCCCTGCCTACCCCCCCAAAAGAGCCCTGCGCTCCACTGCTACCAACCAGCTAAGGATCCCTGGCCTTAAAGAAGTCCGCCTGGCCTCAACCTGGGCCAGAGCATTCTCTGTCCTGGCCCCCACCTGGTGGAACGAGCTCCCGGAGAAGATCAGGGCCCTGACGGAGCTTAAACAGTTCCGCAGGGCCTGCAAGGAGGAGCTCTTCCGCCAGGCATTCGGTTGACCAACAGCGACCAAAGGGCCCCTGCTCCCCGCCCCCCTCAGAACACCACCTATACACTCTGGACCTGTTTGTATGTTGCAACGTTTTATTGTTTATTGGTTATACAATTATAATGTTATATGTTTACAATTATCAGTTATTATTGCACAGTTACCCAAATGTTTTATAAGACTGTTCCATGTATTGTTCTTGTGTTATTATGTAAACCGCCCTGAGCCCCCGGGGAGAGCGGTATATAAATATATAATAAATAAAATAATAAAAAATAATGTTTTTTAATGGTGATAAGACCATGTATGGTTATGTTAATCCCCACCACCAAATGGCTAATGATCGGCCTGGAGGGGGTGGGAAGGAGAGGGGCACCAACCATACAAATCCTTGCTGGCTGAGGATCATCGCTCATGGTAGCAACCAGAATCCAGAGAAGTAAGTACTCTCATTTTAAATTAACTGTAGGGAGGGGGTGACCAAGGGGCATAGGCCAACTCTGGCCCTGTTTCTTGCATTTGGAGGGAATGGAGCTTTAATCTTCTAAGCCAGCCTTTCTCAACCAGGGTCTTGTGAAACCCTGGGGTTTCTTGACACCCCTGGAAAGGTTTTCTGAATGAGTGGGAGTTAATTTTTAATGTATTTTTTACATTTGTTAAGCATCTCTCAGGTGATATGACCATATGTAATTATGTCGACTCCCTCCCAATGGCCAATGATGGGCCTGGGAAGGAGAGGCGCCCTAGGTAGGCATGCACACAGATACCCAACCACATTTTGCATGATCCCACAAGACTTCAAGCATAAAATAGCTTAAATGGAGCACATTACATGGGTGCCTATGTCTCACTGCACACAGGAGAGGGTCTACCAAAGGTCCCAGTAAGTAGGTCAGTCTTTGGCTAATTTCTTCAGCATAGTCTTCAGAGTTTGGTTGAATCTTTAACCAACCCATTCATTTGCAGATGGCGTACTGTTGTAAATATCCTACTGGGGAGGCAATTTGCAGCAATCCAATGCTTCTTTTGCCTCCCTCCGCATTGTTCCTGAAGACCGAGTCCACCCACCTCCTGGCTCTTGTTTCTTCTTCCTCCTTTCCGCCTTTTTATTTTAAAAATGTATTGTTTTGTGCTAGGACGAACAATCACTGTGAAATATAAATAAAATATAAATAAAATAAACCAGTCTATTGCATGGACCAGCCAAGGGACCCCTGCAATCTTCACCAAGGATGTATATTTAGTTTTGAAGAAAATACATAATCATTATGTTAAGATGCACAAGCATGTTTATGATATTTTTTACTATCCTGATATTTCCCCCACCAACGTTTTATTCTCGTGGCAATGTTTCTTAATTCCTCTTATAGAAGAACTTTTTTTATTTATCCAGCCCTAATGTGGTCTCACAAAGTCCACCTGCACAAGTACAATGTTTTTCTTCGTGGCTATATTCTCCATGCTGATGAGAGACGCACCCTATCACCTCCTACTTCCCTCCTGGTGCTATAATGCACCAATCACAGCCACATGGGGCTGGGCAATGCAGTGTTACCTATGTATACCTGTGGCTGAGATTGGCACAATTTTTTGCATGCAACTTTGACTGGGGCTGCATCTGCAGTGGTAAGATTGGGAAACATAGATTAATTTTGGGGGAAAGAAGAAAACATGGCATCCAGCTCAATAGCAAGGTCCGGAGGTGGGAGGATGGTTGCATGGCAGGACAGAGAGACAAGGGACCTTTTGACCTTTTGAGTGTCTGGGGAGTGGAGAAGATGCAGGCAGCCTTGCCATCAAAACATCGATGTATTTGATGTAATGGCCAAAAAAATGCAAGCCCTTGGACCCAATAGAATTGCACTGGAGAGCAGGACTCTCTGGTGCAGGCAGATGCAGGCAGCCTTGCCATCAAAACATCGATGTATTTGATGTAATGGCCAAAAAAATGCAAGCCCTTGGACCCAATAGAATTGCACTGGAGAGCAGGACTAAGATGAAGGAAACGTGGCAGGAGTACAAACAGGTGTGAGCTCACAATAGGAAAACAGAAATTCCCTGTGAGCTGTCCTTATTATGAGATCCTAGACCGATTCCTGCATGAGGATTGAGCGGTACATCTGAAGAAGGTAGTCAGGAGCCCATTATGTCCAGCCTTCCACCAGAGCCCTGGATGGACAATCCACTGTGGCTACCCAACAGCGAGCTCCCAAGAGAAGAAATCAGCCACAAACAGCTCCAGCCGGAACAATCAGCTACAAAAAGCACCCCAACGATGAGATCCAGAATCAGATGACCTGTTTTCTGATCTCCTGACTATAGACCCAGGGGCCATTAGATACTGCAGGCCATTCGATACTGCAGGTAAGGAAAACATGCTGAAAGGTATGGTGAGGCATGGAGGTTGCAGATTTTTTGGAGGGTAACTGGCAAAATCCATGCTAAGTTGCTGTGCGTGGTTACTGAATGTTTTATAGACGGGAGCTAATTATATATATATTTAATAACGCCAGCACGTAGCACGTTAATAATAAATAACTGGTGGCAAAAAGACAGTCCGATGCTGTAAAGATTTTTATTCCATAGGAACCTGGAACGTCAGATCCATGAATCAAGGCAAGCTGGATGTGGTTAAGCAAGAGATGACAAGACTGAACATTGACATTTTAGGAATCAGTGAACTAAAATGGACAGGAATGGGTGAATTTAATTCAGATGACCATCAGGTATACTACTGTGGACAAGAATCTCGCAGAAGAAATGGAGTAGCCTTCATAATCAATAAGAGAGTAGGAAAAGCAGTCTTGGGATACAATCCCCAAAATGACAGAATAATCTCAGTTCGAATCCAAGGCAAACCATTCAACATCACAGTAATCCAGGTCTATGCCCCAACCACTGCTGCTGAAGAGGATGAAGTTGACCAGTTCTATGAAGCCCTACAACACCTTTTAAAAGCAACGCCAAAATATGATGTGCTTATCATCATGGGGGATTGGAATGCTAAAGTAGGAAGCCAAAAGATAACCAGGATAACAGGCAAGTTTGGCCTTGGAGTACAAAATGAAGCAGGGCACAGGCTGGTAGAATTTTGTCAAGAGCATACAATGGTCATAGCAAACACTCTTTTCCAGCAACCCAACTCTACACATGGACATCACCAGACGGTCAACATAGAAATCAGATTGACTATGTGCTCTGCAGCCAAAGATGGAGAAGTTCTATACAGTCAGTAAAAACAAGACCAGGAGCTGATTGTGGTTCAGATCATCAGCTTCTTGTTGCAAAATTTAGGCTTAAATTGAAGAAAGTAGGGAAAAGCACTAGGCCACTCAGGTATGAACTAAATCATATTCCAGACGAATATACAGTAGAGGTGACAAATAGATTTAAGGAATTAGATCTGATAGACAGAGTGCCTGAAGAACTATGGACGGAGGTTCGCAACATTGTACAAGAGGTAGCAACTAAAACCATCCCAAAGAAAAAGAAATGCAAGAAATCAAAATGGCTAGCTGAGGAAGCTTTACAAATAGCTAAGGAGAGAAGGTAAGTGAAAGGCAAGGGAGAAAGAGAAAGATACACCCAACTGAATGCAGAATTCCAGAGAAAAGCTAGAAGAGATAAGAATGCCTTCTTAAATGAACAGTGCAAAAAAAATAGAAGAAAACAATAGAAATGGGAGGACCAGAGATCTTTTCAAGAAAATTGGAGATATGAAGAGGTTTCATGCAAAGATGGGTATGATAAGGGACCAAAATGGTAGGGACCTCACAGAAGCAGAAGAGATTTTAAAAAGGTGGCAAAATTATACAGAAGAACTATACAAGAGCGAGCTTAACATCCCCGATGACCACAATGGGGTAGTTACTGACCTGGAGCCAGACATCCTGGAATATGAAGTCAAATGGGCCTTAGGAAGTCTGAGCAACAATAAAGCTACTGGTGATGACAGCATTCCAGTTGAACTATTCAAAATCTTAAAAGACGATGCCGTTAAAGTGCTACACCCAATATGTCAGCAAATTTGGAAAACTCAACAATGGCCACAAGATTGGAAAAGGTCAGTTTACATACCAATCCCAAAGAAGGGCAATGCCAAAGAATGTTCAGACTACCGCACCATTGCAATCATTTCTCATGCTAGCAAAGTTATGCTCAAAATCCTACAAGCTAGGCTCCAGCAATATGTGGACCGAGAACTTCCAGAAGCACAGGCAGGATTTCAAAGAGGCAGAGGAAATAGAGATCAAATTGCCAACATACGCTGGATCATGGAGAAAGCTACGGAGTTCCAGAAGAACATCTACTTCTGCTTCATTGACTATGCTAAAACCTTTGATTGTGTGGAGCACAACAAATTGTGGCAAGTTCTTAAAGAGATGGGAATACCAGAGCATCTTATTTGTCTCTTGAGAAACTTATATGCAGGTCAAGAAGCAACAGTGAGAACTGAACATGGAATCACTGATTGGTTCAAAATTGAGAAAGGAGTTTGGCTGTCGCCTTGCCTATATAACTTGTATGCGGAGTACATCATGAGAAAGGCGGGATTAGAGGAGTCACAAATTGGGATCAAGATTGCAGGGAGAAATATCAACAACCTCAGATATGCAGATGATACCACTCTAATGGCAGAAAGTGAAGAGGAACTAAAGAGCCTATTGATGCGGGTGAAGGAGGAGAGTGCAAAAGTTGACTTGAAACTCAACATCAAGAAAACAAAGATCATGGCATCCGGCCCTCTCAATTCATGGCAAATAGATGGGGAAGAAATGGAGATAGTGACAGATTTTATTTTCCTGGGCTCCAAGATCACTGCAGATGGGGACTGCAGGAAAGAAATTAAAAGACGCTTGCTCCTGCGGAGGAAAGCTATGGCAAATCTAGACAGCATCCTAAAAAGCAGAGACATCACCCGGCCAACAAAAGTGCGTTTAGTCAAGGCTATGGTATTCCCAGTTGCAATGTATGGCTGCGAAAGTTGGACCATAAGGAAGGCCGAGCGTCAAAGAATTGAGGCTTTTGAACTCTGGTGCTGGAGAAGACTCTTGCGAGTCCCTTGGACTGCAAGGCGAACAAACCAGTCAGTCCTAAAGAAGATCAGCCCTGACTGCTCCTTAGAAGGCCAGATCCTGAAGATGAGCAGGCAGTGTGATGCAGCGGTAAAAAAGGCAAATGCCATTTTGGGCTGTATCAACAGGGGCATCACATCAAAATCACAAGATGTCATAGTCCCATTGTATACGGCACTGGTCAGACCACACCTGGAGTACTGTGTGCAGTTCTGGAGGCCTCACTTCAAGAAGGACGTAGATAAAATTGAAAGGGTACAGAGGAGAGCGACTAAGATGATCTGGGGCCAAGGGACCAAGCCCTATGAAGATAGGTTGAGGGACTTGGGAATGTTCAGCCTGGAGAAAAGGAGGTTGAGAGGAGACATGATAGCCCTCTTTAAGTATTTGAAAGGCTTCAGAGGAGAGGACACGCAGTAATGGGTTTAAACTTCAAGTACAATGATATAGGCTACATATCAGGAAAAAAATTTTCGCAGTCAGAGTAGTTCAGCAGTGGAATAGGCTGCCTAAGGAGGTGGTGAGCTCCCCCTCACTGGCAGTCTTCAAGCAAAGACTGGATACACACTTTTTTGGGATGATTTAGGATGCTTTGGGCTAATCCTGTGTTGAGCAGGGGGTTGGACTAGATGGCCTGTATGGCCCCTTCCAACTCTATGATTCTATGATTCTATGGGGGAGAGGATGCTGAGGGTCAGACAGAGGAGAAGGAGGAACCCCACCAATCTCCAGAACCAGTGTCAGGTAAGTTTTATCTTGAGAATCTTGAAGGGAATATGGGAATGGCCCGGAAGGAGATGGCATGATTTGCTGGCAAAACTATTAAGTGGACTGCATGTCTCCTTTCAAAGGAACATTAGGGCAGGTGGAGCTTGAAGGGGAGGCAAGGTCCACAATAGTGGAGGTAGCACTAGCAGAACTTAGGAAAACAATACGCTCCCAACACTACCAGATGTAGTGAGATGAGTAAACATTGAGCAGGGGGTTGGACTAGATGGCCTGTATGGCCCCTTCCAACTCTATGATTCTATGATTCTATGATTCTATGATTCTATGATTCTAAGATGAAACTCAAATACTTTGGCCACCTCATGAGAAGGAAGGACTCCCTGGAGAAGAGCCTAATGCTGGGAGCGATTGAGGGCAAAAGAAGAAGGGAACGACAGAGAATGAGGTGGCTGGATGGAGTCACTGAAGCAGTAGGTGCAAATTTAAATGGACTCCGGGGAATGGTAGAGGACAGGAAGGCCTGGAGGATCATTGTCCATGGGGTCGCGATGGGTTGGACACGACTTCGCACCTAACAACAACAACTTTTATTTTCACCGTCTTACCCCGCCCCCTCTCCTCTTTTGTCACTTTCTTTTTTAGACGAAGTTCCTGTTTGTCTGTGGCTGTTATTTCTATAATAGTTCAAAAAAAATGTAATATCTCCTTTCACATTATTATACGCCTGGTCGATTAATCTATTTTTGGTGCTACAGTCTATTCTGGAAGGACATATTTTTCTACCCCCCCTTATCCCCTCCCCCATTCTCTCCTACGCTTTTTTGTTGTTTTGTTCTGTTACCTGCAGGGTCCAAAGAGGGAGTCGGTCCCACCAACCAGAAGTTCAATGAATCAACGAATTAAGCCCATTACATTGGTAGAAAAGTTTAGTAGGGCTCACAGATAACAGGTGAACAGAGTGTATGAATGCTTAGGCTATTATTCTGTTAGAGTATTGATCTAATGATTATAGCAATGTGTTAAAGCAAGTCCTCAAATCTGAAGAAATAATAGCAATATATATTAATCTATAACTCTATATTTAAAACTCTGTTTACTGTCCTGACATTGTGAAAGTGGCCAAAAAGTCAAACTACACTGTGGGCCCTTGAGCAAAACAAAATCTTTGATGACAGACAAAGACCTCGCCCAAAGCAAACCAGATCTCCTAAATCAGAGGCCACTATAACCAATTTTTGGAAGCGGAAAAAGGAGATGGCTGAAGCAAGGAAGGAGGCAAAAGTGGGGGGGGGGGAAAGAAACAGATTGGGGGAACAGAAGCAGAAGAGAAGGAAGGTGATATTGAAAACCTAGCCAATGCACAGATGTACCGCCTATTATGTAAGGGTAATACAGAGATACTGGAAGCAGTCAAAAAAGTTGAAAAGGAGGTTCAAGACACCAAGAAAGAGGTCTCAGACAGAATTCATGGTTTGAAAAAAGTAGTTGACAAAAACACAAATCAGCTGGCAACACACCAAACGAGAATCCAATGTTGGGAAGATAATTAGCAGGAGCGGGAGAGAGTGGCAGAAGACAAGTTGGAAGACCTGGAAGTAGAATCCAAAGCCAGGAACATAAAAATTAAAGGCGTGCCGGAAGAATTTGGGAAAACAGACCTGAGGAAGGAAATTACTAAAAGCTTGGAAGATTATTTAGAGGCGGAAGAGATCTGGATTGACAAAGTATATAGAATCATAGAATCATAGAGTTGGAAGGGGCCATACAGGCCATCTAGTCCAACCCCATGCTCAATGAAAGATTAGCCCTAAGCATCCAAGAAAAGTGTGTATCCAACCTTTGCTTGAAGACTGCCAGTGAGGGGGAGCTTACCACCTCCTTAGGCAGCCTATTCCACTGCTGAACTACTCTGACTGTGAAAAATTTTTTCCTGATATCTAGCCTATATCATTGTACTTGAAGTTTAAACCCATTACTGTGTGTCCTCTCCTCTGCAGCCAACAGAAACAGCATCCTGCCCTCCTCCAAGTGACAACCTTTCAAATACTTAAAGAGGGCTATCATGTCCCCTCTCAACCTCCTTTTCTCCAAGCTGAACATTCCCAAGTCCCTCAACCTATCTTCATAGGGCTTCGTCCCTTGGCCCCAGATCATCCTCGTCGCTCTCCTCTGTACCCTTTCAATTTTATCTACGTCCTTCTTGAAGTGAGGCCTCCAGAACTGCACACAGTACTCCAAGTGTGGTCTGACCAGTGCCGTATACAATGGGACTATGACATCTTGTGATTTTGATGTGATGCCTCTGTTGATACAGCCCAAAATGGCATTTGCCTTTTTTACCGCTGCATCACATTGCCTACTCATGTTTAGTTTACAATCCACAAGTACCCCAAGGTCTCGTTCACACACAGTGTTACCAAGAAACGTATCCCCCATCCAGTAGGCATGCTTTTCATTTTTCTGACCCAGATGCAGAACTTTACACTTATCTTTATTAAATTGCATCTTGTTCTCATTTGCCCATTTTTCCATTGTGTTCAGATCTCGTTGAACTCTGTCTCTATCTTCCGGAGTATTTGCCAGTCCTCCCAATTTAGTGTCATCTGCAAACTTGATGAGTAGTCCCTCCACCCCCTCATCTAGATCATTAATAAATATGTTTAAAAGTACCGGGCCGAGCACCGAGCCCTGAGGTACCCCGCTCCTCACCACTCTCCAGTCTGATGAAACACCATTGACAACAACTCTTTGAGTGCGGTTCTCTAACCAATTCCCTATCCACCCGACTATCTGAAAATCCAGATTGCAGTCCTTCAGTTTATCCATCAGAACATCATGGGGAACCTTGTCAAAAGCTTTACTAAAATCCAAGTAAATGACATCAACCAAATTTCCCCGATCCAGCAAACCTGTTACTTGGTCGAAAAAGGAAACCAGGTTGGTCTGGCAGGACCTGTTGGAGACAAATCCATGCTGACTTCCTTGGATCACCAAATTGTCCTCCAGATGTTTGCAGATCGCTCCCTTTAATATCTGTTCCATTATCTTCCCCACAACAGAGGTCAGACTCACTGGTCTGTAGTTTCCCGGGTCATCCTTCCTCCCTTTTTTGAAGATCGGAATAACATTTGCTCTCTTCCAGTCCTCCGGGACATCTCCAGTCCTTAAAGAGGTTCCGAAGATGAGGGACAAGGGCTGTGCAAGTTCTCTGGAAAGTTCTTTGAGTACTCTCGGGTGCATTTCATCTGGACCAGGGGATTTGAACTCATCCAGTGCAGCTAAATGCCTCTCGACAACCTCTCTATCCATGTTAACCTGCCACCCAGACACTATCCTTTGGCTACAGCCATCTCTAGATGTGCCTAAACACTTTGACCTGTGGGAAAAAACAGATGTAAAATAGGCACTAAGCCTTTCTGCTTCCTCTGCATCTTTCATTAGAGTTTGTCCATCCGCACCCAACAGCGGGCCTATTGCCTCCTTTACTTTACGTTTGCTCCTCACGTAACTGAAAAATCTTTTCTTGTTACAGTGGGCTTCCCTGGCCAATCTTAGCTCACTCTCAGCTTTGGCCTTTCTGATGATTGATCTACAGTGCCTAGTAACCTGTAGGTACTCTTCTTTAGAGCTCTGTCCTTCCCTCCATTTCCTGAACATTTTCCTTTTCTTTCTTAGTTCCACTTGAAGTTCTCTGTTCATCCAAATAGGCTTCTTAGAGCTCCTGCAGTGTTTTCGTATTTCTGGAATAGTCATTGATTGAGCATGCAATAGCTCTTGTTTGAGTAGCGCCCACCCTTCACATGCTCCCTTCCCTTCCAGCATTCTCGTCCATGGTATGACGCTCATCATGTCTCTGAGTTTATTAAAGTTTGCCCTACGAAAATCCAACATCCGCGTCTGGCTACAAGCTACCTTGGCTCCCCATCTCAAAAGGAATTCTATGAGGACACGGTCACTTCCCCCTAGGGTCCCCACCTCCTTCACCTCATCCACCAACTCTTGCCTGTTGGTCAGGATTAAACTCTCCCCAGTAGCTCTCTCCACGTACTCTCAGTAGTCTGAGTGTACTCAAAGAGTGTACTCATAGAGTGTACTCAAAGGCAGCCGCATGCAAGAAACAACCAAGAGACACCCTTGTAAGTTTTGACAGTAAAGTAGTAAGAAATAACTTGCTCCAAAAGCATCGGGATACGCTGCTGAAATTGGCAGACCAAGAAACACAAATCTTTCAAGATTTGCCAGCAGATACACTACGGAAAAGATCACAATTCTATTTTTTGCGACAGATTGCCAAAGAGATAAGATACTTCTGGAGAATTCCATTTGCCCTGGAAGTGATATTACCATCGGGAAGAAAAACTATTCGAACGCTCCAACAGGCTCAAGAGCTTGCAGACAACTTATCTCAAGGCACCTCAGGGGCAGGATCACCCAAGACCTCTCCAAAAAGGGTGGAAACCACGCGCCGATTAGTTCAACTTTGTGACGATAGATCATCCCAAATTGGGAGGACTGGCAAATACTCCGGAAGATAGAGACAGAGTTCAACGAGATCTGAACACAATGGAAAAATGGGCAAATGAGAACAAGATGCAATTTAATAAAGACTAGTAATAAAGCCCATTGTATAACAAATACAATGGTCGCTAGCAGGCGGGGGCAGAGCGAGGGACTGGCGAGGGTAGGGTGAGTAAAGGTGGCTTACCAGTTAGAGGCCTTTTGCGAGGGCGGGCGTCTCCTTGGCGGCGTCTTCTCGCCGGCGGCCATTTTTGTCCGGCAGGGCATCAGTGTCCGGCAGGGCATTGAGGCGCGCCTGCGCGGACCACGGCTATGCATCGGGCCGTGCCCAAGGGCCGCGCCCGCCGGCCGCACCCACGGGCCGCGCCCCCACGGACCACGCCCACGCGTCGGGCCGCGCCCGCGCGATTGCGCAACCCGGCCCTGATTCCCGGTGTCTTCATTGAGGCTGGCGGGGGGGGGGCTCGGGCGGGGAATCGGAGGGACGTACGCGCCTGCCGATTGATCCCTCCGATAGTCTGTCCGGAGGAAGGGGCCAATCGGCACCCTTCCTCATCCCGGACACATCCCGCCTTCCGAGGGCTTACTGTTTTATTTAGTCCGCGGCGCCCGCGGCGCCGCGGGCTTGTGTTAAGATAAGTGTAAAGTTCTGCATCTGGGTCAGAAAAATGAAAAGCATGCCTACTGGATGGGGGATACGCTTCTAGGTAGCACTGTGTGTGAACGAGACTTTGGGGTACTTGTGGATTGTAAACTAAACATGAGCAGGCAGTGTGATGCAGTGGTAAAAAAGGCAAATGCCATTTTGGGCTGTATCAACAGGGGCATCACATCAAAATCACAAGATGTCATAGTCCCATTGTATACGGCACTGGTCAGACCACACCTGGAGTACTGTGTGCAGTTCTGGAGGCCTCACTTCAAGAAGGATGTAGATAAAATTGAAAGGGCTCTGCCTCTGGCAGAGTGACGAAGATGATCTGGGGCCAAGGGACCAAGCCCTATGAAGATAGGTTGAGGGACTTGGGAATGTTCAGCCTGGAGAAAAGGAGGTTGAGAGGGGACATGATAGCCCTCTTTAAGTATTTGAAAGGTTGTCACTTGGAGGAGGGCAGGATGCTGTTTCTGCTGGCTGCAGAGGAGAGGACACGCAGTAATGGGTTTAAACTTCAAGTACAACGATATAGGCTAGATATCAGGAAAAAAAATTTCACAGTCAGAGTAGTTCAGCAGTGGAATAGGCTGCCTAAGGAAGTGGTGAGCTCCCCCTCACTGGCAGTCTTCAAGCAAAGACTGGATACACACTTTTTTTGGATCATTTAGGATGCTTTGGGCTGATCTGTGTTGAGCAGGGGGTTGGACTAGATGGCCTGTATGGCCCCTTCCAACTCTATGATTCTATGATTCTATGAGGGAGAGGATGCTGAGGGTCAGACAGAGGAGAAGGAGGAACCCCACCACTCTCCAGAACCAGTGTCAGGTAAGTTTTATCTTGAGAATCTTGAAGGGAATATGGGAATGGCCCGGAAGGAGATGGCATGATTTGCTGGCAAAACTATTAAGTGGACTGCATGTCTCCTTTCAAAGGAACATTAGGGCAGGTGGAGCTTGAAGGGGAGGCAAGGTCCACAATAGTGGAGGTAGCACTAGCAGAACTTAGGAAAACAATACGCTCCCAACTCTACCAGATGTATGTTTCCCGTGAGTAAACATTTACAGTTTTTAAAAGCCATGTTTAGAACGACATAAAGATTTTGTCTTCCTTTTCCCAACAGTGCATAGAGTTAACTGCTGGCTCAGGATGATTGAAGCAAGGTTGGAGAAGGAGGAGGTAAGACAAAGAGTCTTCAGGAGCTCGGGTTGAGTTCTCAGGAGGAGGGGCAGGAGAAAGTTGGGATTTCTGTTATGGGGCACAAGTTTGTTTGTTTGTTGTAATTGGTGGTGTGTCTGCTAGTAATTAGTTAAAAGTTGTTATGAATGAAAGAAAAAATATTTGAAAATTGATTTATTTTTAACTAGCTTCAAACTAGCTTCAAATCTCGTTACTAAGAACAGGCCTTGAAAGGCCTCCCCCTGACAGGCAGCTTAAGTTGGCTTTGGGCCACTAGGGGCCAGCGGGGGTTGGCCAACTCGTTAGCAAGCCCAGGACAGAGCTTGTTAGCAGGCAGTCAGCAGGCTGGGAGGCCCTTGTTAGGAGGCCCTGCTTAGCAGGCCAGGAAGCCCTCCTTGGCAGGCTGGGAGGCCCTCCTTAGCAGGCCCTCCACCACGACCCTTTGCACAGGGCCCTCTCCCCTTACCTGTTGCTGGCTCCAGGCACGGAGGTGTGTCTGAGAGCAAAGCGGCTAGAGTCCAGGGTCGGAGAGGCTATTCCAACTCGGACACCCAGGACACCCAGGCCCTCCGAGGCTCTGGTGTCGGCGCACCAAGAAGAGTGGGCCCGCCATGTCTCCTTCCTGCCATCCCCCTCCCCGGTCAAGGTCCCGGCCTCACTGGCAGGAAAGAAGTAGGGCCGGCTCCATTCCAGTCGGCGAAGCCTCTTCCTCCAGCCAACTCCCCAGGCAGTCCAGGACAGGCCAAGTGGCCAATCGGGAGCCGCTTCACAGCTCCCGATTGTCCCCTCCGAGTTTTTATCACGTACTCGCCCCGCCCCTTTCTCCTCCCACCTACCCCTTACTGATTTATTTTTACCGCTTACAGATATCCACAAGGACCCAATCAGCATTGTGATTGATGCCAGTTTTCTCCACCATAAACATTCAGAAAGGCTTTCTCAGGCACCAAGATGCAAAGAAGCACATTGGCACCTTTTGTTTTGTCATGTAAGAAACCCCTCTTCCTAATTTTCTTGTTGATAATAAATTTAGATTTTTCTTTCGCACATATGTTTCCTGTATACAGTAGATGTCTGCTCTCAGTTTTTTCAGTTGATTAAAGAATTTGGTACGTTTAGCCGGTGAATTCAGGCCATTAGCATTTACGGATAGCACCTTTAGCTTCTCCATTCTTTCGTGTTGATGTAGTTGCTCCTTGTGCTCCTTGTGGAAGGGTGGCTTATGTTCCCGTTGCTTGTGTTAAATGGGATCTTGTGATTTTGATGTGATGCCTCTGTTGATACAGCCCAAAATGGCATTTGCCTTTTTTACCGCTGCATCACACTGCCTGCTCATGTTTAGTTTACAATCCACAAGTACCCCAAGGTCTCGTTCACACACAGTGCTACCTAGAAGCGTATCCCCCATCCAGTAGGCATGCTTTTCATTTTTCTGACCCAGATGCAGAACTTTACACTTATCTTTATTAAATTGCATCTTGTTCTCATTTGCCCATTTTTCCATTGTGTTCAGATCTCTTCCATTGTGTTCAGATCTCTCCTCCATGTATTGCTTGTTCCTCAGTCAAAGAAGAGCTTGTAGTTTTGGAGGGAAAGTGAGATGGTTAAGACTCTCAGGGCATTTCCGCACCCTTTAAATGTAGTGTAATGCTTACCATTAGTAGTCGTTATATTCTAGCCCCTGCACATGATGTCGCCAAACTCCAGTGTCCAAGCAGCAACCAGCTGCCTACATCCACCAGTTTAAAGCGATAGTTGGGGAATTACAAAAAGTGGATTCACCCTCCTAAATAGTGCTATACACCATCTGATGACCAGCATGCTACCAGCAGATATGGAGGATAAGAGGCGCCATTTCCTCCTCTGCGAGGCCCCACCCTCACACCTGCCTCCCTCTCCCTTTTACTTGGAAATGGGAAGAAGGCTCTTTTTTAAAAATGGCAACATGCCTGGAGCAATGAATACATATATAATCGTGGAGGGGAAGCTAGAGCCCCACGGAGCGAATGCTATTCTGTGAAGTGTCATTAAAATAAGAGTACAACTGTTGCTTTTTTTGACAAACACAGAGCAAGGCTTTAAAAAATGACATGTTTTTCTGTGACTGTGACTGGCTCCCTTGATCAAACATTAATGTCATGTTACACCAATGTCATGTTTCTTAGTCAATTTTCCTTGACACTGTTCTTGATTTTTTGTTTCATATCAAACGCCTGTTCTCTTTTTTTAAAACAATATTATTCCCAGAATGTATAAACACGTGTTCATTGATACGCATCCTCAATGGCAGCAGCTGCATGCTCCGCTGACAAAGGGAACGTTGCCAGCTATAAATCCCCTGTGTTCTTTCCCTCTCCCTCCCCCTTCCTACTAAACCCCTCCAGCACAGCCACCCTCTCCAACACCTCCCTCAGTTGGTGGTCCAACCACCTCATGACCCTGTGGATCTCCTCCTTCAGCGCTCCCCTGCGTCATGCCTCTTGTTTGAGGTGCGCACTATGGAAACAAAGGAAGATTATTAGCACATTGTAAATGAATGATGCCGGTTATAATTTTGAAGGGACTATATGTAGGTTGGTCAGAAACATCACACACTGGACACACACTTGCTTTCATGCACATCTCCTGCAGTGACGTGATGGCAGCGTGGAGGTCATCTGGGTGGCTGACTTGGGCTTGTGCTGAAATGATGTAAGAGAGGGAGGAAGTCAGGAGACCAGGAAACCACAATGCTTAGATGGCTCATGCCACATTATGCATTGTGCCTATTGATTAGCATGGTGAGATTACATACCTCTGGTAGAAACAGAGGTCAAGGGTCCTTCCTACGCTTGCTCCTCTGCACCCTCCATTGAAGCATCCTCGGGGGAACCCTGGCCCTCTCCCTGCCTTGGCGGGACAGTTCGGTGTGCAGCTGAAATGCCCAGACTAGCAAGTGCAAGAGTAGCTGAAGATGTTCGGAGAGGCAGAAAGCATGGAAAGCATAGTGAGGGTGTTGCTCTTTTGTTTTACCATCAATAAATATTTTTTATTCTGCAAAGGTCCATGGCTCCAGAGGGAAACTAGGCAAGAGAAAATAAAAATTGGTCCAGCAACAGACAGCAAAGCAAGAGCTATCGCCCACTACAGAATCATACAGCTGGAAGGGGCCATACAGGCCATCTAGTCCAACCCCCTGCTCAATGCAGGATCTGCCCAAAGCATCCTAAATTAGTGGTCCCCAACCTTTTTCAGGCTGGGGAACAGCATCAGAATGGAGGGCGATTGCCCGGCCTCACACGCTGTGCATGCGTGGCCGAAAACGCGCACACATGCCATGCGCAGCCGAAAACGCGCATGCTCGGCACTCTCACGCATGTGCGCATGTGCAAAAGTGCCACGCATGCGCAGCTGAAAATGCGCTCCCTTTAATATCTGCTCCATTATCTTCTCCACAACAGAGGTCAGACTCACTGGTCTGTAGTTTCCCGGGTCATCCTTCCTCCCTTTTTTGAAGATGGGAATAACGTTTGCTCTCTTCCAGTCCTATGGGACATCTCCAGTCCTTAAAGAGGTCCCGAAGATGATGGACAAGGGTTGTGCAAGTTGTCCGAAAAGTTCTTTGAGCACTCTCGGGTGCATTTCATCCGGACCAGGGGATTTGAACTCATCCAGTGCAGCTAAATGCCTCTCAACAACCTCTCTGTCCATGTCAACCTGCCACCCAGACGCTATCCCTTGGCTACTGCCAACTCTAGAAGGGGGAGGGAGAGAGAAAGAACACAGTGGATTTATAGCTGGCAACGTTCCCTTTGACCTGTGGGGAAAAACAAGTGTAAAATAGGCGCTGAGCCTTTCTGCTTTCTCTGCATCCTCCGTTAGAGTTTGTCCATCCGCACCCAACAGTGGGCCTATTGACTCCTTTACGTTTGCTCCTCACATAACTGAAAAATCTTTTCAATGGGCTTCCCTGGCCAATCTTAGCTCATTCTCAGCTTTGGCCTTTCTGATGATTGAATACATGCAGAAGCCCACTATGTAGAAGCCATCTATCCAAATGGAAACACATTCCACATCTGTTTATATGAACATCCATGATTAAAGTATGTTATCTCCAAGTCTTACAAATTGGAACTATACCAACATTTGTTTCACTCCTACTATAACTGAAGGCAATTCAAGGGAGCTCCAAAGGTTGGGAGCCCGGGAGGTTACCGTGCAATGGCATCAGATTTGAAAACCTAGGCAGGCTGTGAACAAATCTGGGGCGCATGCTCCATGTCCAGCAAGGCTAGAAGATCTTAACCCACAGAACCCTAGAGTGCCCTGTTCAGCTCCACCTCTTCCATCACTAGTAGTAACCATTTAATTAGATATCATGTGTTTGTGCTTTTAGTGAATTGCTACATCTATGCCAGCAGAAGCAGAGTCCAGTAGCACCTTTAAGACCAACAACTGTAAACTGCATCACACATCCAAATACTATCTTGGGATAAGATAGTTACCGGCAATTACCTTGTAAGAATTTTTCATACTGGTATGGGAACAGATGGGTTAAGCATTATATAGTGATGTGGTAGCCTTTGATCACTTTCACAGACAGTTTTATTTCACCCATGTTTGTGTGAATAACAACTGAATTTCAAGAGGATCGATTGGCTGTTTTGGCAAAGAATTATCATTGGCTGTATTTGGATGTGTGACACAGTTTACTAATGTAACAGAATTAATTTTTGCTATATATTCCCACAGTCATGTAAGGAGTTCATAGTCTGAGGAAGAGTGCTTGCACTCGAAAGCTCATGCCCTGAATAAATCTTTGTTGGTCTTAAAGATGCTACTGGACTCTGCTTCTATTGTGATACTTCAGGCTAACATGGCTACCCATTTGAATCTATCTATGCCAGCATCTGCCTGCCAATGGCTTGTCGTACAGCATTACAAATTCTAGAGAGCCTAATTGTAGGAATTCAGATGGGTTAGGGATGGTTCTAACAGATGCCCCTTGCTTCTGCGGACATGATACATCCCTCCCCTGCCATCATGAAACAAGGTTGCCATAGTAACCTGCATAAAATGGAGCCAGCTAATGAATTTAGAAACAGACCCGGCTCTTGAAAGATTAATCCATTGCAGGGTTCAGTTGGGTGCTGTTTCTGTCTGTCACACCCAACAAAGCATTAATCCACTTGAGGCCCATAATTCATTTCAAACACCGTAAAATGAGATAATTTATACTATTGCTTTGAAGGATGTATTACCAAATGCTAGTGAATGGCCAGGTTTTGAAAAGTAATTTTAGGGGCACCAGAGGGACAGCCAATTTTTTCTTTCATTTTTGCTCTCAAAACCAGACACACACATACCCTACACACACACACGCACACACACACAGCGTTTGAGAGTTCCCTCAGTTCAAAAAACAGTTTGGAAAACAGTATTAAGGCTGGTATTGGAGAAGCATAAGATCCAAGCCCTCTTCAACTCACAGAATTACTTATGTCGTGCACAGATGCTGCACTAAAACTGGACAATAAAGAGAACATTAAAGATTTTTAAAGTTAGCTTCATAGGTTCCTACATACAAGAATGGATACAGCCAATGCAAAGTTCATTATTTTTTAGTAGATAGAATGGACAAAAAAAAAGATAATTGCAAACCATCCTGGAAGGATGCATTACGTTTAGTCAAAAGAATGTTTTGTGGTCTTCTTAAAACAGCCCCAAAGAACTGGCTTGCAATTCCACCTCTGGTGCTGGACGAGGGAAATTCTGTACTATTTCTTCCATTGTGCTTCTGTGCCTCACATCGATCTCTTTGAATTATGCTCACTGCCTGGCTTCCAGCAATGCCTCTGATCAGAAAACCTATTCTCTCAGCACATTTTTAAAAATTGAAAGTGACGAGACTTATAAGATATTTTTGGGTATTAAAATATAAATACTAGAAATGTTGCATACTGAATGTTCTTATTTAAGCACTTTCTTCCCAAACTTTTAATTTAAATTTTATTCCATCCCAAAAAGAAATAAATGAAAAATATAACCTAATATAATTACAACTAGTAAAAAAGCCCATTGTATACCAAATACAATGGGCGCTAGCAGGCGGGGGCAGAGTGAGGGACTGGCGAGGGTAGGGTGAGGAAAGGTGGCTTACCGGTGAGAGGGCTGTAGCGACGGCGGGCGGCTCCTTGGTGGTGTCTTGTGGCCAGCGGCCATGTTTTTTTTACTGTCGGTGTCTTCGTCGAAGCTTGCGGCGGCTGTCAGAGGTGGCGGACCATGGGATAGGCTTTCTTGAGGAAGGCCTACTAGCACCTGATGGACTGCACTTATCGAAGCTGGGGAAGAATGTGTTTGGCAGGAACCTGTGGAGAGTCATCAGGAGAGCTTTAAACTGAAGCCAAAAGGGGAAGGAGACGATCAACATAGGGAGTGTATGGAAGGAAAACGATCGGAGGCAGCCCAACCGGCAAGGCCAGCTCATAGGGAACCAAAAGTAAAAGGATTCAGATGTCTTTATACTAACGCCCGGAGCATGGGCAAGAAGAAGGAAGAGACGGAACTTCTCATGCTGATGGAAAGATATGATCTAGTAGGCATCATAGAAACTTGGTGGAATGATTCTCATGACTGGAATGTAGTAGTGGATGGATATGAACTGTTCAGAAAAAACAGAATAGATCGAAGAGGTGGAGGAGTGGCACTGTATGTGAGGAAAGGGCTTACCTGTCAGGAAATTCTAGTGAAGGAGAGTATATCTACAGTGGAAAGCATCTGGATGAAAATAAGCGAGGGGAAAACAAACAGTGTGGTGGTTGATGTCTGCTACCGACCGCCTGACCAACGAGAGGATGTGGATGCTGTACTTTGTGAGCAGCTTGAGAAAATATCCAAGCGGCAGGACCTTGTCATCATGGGTGACTTCAATTTCCCAGATATGTGCTGGGAAACAAACTCTGTGAAGCGTCTTCAGTCATGAAACTTTCTGACCTGCCTGGCTGACAATTTCATTTATCAAATGGTAGATGAACCCACAAGAGGTTCAGCCATACTGGACTTAATACTGACCAACAGGCAAGAGTTGGTGGATGAGGTGAAGGAGGTGGGGACCCTAGGGGGAAGTGACCATGTCCTCATAGAATTCCTTTTGAGATGGGGAGGCAAGGAAGCTGGTAGCCAGACACAGATATTGGATTTTCGTAGGACAAACTTTAATAAACTCAGAGGCATGAGTTTATGGACGAGAATGCTGGAAGGGAAGGGAGCATGTGAAGGGTGGGCGCTACTCAAACAAGAGCTATTGCATGCTCAATCAATGACTATCCCAGAAAGACGAAAACACTGCAGGAGCTCTAGGAAGCCTATTTGGATGAACAGAGAACTTCAAGAGAACTTCAAGGAAGTCAGCATGGATTTGTCTCCAACAGGTCCTGCCAGACCAACCTAGTTTCCTTTTTTGACCAAGTAACAGGTTTGCTGGATCGGGGAAATTCGGTTGATGTCATTTACTTGGATTTTAGTAAAGCTTTTGACAAGGTTCCCCATGATGTTCTGATGGATAAGTTGAAGGACTGCAATCTGGATTTTCAGATAGTTAGGTGGATAGGGAATTGGTTAGAGAACCGCACTCAAAGAGTTGTTGTCAATGGTGTTTCATCAGACTGGAGAGAGGTGAGTAGTGGGGTACCTCAGGGCTTGGTGCTCAGTCCAGTACTTTTTTACATAGGCTGCCTAAGGAATAAGCTGCCTAAGGAGGTGGTGAGCTCCCCCTCACTGGCAGTCTTCAAGCAAAGGTTGGATACACACTTTTCTTGGATGCTTTAGGATGTTAGGGCTAATCCTGCGTTGAGCAGGGGGTTGGACTAGATGGCCTGTATGGCCCCTTCCAACTCTATGATTCTATGATTCTAAGATTGACCAGGGAAGCCCACTGTAACAAAGAAAAGATTTTTCAGTTATGTGAGGAGCAAACATAAAGTAAAGGAGGCAATAGGCCCAGTGTTGGGTGCGGATGGACAAACTCTAACGGAAGATGTAGAGGAAGCAGAAAGGCTTAGCGCCTATTTTACATCTGTTTTTTCCCACAGATCAAAGGATTTAGGCACATCTAGAGATGGCAGTAGTCAAAGCATAGTGTCTGGGTGGCAGGTTGACATGGATAGAGAAGTTGTCAAGAGGCATTTAGCTGCACTGGATGAGTTCAAATCCCCTGGGCCGGACAAAATGCACCCGAGAGTGCTCAAAGAACTTTCCGGAGAACTTGCAAAACCCTTGTCCATCATCTTCGGGACCTCTTTAAGGACTGGAGATGTCCCATAGGACTGGAAGAGAGCAAACGTTATTCCCATCTTCAAAAAAGGGAGGAAGGATGACCCGGGAAACTACAGACCAGTGAGTCTGACCTCTGTTGTGGGGAAGATAATGGAGCAGATATTAAAGGGAGTGATCTCCAAACATCTGGAGGACAATTTGGAGATCCAAGGAAGTCAGCATTGATTTGTCTCCAACAAGTCCTGTCAGACCAACCTGGTTTCCTTTTCTTACCAAGTAACAGGTTTGCTGGAAATTCAGTTGATGTTGTTTACTTGGATTTTAGTAAAGCTTTTGATAAGGTTCCCCATGATGTTCTGATGGATAAATTGAAGGACTGCAATCTGGATTTTCAGATAGTTAGGTGGATAGGGAATTGGTTAGAGAACCGCACTCAAAGAGTTGTTGTCAATGGTGTTTCATCAGACTGGAGGTAGGTGAGTAGCAGGGTACCTCAGGGCTCAGTACTTTTTAACGTATTTATTAATACGAGGGACTACTCATCAAGTTTGCAGATGACACCAAATTGGGAGGACTGGCAAATACTCCGGAAGATAGAGACAGAGGTCAATGAGATCTGAACACAATGGAAAAATGGGCAAATGAGAACATGATACAATTTAATAAAGGTAAGTGTAAAGTTCTGCATCTGGGTCAGAAAGGACATGCAGTAATGGGTTTAAACTACGAGTACAAGTAAACTACAAGTACTACAAGTACAACGATATAGGCTACAAGAACAACAATATCAGGAAAAAAATTTTCACAGTCAGAGTAGTTCAGCAGTGGAATAGGCTGCCTAAGGAGGTGGTGAACTCCCCTTCACTGGCAGTCTTCAAGCAAAGGTTGGATACATACTTTTCTTGGATGCTTTAGGATGCTTAGGGCTGATCCTGCATTGAGCAGGGGGCTGGACTAGATGGCCTGTATGGCTACTTCCAACTCTATGATTCTATCATCCTGTATTCTGATTCTGTCTTCTGTTGTGTTTGCTACCCCTCCCAGTGTAGGATCGTCTGCAAATTTAATAAGTATCCCCTCTAATCCTTCATCCAAATAATTTATAAATACGTTGAACAAAACAGGCCCCAGGACAGATCCTTGGGGTACTCCACTTGTCACTCTTTTCCAAGAAGATGCTGAACCATTACCCTCTGGGTACAATTTGTCAACCAGTTATTGATCCACCTGACAGAATTAGGATCCATACCGTATTTTACCAACTTGTCAACAGGAATATCATGTAGAATCTTATCAAAATCCAGATAAACTATGTCCACGGCATTCCCCTGATCCAGCAAGGTAGTAATGTTCTCGAAAAAAGAGATAAGGTTAGTCTGACATGACTTGTTCTTGCGAAACCCTTGCTGAGTCTTAGAAATCACAGCTCTCATTTCCAGCTGCTCAAGGATCAGTATTTAGAACCATAGAATCATAGAATCAAAGAATTGGAAGGGGCCATACAGGCCTGCTGCTTGTCCAACCCCCTGCTCAACGCAGGATCAGCCCTAAGCATCCTAAAGCATCCAAGAAAAGTGTGTATCCAACCTTTGCTTGAAGACTGCCAGTGAGGGGGAGCTCACCACCTCCTTTACAGTTGGACATGACATTTACAGTTGGACATGACTGTTAGGACAGCCTTGGGGCGAAAAGGGCTGGCGCAGCCTGTCCAAATATTTGATTATTTGTTATAATTATATTTGTTATAATTTGTTATAATTATATTATAATTATCGTTAACTGCTCCTGTGGTATTAAATAAAAGGGCAAGGCCACCTGGGGAGGAGTTAGGGCAGGCCCTGTCCAGGTTCCTGATTGGACCCTCCAGTGTCCATCCAGGGCCAAGCAGCCAATGGGGAGGCGCGCAAAGTGTCTTCCTATTGGCTCCTCAGCAGGACTGACCAAAATTCCATTCACCCAGCCCAGTCTAGCTGCCAGTCTGCTCCTGACCACCGCAGGGAGAGGAGGTCAGTAGGGCTGCCAAGGGGGATGAGAACAGAGGCTTGGACAAGCTGCGCCAGCCCTTTTCGCCCCAAGGCTATCCTAACTGTCATGTCCAACTGTAAATTGCCTCAGAACCCTGACAGAGCTGGCAGGAGGCTGCAGAGTGCTCCCCCTTCCCCCCTTCAGGCCTGCTGCGAAGGAGCCTCTGACAGCCCCTGACTGAGGGAAGGAGGCCTTTTCAAGAGCAATGCAGGTCCTTCCTCAGGGCCTTCCTTTTGAGGGGGGGGGACTTTCCCCTTCTGCCAAACACTTGCCTGACAGGGAGGCCACAGAAAACCCCTTCTCACGGCTCTGGCTGGGGGTAAGACACAGCCATGTGTCTTTCTTCTTTGCAACTCTCTGCAGATTTGAGGCCACTGCACAGCACTATTCTGCAGAGGAAACTGGCTCTTTTGTCTCCTGTTTCATCTGCACAACAACCCTGTGCAGTAGGCCTCAAGTCTTTCAATTCAACAACAACCTGTGTGGGAAGCCTTAAATGTTTCTTCCCTACCACAACCCTGTACAAAGTAGCCCTTTCTGCCTGGGGAGCTGATCTTTATACTCTGCAGGTGAGTTGTAATTCCAGGAGCTCTCCAGGCCACACCTGTAGGTTGGCTACCCCTGGGTTGGAAATATTCCTGGAGGTTTGGAGGTGGGACTTCAAAATCATACAATGCCTCAGAGTCCAGCCTTCAAATGAGCCACATTTGCCTGCAGTTGGGAGGGAGTGGTGCAGGGGTGTCCCTCCTGGGCTATGGGTTATGGCCAGCCCTTACCAACAACTGTATTCTGGGGCGCAGACAGGCAGACCAGCATCAGTCCTGTGAATCTGGAAAGTGCAGGAAGATCTAAATAAATATTTACAGCCTGAAACTGTAAATAGAGAACAAGTAAATGTCTGGAGACACATAGTAACTGAATGACTTACTGGCCTGGCAAATAACCTTGGCCTGGCAAATAAAAAAAACAGTATAAAAAACCTTACTAAGGTCAAGACTGCTGTGCACAGAGAGTCTTCCTCTTAGGGTTGCCAGCTTCCCTGTGAGGCTCGCTACCCCACCTCCCTCATGTGGAGTCTGCTATGGGGAGAGAAAGGGAAGACAATTGGATAATGCTTTGAGACACATTGAGGCCTGCTGGGTCACTGCAGCCCATTCCCAGTTCTCTCAGATCTCTCAGAACCCCACATACCTTACAGGTTGACTGTTGTGGAGAGACAAATGGGAAAGAGTCTCCAGTCTGATTTTCCCTTCACATATCTGAGGACATGGCTCTGGAAAGCTCATCTGTAACCACTATACCAAAATTCCCAGAGGTCAGTCCTCTCCCACACTCAATGAACATTCCACACCACAGGTTCTTGACACCCATATCTCCACACCCACGTCCTCATGTGCCACTATGCCAGCACAATCTCCCACACAACACACACATTCAACCCCATGCCCTTACAGACTGGACAACTCCTCCCCTTCCACTTCCCACTGCCAAGCTCTAGCGCCCGTTGTATTCTTGGATACAACGGGCTTTGCCCCTAGTATATTATAATCAAGTATTTCATTATTTGTTCCAAACTTTTGCGAGCTACAGATGTCAAGCTGACGGGTCGATAATTACTGGGATCGTCCCTTTTCCCTTTCTTAAGTCCTAAATTATAACAGTCACAATTAATATATCAAATAAAATAATTCATTCATGCTCATACCATACCTCTCTTCTTTAAATACAATAAATCTAAGTAATATTTCTTCTATAACTTATAAACATAGATGTCCGCCAATAAACTATAATATTGTAATATAAACATTCAGCATAAATGCAGTGAATTTACCTCAATACAAGTAGTAATATAAATTGGCCAATGGCTCAAAATGGTATGGAGATCCTGGTCCAAAAAGACAAGATCCCAATTACTTCCCTCAAATATATATTTATCTCTGAAGACCAAACTCCGGGTGTTCTAATGATTCCAAATCTTAAAGGGGCTGCCCACAGAAAACAAGAACATTCCAGTGCTGTATTCAAGCCTCGAGGCTGTAATGTATCCAAAGAGTAAATAGAAAAACACTCTCTTTGCCTCAGTTTTCTTTGAATGTCCACTTTTTGATTTCCTTCTGATGTAACTTGTGCAGCCCCCATTTCTAAAAGCATGATGGTAAATCAGGCGTTTAGCTGCTTCCTGATTGGAGACCCGTCCCACATTATCCTGCCGCCTTGTGTGGCTTTTCCCTTCTCAACAAGACGGCAGAGAAGCTGGAAGTGCAGACAACCCAAACTCTATTCCCTGTGCCTCAGGCTGTCAGTCAACTGAAGCCAACAATCCCTTCTCAGTGGTGGTTCTGGGGACTCAAACATCCCAGAGTCCCAAAATTAATTTAAAAAAATACATTTCCACATTGCTATGGGAACATAAAATATTCTTCCTCGATTTCTGTTTGGAAATATTTTGTGGTGGTCTGGCTTCATTTTTGGTTACCTGGTTTCTACCTAGCAATGCTCAATGATTGGCAGAGCATTACTCCATGCCAAAGTGACCTTTAGCAATCTTCCTTGCAGCACACCTTTCCACCATTTCCCTTTGTCCTTGGAGAGTGGTCATTTTGGGCAACTGTGGAAATGGAGATTCACAGGGTGATGACCGTGCTGGCCCAGTTGGGTGCCATCATCAACTTGATCTCTGCCACCCTCATGGCCATCCAGCAGGAGACCACATATTACCTAAGGCAAATGCTCTACAGAAGGCACCAGGAGACAGCGTGCCGGCCCCTCTCCAAGGGCATCCAGTTCTCCCTAAAGGCAAGACAAGCCACCAGGCATCAGTGGTTCGTGCTCACCAAGGTGTGCTTTCCAAGACAGATGTGGGTGAATGAGAGAAGCACCGACTGGTGGGAGAACTTTGTCCAGTCTTCATGAAGCGACGACCAGTGGATCCTGAAGTTCAGGATGACCTGAAGAAGCTTTGAGGAGCCGTACTCTGAGGGAGGCTGCTGCGGCAGACCACAAAATGTGCTGGCCAATTCAGGTGGATAAGAGGGTGGCTGCAGCTCTCTGGTGCCTGGCAAACAGCATCTCCTACAGACTGGTCTCTCAGCAATTTGGACTGCGCATCTCAACAGTAGGAGTGTTAAGTGTGGCAGGGCCCCCTGCCTCATTGACGGGCACACTGTCTTCTATAACCAATGGCACCCCACAATAGTCTAGGCTTAAGCTAAAGCCAAGACAACACTGCTGGGGTTGGCCAAGCCAGGCCAGACTCCATCTCTGCCTTAGGTTTGGAATGACAGCCGTTGCCTCACCTTGACTCAAGCTCGCATCAGCTCACTCCCCCCCCCCGCCCATTGTATTTCTAAGCGAGTGGACTGGCTTCCTCCTGTTTGCCTAAGGGCTCCTAGGAAAATCCTTTGTCTTGCAACATTTTTCACACTTGGCCCCTCTGCCAGGGGAAATCTCCTCCCCAGATCTTGCCAGCTAGACGGCCATCCCCCCCCCCACTTGGTATTGTCCTAATCTCCGGGGACCCTGGAAACTTCCAGCACATGCTTACCTGAGCCTTGTCACGTAGCCCCCTTCCCAAAACCCCATAAAAACTGTGGCTTCACACAGCCACTCTGAGTGTCTTCCAACCCGGGACCTCCCACGCTGGTTCGTGCTTCTTCCTCTGACCCACCACTCCTCGGACAGGTAACTATCAAGCCTTCCACGCTTCCTCCCCATTCTCTATATGACTGCTTGTATGTGTGTTAGCTATTTGTGTGTCTTTTTGTTATTTTCCTTTCAATAAAAGCTTATATTACTATTTAACCATTTACATCTGTGTTTGCCTTGCGTTCCTACGGGTGTAATCAACCCTGGTATATATAGGCATTTCGATCCATAAACGCTAAGTTACCCCCCTCTCGCAGCATTTGAGCTAATATTCCCCACAAGCTCAAAGATACATGTTTTAGGACACGTGTTCACGCAATTTGGGTAATAGATTATGGTGAATCACGCGGGCAATTGCCCCAGGTTTACTCGGGAGTAAAGTGGACGCACGGCACTCTCCAGTAACCCGGACGTAAGGGATAAAGCCTGAATGAACTCTTGGCATTAGTGTGTGAATGTGCTCTTGGAAGTGTGAATTCTGGGTGGGCTGTTTTCTGTTCCCCTCCTTTCTTTTAGTACTATAAAGCCTGTTGGCCGTGGGCTAAAACGGTGTTCACTTGGAATTTGTTGTGGGTTTTGACTGTCGCTCTGTGGAGACCCCACATTGCATCTTTCAGACCCACTGGGTGTCTCCCACCATGGTAGCGTGCGATAGGGAACCCTGCCCTCACGCATCTGACCTTCGCTAAGGCAGAGCTGAGGTTTGCCCTTTCATGTGCTGTATATACCGTGAATTGGGGCTCCTCTTCCTCCTCCTCTGATCACGAGCTGTAGATACCATGAATCAGTCGAGGTTTGCAGGTGCTCCTCCTGACTTTGGGCACTCCCGTTAAGTGCAGGGCAAGAAAGGACACCGTGCCAACCCCCCCCCCCTTTTTTAGTTTCCTCCTGTTCATGTGCTGTATATACCGTGAATCAGGGTTGGTGCAGGCTGTGATCATTCTGCAGACACAGAGGACACAGACCTGGTCTTTCTTTTGCTGCATTCTCTTTGAGTGTTTGGGTAACTGCTGCCATAATGGATGGCTGCAAAGATTGTTCTTGCTGAAGCCTTTCAGAGCAAGGACAGGGTAGACCAGCTGACCAAGTGGGTCATGTCAAAGGGGCGCAACCCCTGGAAACCTGGGTTCTTTAAAGACCCAAATCCCCTGGAGAAACTTACAGAGACTTTTCAGTCTTACTGTGACTCCAGGAGGCTGAAACTGGGAAGTGTGAGTACCCACGCTGCCTGGGGTCTCTATGTCGCGCTGCAGGACAGTGTGGCACAGATTAGAGAACTCCAAACAGCGTCGGAAAGTAAAGATCTTGAGAGAGAAATCGGGGAGCGAGATGCTGTAATCAGCAAGCTCCACCGAAAAACAGAACAGTTGCAAGGAGAGAAATTTGACTTGCTGGTAGACAAAAACCACTATGCAAATCTGGTACAGGAGAAAGATCTCCAGTGCCAACAGGCTCTTCTGAGAGCAGAAGAGGCCTCCGCTAAGATGGAAGAATTGGGCAAGCTGCATGATCAGGCACAGAGTGCAGCACAATTTCTGGCTAGGGAAAAAGCAGCACAAGTCTCAGCCATAAGCCATGATGCGTGCCGCCGTTAAATTGAAAGTCTGAAGCAAAAATTGGGGCTTCAGACTGCTCTCATTGCAACTGTTCACCCCGAGAAGCTCCCTGCCCTGCCAGACCTGTCTCACACCGAGCAGGTACTGCCAGCAGAGGCTGTCTCACATCCGCCAATCCACCTTGATTGGACGGAAACCCCCACTCTGGTCCATCCTGTCCAGCATGAGACAGTCCGGAGGCACATGGCAAACGGCCGTGTCGAGGTTACCAACCAGGAGAGAGTCATGATGTGGAAGCCTCATGAAGCAAAGGCTATTGGTGACCAGTTGGGCCCTCTCAGTAGGGACACTGGCGTGCAATGGCTGTGTACAACCGTAGAGCAGTACCCCACTGCCAGCGGGGAGGATCTATGCCAATTGGTAAGGGTATGTGCTACTGGATCAGACGCATAAGCCTTACGGAATGGCCTACTCCAATGTAATATGGCACAGTTAGGTCCAATGAATTGGGCCCATGAAATAGCCCAAGTAACAGGTTTGCTGGATCGGGGAAATTCGGTTGATGTCATTTACTTGGATTTTAGTAAAGCTTTTGACAAGGTTCCCCATGATGTTCTGATGGATAAGTTGAAGGACTGCAATCTGGATTTTCAGATAGTTAGGTGGATAGGGAATTGGTTAGAGAACCGCACTCAAAGAGTTGTTGTCAATGGTGTTTCATCAGACTGGAGAGAGGTGAGTAGTGGGGTACCTCAGGGCTTGGTGCTCGGCCCGGTACTTTTTAACATATTTATTAATGATCTAGATGAGGGGGTGGAGGGACTACTCATCAAGTTTGCAGATGACACCAAATTGGGAGGACTGGCAAATACTCGGGAAGATAGAGACAGAGTTCAACGAGATCTGAACACAATGGAAAAATGGGCAAATGAGAACAAGATGCAATTAAATAAAGATAAGTGTAAAGTTCTGCATCTGGGTCAGAAAAATGAAAAGCATGCCTACTGGATGGGGGATACGCTTCTTGGTAACACTGTGTGTGAACGAGACCTTGGGGTACTTGTGGATTGTAAACTAAACATGAGCAGGCAGTGTGATGCAGCGGTAAAAAAGGCAAATGCCATTTTGGGCTGTATCAACAGGGGCATCACATCAAAATCACAAGATGCCATAGTCCCATTGTATACGGCACTGGTCAGACCACACCTGGAGTATTGTGTACAGTTCTGGAGGCCTCACTTCAAGAAGGACGTCGATAAAATTGAAAGGGTACAGAGGAGAGCGACGAAGATGATCTGGGGCCAAGGGACCAAGCCCTATGAAGATAGGTTGAGGGACTTGGGAATGTTCAGCCTAGAGAAAAGGAGGTTGAGAGGGGACATGATAGCCCTCTTTAAGTATTTGAAAGGTTGTCACTTGGAGGAGGGCAGGATGCTGTTTCTGCTGGCTGCAGAGGAGAGGACACGCAGTAATGGGTTTAAACTTCAAGTACAACGATATAGGCTAGATATCAGGAAAAAGTTTTTCACAGTCAGAGTAGTTCAGCAGTGGAATAGGCTGCCTAAGGAGGTGGTGAGCTCCCCCTCACTGGAAGTCTTCAAGCAAAGGTTGGATACGCACTTTTCTTGGATGCTTTAGGATGCTTAGGGCTAGTCCTGCGTTGAGCAGGGGGTTGGACTAGATGGCCTGTATGGCCCCTTCCAACTCTATGATTCTATGATTCTATGAATAGCCAAGTTGCTATGGCCGGGCCAATCAGCGGAGCTACTGTTCCTCACTGACAAGCAAGGCCCTGACGGTCTGCTTCACCATGGAAGTTGTACACTAAAGTGGCCCGCCTAGGCTAACAGTTTGGCAAGATAGGTTCGCTGGAATCCTGGCATTCTTGTAAATGTCCCTTTTCATGCAGAAAGCCATGCAGCAACATGGCCGTGCTGCCATCCCCCATTGGGCATCTGCAAAGAAGACCAGTGGAGTTGGGGCACTTGTGCTCATCTCTCACAGAACATGGATGGTTTAGGCCACGTAGGGTTCCCCCACTGCACTGGCACTGTGGACGGTTGCCATATCACCATATGTACCCCAAACAACTGCCAGTCCTGATCTTGCTCGATGGAGAATATCACCTGTGGAAGTGGCCCATGCACCGAGGAGCAAAAGCATTTCAACAACAGGCGGATCCACATGTGGAATGTGGTGTAGTGCGCATTTGGGAGACTGAAGGCACACTGGGTCTTCTTGTGCACCTTCATGTCTTCATGTCATTCACGTAGTGGTGATTGCCTACGTGATCTTGCACAGCATCTGCAAGGAGAGGGGGCACAGGATGTCTGTGGACAATGAGGAGCAAGACACAATAGTCCTGGATGCTGAGGGGGGCCCCATGCAGCAGAGGAAGAAGAGGATTTACAGGAAGGGACTGAGGGTCGAGATGCTCTGGCAAGATTTCTCTATAGACAACCTCAGGGGAGATAGGAGGACACCTTTCTACTTTGTGCCCAAAAAGTTTGCAATGCGTCTGAACCATGTGTGATTCTCTGGTCTGGCAAGGAAGGGAGAGGAGAGGAGAGGAGTGCACGGGCTGGATGAAGTGGTCATGCCTACTTCAAATGTTCCTTCTCAGCCCCAGTAGGGGCTGCATGGCCAGAGGGTTGGCATACTTCATTGGGCATCTGCCCTTATTGGCCCACCAACCATTTACATTGTATACAATTGCGGGGGGTGAAGCATCATTTATTTGGGAAATAAACTACCATTCTTCAAAATGCCAGGGCCACGGAGTGGGCAGTGTGCAAAGATGGAGGCCCTGCTGGACATAATTCTGCACTCAAGGAGACAGCCCAGGCTCATGTTCAGCACACACCTCTGGACTCGCCGCACCTATGTGCGCCACACAGAAGCTGGCTGAGCGGGAGTTCTAATGCACCTGGGACCAATACCGCACCAAATTTAAACAGATGAAGCTTGACTTCCTCGCAAGGCATGGCAGGGGCTCCCTAGGGAGAGTGGGAGGACAATCTTCCACAAACGACCATGGCCATAGGCTCTCTAGGGTACTGCGGGGAATGGTAGTCAACGACCACTCCTAAAGGTTAGGGCTGCTATCTGACTATAAATCAAAAACTTAACAGACCCCACTTACACACAGCAACATTCTTAAAGATACATTACTATTATAAAGAGGTTCTCCAAAGTCAAGACTTACAGATAGCAAGACATTTCTAAAGATGTATTTAGGGCTAAGTGTATCTAGAGAGTGTATAAAGAAACATTCACATTGTCTTAGAAGTCTATGCATGTCCATTTTATGGTGTCCCTGATGATGGAGTTGTTCAAGTCCAAAGAATTGCAGGCTTTCTAGTGTGTGTCCCATTTCTACAAAATGGCTCACCATCGGTGCATCCATGAGGTGATTTCTTTTTTTCTTTTTTTTAATAAGATTTTTATTTTTATTTTCCAGGATTAAAGATAATGAAATACAATGAAATCTACATTGTTAGTACAGAAAAAGAAAGGTTATGTTCTTCATTTAATACATTTAGTTCCCCGTTTCAATCCCCTTTTGTAATATTTAAAGATAATAGAATGCAAGTAATCTACATTATTGATACAGAAAGAGAAAGATTATGCTCTTCGTTTGATACACTTGATACCCCGTTTCAATCCCCTTTTAACTTATTTTCTTAGGTAAATCAGATAAGGGCCCCATTGTTCTTGAAAACCCTCTTCTCTTCATTTAAGACTCCACATGGCTACAATATTATGGACTTTTACCCAAAGCTTATAAACTTTTTCACGTTTCCACCACATTTAAAAAGAGAAGTCTATTTTGTTACCATCGTTTCAACATTTGTTTGCATAACAATCATAAACAATTTATACTTA
Source organism: Paroedura picta (assembly GCF_049243985.1). Classification (NCBI taxonomy): domain Eukaryota; kingdom Metazoa; phylum Chordata; class Lepidosauria; order Squamata; family Gekkonidae; genus Paroedura; species Paroedura picta. The sequence continues at coordinate 4,095,995 of NC_135378.1, read as the reverse complement.
ACATGGTCTTAGAGCCATCCACATTTCCACTAGGGAAAAGAAAAAAGGAAAAAATAAAAGCCTACTTAGTTGTATGGAAAGAAAAATATATATATATATAGGTTGTTAAGGTTGTTAAGTTATATAAATGTACATTATTAATACAAAAAATGATAAGAGTCTTCATTAGTTAGTAAAATAAAGTCTTCGTTAGTTACATTTACACCTCCTCAGTTAGGTGCCTCCTTTTAATTATGCTTTAAGTTTAAGCTGAGAGTCACTACAGAGATATGTTAAATAATTCAAATTCAGCTAACATAGGAAATCTAAGACCCCACACTTACATGGTAGTATAAACCCATTCCATTAAGTGTCTCCTTTTAATTAAGCTTTAATTTTGGGCTGGTAGACACTACGAAGTTAGATTTAATAATACAAATTCAGCTTACTTAGAAGATCTTAGACCCCAGATTAACTTCTTAACTAGTTATATTGCCTATATGGCTACGGAAAAAAGGAAAAGGAGGAAAAGAATTTCAACCACTGTGTCTCATTTCCGTTCCCCAAGCTTCTTAAGGGGGTCTCATATCAAGGCTTGTTGCATCTTGTTGTTCCCATTGACTTATGTTCTGTCCAGTTGGCCTTTGGCTTAGAAAGTGCAGTTGTAGTCTTTCCCTCAGAGTATAGATTGGTGAATCTTGAAACAGTTGTACCTCCTGGGCTCCAATATCAGTACAGTTTTTTCCCCAAGAAGCTCCTTTCAATCGATTACTTTCACAGCAGATCCATATATCTTTTGATTGGTTCTTGTGTACTGTTGCTTTGGAGTGGCTGTATGTCTTCTTAGGTAGGGTGTCCTTATCTAGGCTGCAAAGCTCCGACATCCCCTTTTCCATCTCCATAGTTTCAAATTTCTCTTCTGCTGGTAATTTTCCACCTTGTTTAGAGCTATCATCAGCCACTGTTATTGATTCATCATTCCTGTTAGAGACTTCTTCCTTGATGCCTTTGAACTCCATGAGCATATTTTTAAGCAAGCCATCTGTAAATTCTTTCAGATCTTGAGTTTGTTTCTCTATTAGATGAGCAATTTTTTTTAGCATAGACATGTTCTAGGCTTAGAATTTTGTTAGTCTTAGGCAATTTTGCAAATAACCAGTAGAGGTCCTACAGAGTCCTAACGAAAGCAACAGTCTGTTTTGATATTAAAGCAATGTCTCGTACTGGAACACAATTCTCACGAGATCTTCCCACCCACGGCTCTTATCTCTTATCTCCGAAAACCAAAACAAATGCAGTAAGAGCTATTACTAATTAGTTTGAGTTAATTTAAGTCCTTCTTCTACTTAGAAAAGAGAATTAGCCTGCCTCATATCGAGGTGGCTTCAAGCAGAGCCAGAGACAGGGGGAAAAGGAGAAACAGAGAAACGGAAAAGTACTTGCATCTCTGTGCGTTGATTGATGTCTTAATATCTTGGAATTTAGCAGATGTCCTCCCCTCAGTTCATAGCATTCATTTGCAGTAAATCGTAGTAGAGGATCAAAGTAGATTCACTTATCTTCCTGTCACTCTAGCTTGCTTAAATTAAAGAAAGCAGCTTTCCACGCCGAGAGTTTGTTCCAGGGGAGAAGGTGCCGGGGGAAACCCCACTCACTGTTTATAGGCTCGATCTGATGTCTGCCAGTTGTTTTCACTCCGGAGTTGTGATGAGTCGAAAGTCTTGCAGGGAAGTATCCAATTAGCTTTGTAGATTAAAATAAGAGCTTTGTAGATTGCAGAGTTGAAAGAAAAGAAAAAAGTTTTAAAATGGCGGACGGCACTTACTGGACCCTGTGCACACTGAGCTTGCGTTCCATGGGATATTAATTTCCCTGCGGAACAGAGAGGCCCCAGAGATTCACAAGGAATTCCTGAGTAGATGGTGGGTGGGTTGGCATACCCAAAACCCGATTCTGTCAATCACAGCAGCGATTGACCCTCAGTGGAACAGGAGCTCGAAGTATTCGAGCTATCCAAGTGCCATGTCTCCGCCCACCCTCCATGAGGTGATTTCTCAATCTGCTCAGGTGCTCCTGGATTCATATCCTCAAGGGATGAGAGCTGATACCAATATACAATCTGGAGCAAGGCCATCTTATAGCATATACTACATTTCTGCTCAGACAGTTTATATATTGATTGATTTTAACAGAAAAAACATTTTCTGATTGTTTAAACTCCTTGATTTGTAGTAAGTACTTGCAGCATATACATGAGCTGCACCTGTAGTTTCCAACCGGTAAAGCAGTTTCACCTGCCTCCTTGCTTTGTTCCCTCTTTGTTACCAATATTTTGTTACCAATATTTCTGCAATATTTTATTAATATCAGAAGCAAAATAAGAAAAATCATACACAGGTAAATTTTCTGTTTTCTCCCCGTTGGCAATATTGAAGCAGCTCCTCCCTTCCCTGCAAATTAGATACTTTTTCAGGATCAGAAGTTGATATATTTAGCTCTTCAGGTGAGGAAGCTATGCCTCAGAGGAGTGCTCTGCAATCAAGGAGATGCCTAAGAGAATCTGACTGGTTCCAACCGGATTTTCAGGGGGGCAGGCATCTCAGCCGCAACAAAATATTGCAGAAATATTGGCATTTGATTATTGACATTCCAGACTGTGAAAATGGCTATAGATTGGCATGGAGGAGAAGTCATAACACTGAGAGTTGATAACAATTTAATATGAATAAATTACATTTAAAATCGTTACAATGGGTCTGTTTTTTTTAAAAAAACCTTTCTTAAAGGGAAAGGGGCTGTTTGGGAGCATGCTAACGGCTGCCCATTGGCTGCTTGATGGCCAGGGGCGGGCTTGGAAATAGCGCTTCCTTTTCTGCCGAGACCGGAAGCTGCGGGAAACGCTACAAAACGCAACTGGATTCCACTACAAAGGCAGGTATGCATAACGACGAATTCCACTATTTTAAATGGCGATTTTTCGTTCAGTGACCAATTTGCAACAAAGATCCCGGTGCGAAAAGCCCCTTAGAATGTTGTCACTTCTCTATGATATCAAGCACCTCTTAGTTTCAGACTAAATGTAAACCACTCCATATTTCTACCCCTAGAAGTATTCAGCAGCAATGATTAACATTTATTCAGCTCATTTGAGTTTTCAGGGCACTCTCAATAATCCTTAGAGTTGCTGAGCAAGTTAGGCCAATGTTATCATAGTCTTCAAAGAGCCAATTGGCAACAACAAGCAGTCCAGGCTGAGCAATGGGGGGAGGCTGCTGGAGACAACCTAGGAAGTATATGGCACAGGCATCGAGCTCACAGCCAAGGCTCTCAGACATCCTTCCAGGGCACTCCAATTCATAGGAAGGTGTAATTCCTCCAACGCTCTGTCAAGGATTGTAAGACCCATGAATGTAAGACATTGTGATATACTGGATTTTTCACAGGGAGAAGCTCCAGCCTATTCATTTCTACAGATGAGGAAAACTATGGGCCCTTCCACACAACCGCCAATGTAGCCAAATGTAAGTGCTATCATAAAGCGCTACTACTAGCGGCAGGTCTTGATAATGCACACAGCCGTTTCTAGCAGAAAAAAGGCTCTCCCACTAGCTCTGTTTTTGTTACCCACAAATTTCCGGTCTTGCCTGAATCACTACAAATTTGTGGTGTTTCTGCCAGGCTCTGGCCGTCAATCAAACTGAAGAGCCAATGAAATCGATATTCTAGTGCCACAAAAACACCCTTTTCCCTTAATTTTTTTTAAAAACCCAAAAATATAAGTGGCAACAAATATGTCTTTACTCATTGCTCCATAGAGAGCCGTCTTTCGGTTTCTCTTCCCAAAACATTCCTTTATCAGACAAAATATGCCACACTCGCGTGTATTCATTGACACGCATTTCCATTAACCCCCCTTTTTTTTGAGCAATGTCTGTGGGTGACGGCGCTTGGAAAGTTTGAATACATTTAAAGAAGGGTGCTTTCTGTTTGGCACTGCTGCATTAGTTGCCCAGGAACTTTGGTTAAAGAAGCCGTGTGTTCGCGTGTTCATTGCTATCTTTGGCTTGAAGGGGGAAAAAAGCCTTCCCCATCTCCCGGAAGTTTGGGGGCAGGAGTGAAGGAGGAACCTTCTTCCTACCACTATATTGAGAACTCATATGTCTTTTTTGGATGTGTTGCAGGTTGTTCTCAGGAGTCAAGCGGCTTTTTAAAGGGGGAATCTACTTTTTACGATTCCCCAAAAAGCGCTACATTGAAGTGATTTTTGCGGGAGTGTCGCAGGAGTGTCGCAGGAGTATTGCGGATTGTGTACAATGTTGTGCATAATGTTAAAAAAATAACAGTTAGACTTCAGCAACATTAGCACTGTGCGGAATGGCCCATAGTATTCAAACCTTCCCCAGATGCCTCCAGTGTACACTGCATGAATGCATAAAGGACATAGCAGCACATGCAAGCATAAATCAATCCAACATAAATAACCCTAGACCCAAGAGCATCCATCATGTGGAAGCCCCTGACCTTCTTGTTTCTGCCTATCAATTAATAAAAGGGAATCTCTGGTGAAGAATGCCTTTGGATACTACGCGATACCCTTGGCCCAGCTATTTCTTTATCTTTGTCTGTTTCAGGACCAGGCGAACATTCCTGTAATTTCTGTCATAGTGAAAATAAATACAAGAACACCCGGCCTGGAGTGCCTCTTGTTCATGGCTGTCCAAAGGGAGGGGCTGTGTACGGGGAGGCCCATTTGTGTCAATTATGCTCTTATCTTTTTAGTTTGCCCACAAGGTGCTTCAAGCACCTTAGACATAACTTTAAAAAATAAAAACAAATGCTAAGTAAATTAAAGCACCTCCTCCCAGACTTTCAGAGTCCTCACAGTTCCTTCAGGTAAACTCCGCATAATAATCTCAATGCACCTTGGGCTGCCAGCCTCCAGGTTCCTATCATTACTTTGGATCTACTGGCAGTGAAGATCAGTTCCCCTGGAGAAAACGGCTGTTTGGGAGGGTGAACTCCATGTCACGGGACCCTGCCCTTCCAAAACTCTGCCATCCCCAGGCTCCATATTCCCCAAAGTAGCTATCCCCCTCACCCAGAGCTGGCAGCCCTAATCACCCCCTCCCCTACAATGCTGAAGCAAACAGGACAGATGTGTTCCTCTTGCCTTCTCAGAGGCTTCCTTGGCTAATTCTAGCAGGCGTTTGTATTGCTGGAGTTCTTAATGAGAACTCCTTTTTGTGCCATGACTAATACTGCCACAGAAATTAGAACTGTTCAGACCAGTTCTCAACCTTCCTAATGCCGCGACCCTTTAATCCAGTTGCTCATGTTGTGGTGACCCCCCCAACCATGAAATTACGCAAGTGTTCTTCTCAGAAATTCAACCCAAACTGACCAATGCCATGATGTTCCATTGCTCATGATTGCATTTATACTGTTTTTTTTTCCCGGGGTGTCTCAGTTCAGTTTTTCCTCTTGTCCCACCATGCCGATCTCACTCTTTTCTGCCTAAAGGAGGAGCGGCAACAGTGGTGGTGCCTCCCCCCCCCCCCGCCAAGCTGTTCACCCTGCCCCGACCCCTGTGAAAGGGTCGTCCAACCTCCAACGGGGTCCTGACCCCCAGGTTGAGAACCACTGCTTCAGAGAGTATTTTTTCTCATTCAGCATATTCTGATAAGAATGGCTGTGGGAGGTTCACTTCACTCTTTTCCTGCCTCCTTTAATACTGACGGAACAGACAGGAAATCATGAAGCTCCTGACAAAAAGGATACTGACTGACTCCAAAACTTGCCAGTGCAAGGAAACCCAAGTGAATCATAGAATCATAGAGTTGGAAGGGGCCATACAGGCCATCTAGTCGGACCCCCTGCTCAACGCAGGATTAGCCCTAAGCATCCTAAAGCATCCAAGAAAAGTGTGTATCCAACCTTTGCTTGAAGACTGCCAGTGAGGGGGCGCTCACCACCTCCTTAGGCAGCCTATTCCCCTGCTGAACTACTCTGACTGTGAACAAATTTTTCCTGATATCTAGCTTATATCGTTGCACTTAAACCCATTAGCCTATATCATTGTACTTGAAGTTTAAACCCATTACTGTGTGTCCTCTCCTCTGCAGCCAACAGAAACAGCATCCTGCCCTCCTCCAAGTGACAACCTTTCAAATACTTAAAGAGGGCTATCATGTCCCCTCTCAACCTCCTTTACTCCAGGCTGAACATTCCCAAGTCCCTCAACCTATCTTCATAGGGCTTGGTCCCTTGGCCCCAGATCATCTTTGTTGCTCTCCTCTGTACCCTTTCAATTTTATCTACGTCCTTCTTGAAGTGAGGCCTCCAGAACTGCACACAGTACTACAGGTGTGGTCTGACCAGTGCCGTATACAATGGGACTATGACATCTTGTGATTTTGATGTGATGCCCCTGTTGATACAGCATAAAATGGCATTTGCCTTTTTTACTGCTGCATCACACTGCCTCATGTTTAGTTTACAATCCACAAGTACCCCAAGGTCTCGTTCACACACAGTGTTACCTAGAAGCATAACCCCCATCTAGTAGGCATGCTTTTCATATTTCTGACCCAGATGCAGAACTTTCCACTTATCTTTATTAAATTGCATCTTGTTCTCATTTGCCCATTTTTCCATTGTGTTCTGATCTTGTTGAACTCTGTCTCTATCTTCCGGAGTATTTGCCAGTCCTCCCAATTTGGTGTCATCTGCAAACTTGATGAGTAGTCCCTCCACCCCCTCATCTAGATCATTAATAAATATGTTAAAAAGTATCGGGCCGAGCCCCGAGCCCTGAGGTACCCCGCTACTCACCTCTCTCCAGTCTGATGAAACACCATTGACAACAACTCTGGTTCTCTAACCAATTCCCTATCCACTTAACTATCTGAAAATCCAGATTACAGTCCTTCAACTTATCCATCAGAACATCATGGGGAACCTTGTCAAAAACTTTACTAAAATCCAAGTAAATGACATCAACCGAATATCCACGATCCAGCAAACCTGTTACTTGATTTGAACTCATCCAGTGCAGCTAAATGCCTCTCCTCTCTATCCGTGTTAACCTACCACCCAGACAGTATGCTTTGGCTACTGCCTAAACCCTTTGACCTGTGGGAAGAAACAGATGTAAAATAGGCGCTAAGCCTTTCTGCTTTCTCTGCGTCTTCCATTAGAGTTTGTCCATCTGCACCCAACAGTGGGCCTATTGCCTCATTTACTTTACGTTTGCTCCTCACATAACTGAAAAATCTTTTCTTGTTACAGTGGGCGTCCCTGGTCAATCTTAGCTCACTCTCAGCTTTGGCCTTTCTGTTGACTGATCTACAGTGCCTAGTAACCTGTAGGTACTCTTCTTTAGAGGTCTGTCCTTCCCTCCATTTCCTGAATATCCATGTCCTTCCCTCCATTTCCTTTTCTTTCTTAGTTCCTCTTGAAGTTCTCTGTTCATCCAAATAGGCTTTTTAGAGCTCCTGCAGTGTTTTCGTCTTTCTGGGATAGTCATTGATTGAGCATGCAGTAGCTCTTGTTTGAGTATCGCCCACCCTTCACATGCTCCCTTCCCTTCCAGCATTCTCGTCCATGGTATGACACTCATCATGCCTCTGAGTTTCTTAAAGTTTGTCCTACGAAAATCCAACATCTGTGTCTGGCTACCAGCTTCCTTGCCTCCCCATCTCAAAAGGAATTCTATGAGCACATGGTCACTTCCCCCTAGGGTCCCCAACTCATCCACCAACTCTTGCCTGTTGGTCAGTATTAAGTCCAGTATGGCTGAACCTCTTGTGGGTTCATCTACTATTTGATAAATGAAATTGTCAGCCAGACAGGTCAGAAAGTTGCATGACTGAGGACGTTTCGCAGAGTTTGTTTCCCAGCACACATCTGGGAAATTGGTCACCCATGATGACAAAATATCCGCTTGGATATTTTCTCAAGCTGCTCACAAAGTGCAGCATCCACATCCTCTCATTGGTCAGGCGGTCGGTAGCAGACACCAACCACCACACTGTTTGTTTTCCCCTCGTTTATTTTCACCCAGATGCTTTCCACTGTATATATACTCTCCTTTACTAGAACTTCCTGACAGGTAAGCCCTTTCCTCACATACAGTGCCACTCCTCCACCTCTTCGATCTATTCTGTTTTTTTCTGAACAGTTCATATGCATCCACCATTACATTCCAGTCATGAGAATCATTCCACCAAGTTTCTGTGATGCCTACTAGATCATACCTTTCCATCAGCATGAGAAGTTCCAGCTCTTCCTTCTTATTGCCCATGCTTCGGGCGTTAGTATAAAGACATCTGAATCCTTTTACTTTTGGTTCCCTATGAGCTGGCCTTGCTGGTTGGGCTGCCCCCGATCATTTTCCTTCCATACACTCCCTATGTTGATCGTCTCCTTCTCCTCGTGGCTTTGTCGGGGACCCGCTTGCTAACTGAAAAACCAGGGTGCCCCTTTGAAGAAAAACGTCACGCCAGGCCTGGTGAACGATACAACAGGAACAAGCTTTATTTCAGCAACGTGGAGTCCGCTGGTATGGAGTAAGAGCTTCCACCGAACTCCAGGTGGAAGCTCCCTTTTATACAAAACCCACCTCCTTAGGCTGTATTGCCCCACCCAGTACTTGCGGAGGGAACATGCTGATACAATCATGACTCATGCACATATGCGAGGTTTTCCGGGGTTCCTGATGGCCCATTTTCCTGGAACAAAGGGCCATCTCCGGGCCCTTGTCAAAAGGTGGAGGGGGACATTGAGGTTCTTTAGCGGCCATTGCCACCTCAACGATCGGGTGGGGCGCCCAGCTGCCGGCTTGCCTATGATCACCATGCCCTACCTCCGTGATCGCGGGCGCCTCTGATGGCGGGGTTCGGTCCGGTTCCCCAGCCACCAAGGACCGAACCACGACATTCTGCCCCCCCAAAGGTCCATTCTCCAACCCCCCGGGACGGCCAGGATACCGCTTGTGGAAACGTTCAGTGAGTCGGGGCGCAAGGACGTCCGCTGCCCAGACCCATTCCCGGTCCCCCAAAGCGAAGTCCTTCCATTCCACGAGGTACTGCAACTTCCCCCTGTGGAGTCTAGAGTCCAGGATATCCGCCACCTCGTGGTGCTCCCCCCCCGGCAGGACCTCGGGCGCTGGCGGGGAAAACACGGGGTGCCAAACGTCACCGTCCGGAGTTTTTTTTAGAAGGCTCACGTGAAAGACGGGATGGATGTGCCGGAGGTTCTTGGGGAGCTTGAGCTTGACCGAAACTTCGTTGATCGGGGCCAAGACCTCGAAAGGCCCCAAAAACCGAGGGCCTAGCTTCTTGCTGGGCAAATTCAACCGTAGGTTCCGGGTGGAAAGGTAAACTCGATCCCCCGGTCGGATCTCTTCAGCTGGTCGTCTCTTCCGGTCGGCGTCCTCTTTCTGCGCTGCCTTGACTTTGTGGAGCTGCTCCTGCAGCGACTTCCAGCAGCTCCCGGCACGCTTCCCCCACTCGCGAAGGTCGGCCGATTCCCGGGCGGGGACCTCTCCAAGCTCCGGGAAGTGTCTCAGGTCTGTCCCGTAGACGACGGCAAAAGGCGACATCTCCGTGCTGCTGTGGTCTGCGTTGTTGTACGCGAACTCGGCCAGGGGGAGCAGGGGCACCCAGGTGTCTTGATGATAGGAACCGAAACACCGCAAGTACTGCTCCAGTACTTGATTAACCCGCTCGGTCTGCCCGTCCGTCTGGGGGTGGTAAGCGGAGCTCAGCCCTTGCTCGATGTCTAACAGGCGCAGGAAAGCTTGCCAAAACCGGGACACGAATTGTGAGCCCCGATCGGAAATCACCTTGTCCGGCAGCCCGTGCAGTCGGAACACGTGATCCAGGAACATCCGAGCCAACTGTGAGGCACTGGGGACACTGGCGCAAGGAATGAAATGGGCCTGTTTGGAAAATAGATCTACCACCACCCAGATCACCGTTTTCCCCTTGCTGGGAGGCAAGTCTGTTATAAAGTCCATGGAGATCACTGACCACGGCCGGGTCGGGACCTCGAGCGGGTGCAGCAGACCTTTCGGCTTGCCAACCCCCGGCTTGCAGGTCAGGCAGACAGGACAACCACTGACGTAAGCTTTTGTGTCCCGCCGCAGACTGGGCCACCAAAACCGCCGCCGGGCCAACTTCCAGGATTTTACGAAACCGAAGTGCCCGGCGGTCTTAGCATCGTGGCAGAGGCTGAGGGCTTCCCGTCGTAGCCCTTCCGGGACGTAGACAGCCTCCCCCCTCCGCCAGAGACCGGAGTCCAAAATCAAAGAGTCCCGGAGCTCAGCCAGCTCCTCGTCTGTCCCGTAGGCTGCCACTAGGCGGTCTCGGAGCGGGGCGGTCGCCGGGTCGGGCTCCCATTCCTCCCTGGCCCGACGCCTAGTGACGACCCCCCGTCCCAGCTGCTCCTCACCAAACACGGACCTGGTGCAGGGAGCGTACCCCTCCCCATAATGCGGCAGACGGGAGAGGGCGTCCGCGAGGAAATTCTCTTTGCCGGGGATGTGACCAAGCTTGAAATTGTACCGCGAAAAGAACTCCGCCCACCTCATCTGTTTGGCGTTCAGGGATCGCGGTTGCCGGAGCGCCTCCAGATTCTTGTGATCTGTCCAGACCTCGAACGGCTCCTCTGTTTCCTCCAGCCAATGCCGCCATTCGGTGAGGGCGAACTTAATCGCAAACGCCTCCTTCTCCCAGGTAGACCAGTTCCGCTCCGTTTCGGCGAATTTTCGTGAGAGGTAGGCCGCCGGCCTCAGCTGTCCCGCCTTGTCTCGCTGCAGGAGAACCGCCCCGGCTGCTGCGTCGCTGGCGTCGACTTGTACCACCATCGGCTGGGTTGGGTCGACGTGCAGTAGCGTGGGCTCAGACGCGAAAGCTTGCTTGAGGGCCAGGAACGCTGCCTCCGATTTCTCATTCCAGCCGAGCGCTGCGCTGGGCCGCGTGGCGCGAGGACCTCTCCCCTTGGTACCTAGCAAGTCCGTGAGGGGAGCCACTACGGAGGAGTATCTGGGGATGAAGCCTCTAAAAAAGTTAGCAAACCCCAGGAAGCTTTGTAGCTGTTTCCGGGTGCGGGGCCTTTCCCAGGCCAGCACCGCCTGCACCTTCTCGGGGTCCATAGCTATGCCCTGGGCTGAGATGCGGTAGCCCAAATAGTCCAGGGAGGGACGGTGGAATTCGCACTTAGCCAGCTTCACGTATAGGTGGTTTGCCAGCAGGCGCTTTAACACCTCCCTCACCAGGGTCACGTGCTCTTGGGGATCTTGGCTGTAGATCAGGACGTCATCCAAATAAACAACCACCCCCTGAAACAGAAGGTCCTGCAACACCTCATTAATTAGACTCATGAAAACCCCAGGTGCCCCGCTTAAACCGAACGGCATCACTTTAAATTCGAATTGTCCCAATTGACAGTTAAACGCCGTTTTCCACTCATCCCCCTCCCGGATGCGTACCCGGTAGTACGCCTCCCTTAGGTCCAGCTTAGTGAACAGAGTCCCTTTGCCCAGCCGGGCCAGCAAATCCGGGATCAGCGGGAGGGGGTAAGCGTTCCCCGCTGCGATGGCGTTGAGGCACCGGTAGTCCTGGCACAGCCGTCGGGACCCATCCTTTTTCCGGACGAACAAGACTGGAGCTCCCATGGGACTGGAAGCGGGCCGGATGAAACCTCGGGCCAGATTCTTTCCCAAAAACTCCCGGAGGTCCTTGAGCTCACCCTCACTCATTTTGTAGATGCGCCCTTTGGGCAGTACCGCCCCCTCTGGGATGTTGATAGCGCAGTCCGTGCGGCGGTGTGGGGGTAGCTCGTCCGCTTCCCGCTCGCTGAAAACGGCTGCGAGGTCTCGGTACTCTGGCGGGACCTCGGGCTCTGGTTTCTCCTGCTGCGCCGCCGCCGCTCCCCTGGGACGCGCCGCCGTCCTCTTGTGGCTGGAATTCTCGCGGGGGACCCGATGCCGTGCACCCACCGTCAAGTCGAACTTCAGGGTCCCCGCCCGCCAGTCCACCACGGGGTTGTGTTCCTTCAGCCAATCCAGGCCCAACACCGCCCGATATCCCGCTACGGGGACCTGGATCAGCCACCGCAGCTCTTGGTGGTCCCCTATGTGGATGGCGATAGGACCCACCTCCTCCCCGAAAGGTCCCCCCTGAATCGGGCTGCCGTCCATCTGGACGAAAACCAGGGGAACCTTCCGAATGCGCTTCGGTAGCCCCAAAGCCCGGGCTATCTGGGGGTGGACCATGCTGTGGTCGCATCCAGAGTCCAAAAGAGCCTCCCCCACCCAACTTAGTCCGTTCTCCGGGTTCCGGAGCTCTAAAATTACCACGTTCGGAGGTCGCGCCTCATGCTGTAGGGGTTTTCCCTCGCACCGCGGGACCTGCTGCCCGGCGCCGTCTACAGCAGGTCCTGGCCGTTTCCCGTCGCCTGGACGCTTCCCGGTTCGTTGCGGAGGTCCTCCGCCCGGCGTGCCTGCTGGGGGCGTGTCGCACCTCCCCCCTGGGAGAGCCCGCGGTCCTCCCCCCCTTGCCGTTGGCACGCTGCTGCGAAATGTCCTGACCCCCCGCATTTCAGGCACAGTCCTTCCCGGCGTCTCCTTTCCCGCTCGGGGTTCGGGGGTCGTTTGGGGCGAGAGTTGTCGGGGCCCGGTCTTGGCGCCTCGGCTGACCCGCCTTTGGCCTCCCGGGGGGGTGCGGCGGCCCAACCCAGGCTGGCTTCCAGCTTGGCGACCACAAAACACCACCCCTCCAGTGTAGACAGATCTTCTTCCGTCCCCTTGATCACGGCCCATTCCCTGAGCTTCGGGTTAAGGCCCTCCCGGAAGTACTCGATTTGGGTCTCCTCGTTCCAGGAGAACACCTTGCCTGCTTCCCTCCGGAAAATGTCTATATAGTCCATAACCCCCCTAGTACCCTGTCGAAGTCCCTTGATCCGACTCTTTGCCTTGTCCTCAGCCTGGGGGTCCTGGAATCGTCGGCGGAGCGCGACCACGAAGTCCTGCAGGTCCTGAGTTGCCGGGTCGCCGCGCTCGGCCAACCCCAGGTACCACTGACCCGCCTTGCCCTGGAGACACGAGGCCACCCCCCAGACCAAGTCCTCGGAGTCCTCATACCGGTCTCCATATCTCCGGGCATGCGTCAGCGCGTGGAGGAGGAACTGCGGGAGGTCGTCCGGCGTCCCGTCGAAACGCGCCTTAAGCTCTGGGGGGGAACGTTTTGGAGAGTAGTCCGACCCCCTCCGGATCCGGGATTCTCGGCGTCCGCCGTCTCGTCCTGCTCCGCTCCACCGGCTACCAACTTGCCCAACGACGCCGTGCCGCTCCCTGCCTTGCACGTCGCTCCTGCGTTGGTCCGGCTCTTGCCGCCCCGTCGGCTCACCCGCTCCCCCGAGATCCTCTGCTGTCTCGCCTCTCCGCTGGCCGTCTCGCCTACTCGGGACTGAAAACTGCTCCGGGTCGGGGTCCGGGGCCCGCTCACCAGTGCCGGGCTCGTCCTCGTCGCTGGAGGCGTCCTCACTCGACGCGATCCCCTCCGCCGTTGTATTACCAGTCCCTCCGGGCCCGGCCCGAGCTTGCTCACGGGCTTCAGCTGCCTGCAAGCGCCTGGCCAAGTCCGCCATGGCCCGCCGCAGGTCCTCTAGGGATTCCTCAGGTCTTACCGGGCGAAGCGCCTGCCTCAGCTGGGTGTCCCAGGTTGGGGCCAACCCCCCAGACCTCGGCGCGCTCCCCGCCGTGCTTGGGAACCCCATGGCCCGGCGCCTTCCCTTGGCCGCCGCTGCCGAGGGTCTCGGGGTCCCGGACAGCTGCTCCTGGCCCCCCGATTTTCGGAGGAAATCTCCCGGGGACATTAAACCCATGTTCCCGGGGTTCGTGGGGGTCGAGACCGCCTCGTTGCTTGAAAACGCCATCTCTGGATCCGTCCCGATAAGCGCTCGGATGCGATGCCGACCCTGGAGTTCGGGGGAAGCTCTTACGATGTCGGGAACCCGCTTGCTAACTGAAAAAACAGGGTGCCCCTTGAAGAAAACGTCACGCCAGGCCTGGTGAACGATACAACAGGAACAAGCTTTATTTCAGCAACGTGGAGTCCGCTGGTATGGAGTAAGAGCTTCCACCGAACTCCAGGTGGAAGCTCTCTTTTATACAAAACCCACCTCCTTTGGCTGTATTGCCCCACCCAGTACTTCCGGAGGGAACATGCTGATACAATCATGACTCATGCACATATGCGAGGTTTTCCGGGGTTCCCGATGGCCCATTTTCCTGGAACAAAGGGCCATCTCCGGGCCCTTGTCAAAAGGTGGAGGGGGACATTGAGGTTCTTTAGCGGCCATTGCCACCTCAACGATCGGGTGGGGCGCCCAGCTGCCGGCTTGCCTGTGATCACCATGCCCTACCTCCGTGATCGCGGGCGCCTCTGATGGCGGGGTTCGGTCTGGTTCCCAAGCCACCAAGGACCGAACCACGACAAGGTGGAAGCTCCCTTTTATACAAAACCCACCTCCTTAGGCTGTATTGCCCCACCCAGTACTTGCGGAGGGAACATGCTGATACAATCATGACTCATGCACATATGCGAGGTTTTCCGGGGTTCCTGATGGCCCATTTTCCTGGAACAAAGGGCCATCTCCGGGCCCTTGTCAAAAGGTGGAGGGGGACATTGAGGTTCTTTAGCGGCCATTGCCACCTCAACGATCGGGTGGGGCGCCCAGCTGCCGGCTTGCCTATGATCACCATGCCCTACCTCCGTGATCGCGGGCGCCTCTGATGGCGGGGTTCGGTCCGGTTCCCCAGCCACCAAGGACCGAACCACGACAGGCTTTAGTTTAAAGCTCTCCTGATGAATCTCCCCAGGTTCCTGCCAAACACGTTCTTCCCCAGTTTCGATAAGTGCAATCCATCAGGGGCTAGTAGGCCTTCCTCAAGAAAGCCTATCCCATGGTCCCAGAAACCAAATCTCTCCTGCCAGCACCAAGTACGCAGCCAGTGATTCACCTCCATTATCTTCCTCTCCCGATGCATTCCTTTTCCCTTGACAGGCAAGATTGAAGAGAATACCACTTGTGCCCCCATTTGCTTGAGCTTCCTCCCCAGATCTTGATAGTCTTTTTTAATAGGAGCGATGGTATTCAGGGACATGTCGTTCGTTCCCACATGGACCATCACAAATGGGTAGCGATCCGTAGATTCGAGGAGTTTGGGCAGCCATTCTGAAACATCTTTAATTTTCGCCCTTGGCAAGCCACACACCTCTCGGGTTAAGGGGTCGGGCCCAGCCACATGGCGATCCATTCCTCTTAGCAGGGAGTCTCCAATTACCAGTAGTCTCCTTTTTTTTTCTTCTCAACTCCATTTCCTTCTGTCCCCGTGGCCTCTTCCCTTTGTCTTGGACTTTGTTTTGGGACCTCTTCCTTCGTTGACCCTTGAACCTCCTCTGCAAGGGCCTGAAATCTATTCTGGAGCTCCAAAGGCCCCAACAACTGTCTCGCTCTTCGCCGTTGAGTCTTTTTCCAAACTGTCTGCAGAGGCTCCCTAGTGTGGTCAATCTCCTTAACCTCTTCAGGACTGGTTGTATCCTCTTTATTCCGAGTTGCAGGGCTCTGGTCTATGAACTCCTCCCCTTTCTTACTTTGGGTCAGAGTAATAATTCTGTTTTTAATCCCCTAATCCTTTCCTCCAAAAGTCTTACCAGCTTACACTTGGGGCAGCTGTAGTCCATCTTGTCTTCTGGGAGGAAGGCAATCATGTCACACTCACTGCAGATGATGGGATGAGTGTCCTGGAGGTCCATTGTAATGTCTAGGCAGTGCAAGTACTAGGGAAATATAATCTACTGATTCTAATTGCTCGGCCAAGAACCCCAGGCTAAGAACTAAGAGCCACAGGTTCCCTTTTTAATCCTCCCAACAATTACCCAGCAATCACCTCACCCAGTGAGCACAATAGCCTCACCTGGTCAGCAGCAACACTCCCCAGTAGCTTTCTCCACGTGCTCTCAGTTGTCTGAATCACACTAGAAATCCTACCAGCTATCACATATAATGCTATTTACCCCTACAAGACATAACCCAAAATCCCAAACACAAATGTTTGTGTAAAATATTAGTCTACAGGAAGCTATACTTTTAAAAAAGAGATCTTTGACACAACCATGTATTAATTTCTTCTGCTGTACCAGTTTGTGAATACATTTGCTGTACTGAGTTATGGATAATGAATTCGTATTTTTAAAAAGATCCCTGTGAAAGTGCCCTACATTAGCCTTTGTTTTTAAAGCAATCTGTTGAATTCTACCAAAATGCAAAATATTATCAGAGTAATACCTGAAACAAAGCCTGGAGCTTGCACATATGGGACAAATTGGGGGGGGGGGGGACTATGTGTGTGCATGCACACCCTGACTATAGACGCTTTCTCTTCTCTCCTGGAGTTCAGAAGCACATGTAACACCAACACACAATGCAAGAAGCAAACTGGCAAATATCTTGACTTTATTCATACATTAGTTTAAAAAACATCACTCCATTTTTTACATCAGCTTACAGAATAGTTTTACCCCAAAACAGAGCAGAAACAAATAATTGTTAAACACCAAAACTATACAGTGTAGGGTGTTTTTTTTACTGTATTATTTCCATGCAATTTCCTTTTTTAACACAGCTGTTTTCTTCCCCAAAGGGGTCAGCCATTTATTACTTGATGACACAGTGATGACACAGCTGCAGCAACCAAGGTTTTTCCCTAGAGAGCCCTGTATTATTCATGAGGACATTTTCATCCCCTGCTCAAAAGCTCTCATGTACAGGTTTCCCATTTGATCCTGGGATTTACCACTGTGTTGGCATAATTGTTCCTGCCTCTTTCTCAAACTGCCATGAGCAGGGTTGGAAAGCTCCATCTTATGCTTCTTCTTGGACACTACAGAAGTCACAGCCTGGAGCCTCTGAGAGCTGGAGGACAGACAGGAAGCCATTTCCTGATACAAAGGGGCTACCTGCAACGAAAAGAAAAATGGGTCCACAAAGCAGAAGTATTATGGACGAACTGCCAAGTACTGAGTGTGTGAAAACTGCCCTCAACGAGAGCCAGTGTGGTGTGGTGATTAAGAGCAGCAGCTTCTAAATTGGAGACTGAATGTTGATTCCCTGCTGGGGGCAGTCCCAGTTCTCAGAGCCACCTAACACACAGGATGTCTGTTATAGGGATAGGAAGAGAAATGTGTTTATCAGATGCTTTGAGACACTTTCAGGTAGGGAAAAGTGAGGTATAAAAAATAATTATTATTATTCTTGCTTGGCACTTGGTGGAGCTGGGATAAGGGGAGCATTATTTCAAGAGCTGACTCAGGAGCTGATTGCTAGCTTCACCCTCTGCTGAGTAGGCCTTTGTCCTATAAAAGGCTCTTGCTTGCCAGAGGAACACAACAAAACCCAAAAGACTCTTGGGATCCGGATTAAACCATAATACTCTGTAAGGAGCCAAGAGCAAGAGCTAAAGGACTCTTAGCTGTTGGCTTTACGCCTGAAGATCAAACCGAAGGTTTCAGTGAAGTGTAGGACTGTTTGTGGAGCAGTTCAGAAGAATCAAAGTGGCATGAAGACTGAAGAAGATTACGTAGTGACATGTACCATCTGCGGAATGTTTGTCTTTTTACCTCAGGGGGACAATTTTTACAAATGCAATAAGTGCAAATTAGTGGCTCAGGTGGAGGAGAAGGTCCGGGGATTAGAGAAACAATTGATTACACTGCAGGAGGAGGGAAATCTATCAAATCAAAATCAGAAGCACCTAATACAGGAGGGTAATAATATGAGTAGAAGAATAAGGAGAAAGTCTGACCCACAGATGCTCAGCAATCGGTTCCAAGATCTGCCTGAAGAGGAACTCAGGAGCATGTGCAATCCCCCATGAAGAACAAGCCCCAACGTAGACCAGGAAAAAAGTCACAGGCCCACACAGGTGAGAGTTCTAGATCTTCTCCCCCATCGACCCCACAAAGACTGGACAGGCTCATCAAGCCTACAACCCCTTCATTCTCATCCATGTAGGAAAAAATAATACTGCCCAGCAGAACATGGAACATATTAAAAAATACTTTGTGGATCTGGGGGAAAAGGTAAAGGGCCTGGGAGCACAGGTTGTGTTTTCATCAGTCCTTCCTGTAAGTGGCTGAGTCATAGGAAGAGAGAGAAAAAATTATGCAAGTAAATGACTGCCTATGTCAGTGGTGTCGATGGGAATGGTTTGGATTTCTGGCTCATGGTCAACAATGGTCAACAATGAGGGGCTATTATCAGGAGACGGTGTAAACTTCACAAAGGACAGAAAAAGTATTTTTGGGAGAACCCACACCTGGTGAAGAGGGCTTTGAACTAGACACAACGGGGGAGCAAGATGTAAATTCAGAACTTGGTGTGATGGCAAGATCTGAACATGAGAGGATCTCAAATCTACAGGGAATGTTACATAAGCAGGGAACTACCAGCTTACAAGGAAGTTCAAAAACCAAAACCATGAGGCACACAAAGGATGGACTATGATGTCTCTACACTAATGCACCGAGTATGGGAAACAAGCACAAACAATTCCCTTGAGAAGAAAAGATGGAAGGAGCCTAAGGAAGCCAAGATGGCTCCATAAGCAGTTGTCAAAAGATTTGAGGAATAAAAAAGAGTAATTTAGGAATTGGAAGGAAGGCCTTATTACCAAGGATGAGTATAAGCAAATAACCAATAATTGTTAGAAAAGTTAAAGCTCAGTATGAGCTTAGGCTAGCAAAAAATGCTAAAGATAACAAAAAAGGCTTCTTTAGTTATATTTCAAGCAAGAAAAAGAATAGGAACACCATAGGACCACTGAGAGGACAAGAACAGATTATGAAGATTATGAAGAGAGGGCTGAACTGCTTAACTCCTATTTCTCCTCAGTCTTCTCTTGTGAAGGAAATAATGATCAATGTGGCAAAAACGTAACACAGCATGGGGGATGGGAATGGTGGCCTAGTATCACTGTTGGAACAGTCCACAAACACCTAGTTTCTTTAAATGAAACGAAGTCTTCTGGGCCAGATGAACTGCATCCAAGGGTACTAAAAGAACTTGCAGATGTCATCTCTGAAACTCTGTCCATTATTTTTGAGAATTCTTGGAGAACAGGTGAGGTGCCAAACGATTGGAGGCGGGCAAATGTTGTCCCCATCTTCAAGAAAGGGGAAAAGGAGGATCCGGGTAATTATCGACCCGTCAGCTTGACATCTGTAGCTGGCAAAATTTTGGACGAATAATTAAACACTCAGTACTTGGCAGCTGGAACTGAGAGCTGTGATTTCTAAGACTCAGCATGGGTTTCGCAAGAACAAGTCATGTCAGACCAACCTTATCTCTTTTTTCGAGAAAGTGACTACTTGCTGGATCAGGGAGATGCCGGGGACATAGTTTATCTGGATTTCAGTAAAGCTTTTGGTAAGGTTCCACATGATATTCTTGTTGACAAGTGGATAAAATGCGGTATGGATCCTAATTCTGTCAGGTGGATCAATAACTGGTTGACAAATCGTACCCAGAGGGTAATGGTTCAGCATCTTCTTGGAAAAGAGTGACAAGTGGAGTACCCCAAGGATCTGTCCTGGGGCCTGTGTTGTTCAACATATTTATAAATGATTTGGATGAGGGATTAGAGGGGATACTTATTAAATTTGCAGAGGATACTAAGCTGGGAGGGGTAGCAAACACAACTGAAGACCACAACACAATACAGGATGATCTTGATATGTTCGAGAAGTGGGCTAAACTGAATAAGATGAAGTTCAATAGGGAGAAATGTAAAGTTCTGCATTTAGGTAGGAAAAACCAAATACACCAATATAAGATGGGGAAGACTTGTCCTGGCAGTAGCATGTGCGAAAAGGATCTCAGAGTATTAGACGACCATACATTGAACATGAGTCGGCAGTGTGACTCAGTGGCTAAAAAGGCAAATGGGATTTTGGGCTGTGTCAAACGGAGTATCATGTCCAGATCATGGGAGGTGATGGTACCATTTTACTCTGCTCTGGTTTGCCTCTCTTGGAGTACTGTGTTCAGTTTTGGGCACCCCAATTGAAGAGGGATGTTGACAAACTAGAACGTGTCCAGAGGAGGGCAACAAAGATGGTGAGGGGTTTGGAGACTTATGAAGGAAGCTGGTCTGTTTAGCCTAGGGGGAGCTTGGTCTGTTTAGCCTAGAGAGGAGATGACTGAGAGGGGATCTGATAACCATCTTCAATTATTTAAATATGGAGGATGGATTACATTAAATATGGAGGATGGAGCAAAATTGTTCTCTCTTGCCCCAGAGGGACAGACCAGAACGAGTGGGATGAAATAAATTCAAAAGAAATTCCATCTAAACATCTGGAAGAAGTTCCTGACAGTTAGACCGGTTTCTCAATGGAACAGGCTTCCTCGGGAGGCAGTGGGTTCTTCATCTTTGGAAATTTTTAAACAGAGGCTAGATAGCCTTCTGAGGGAGAGGCTGATTCTATGAAGGGTGGCAGGTGACAGTAGATGAGCAACAGGGTTGTGAATGTCCTGCATAATGCAGGGGGTTGGACTACATGATCCAGGAGGTCCCTTTAGTTTAGTAGCAGCTAAAGAACTAACAAAATATGTAGCATGGCAGGAGCTTTCAGGAGTCACTGCTCACTTCTTCAGAGGCTGGTATCTGAAGGAGCAGTGCCCCTCAGGACCTCCTCTCCTGCTGAAATTTTGTCCATCTTGAAAGTGCTCTTGCTCTTTTCTACTATGACTGTCTTGGTCTATCTCCATGCATCACAAGACCAGAGTGCCATCAAGTTGCAACCACCTCCCAGGATCATGGAGCTATCATGGCAAGAGGTGGTTTGCCCTGGCCTGCCCCCACATGGGGACCCTGGACCTCCTCCCTGGGGTGGCCTCCTATCCAAATATGTGCCAGGGATGACCCTGCTGAGCTTCCTGGCTCTAATGCGGTTGGGCTCTCCAGGCAGCTCGAAACTACAGAAAAACTCCTTGGAACCGACTCCATAATACGTACTTGAGTTTATTTATTTTTTATTGTAAGTCACTCAGGGATGGAAGTAGTGCTGGAGAATGCAGATTTGATTTTATTCAGCTTACTTCTCGACTTCCTTTCCCATTCAGCATCAAGGTGGATCCCAGAACACAGAAAACGAAACAAAATGTAAATCCTACATTAGAGGACATCAAATTAATAGGTCTGTCAACCTCCAGGTGGTACCTGGAGATCTCCCACTATTATAGCTGATCTCAAGACAGCCAAGATTAGACCCCCTAGAGAAAGTGGATAATTTCAGAGGTTTATGGTTTGATATCTGGCTGAGCTCCCCCATTCCCCCAAACCTCGCCCTCCCCTGGCTTCAAACTCCCCCCCCCCCCATCTCCAGGTATTTCACAACCTAGAGCTGGCAGCTACTCTGAGCCTCTGAGGGAAGGGTGGGGTATAGATGAATGAAGAAACAAACAAGGCAAAATGGCTAAGGGTGCAGCACTGAACAGCCATGCTTCTGCTGTGGGGCTGCAGGGAAGGCAAGCTGGGTATGAGGACCACCATCAGGAAATCTGGACACAATTTTGTGAGAATGCAACCTGCAATTGGGCTTAGACAAGCCCTGGAAGATCTTGTAAACAATTCAGTCCCTTCGGGCCCACAGAGTTGCCGGTGCAAATAAATTTTCTTACTGGTTCTCTGTGATGAGAACACCCTATGGTTGGAACTAAGGGACAGAAACTCCTTCTGCAGATCAGATTATCCTGCAGCTGCAAGAAACACCCCAGGACTGGCAAGGTACTAGCTTCAACAGCTGCTCCTTCTGTCCTTCTTCCCTTTACTCTGGCTTACATCTTTCTTTACCTTGTCCAGCTTCTCCTATTGTATTTCTAGTTTCTCATTTGCCTTTTCAAGTTGCTCTTTCAGTGTTCTGGTGCTTCCAGGTATGGTCTCCTGAGGAGTAGAAAGGAAGCAGGAAACATCAACCAAATGAAAACCTTTAAACCACACTATCCCTTAAACCATAATTGCTATTAAAGGTGTTTATGGGTCTTTTATTCATGTAAGTATAGAACCATAGAATCCTAGGGCCATTCCGCATGACTTCAATGTTGCCAAAGGCTTACAAACTGCAAACGCTACTAATTTGCAGTTATGCACGATGTCGCACACAATCTGCCACACTCCTGAAACAGTCCCGTAAAAAGCTATTCGTTGTAGCGCTTAAAGGGAAATCCAGAAAAGTGGATTCACCCTCCGAAAAGCACTACACTCTTGCAAACAATCTGCAACAGTAGCGAAAAAGACCTGTGCGTTCCCATTGTTGCGGTTTCAGCCAAGTCCCTCCCCCTGGCTCTCTCCTCCGAACTTCCGGCGAAGTGATTGCCATTTTTTTTCTCGGAGCGAGCAGAAAGCAACGAGCCGGCGAGCCTTCATTCACCCAGCAAGGCTTCTCCGGCTACAGTCCCTCTACAGAACTGCTTTAAAGCTTCCCTAAGTCACCAAACACAACACAGCCCCGTTTGGAAGTTCCCTTTATTTTCAGCCGAAAATCGCGCCCGTGCACAGGGGGGGGGATTTTTCTTTTCACTAGGGGGAGTGTGGCAACGATGAATCACCCGCTCACACACTAGCTGCCAGCTAAATGGGGCTCTCCGTTGCAACGAATTAACGCATATTCGTTGCAACGTGTGTGTTTTTTTAAAACTTTTCTTAAAGGGAAAGGGGCTTTTCGGGAGCATGATAACGGCCGCCCATTGGCTGTTCGTTTGATTGACGGCCAGGGGCAGGACAAAGCACAGAAAAAATCGCTTCCTTTCTAGCGATTTTTGGTGAGACCGGAAACCTGTGGGAAACGATTGAAATGCTACTGGGTTCCAATACAAAGGCAGGTATGTGTAATTGCACTATTAAAAATAGTGTTTCCGGGAGACGACTGAAGATGGCGCCATACTAGCCGGGCTTATGCCGGGCTCTTAAGCCATGCTGAGGGTCAGGAGCAACCGCACCTGGCAGACCTGAGCAGATACGCAAATCTTGCTCGCCAGTCGCCCCAGGAACCGGGAACGGCATCCTGAGGGTCCTACAGATCCGTGGAGACTGAGTTCTCCGGATTGCCGTGGCATGTGCTCAAGGTCATGATGACGCCCTTGTCATAAATAACTTTCTAAGCTTGAAACGACCAGCTGACCCTATATTCTTCCCAGATCATCTTTTACCAGACTGACAGGAGCCGGAGTCTGCAACAGTAAAGACTGTGAGTTTTCTGTTTTTTCCTTTTTTTCCCCGCACAAGCTCTTCCCCCCCCCCCCTCAACCAATTTACAAGTGAATCCTTTCGTTGAGTGGGAGGCTCCCAGCTAAATACTCTCATTAATCAAACAAAGAGAGAGATTAAAGAAAAGAGAGACTTTAAAGATTTGTTGGAGAGAGTTCAGTTGGGGATGCTGACTTGATATGGAGATCGACAAACTGATAATTTTGGATCGCTTGAGCTCCTGCGAGACTTCATGAGACTTTCTGTTTATAATCTGTGACTGCCTAGAACTATGGAAAAATTAACTAAGGCACAGCTTTTCCATTTGTTATGCGAAGGGAACTCAAAGATACTGAAAGCAGTCAACAAGGTGGAAAAGGAAATCCAAAAGACTAAGAAAGAGCTTTTAGACAGAACTGACGGTATGAAAAAAACAGCTGATGAAAACACAACTCAGCCAACAATACATCAAACGAGAATTCAATGTCCGAAAGTTAATCAACAGGAGGGGGAGAGAGCTAGGGACGTAAAAATCAAAAGCACCTTGGAAGAACTTGGGAAAACAGATTTAAGGAAGGAAAGCACCAAAAACCTGGAAGTCTATTTAGAGCAGGAAGTGATTTGGATCAACAAAATAAACAGAGTCTATTCAAAGGCGACAGCACGCAGGAAGCTATCAGGAGATATCTCTGTGCGACTAGAGGAAGAGATCCGGATTGACAAAGTATGGAGAGCCTACTTAAAGGCGACTGCAAGCAAGAATCAAGCAAGAGACTTCTTTGGCCCTGACAGAAAGGCAACCAGAAATACTCTATGCAGGAACCATCAGGCGACATTATGGAAAAGAATACAATTTCATTTTCTGCGACCACCTGAAGAATGTGATGAACAGTGGAGCACTCTCTTGGTTTCCTGTGGGAAAGACAGCAGCAGTAACTCTTAGGTCAGGGCCAATATATGAAGGGAACTGACTTTATATTACCTAAGACAATAATAGAATATATTCTTATAATAGATTATACTCTCATATGTATCAACAATTACTCTGCTAAGAAAGATGGTAATAACTTCTAGATCAGGATCAATATGTGATGGGAACTGAATATGTATGCTAATATGTATGCTTAAAGAGGATGGTAAACTATACTTCATATGTATTAACAAGACAGCAGCAGTAACTCTTAGGTCAGGGCCAATATATGAAGGGGACTGACTTTATATCACCTAAGATAATAATAGAATATACTCTTATAACAGATTATACTCTCATATGTATTAACAATTTTTTCACTAAAAAAGATGGTAAAAACTTCTAGATTAGGACTAATATGTGATGGAAATTGAATATGTATGTTAAAAGAGGATGGCAAACCATATCAGCTGGTCGCTTTTTCTCTTTTACTTTCTGTAAATGCATTATATAATAATAAATAATAAAATTATTTTTAAAATAGTGTTTCCGCTATCAGGAACCAATTGGCAACATTGGTCCTTGTGCAGAATGGGCCCTAGAGTTGGAAGGGGCCACAAAGGCCATCTAGTCCAACTCCCTACTCAATGCAGGATCAGCCTAAAGCATCCAGGATAAGGATCTGTCCAGCTGCTGCTTGAAGACAGCCACCGAAGGAGGTCTTACCACCTCCTTAGGCAGCTCATCCCACTGCTGCACTGCTCGGACTGTGAAAATCCCCCCCCCCCGATATCCAGCCTATATCATTCTACACATAGTTTAAACCCATCCTCTGCTGCCAACAGGAACCTTTCCCTGCTTCCTCTAAGTGACAACCTTTCAAATACTTAAAGACAGCAATCTCAACCACTTCTTCTCCAGGCAGAACACTCCCAAATCCCTCAGCCTTTCCTCATAGGGCTTGGTCTCCAGGCCCCATATCATCCTCATCACTCTCCTCTGAACCCTCTCAATTTTGTCCACAACTGTTGTGGTCAGGCCTCCAGAACTGCACACAGGACTCCAGGTGAGGACTGACCAATGCGATATACAGCAGGACTATGACAGCTTGTGATTATTATGCAATACCTCTGTTGATACAGCCCAAGACTGCATTTTGTATGTATGTATAATGCAATCAAGTTGCAGCTGACTTATGGTGACCCCATAGGGTTTCCAAGGCAAGAGACTTTCAAAGGTGGTTTGCCATTGCCTTCCGCTACATAGCAACCCTGGACTTGGAACTAGGAGAAGGAGGAAGTGGTATCTCAGGAGCTGACTCAGGAGCTGCCTGCTATCTCCTCCCTCTGCTGAGTGGCCCTTTGTGCTATAAAAAGCTCACCTTGCCAGTGGTGCGTGCCTTTGGCGTGTACAATACTACAAAAACCAAAGGACTCTTAGGTTCTAGATCAAGCCAGAAGTTTCTGTAAGGAGCCAAAGGGCAAGAGCTAAAGGACTCTTGGCTGTTGGCTCTTCACTGGAGGATCAAGCCGCAGGATTCAGGACTATTAGACAAGTATTTTGGATGGATCAAAGTGGCATGATGACTGAAGGAGCTGAGACAGTGCCATGTTCTGTCTGTTCCATGTTTGTCTTCTTACCTGCTGCTGGAAGACCCCCTGGAAAGATGACCATCAACATTGGCAAGAGCTCTGTCCAAGAACTCTTCACCCTCTTTTATACATTGCAGCATAGTTAAGCATTCCTCTAATTCCTGTACCTTCTCCTCTAGCAGAGCCACTAATTTACACTTGCTGCATGCGTAGAAGCCATCCTTCCAAGGTAAGATGATAATTGCCCACAATTTAAAGTGTCCATTACCTCCTCCAAGTTAAACATGAAAACTGTTATATGGGCCATGTTTTATTGTGCAATGTCAGTGCAAATGGACTCCCGAATAAGAGTGCAACTTAATGCCAACATGGCCACCAATTTGATGAGCCACATGTGCTGCTTTTGTTTTCATAGAGTGTGTGCCAGGAACTCAACAAGCACGCAGCAATGTCCCAAGGAGGTTGAATTGTCACGGGTTGCACAGAGGAAAATGCTGGTGAGAGAATGAGCCTTATTTGCAGCACAGTTGTTTGGTCTACCACCGCCCACTACATATGATGGCAGTTATTCTGTAACTTTACCGCTGCATTGCAGTGAGGATGGGTCCACGGTCTTGACCTTCCCACAAACTCACGTTTTAGAATTGTTTATTTTTTTGTTTTTTTTACATTACAGAAGAAGCTTCTGTTGAGGAGGAGGAGGAGAGGCGAGGACGCCAGTGGCAGCCAGTGACAGGACCCCCAGAGTTGCCTAGAGGGGCTCAGTCAGTGGAGGAGCGGCTAATGTGGGAAAGGAGAAGGAAGAGGAGGGTTGGACTCCTGACCAACCTTGGCCAAAGGCTCCGAGAGCTGGGGAGGAAGACATGCAGCAGTGCAGAGCCCTCGCTAACACCATGCTTTGCATGGAGAGAGAGCAAATGGACAGGCTAGAGGCTATCTCTAATAGGGAGATCCAGGCTTTCACACAGAACATGGAGGCAGGAAACACTATTCTGAAAAGCACAGTAGATTCTATAAACAGGATAGGGGATCTAGTTGAAAGCTTCATCACTGCTGTGCAGGCACGAGGGGCATTGTGTGTTGCTCCCTCCTTACATGTCCCCTTAGAAATGACTCCCTCAACCTCTGCTCCACGCACCCCCAGCACTCCTGGAAGTGGCCAGTCAAGGCTTTCTGGGAGGAGGCAAAGAGTTAGAAGGGTTTTAAAGCCAAAGCAGCTGTACACACCATCACAGAAGTAATTACAACTCAATTACCCTGTTGTTGAAAATAAAAACAACAAATCATGGATCCCTGGTCTTTCTGCATGTGTCGCCTTTAAACATCAAGGTGTGTCTTTCGCAGGATGGTTAACCTTAGATTTAGATATGTTACTGTTTTGTGGGGGTTGGTTGGGGTTGTCTAAACAATCAGAAGAAGAAGTAATGATGGGCAAATGAAAGTTTGAACAATATTTTACTAATAAAACAATAACTATCAACACTTCCCATAAGTGTAGACCCCAAACCCCCCCAAAACCAATTAACAGCAACAAACATTCTAATAACAGCAAACAGGTAACAGCAAAGTCTATGCATGTTGGCCGCCTGCCCCTGCAATTGCCCCCTGCCCCTCCCCAGATATCTGCTGTATTTTCTCCCCAAGTTCTTTTATGAGGCACTCGTACTCTTCACCACACCTCCACACTTCTCCTTTCACTCCTGCAGCCCCTCAGAGCTGAGAGCCTGCTCCTGAGAGCCAGTTTGGTGTAGTGGTTAGGAGTGCGGACTTCTAATCTGGCATGCCAGGTTCGATCCTGCGCTCCCCCACATGCAACCAGCTGCATGACCTTGGCCTCGCCACGGCACTGATAAAACTGTTCTGACCAGGCAGTGATATCAGGGCTCTCTCAGCCTCACCCACCCCACAGGGTGTCTGTTGTGGGGAGAGGAATGGGAAGGCGACTATAAGCCGCTTTGAGCCTCCTTTGGGTAGGGAAAAGTGGCATATAAGAACCAACTCTTCTTCTTCTTCATTTCTTTGTAAAAAGGAGGATAGCTCCTCCACCTTTTTTTCGAGCATGGAAACTCGCCTCTTAAGGATCGCCTCTCTTGTTTCTCTTGTTTGAAAAATGGAAAGATTAAGGTTAACACAGGTTTAACAAAGCGTGCGTTGCACTTTCAGGAATCATGTTTTCTCATGACAAAGGGGACAAAGTGAAAGATATAAATTATTTTTATTTAACTGAAATCATTATCAAACAGGCAGCAAACAATTCAAAACACCCCCCTCCCACCCCACCCAAAATCAACCATCAACAAACAACATTAACAACAGAAACAACAACAATCTTGAAAACATTTTTAAAACTATGATCACCCCCCTCTTCAACATTCCCTCCCTCCCCTGCCTAGGGAGATATCTCCGCCAGCTTCTCCCCCAGTTCTTTAATTAAGCACGCATGCCTTTTCAGACCCCCCCCCAAATTTTTTTCCAGCCATTAAAACTCTGATACATTTTCTCAAGGAGTTCCACGTGGTGCTCCAGTTGCACCTCTCTTTTCCTGTAAGAAATGTGAAAAAGAAGGAGGTCACCAGATATTTTAACTTTTCCATGTTTGTGTAGCAATGTCATTATTTTTAAGGTTTCCAAGCTTTGATAGCCACTTACCATGAATGAATGGGTTCTTCAGTCTTCATGCCACTTTGATTCATCTGAACTGCTCCACAAACAGTCTTACACTTCACTGAAACCTTTGGCTTGATCCCCAGGCGAAAAGCCAACAGCCAAGAGTCCTTTAGCTCTTGCTCTTGGCTCTTCACAGAGTATTATGGTTTAATCTGGATCCCAAGAGTCTTTTGGGTTTTGTTTGTGTTCCTTTGGCAAGCAAGAACCTTTTATAGCACAAAGGCCTACTCAGCAGAGGGCGGAGCTAGCAGCCAGCTCCTGAGTCAGCTCCTGAGATAATGCTGTTCTTCTCCCAGTTCCTCCAAAGAACTGGCAAGCAAGAGCCTTTTATAGCACAAAGGCCTACTCAGCTTCAGTCCAAAGGGTCATTTAACCAACTCGATCCCCACACAGAAAGGTATAAGACAGGGCTGCATTCTGGCTCCTTTTTTATTTAATATCTATATTGATGCATTAATCAAACGTCTAAAGAACTCAGACATTCATGCCCCTAAACTTGCAGACAAAAGGTTACCCATACTTATGTATGCTGATGATGCAGTAATTCTCTCACAGACCAGAATAGGCCTGAAAAGGGCTTTGGAAGTTTTGGCCTTGCATTGCCAGGAGGAACACCTAGTTATCAATTATGCCAAAACAAAAATTATGTACTTTAACAACAGGGCAAATTTTTTTACTTGGCATATTGGCCAACATCGTATTGAGCAAGTTAAATGCTTCAAATATCTTGGTGTGATCTTCCAGTATAACGGAACGCAAACTGCTCATATTCACTCAGTAGCTGACGCTGCTCAGAAGAGTGCAGCGGCTATCTTAAGATTCTACCGAACTAAGGGTGGTGGCTTCATTCCTGCTGCAATCAAACTGTTTTCAGCCAAATCACTGGCTCAACTTACATATGGTGCCCAATTAGGCCCTTTTACTCCAATTTTGCTCCCTTAGAGAAAATTCAAGCAGGTTTCCTAAGAGCCCTCTTTAATGTTCCAAGGTGTACAGCCAATGTAGTTCTCCGGCAGGAGGCAGGGTTGACAAAAGTAGAGACCAGGGCATGGGTAACAATAATTAACTATTGGCTAAAAATTCATCTTCAACCTGTAGGCCTTATTCCTTCTTTCTTGTCAGTTAACCCACAACCCACCTGGTGTACAGAAATAATTAACAAACTTCTTAAAATTGGTTTAGCTCCTGATCATCTATTAGAAACGGGGCACAGGCAAGCAAAACATCTGGTCTATCAACGACTTATGGATATTGAGCTGCAAAATGAGATGACCCTACTCCCAAGCCCAAGTCCTGGGAGGGATTTTCTACTGCACCATATCTAACATACATCACCTTTACTAAATTTCGATGGGCTTTTTTGAGGTCCCGATTCAATGCATTTCCATCAGCACTGCTAAGTGGAAGACTGCAGCATGTGCCCATAGAGGACCGATTATGCCCTTGCTATTCAGGTGTCAGTCAATTGCCCACATTATATTATACTGTGACTTTTATAAGGTTGCCAGAAGCCGTTTAATCTTGCCCTTGCTATCAAGGTTTCCTGGACTTACAGATGATCAGCTAATTAACATCTTGCTTGCAGATAAAGATAATTCTGTTTCTTACATGGTGGCAAAGTTTTGCTATACTGCCAGCAGAGTGCGGAAATCTTTGGCTATTGTTGATGCTGAATGACCTGACTGTCAAAATGCTGTATTCATGTTTTGTGCCTTTGTCAACTCCCTGATGCCGAATGTCCTGTTAAAACGCTGTAATAATGTATGTCTGTAGATACTTTGATGCTGGTCAATGACCGTAATAAATAATGATGATGATGATGGCCTACTCAGCAGAGGGCGGAGCTAGCAGTCAGCTCATGAGATAATGTTCCCAACTCCTCCAAAGCACTCCAAGGCATCTCTGGCCATGCTGGAAGTGGAGGGTCCCTCGGTTCAAGTGCCACCCTACCTGAGAGCCCTCCCACTGTTATTTCCATGCTCGTAGCATTCTTTTACCTTTTCCAGCATTCCTCACCTGCTTCCGGTTAAGGGCGATTAGCTAGGGACACGCTACAAACCTTCAGGGCCACCTTTACCCATTCCTGCCAATCACTATTAACAACCAATCAGCATTGTTTGTGCATGCAGACCCCCATGCCTTTTTAAAAGCAGAATTAATCATTGCAACAAATATTCATTGATTCACTGAGTCATAGGTAATCTGTCAACATTCCAATTTTAAGTTTTACTTGCATGACCTTATTTTCCATGAGTCCTTGTACCTACATGACACCCACATGGAAGAAAACACCTGGTCCAAGGTTCCTGGAAGCACAGCTGCCCTCCATTGTTCTATTTCCCCATCGTTGTGGCTGCTGCTCTTGGAGCTACTCTGCAATGGAGAACCTTCTGCACACCTTGCTTTCCCAGCTGCTGCTGCTCATTGGACTTGCCTATGCCACCCTTCACAGGATGAGACTTAAAGCAACAGGAACAAGATGAAGAGAAAAAAGATCATCCCAGACTTGACACAATGGATCAACCCTAACCCTAAC